>NC_045784.1:77663544-78298544 GCF_008692025.1 Phocoena sinus | reverse complement strand
GTATGGACATAAATTTTCAAGTCAGCTGGGTAAGTACCTAAGAGCTTGCTTAATGGATTGCATGGTAAGACTATGTTTAGATTTGTAAAAACTGCCTAAGTGTCTTCCAAAGTAGCTGTGCCATTTTGATTCCTACCAGAAATAAGTGAAAGTTCTTGTTGCTCCAAATCCTTGCCAACACTTGGTATTTTCAGATATTTGTATTTAAATAATTTTAATAGGTGTGTGGTGATATCTCCTTGCTTTAATTTATATTCCCCTAATGGCAAATGATGTTGAGCGTCTTTTTATGTGTTTAATTGCCATCTGTATATCTTCTTTTGTGAGCTGTTCAGGTATTCTCACATTTTTAAATGAGCGATTTATTTTCTTATTGTTGAGCTTTAAGAGTGTTTTATATATTTTGGATATAAGTTTGTTATCAGATCTATGTTTTACAAATCCTTTCTCCCAGTCTGTGGCTTATCTTTTCATTCTCTAACAGTATCATTCACAGAGCAGAAATTTTAATTTTAATAAAGTCCAACTTATCAATTTGTTCTTTTACACATCATGTTTTTGTTGTTTATGTAAATTCTCATCACTAAAGCCAAGGTCATGCAGAATTTCTCCTATATTTTCATCTAGAAGTTTTATAGTTTTGCATTTTACATTTTAGATCTATGAAAAGTGCATGCTGCAGTGGTATTTCAACTTGCATAGAAATTTTCCATTAAATATTTGAAAAGTCTCATTTTTAAAGCCTTTGACCAGTCTATCACAGGGACTATTGTGTACATACTTCACTGGACATATATCACAACTTGAACCATCTGCCTAGCTCCTCTATCTCCTTTTTTTGTTCACTTATAACATCCAAAAGTTATGGAACACTTATTGTGTGATAGTCACTGCTGTAAGCACTTTCCAAAGAGTAACTATATTGATTCTTACTAAACCCTATGAGTTAATCGCTATTGTTCTTCTCACTTTACAGAAATAGAAACTGAAGTACAAAGAGTTTAAGCAGCTTTGCCATGGTCATATACCAATGGTAGAGTTAGAATTTAAACCCAGTCCCTTTTCTTAATTTCTCCAATATAATAAAAATTATACCATGATAACATAATAAAGCAATAACATTTTAATATAGCTAATATAATAATAAATATATAATTTCAAATACAATAATAAAAGGTAAACTTGTTCAGTGAATAAATGTGTCAGTTATTAAATATATTTTTTCTGGTCTTACACAACATTTATAAAAATTGACTATATTCTAAACCATAAAGCAGGTTTCAACAATTTTCAAAGACTCCAATCTTACAGGAATACGTTATTTGACCACAGTATATTTAAGCTATAAATCCATAACAAGAAGCTAAGTATAAAATTCCCCTATGATTGTAACATAAGCACTATACTTTGAAAGAACTCATGGATCAGGGAAGCAATCACAATGTGGACTGTAAGAAATCTTAACCTGAAAGATGATGGACATATAACTTCCAAAACCTTGTGGGATGGAGCTAAATGTTTGAATAAAGGGAAGTTAGAAGCTTTAAATATATATTTAAAAAATGGATAAAACTGAAAACCATTTATTTAAGCATCTATCACAAGGAGTTATACAAATAACAAAATTAAACTAAAGTCAAGAGAAAATCTAAGGAGCATATATTTGTGAAACATAAAACAAATGAAAAACTATACTGAAATTTGGATCTTTGGAGAAACTTACTGAAAGTCCTAATGAGGATAGCCAGGAGAAGAAAAGAGAAAGCACAAATAATATCAGAAATTAAATTTTAAAAGTATATCACTACACAGTAAACAGACATTGAAATGATCATAAATTGTGGACTTTATATCAATTAACTAGAAAATTAAGCTAAAAATAGGAAATTTATAGATAGTACAACTTTCTACACTGTGTACAAGAAGGAATAGGGACTAAGAATAACCCACTAATTATTAAAGAAATTGATACTGTAAATAAAATCATTCCCATGAAGAAAACTCTTAGCCAAAATGGTTCCACTAGTGAATTATGAAATATCTAAACAAGAAATAACACCAATCACAAATTAGTCCTAAGAACAGAAAGACCAGAAACACTTCCTAACCCAACCTGTTTTATTACATTCTGTTTATACCAAAACTCTTTAGGAAATTTACATGATAGGACAATTACAAGCCAATCACTTTTGAGACTAGATGCAAAATTTCATCAATAAGATATATAGTAATGAATAGCAATGCATCAGATAATACAACAACCACTTCACAAAGCAGAAATTATAGGCAATACAAGAAAAAATAGAAACATGTTAATAATGGTTTGTTTTAGTATATCTCTCAAAGTTAAAGATAAATCAAGTTGGCAATAATAAGGAAGAATTTAGAAGAATTAATAAAACTAATAAAAGAGATTTTATGGATATATTCCAAACTGTATGCCCCAGTAATAGCAAATATGTCTTCTTCTATAAGGTATATAGAATATTTACAAAAATCAACAATATATTAGATCATAAAGTCTCCATAAATTCCACAAAGGAAAAGCAGTACAAATAATATTCTCTGATTACAATGCAATAAAATTAGAAATTTATTACAGAAACAAAAGGGTCCTTACAGTTGAAAATGTATAAACGTGTGAGTGTAAATAACTTTAGAGTAAAATAGGAAATACCATCCAAATCTACCTGTTAAAAGGGACAATCAGATTGTATTTTAGGAATTGAGCTATGTACTTTAAAGAACATGGATTATTTGGAAGAAAGAAATGGAGAAGAGATACTGAATAAATATTAACTGAAAAGAAGTTGATGAGTTATATTAATATTGTATTAACTTGAATTGAGACAGAATATTGTATTAGAAAAAGTGATGAGAGGAATAATTCACCAGAGTTCAATTTTAATCTTATATGAAGCTGATAAAGAATAGACTATAAAAACATGAAGCAAACTACAATATTACAAAGAGAAATAGACAAATCCACAATTATAAAGATTTTAACATATTTCTTTCAGAAATTGATTTACCAGGCAGATGAAAATTAAGTATGATTTAAAAGATTTGAATATTATTTTGAGTGCTTGATTTAACTGATACATAAAGATCCTTAAATCCATTAATGATGATTCCATCAATGTAAAGTGCATTTTATTAAACATTCATGGCCTCTCTTTACCCCTTTCCTCACTCTTCCCAAGGTGAGATCAATTGACATCTGATCATTGACTTTTTGTAAAGAACTGGGTAGCATAGTCCAGACTTTTATTTTATTTGCCTTTAGGGATCCAACATGCTTCCAGAGGGCACATATTTTCTGCTCCTCTGCCCATACAGGGTAGGAACTGCAGCATTCTATTATTGGTTGATACTGAATGGGTAAGTCTCATTCTGAGCTTCAGCATTAGGAAGCTCAGTTTGCCCCAGTCATTAACCATATTCTTCTATGTCATGTTTACCAATAACAGAAGTTATAATTTATTAACAACATGGTTTTCTCTTCGTCTTTTAAGGGAAGAATGAATGCTATATATTGGACCGTCCCAAGACCCAATAATAATAGAGAATACACAATGCTTTCAAACAAATATACATTACTAAAATAATTGACCTTGAACAAGATCACAAAGTCTACAGTTGTTAGTATACAAACTTTATTTTCTAAGTGTAAAGGAATTAACTTAGAAACCAAATACAAAATGATTTTATAAACTCCCTTATACATCTGGAAGTAAGAAAACACAGATGTTATGTATCTTATAGGTCATAAAATAAATCTCAATGCCAATTAGAAAAATATGTAGAATAAATATAAAAAAATATGCAGCATATAGGAGAATCTGTATCTTTATATGTTTATGTTATAAAAAGAAAGAAAATTTGAAAATTAATGATTTAATTGTCCAATTCAAGATGTCAGAAATAGGACAATTGAGTAAATGTAAGAAAATGGAAGAAAGATGATATAATACAAGAGTATAAATTAACAAAACAGAAGAATAAAAAAAAATTGTCCTCAGATAAGTGATTCAAATTTGAATTCCATACTACATATTATGTTATGAAATTTAAAATGTCAGGTTTTTAGCTTCAAATCAAATCAAAATTAATAAATACTCCCACTTTTAAATGTATATGTCTTTAAATTTTTAATCTTCAATATCAAACATTTTTGCATTATGATACCTGATTAAGAAAGTTTCTGGCAGTTGATTAAAAAAAATCTATCCCAGTGTATTTGTTAGGCTTTGTTGTTCTCTTTCCACCTGGAATTTGAAATCATGAAAAGCTCGTTTAGACTGAGTTAGTAGTGTCCCTGGGTAAATGAGATTTAAAGTAATTAATTGTTAAAATAAAAGAAACTTGAATCTATTTTTACAGTAGGAGTGTAAAAAGAATCATATTTGATCTGTTTCCTATGGAAATATTACATGCAAACAGATCTCTATATTCTCTAAATTCTGGAATAGACAGTAAAAACAAACAAAAAGCACCAAAAACATACATTAAGGCCACACCATGTAAATATGCACAGTATATTTATTTTAGGTTTGTCCTCTAAAGCAGACCCTGAAATACAAGATTCTTTTTTTTTTAATGAGTTATGCTCAGGCTACCTGTAAGTTAGTGAGAGAAGCAGGATAAGGAAAGCAAAGAGCTAGACAAAGATGCTTTTTTTAGATGAAGTTTAGCCTCAATCTGATTCCATGGAGTGATCTGGAATGCAAATTTCACCTCAGAGTCATGCCCCCACTACTTGAGGAAAGAGAGTGAAGATTTTGCAGGCCTGTGCTATTAACTAAGAGCTGACTTGGGTGGAGGGTATAGGCTCCTCTGCTGGAGCTGGCTCCAATCTTTCAAGGGCAATCTTCCAGTTAAGGTTTTAGGTAAGAGTCATTAGCACAGGCAGCAGATGATAAAAGAGGTTCTAAGGCTATCAACAAAAGCTGCTATAAAGCTGAAGAAAATTCAATAAAGGAAAAATATATTAAAGAATGTTTAACCTTACAAGAAAAGAAAAATGGGAATTAAAATGATAATGCAGGACTTCCCTGGTGGCACAGTGGTTAAGAATCTGCCTGCCAATGCAGGGGACATGGGTTCGAGCCCTGGTCCAGGAAGATGTCACAGAGCAACTGAGCCAGTGCACCACAACTACTGAGACTGTGCTCTAGAGCCCACAAGCCACAATTACTGAGACTGCATGCCACAACTACTGAAGCCCACATGTCTAGAGCCTGTGCTCTGCAACAAGAGAAGCCACTGCAATGAGAAGCTTGCACACCTCAATGAAGAGTAGCCCCTGCTTGCCACAGTTAGAGAAAGCCTGTGCACAGCAAAAAAGACCCAATGCAGCCAAAAAAAAAAAAAAAGAGAAAAAAATGATAATACAGTACCTCCACTTTTTAACCAATTATATTAGCATACATTTTTAAATGATAATTTGCCTTACTGAAATGTGGCAAAGCAGGTGCAGTCACACGTTACTGACATTATCATAAATAATTAGAAACATTTTGGAACAGTATATATTGAGAAAATTAAAATGTTTAAGTTTTAAGTTTAATATCAGTTTTGGTACTGTTGGCCTTAACCAATAATCTAATATATAGAAAAGATAATATGCATGTGATTGTTCACCACAGTATTACTTATAATAATGTAAAATGGAAAGTAATTTGTCTTCAACAACAACAACAGAATCACTAAATAAATGTTTTGTACATTTACTGTGTAGACTAATTTTTTTGAGGGTGGGCCGCATCACATGGGACTTGTGAGATTTTAGTTCCTGACCAGGGATTGAACTCAGGGCCCTCAACAGTGAGTATGTGGAGTCCTAACCATTAGACCACCAGGGAATTCTCAGTGTAGACTATTTTCAACCATTGAAAAATGCAGTTGTGTAGATTAGATTGCAAAATGGGATGGTGTTTACTGCTCAAAGTGAAGTGAAAAAACAAACAGCATATAAAATTACAAGTGCACTCTGTTTTCCAAAATAACAGTGGTTATATGTAAGTGAATTATTATGAGTGATCTTTTCTTGTTTCTCAAATTCTCTTTAATGTAATTTTATTTCTATCATTCAAATAAGTTTCTTTTAAAACAAAACAAGGAATTATCTTTGAAAAATGGTAAAGTGTTCTTAGATATTTAATTCCCTGCACCTTTCAGAGACAGATTAAAGATTTGTTCATAAAACCTTCTCATTTTAGTTGTTTAAACCAGTTCTTTTGTCAGCATAGTGTTGAGGGATAATGAGGAACAAGGTCCCTTCTAGGTCCAACATAGCACTTGGGGAGTTCTCACTCCTCTGACTGTTCCCTTACTCTCTCAGAGTGCTTGTGTTCATTTAACCATTCAAAAACACTTCTACGGTTCTACTATATGCAGCACATTATGATCACTGTTAAAAATATGAAGACAAAAAGGGATTTTACCAGTGAGGAACTCATAGATCAGTGGAGGAGAAACAACTAAAATGGGTTGAGTTCTAGAATAGAAATAGGACTAAGTATTACTGGAATGAATAGAAAAGAGCAATCATACTCACATATCTTGTTTCTGAATATCTTTGATTCTGTTACTCAGTGTCTCTATCATTGTATGTTTCTGATACAGCAGTTCTTTAGGGTGTCTCTCGCTTGGCAATTCTGTGAGTGTATTATTCAATAAATAGGTTTTGTAACCTGAGATGATTCTAATTCACCTCACAATTTTCAAGTTGAATTAATTCCTTTCCTCCCAATATTCTGTAGCTATTATAGATGATTCTGAATCTCTATTAGGTTTCTTAAAAATATTTGCTCTCTTTCAATTAATATCTCCCAAGTAATGGAATAAAGATACTGTTAGACTAATACCAACTGAAAAACAGACACAGAAAGAACACCTCTATATCAGGTAGGAGTTTTTGTTTATAAGTAATAGGAAACTCACTACAAAATAACTTAAAAAAGTAAATGGTATATATGGGACTGTTGTCAAACCCAAGTTCATATGCCTAATGCATACTGAGGCCAAACAAACTGAAATGTTGAAGTTTGGAGCAGAGAAAGTTTTACTGAAGGGACAAGCAAGGAGAACGGGTGGCTCATGCTCAAAAGACAAGAACTTCCTGATGGGTTTCAGTGAAAAAGTTTTTATTGGCAAAATTTGTGGGGAGGGCTGCAGCATGTGTAACCCTCTTCTGATTGGTTAGTGATGAAGTAGCACAGTGGTGTTCCAGGAATCTCAATCATCAGGCTTCTGGTTCCAATCAGTCTGGGGTCCACCTACTTGTGCTCAAACTGAAGTTACCATCCTCCATCTGGTTGGGGATCTTAGTTTCTTTAGAACTCAGAGATATGCATTAAATTGTTAGGCACAGGGGTTTGTTCAAGATGGTGGAGTAGAAGGACATGTGCTCACTCTCTCTTGCAAGATCACTGAAATCACAACTAACTGCTGAACAATCATTGAGAGGAAGACACTGGAACTCACCAAAAAAGATACTTCACATCCAAAGACAAAGGAGAAGCCACAATGAGATGGTAGGAGAGGCACAATCACAATAAAAGCAAATCCCATAATGGTTGGGTGGGTGACTCACAAACTGGAGTGAGTCTTATACCACAGAAGTCCACCGACTGGAGTGAAGGTTCTAAGCCCCATGTCAGGCTTCCCAACCTGGAGGTCTGGCAACAGGAGGAGGAATTCCTAGAGAATCAGACTTTGAAGCCTAGTGGGATTGGATTGCAGGACTTTGACAGGACTGAGGAAAACAAAGACTCCACTCTTGGAGCACACACACAAAGTAGTGTGAGAATTGGAACCCAGGGGAGGGAGCAGTGACCCCATAGGAGACTGAACCAGACCTAACTGCTAGTTTTGGTGGGTTTCCTGCACAGATGGGGGTGGCTGTGGCTCACCATGAGGACAAGGACACTGGCAACAGAAGCTCTGGGAAGTACTCCTTGGCATGAGCCTTCCCAGAGTCCACCATTAGCCCCAAAAATGAGCCTGGTAGGCTCCAGGGTTAGGTTGCCTCAGGCCAGACAACCGACAGGGAGGGAACCCAGACCCATCCATCAGCAGACAAGCAGATTAAAGGTTTACTGAGCTCTGTCCACCAGAAAAACAGCCAGCTCTACCCACCACCAGTCCCTCCAAACAGTAAACTTGAAAAACCCTCTTAGATAGCCTCATCCACCAGAGGGCAGACAGCAGAAGGAAGAACTACAATCCTTCAACCTGTGGAACAAAGACCACATTCACAGAAAGATAGACAAGATGAAAAGGCAGAGGGCTATGTAGCAGTTGAAGGAACAAGATAAAACCCCAGAAAAACAAATAAATGAAGTGGAGATAAGCAACCTTCCTGAAAAAGAATTCAGAATAATGATAGTGAAGATGATCCAGGACCTCAGAAAAAGAATGGAGACAAAGATCGAGAAGATGCAAGAAATGTTTCACAAACACCTAGAAGAATTAAAGAACAAACACCTAGAAGAATTAAAGAACAAACAGAGATGAGCAATGCAATAACTGAAATGAAAAATACACTAGAAGGAATCAATAGCAGAATAACTGAGGCAGAAGAATGGAAAAGTGACCTGCAAGACAAAATGATGGAATTCTCCACTGTGGAACACAATAAAGAAAAAAGAATGAAAAGAAATGAAAACAGTTTAAGGGACCTCTGGGACAACCTTAAATGCAACAACTTTCCCATTTGGGGTCCCAGAAGGAGAATAGAGAGAAAGGTCACAAGAAAATATTTGAAGAGATTATAGTCGAAAATTCCCTGACATGGGAAAGGAAATAACCACCCAAGTCCAGGAAATGCAGAGAGTCCCAGGCAGGATAAATCAAAGGAGAAACATACCAAGACACATAGTAATCAAACTGACAAAAATTAAAGGCAAAGAAAAATTATTGAAAGCAACAAGGGAAAAATGACAAATAATATACAAGGGAACTCCCATAAGGTTAACAGCTGATTTTTCAGCAGAAACTCTGCAGGCCAGAAGGGAGTAGCATAATATATTTAAAGTGATGAAAGGGAAGAACCTATAACCAAGATTACTCTACCCAGCAAAGATCTCATTCAGATTCAACAGAGAAATCAAAAGCTTTACAGACAAGCAAAAGCTAAGAGAACTCAGGACCACCAAACCAGCTCTGCAACAAATGCTAATGGAACTTGTCTAAGTGGGAAAAGCAAAAGAAGAAAAGCACCTACAAAAAGAAGCCCATAACAATTAAGAAAATGGTAATTGGATTATATGGATAATTACCTTAAACGTGAATGGATTAAATTCTCCAATCAAAAGAAAGAGGCTTGCTGAATGGATACAAAAACAAGACCCATATATATGCTGTCAACAAGAGACCCACTTCAGACCTAGGGACACATACAGCTTGAAAGTGAGGGGATGGAAAAAGATATTCCATGAAAATGGAAATCAAAAGAAAGTTGGCATAGCAATACTCATATCAGACAAAAGAGACTTTAAAATAAAGAATGTTACAAGAGATAAGGAAGAACACTACATAATGATCAATGGATTAGTCCAAGAAAAAGATATAACAATTATAACTATATATACACTCTATAGGCACATCTCAATATATAAGGGAACTGCTAAGAGCTCTAAAAGGGGAAATCAGTAACACAGTAAGAGTGGGGGAATTTAACACCTCACTTACACCAATGGACAGATCATCCAAAGAGAAAATTAATAAGGGAACACAAGCTTTAAATGACACAATAGACCAGATAGATTGAATTGATATTTATAGGACATTCCATCCAAAAACAGCAGATTACATTTTCTTTTCAGGTGCACATGGAACATTCTCCAGGATAGATCACATCTTGGGTCAAAAATCAAGCCTCAGTAAATTTAAGAAAATTGAATCAAGCATCTTTTCTGACCACAATGATATGAGATTAGAAATCAATTATAGGGACAAAAACAAAACAAAACACAAACACATAGAGGTTAAACAATCTGTTACTAAATAACCAAGAGATCACTGAAGAAATCAAAGAGGAAATCAAAAAATATCTAGAGATAAATGACAAAGAAAACACGATGATCTGAACCTATGGGATGCAGCAAAAGCAGTTCTAAGAGGGAAGTTTATAGCAATACAAGCCTACCTCAAGAAAAAAGAAAAGTCTCAAATAAACAATCTAACATTACACCAAATGGAACTAGAGAAAAAACGAACAAACAAAACCCAAAGTTACTAGAAGGAAAGAAATCATAAAGATCAGAACAGAAATAAGTGAAATAGAAACAAAGAAAACAATTGCAAAGATCAATAAAACTAAAAGCTGGTTCTTTGAGAACATAAACGAACTTGATAAACCATTAGCCAGACTCATTAAGAAAAAGAGGGAGGAGACTGAAATCAATAAAATTAGGAATGAAAAAGGAGAAGTTACAACAGACACTGCAGAAATACAAAGCATCCTAAGAGACTACTACAAGCAACCCTATGCCAATAAAATGGGCAACCAGGAAGAAATGGACAAATTCTTAGAAAGGTATAACCTTCCATGACGGAACCAGAAAGAAATAGGCAATATGAACAGACCAATCACAAGTACTGAAATTGAAACTGTGATTAAAAATTTTCCAACAAACAAAAGTCCAAGACAAGATGGCTTCCCAGGTGAATTCTATCAAACATTTAGAGAATAACTAATACCTATCCGTCTCAAACTCTTCCAAAAAGTTGCAGAGGAAGGAGGTCTCCCATACTCATTCTATGAGGCCACCATCCACTGATATCAAAACCAGGCAAACATACTACAAAAAAAGAAAATTACAGACCAGTAACACTGATGAATATAGATGCAACAGTCCTCAACAAACTACTGGTAAACAGAATCCAACTACACATTAAAAGGATCATTCACTGTGATCAAGTGGGATTTAGCCCAGGGATGCAAGTATTCTTCAATATATGCAAATCAATCAATGTGATACACCATATTAACAAATTGAAGAATAAAAACCATATGATCATCTCAATAGATGCAGAAAAAGCTTTTGACAAAATTCAACACCAATTTATGATAAAAAAAAAAAAACTATTCAGAAAGTGGGCGTAGAGGAAACCTACCTCAACATAATAAAGGCCATATATGACAAACCCACAGCAAACATCATTCTCAATGGTGAAAAACTGAAAACATTTCCTCTAAGATCAGGAGCAAGACAAGGATGCCCACTCTCACCACTATTATTCAACACAGTTTTGGAAGCCCTGGCCACACAAATCAGAGAAGAAAAAGAAATTAAAGGAATCCAAATCAGGAAAGAAGAAGTAAAACTGTCACTATTTGCAGATGACATGATACTATACATAGATAATCCTAAAGATGCCACCAGAAAGCTACTAGAGCTAATCAATTAATTTGGTAAAGCTGCAGGATACAAAATTAATACACAGAAATCTCTTGCATTCTTATACACTAATGATGAAAAACCTGAAAGAGAAATTAAGGAAAAATTCCCATTTACCACTGCAACAACAAAAAAATAAAATACCTAGGAAAAAACTTACCTAGGGAGACAAAAGACCTGTATGCACAGAACTATAAGACACTGATGAAAGAAATTAAAGATTATGCAAACAGATGGTGAGATTTACCATGTCCTTGGATTGGAAGAATCAATATTGTGTAAATGACTATGCTACTCAAGCAATCTGCAGAGCCAATGCAACCCCTATCAAATTACCAATGGCATTTTTTTATAGAACTAGAACAAAAAGTCTTAAAATTTGTATGGAGACACAAAAGACCCCAAATAGCAAAAGCAGTCTTGAGGGGAGAAAATGGAACTGGAAGAATCAGACTCCCTGACTTCAGACTATACTCCAAAGCTACAGTAATCAAGACAATACGGTACTGGCACAGAAACAGAAACATAGATCAATGGAACAGGATAGAAAGCCCAGAGATAAAGCCACACACATATGGTCAACTAATCTATTACAAAGGAGGCAAGGATATACAATGGGGAAAAGACAGTCTCTTCAATAAGTGGTGCTGGAAAAACTGGACAGCTACATGTAAAAGAATGAAATTAGAATGCTCCCTAACACGATACACAAAAATAAACTGAAAGTGGTTTAGAGACCTAAATGTAAGACGGGACACTATAAAACTCTTAGAGGAAAACATAGGAAGAATACTCTTTGACATAAATCATAGCAAGATCTTTTTTGATCCACCTCCTAGAGTAATGGAAATAAATACAAAAGTAAATAAATGGTACCTAATGAAACTTAAAAGCTTTTGCAAAGCAAAGGAAATTACAAACAAGACGAAACGACAACCCTCAGAATGGGAGAAAATATTTGCAAACGAATCAATGGCCGAAGGATTAATCTCCAAAATATATAAACAGCTCATGCAGCTCAATATTAAAAAGCAAACAACCCAATCCTAAAATGGGCAGAAGACCTAAACAGACATTTCTCCAAAGAAGACATGCAGATGGCCAAGAAGCATATGAAAAGATGCTTAACATCACTAATTATTAGAGAAATACAAATCAAAACTACAATGAAGGGCTTCCCTGGTGGTGCAGTGGTTGAGAGTCTGCTTACCAATGCAGGGGACATGGGTTCATGCCCCAGTCTGGGAGGATCCCACACACCGTGGAGTGGCTGGGCCCGTGAGCCATGGCCACTGAGCCTGCGCGTCCAGAGTCTGTGCTCTGCAACGGGAGAGGCCACAGCAGTGAGAGGTCTGCATACCAAAAAAAAAACAACTACCATGAGGTATCACCTCACACTGGTCAGAATTGCCATCATCAAGCCCTACAAACAGTAAATGCTGGAGAGGATGTGGAGAAAGGGAACCCTCTTGCACTGTTGGTGGGAATGTAAATTGATACAGCCACTATGGAGAACAGTATGGAGGTTCCTTAAAAAACTAAAAATAGAATTACCATATTACCCAGTAATCCCACTACTGGGCATATACCCAGATAGAACCATAATTCAAAATACACATGCATCCCAATATTCATTGCAGCACTATTTACAATAGCCAGGTCATGGAAGCAACCCAAATGCCCATCAACAGATGAATGGATAAAGAAGTTGTGGTATATATATACAATGGAATATTACTCAGCCATTAAAACGAATGGAACTGAGTTATTTGTAGTGAGGTGGATGGACTTAGGTTCTGTCATACAGAGAGAAGTAAGTCAGAAAGAAAAACAAATACCGTATGCTAACACATATATGTGGAACCTAGAAAAATGGTACAGATGAACCGGTTTGCAGGGCAGAAATATTGACACAGATGTAGAGAACAAACGTATGGACACCAAGGGGGAAAGTGGTGGGGGTGGTGGTCGGATTAATTGACATATATACACTAATATGTATAAAATGAAATACTAATAAGAACCTGTTGTATAAAATAATAAATTAAATAAAATTCAAAAAGAAAAATATTGTTAGGCACATTCCCAAGGAGGAGCCAGGCCCAGGCCTCATACTGCACTATTGTTTCTTCCTGCATTCCTGCCCTTCCCTGATTAACAACTGTTTGTATCTGCCCTTTGGAACTCAGGGAAGGCCTAGAAGGCTGAAAACCTTTTTCCTAAGAACAAGAAATGGGGGTGGGGTGGGGGGCAATGGAAAGGGTTTTGTGCCCGGGAGAGCCCCAGAGGGTCCTGCTTGCTTTCAGTGTTAGAGAGTGTGGGCTGAAGCGTGGTTTGATATAGAGATTTATGATGCCATGAGGATTGCAGCTCTGTTTTCCTATAAATATCTTGGCTCTTCCCTTCTCTTATGTTGGCTTTATCTGGGGGCTGACTACTCTCGTAGCTGGGTGGCTGACAGCAGCTCCCAGATTTACATGCTTTCTTATTCTCATCAAGGGGGAAAGAAAAAAGCATGTCTCCTCCAAATATTGAACAAAAGTCCTGGAGTTCCCACTTATGAGACTTTCTCAGTCATGTTCCCACACTGAGCAAATAACTTTAGCAAAGAAATTTACAAAAAATATCAGATTCTGTTGTTGGGAGTAAGTGTTGTATTGATACCACCTAAATCAAAAAGCTGTGACAAAATGAAAAGGGATACAATCATGTTGAAGTGGTGACCAATCTGCCCAATACAAAGTGACTTAGTATCTGACACATACTTAGTAGTCAACAAATTTGTTTCACTTTATTTAATTTCCCTTGCATATCCAATTCTTTCAACACTAAGGAGAAAAAAAACATTCATTCGTTTTCATGCCAGATTTTTTAAAAAAAAGATCTTCAAGGGGAATAAAATCCTTTATAATTTATGGGTTAAAAATTCTGTGCCTTGATTTATAAATCTAGTATTCTCCTTGTGTTTTGATGCCAATGCATTTCAAGTGTAGGAGAAAAAGGTTCTGAAAATAGGTGGAAAAGTGTGGGTGGCATGGTGTTTCCCAAATGGAACATATTTTTAGTCTCTGCTATCCACCAGTGTAGAGAGTCTTTTTCTGAGTAGGATTTTTCAATTTCCTTTTCAATCTGTGCCCTTAACCAATACTTTTTCTTCTCACTACATCAAATTGAGGTTTGGATTTTGAAGTTCCTGTGTTAAATACTTCATAATATTATATCATGTTCAATAGAGTCAAGTGAACTCTCTCGCCCACCATGCAAATATCTGGCAACTCTATGTTATACATGAGAATGCTTATAATAGTGTATCGTTACTCAGCATCCATTTCCCTGGAGTTTCCTGCTGATTTACTCTGAAATCATTAAGAAAAGAATCAGCATTTGTTAGCTTGTACTTTTATTTTCTTTATATAATTGCTTAAACTTTTCACTTATGATTTGCTTAAAGGCAAAATTAAATGAACTAATTTTGTCCACTTTTCCTGACGACCCAAGTCTGAAAACTTCAAGTGTATGCAAATATAGTATTTATAACAAATTATTTTAGGTAAGCATCTTATGAAGGGGATGCAATGAATTTCTGCCTTTAGGAATTTTGAGCTATTAGGAAGTCTGGTATAGCACTAATAAAATACAAACACATAGTCAAATCTTATTTCTGATGCTGTTAAATGAGAACTTACAGCTTAACGAAATAGGCAATTTAGCATATAAATGTATACCATAAAAGCAAGATGTTGGCAGTTCAAAACAATAAATGTTAACCTGTGGGCAGGCTGTTACTGAGGTGTTAAAGGCCCCTGAAATTTTAATGAACTTGTTTAGACTAAGAATTTCCTACTCTAAGTATCTTGCCTGAATTTACCCACTCCCAATTTCATGCCAAATTACAGAATGAGGCATTCAAAAAGTTAGACCTGAAGTAACTGACATTTTCATTGGATTGTTTTGGCAAAAGTTTAATTTCAGCCTTTTCCCTTCACTATGATGTTTGCATCTGTCATCTATTCTGGTAATGCTCTAAGTACATTCTAGTGGTAGTCTATTTCTCAGAACCAAGAGGAGGCATGAACTGTCTCTCTTAACTCGGAGAGCCATTTTCAATGCAAGTACATAACAACATTTTTTATAATCTAAATAATATAAGGATAGCTTTATTTCTTTCTCATTTTTCTAAGCAGATACAGATGCCAGTCACTCTAAACCTCAGGAGAGAGAATACTATCTTGACAGTGGAATTCATTGAAAGGGGAACCAGAGGAGATTCTTCAATGTGGATAGAAACTCTTAAAAACTCCATAATATCAAGCAAAAGAAGTCCAGACTCTCTGAAGTCACTCATATTGTTGACCAATAATTTCTCATCAAACTTTTGCCTTTTTTTTCTGAGTCTTCACCAGCCTATTAGTTCTGTTAACAATCTTACTGATCTTTTTCTGTATCTTTAGCTGACTCCTTTTCCGTGCTCCCCCACATCTTAAAGTTAGATATTCTCCCAACTTCGCCCTAGTCCCTCTTTGCCTTTGTTTTTTTCTTTCTTTATTTAGGTTTATTACATTTACTCCCAGAGAGTTTCAGTTATACCTATGAAATTGACTCCAAAATCTGTGTGTCAAACCCTCCTTATCATTTGAGTTTCAGATATAATTTTCAACTTCCACTGCTTCTCAATACTGAGATAGGTTATTAATAAACTTAACAATTCCAAAACTTAGCATATCATCTTTTTAAAATATAGTGTTATAAGAAAACCACAGGCCTCAAATGACATCACTTGTGCTAAAGCCCATGATACCAAACCTAGATTTAATACCTGATCTAATTGCAGTTTAAATGTAATCTTAATGGACCAGTCTGGAATTTTCTGTCATGTACCAGTAAGGTCATCAGTCATGTGCCTCTCCATCTCCCACAGGAAGAAGAAGCAATCTGCGTGGTAACTTCTTTGCTTTCTCTTCTCCCACAAAAAAAAAAAAAAAAAAAAAGATGTCCTGGCCTGAAAATAGCCCTTTCTTTTATTTTGTTAATAGTTTCTTACCCCACCCTCCATCTGTCTATAAAAATTTCCCATTTTGTACTCAGAACTCTCTTCTAGTTGCTAGATGGGATGATGCCCAACCCATGAATCACTGGATAAAGCCAATTAGATCTTCAAATTTACTTAATTGCATTTTTGGGGTTTTTTAAATACTAGTAAATAATAAAATATCAGGAATTGTTCTAAGTGCTTTACATAAAATAAGGCACTAAATTCTGAAGTAGGTATAATTTCTACCATCATTCCCATTTTACAGATAAGGAAACTGAGCCGCAGAATGTTTCAGTGACTGCCCACGGTCATACAGCTGGTAAATAGTAGAGCCAGGACTTGAGCTTGAAAATCTAGCACTAGGGTCCTTGTACTTAACTACTTTGCTTTGCTGCATGGTTTCCCTTACTATTTTCTATTGATTTTACCTCTATTCTCCTCACATCAACACTTATAATCATATTTTTTTTTACTTTTTCTTATTACTCCCCACCCTTCTTCCCACATCAGATCAGTTGCTAAATTAACAAGTCTTGGATTTCTACCACTTCAGGTTTGTTTTTATTTTTTGTGAGAGAGTGGACTCAATTTGTTTTCCTAACTCCAGCCTCTCTCCATTCTAATTCAGCAGTGGGGAGATTAATTTTACTACAGCACAGCTCTAATGGAGCTCCTAACAAATTTCTTCCTACTTACAGAAAAAGAGAAACAAAAACAAAACAGACTCTTCAAACTGAAATTCATGGTTCTCCACAATATATGGCTCCAACCCACTTCTCTAAGCTTATTTATTATGTTTCTAATACATGAGATCCATTGCTTAGCCATGTTGAACTGCTTGTTTCTATCTTTGGTAACCTCATCTAATTCTATCCCTAATTTCATAGTTATTCATTTTGTAGTCTTTATGCACAACAAATATAACCTGTCTGTTAGTCCCTGCCTTTCCTAATTACAACTCAGCTGCTAGTACTATTGATCTCCAATATATAGGCTCAATCCTGCCCATTTTAGGGGCCAGAACCAAACAATCTTATTGATATATGAAGAATGCTATTTTGTGGTAAAAATATTAAGAGACAATAAATAACTAGGAAAATAAATATAAATGGCCATTAGCAAACAAAATATTCAACATTGTTTGTAATAAAAAATCAATATTAAAACAATAACCAATGTTCTATGAGATGGTCAGCTTCATAAACTTGTGATGAGTATTATTTATTTTTTTACTATATCACTACTGATTTTATTCAGAAACCCATCCTTGTTGGTTTTGTTGCTTTTGTTTAAAAAAATTCCCATTATGAACTAGTTTGGTCAATCAACTACACTTTCTAGAAGACATAGGGTAAAAATGGCATGGCTTAGAATTTTCATGATCTCTCCGCTACCTTCCGTCCACACTCTGGTCCCCAGACCCTGACCTCCATCTGTGCTTCTTGCAATGGTGTCCATATAACTCTCACCACAATTCTCTAGAAATGGGCTTCAAACGCATGAAGTTGCAGAAGCCTTCTCCTGTACACACTCCCTTTTCATACTGGTGGCATCAGGCTTCTCTGACGTCTGTCCCAGAGGAGAGCCTCAAGTCAATCAAATCCTTTTCTGCATCTTCTTCAGGATGAAACTTGACATACATGTTTACACCTAGGTGATCTCCAAGGTTATCACAGACATTCTTCTCTTCAACTTAACCCTATTTTTCTATTTCTGTAAAAACCTCCTCAAAAATTTCATCATAATGTACTTGCATTTTGACATCACTCATAGCACAGCACAAACTGTCAGCAGGCAATGAAGAGTTTTGAAGGTTATGGTACATGTTCAAGCAGGCAATGGTCTGGTTGGTTTATTGTGCGACTGAGAGGATCTGTCTCCATGAGGACATACTCCAATTTTGAAACAAAATGAATAGTTGACTTTGTCTTTTTTGGTGCCAAAGATGGAGATCAAGTAGTGTGCCATTTCCCACCTGCCGCTGCCAATACTACTGCCTGCAAAGCTGACCTTCTATGAAGGGAATTTAAATAGGCACAACCTTTGGGGAAAGCAATTTAAAAAAACAGCCTATAACAGAAAACAAATAGAAAAAAACTTAAACATTCATGATAATAATAATCACTAAGTTAAATATAGTATATCCACTCTATTGAATTATTCATATTTATATGTACTGAGATAGAAAGTTCTTTAAGATATATTTAATTGAAAAGTAATGGTTGCAGAATGATAAGCACCATATTTGTAACAATACATACAGATAAAATATCCAGAAAATACACAAAAATGTATATAAATTTATGTGTGAATTATAATGTGGTAATTCTAAGGTCCAATATTAGTGTACTGTTGAATAAATTTTGGTACATCCATATGGTATTTGAAAATCATATGTAAATATTTATAATATAATGTTATATAGGTAAAGTAAGTTATAGTTTATATCTCTGGTGTCAAACACAGGGCCTGACACTGACAAGTGAATGTTCAATGAATACATGTGTGTATATTACAATATTAATTGGAAAAAGAAAAGATAGCATACATGCTCAGAGTTTAGAAGGAAGTTGACTAAAAATTCAGCAGTGATTATTGATGGGTAATGGGCATAAGAATATTTTATATATCACCCATGCAAATATTTCTTCCACAAATGTTTTTTTATTGTGGTAGAAAGAATAACAGTCCTCCAAATTATGTCTATGTCCTAATTCCTGGAACCTGTGAATATGCTAGCCACCTGGTAAAAGGGACTATACAGATGTGATTAAAGACATTGATTATCCCAGAGATTACCACAGATTATCCAGGTGGGCCCCACCTAATCAAAAGAATCTTTAAAAAGGAAAGAATGTTCCCCAGCTGTGGTCAAAGAGAAGTGTGTGTCAATGTAAGTGTCAGAGAGATTTGACATTAATGGTTTTAAAGATGAAAGAAGGGGGGTGCAAGCCAAGGAATGCAGGTTACCTTTAGAAACTGGAAGTTAATTTTCTTGTAGAGCCTCTGGGAAGGAATGCAGCCTTGCTGACACCTTGATTTTAGTTCAGTGAGAGCCATGTTAGATTTATGACCCACAGAACTATAAGATAATAAATTTGTGTTGTTTTAAGCCAGTATGTTTGTGGTAATTTGTTATGGCTGCAATAGAAAACAAATACATTTGTTGAATACAAATTAAAAGTATAGATACGCACACACACACACACACACACACACAAACAACAAAAAAATATCATTGTTAATCCCACACCAGATATATCTACTACATTATGATATATAGATAGATACATAGATACATAGAACATTTTTCTTTACAAATATAACACATCTCAATAAAAGGCAACTTCATTCTTCCACTTGCTCAGGTCAAAATCCTTGGCATCAGTATTGATTTTTTTTCTTATATACCACGTTCAATAAATCAGCTCTATATTTGTAATAATCTGACCATTCTTACCATCTCCAAATACTACTTGGATTTCCATAACCTCTAAATCTTCTCCCTGCATCCATACTTGCCCTGCTAGTCTATTCACCATAGAGCAGCCAGAATTATCCTTTACAAATATATATCACTCACCTTCTAAAGATATCCTCTCTTTCAGAATAAATCTAAATTCCTTGCAGTTGCTTATGAGTCCCTAGAAAGATATGGCCCTCAGCTGCTTCTATGATCTCATTTCCTATCACTATTTGCTCTCAGTCACTCCATGGAAGCCATTAATACCCTCCATGTTTTTCCCCCCAAATACCAACCATGTTCATAAAACAGGACTTTTCCATTCTGATTCTTTTGCCTAGAGTGTTCTTCCTAAATATGTCTATATGGCTCAATTTCATTTCTCTTAAATTCCTGCTCAAACATCATCTAACCCAGTGGATTTCCATGACCTCCATAACACTATCTTCCCCATATTCTCTATCCCCTTTACCCTGCTTTATTTTTCCTCATAAAACTCATTACTTCCTGAAATAAATTATACACATTTCAGATATTGTATATGAAATTGTATAGCTATATGCATTTTATTTTGTATGTATTTTATAAGCATTTGTATGTGTTTTCTTCTTTTCCCAGGGTATGGAACACTATAAATAACATAAATGTTTTTCTCTTACAGTTTTGGAAGTACATGTATATGAAATGATCTCTTCCTAGTTACTTTTGTTAGTGTATGTCTTTGAGTTTGAAGCTGTTATGTATATTGCCACTGTGAACACTCTTATTGGTGTGCCTCAGTGTAGGGTTTTGGGGTTTTTTGGGGCATTTATCCTTCTTGGTGGTCTCTGAGCTTCCTGTATCTGTAGGCTGGTGTCTGACATTAATTTGGAGGAAGTTCTTAGTCATTATTTTTCAAATATTTCTTCTGTTTCTTTCTCTCTTTTTTCTCCTTCTGATATTCCTGTTATGTGTATGCTACACCTTTTGTAGTTGTATCACAGTCCTTGGATATTCTCTTCTGTTTGTTTATCTTTGTTCTCTTTGCTTTTCAGTTTTGGAGGTTTCTTTTGAGATATCCTCAAACTCAGAGATTCTTTCCTTAGCTGTGTCCAGTCTACTAATAAGCCCAGCAGAAATAATTCTTCATTTCTGTGTTTTGAATCATTAGCATTTCTTTTTGGTTGTTTCTTAGGATTTTCATCTTTCTGTTTACATTGCCCATCTATTTTTGCATGTTATCTACTTTATCCATTAGAGCCCTTACCATGATAATTACTGTTGTTTTAAATTCCTGATCTGACAGTTCCAACATCCCTTCCATGTCTGGTTCTGATCTGTCTCTTCAAATTGTTTTTTTTTTGCCTTGTCTGTATTTATGTCTTATAAATTTTTCTTAATAGCTGGAAATAATGAACTGGGTAAAAGGAGTTGCTATAAATAGGACTTCAGAAATATGGTGGTGTGTGTAAGTGGGGACAACGGTCTGTAGTACTATGAATAGGTCTCAGTCTTTTAATGAGTCTATGCCTCTGGACTATGAACTTCATAGTGTTTTTCTCCCCAATTAGATGGGATAGGATGGCTAGAGTGGGCTGGAATTGCAATTCATCAGTTACTGTTCAGGTTTTACTATCCCAGCCCTGGTTCCTTTATTGGCTTCCACTCATGAGTCTCTGCTCTTGTAACTGTGACTCATATTCACTTGTCTGTCTCTCCAGTTTAGGAGGCAGTGGTTTGCCCTGTGTCCTCTCTTCTCTTCTAGATCCAAGAAGAGTTGATTTTTCAATCTGTTAAGCTTTTTACTTGTTAGCATGGAGTGTCAACTTCCAAGCTCCTTACATGTAGAACTGGAAATTGGAAGTCTCTAAAGGGTTTTAAAATTCACTCCAATTGTTTTATATTTCAATATCCTCATCTGTGAGTTTTGTTTAATTGTCTTTCAATAACATGAAAATGTGAAGAATTTATTTTTTCACAGAGAGTACATCGGTTAAATAATCTTAAGTCTATGTGTTTCCAATAAGCCCTTTTGGATATCTTCACACATGAATGAAAACTTGATAGGGTATAAAATTCATGGGTGATAACTTTCACTGAGTAAAATGCTGTAAACCTTGTTTTTTGCATCAAATACCTGTTTTATTTTTAAATAATCTATTTGTATAATTTTATGAGTACTATACCGTTTTGATGGTAGTGGTTTTATGATACATTTTAATAGCTGCTGAAATGAGCCCTCACTATTTGCATTTTTATTATTTTATTGGATATACTCAGGCATTTTTTATTTTATATAATCTTTTAAATTATTTTAAACCAATTTCAAGAATTCCAGCCCCAAACACTTGTCTTCTAAATGAAACTGCATTAAATTCATAAATTAATTTTGTCAGAATTAATATTTTCATGGTATTTACTTTCCTTCTAAACACATGACACATTTCTAGTTGTTCTGATATGATTTTATGTTCTTCAATTTTATGTTTTGGTAACAGTTTTATTGGGATATAATTGACACATCATACAATTTACCCATTTAAGTGTACAATTTAATGACTTTTAGTATGTTCACAGAGCTGTGCAACCATAACCACAATCAAATTTAGAAAATTTTCATTATCCCCCAAAGAAGTATTATACACTTTAGCTATCTTCCGGCAATCCTCCCCATTTACCTTAACCTAAGGGACCCATTAGTACTCTCTGTTTCTATGGATTTGCCTACTATGAATATTCAATATAAAAGGAATCATATTATGTGTGGTCTTTTGTGACTGGCTTCTTCCCCTTAATATAATGCTTTCAAGGTTCATATGAGTTATAGCATGTATCAGTATTTTATTTATTTTTATTGCTGAATAATATGCCATTCTATGGTCATATGACATTTGGTTATCCATTCATTGGTTGATAGATATTTGGGTTGTTTTCACTTTTTGGCTATTATGAATATTATGAACATTCATGTACAAGTTTTCATGTGAACATATATTTTCACCTCTCTTGGGTATATAACTAGGAGTAGAATTGCTAGGTCATATGGTAAATCTATGTTTAAGCTTTTGAAGAGCTGCCAGACTGTTTTCCAAAGTATCTGCACCATTTTACATTCTTTCCAGCAGTGTGTAAAGGTTCCAGTTTTTCCAATTCTTTGTCAACACTTATCTTTTTGATTATAGAAATTCTATTGGCTGTGAAGTGGAATCTCATTATAGTTTTGATTTGCATTATCCTAATAATTACTGATGTTGAGCATCCTTTCACATATCTATTGACCATTAATATATATTATTTTGAGGAATGTCTACTCAAATTCTCTGCCTATTTTATAATTCCATTATTTGTCTTTTTATTATTAAGTTCTAAGAGATACGATTTGCAAATATCTTCTCCCATATTCTCTCCCATTCTGTGAGTTGTATTTTCACTTTCTTCATAGAATCATTTGAAGCACAAACATAATTTTTTAGTTTAATAGATTGTAATGAAATCCAATCTATTTATATTTTTCCTGGGCTAGTTTACAGTAGGTACAGAAGAGTCTCCATTAGTAAAAGAGTGCATACCCCATTATGTGAATACTTTTAAAACCTCTGCTTGTACATATTTAATAATGTTTTATTAGCCAAAACAATTCACATGACCAAGGCAAAACTCAAAGGTACAAAGATATACTTAACTCCTTAATGGGAGGAACTGCAAAATATTGTGGCTTATTTTGGCAAAATCTATCACATCCTTAATTAAGTGACACTTCTACTATGATATTTCATTCCACAACTAAGAACCAGGACTCTGAAATTTGTCTAAGCTCAGTTCACAATACTTTTTTGAACACTAAAAATTAGGCTTTTCAATTTGAGTCAACTATACAAGTCTATTGCCTTTGGTTCATCTATAACTTGCTTATCCTATTACCTGCCACAAAGAATCCAGAATGCTTTCAGGCTGAGCCACCCCAGATATAACACTTTCCTATCACCATGCTTTCTTAGGACACCTAACTTACTCTAGGTTGTCTTATATTTATTTATATACTTGTCTTTGCTACTAGATCATGAAAAACCTTGAGGGAAGGAATCATATATTACTTCTCTACCTCTGACAGTCTTGCCCATGACCCTGTCTCTTGTCTTTTCTCTATATTTGTAGAAACCACTAAACCAGAGCACAGATTCTCATTTTATTTTTGTTTGTTTAGCCTTGCCACACTTCCAGATAAAAGATTTAGCTACATAGATGTTCCATAAGTTATTTACCACAATTAGAGTTTCGATTGGGCTGTGGTTGTTACAGATTTCCCATACCTATGGAAACTTCCTTCAACAAACTGATCCAGTAAGAACATCTGACCACTGTATTATTGAACTTTATACACTGCTGTTCTATGTATTTATTTGCAATAATCAGCTCATTGTAGTTTATCCAGATGAAGGGTATATGGAAAAGCTTTAATGAATGGGTTTCTAATTCCATTTTTCTTAAGGGAAATTTCTTCATTATTGGTTGCTGACTATTCTCTCTCTCTCTCTCATTGTTATTATTCTTTTTTAATGAACAAATTATCCCATCTTTGGCTAGTATGAGCCCCTTCAAGTTGACTTCTGTGGGATGTTTTTTGTCATGATCCTAATAGTTTTTAATAGCTTCTTAGATTTCAGACATGACAAGGTGCTCTAAACTCAATTTGTACATTTCCTAATTCATACTGGAATTAGCTATTTCTCCAAAAATTCCTTCTTTTTGTAGAACATTGTATTTATAGACCACTCTTTTGGTGATAGGAATGCTCATTGAAATTGGGTTGGTTGTTTCTCCTATTTAATTACCTAAGGACTTTGTAGAATATTAACAGGTTTGAAAAATGTGAACTTTATCTTGTCTCTAACTTTAATAGCAATGTTTCTAAAATGGTAGCATTAGGGATAATGCCTGTTGCATATTTATAATAGATTGCCTCAATCAGGTTAATGAAGTTCTCTTGTTTACATATTTTGGTAGGTAACTTTCTCAGGTTAGGTGAAGTCTCTATCTTTATGTTCTGAAAAAAAAAATTAACATGAATGTGTATTGAAATTTAATTGAATGATTACATCTGTTATTACAATCACATAGGTTCTTCTGAAATCATTTTATATGATATATTTGATTAATATATTTTCTGACCTAAAACTTTTTTGCTTTTTGAAAATAAACTTTTCTTGGTCATGATATATATATATATATATATATATATATATATATATATTTTTTTTTTTTTAAACATGATGGAAAGATTTTTTTATTGTTGTGGAATTTTTATATGTATACTCATAATTGACATTAGTCTATAATTGTCTTTCTTTTACTGATTTTTTCTCCTGAATAAATTAAGGATATATTTTCTAACCTATAAAAAATTTTAAATTATATAGGAATTATCTTTTTTCTTTGTATTTTTGGTAAAAATAATCTGGAACTTTTATGCGTGTTCTTTCAATTATTGATTAAGTTCCATTGATTTTCTCTTTTGGTCTGTTTTACTAATTTTTTTTGAGGTATTTATCTCATCTAGTTTCAAATGTTGGATAAATGTGTTCATAGTATTCTCCAATGAATTTTTTTTTTTTTTTTTTTTGCGGTACGCGGGCCTCTCACTGTTGTGGTCTCTCCCATTGTGGAGCACAGGCTCCAGACGCACAGGCCCAGTGGCCATGGCTCACGGGCCCAGCCGCTCCGCGGCACGTGGGATCCTTCCGGACTGGAGCATGAACCCACGTCCCCTGCATCAGCAGGCAGACTCCCAACCACTGCGCCACCAGGGAAGCCCTCTCCAATGAATTTTTAATATCTATACTGTCTTTCTAGTTATATTCTCCTTTTGTCCTTAATTTTATTTATTTGTATCTGCATCTTTTCTTTCCTACTGATCAGTATTTCTTTCTATGTATTTCCAAAGAACAAGGTTCTGTTTTATTTTAATTAATTATTTGTTTTTATCTTTATAATTTTTCCTTTTCTTTTATATTTAGGTTTAGTTTCCATCTCCATGACTCTAAGTTGAATGTTTTAGTGATGAATTTTCAAAATTAAAAGAAATATATAATTTTTGTATAAATTTCCCTCTAAATAACAATTTAGCTACATCCCCTAATTTTTTCGTAGTACTCATTAGGATTCAGATCTAAATATTGTGTAATTTCCAGTATAACTACCTCTTTAACTCACAATTTATTGAGAAGGACATTTTAAAGTTTCTAAATATTTTTCAACTATATTCATATTGTGATAATTTATTTACTTGCATTTTGGTCAAAGGATGTTATCTTTATTATGTAACTTTTCTGACTTTTGTATGTCATTTTGACCATTACATGTTTATTTTTCATTCATGTTCCCTGCATACTGTTCTTCAATATATATATTCTGTATTTGGAATTCAGCGTTCTCTCTCTCTCTCTCTCTCTCTCTCTCTATATATATATATATATATATATATAAATATATATATAAATATATATGTGTGTATGATGTGTATGTATATGTATGTATTAGATCAACCTTGTTAAGTTTGTTGCTCCAATCTTCCATATCTTTACTAATTTTGAATGTTTGTTGTTTGACTTATCATATTAAAAAATGCCCAGGTAGGAGTCATATTTCTGTACCTAAGGAAAATGATAATAGAGTAGTTTTGCTTACTAATGTGATATGAAAAATTCTTCAAAAATCAGGAAAGAGATAATTGGTGAATATGATGTACATTTTAAAATTATTATTGAAGTTTTATGCAGTATATAGTAATGTTATATGGTATTAATTCACAATTTTTTTGTCTAAAGCTTTTGCTAAAATAATTACAGTATCAATGTCATTATTACTTATTATCTTCATAATTGACATGATTATCATCATGATCATTGATACCTTTTTTTGAGTCTCATTGTATCGTAGACACAGAATACTTTTTATACAACATTTTTTTTTTTGGCTGTGCCAAGGGGTATGTGGTTCTCAGATCAGAGATCAAACCCGTGCTCCCTGCAGTGGAAGCACAGAGTCTTAGCCTCCGGACCACCAAGGAATTCTCTATATACACTATTACTTCCTTATGAAAGTTATTTGAAAAATCTGCTAAGACAGCTGCCATTTGTAGATGAGGAAACTAAAGGTAAGAGGCTATGTAACATATTCTAAATCAAATAGTTTTACGTACCAGAGCTGGAATTGTGAGCAAGTGTGTCTGATTTTAAAGTCTTTGCTATTTGCTTCTATTCTTTATACTTCAATGCATAACCAACTTGTTTTTTCATATTTTCTCACAAAGATCATCTTTCCACTTATAGCTATAGTGCCTTGTGAATGTGTGTGTGTGTGTGTGTGTGTGACTGTCCAGCCACAGACACCTTTCCTTACTTTGATTCTGATACCTGAGCCTGGGTCACACAAACCAGGCTGAACTGTTCAAGCTGCGCTTTCCTCGTGTGGCTGGACACAGACATAAAACTGCAGAGAACACAGATTTTCAAGCTCCTTCTTTCTGCTTACCTAGAAGTCTCCTTCAGGCTGTAGGCACCTCAGTGGTGTTACTATCAAGCTAAGGATGGTGACCTGAAGTTACAACATAAGAAGTAAATAAATTTCCAAATAAGGAGTTTGTTTCAAGGCTGTTCCTCTGTACTTCTATAAGCAATCCCAAATACGAAACTGCTTTTCCCCCTTAGGGTAGAAAGGTAGAAGGATTCCTCCACAATCTAGGCAAAAAGTAAGATCCTAACTATATCAGGGTGGATAATCCTAACTATATCAGGGTGGATAACCCTAACCTCGGATTGGGGTTCTTCAAACAAGGGAGTAAAAGTCCAACATCAAAATTTCTGGATCATTAAGTTATGCATGAGAGTTTTTCACACTGAATTTGACTTTTATGTGCTTTCTTGAGTTTAAGAACCTATTTACCCACTAACGTTGTACATGTTTTACCCATCAGTATTATTCTTAAACAAATTCTCTCTTGACTTTTAGAAATACATTTTCAATTCCTTATCTCACACTAAGATAAATGTATCTATAACTTGAAGAGTTACCAATCCAAGAATATTTGTATGCTAATAAAAATCAAAGTCCAATGTTTAGAGGCAACAATACGGAATTTCAAGAATTACCTTCTCTATAAGCATTGTTTTTTTCCCGACCCTTTAATTGTATTATTCAAGAGCATCACTTACAAAGTTTACTGACAAGACCATCCCCTCAAAACAGACATAGCACCTTCAGTTACCCTTAATTTTTTTCTTTCTGTACCTTGCTTACAGGTGCTTCACATTTGATCACCAGGGGCTAATTACTTCATTTTCCTTCCACTATCAGTTTTATATGCAATCTCTCTCTTTATGGAACTGTAAAAAAGTAACAAACAGAAACATCAATTAAATAGAATTGGGAGACAAGAAGGGGGAGGATAGGAGAGCCCAATGGAAAGAGAAAGGCTCCTCTTCTTTCCTGGCAACAACTCAACCAGTGAAAAACCATGGACTCTTTGTTTACTATAACCCTCCCAACTTCCTTTTACCCTCCATAAGTTCTTTTTTTTTTATACGTGGGCCTCTCACTGTTGTGGCCTCTCCCGTTGTGGAGCACAGGCTCTGGACGCGCAGGCTCAGTGGCCATGGCTCACGGCCCAGCTGCTCCACAGCATGTGGGATCTTCCCGGACTGGGGCATGAACCTGTGTCACCTGCATCAGCAGGTGGATTCTCAAGCACTGCGCCACCAGGGAAGCCCTATAATTTCTTTTTTAAAAAGTTTTTATTGGAGTATAGTTGAGTTACAATGTTGTGTTAGTTTCAGGCGTACAGCAAAAGTGAATCAGTTATACATTTGTATGTATCCATTCTTTTTCAGATTCTTTCCCCATATAGATTATTACAGAATATTGTGTAGAGTTCCCTGTGCTATACAGTAAGTTCTTGTTAGTTATCTATTTCACATATAGTAGTGTGTATAGGTTAATCTAAATCTCCTAATTTAACACTTCCTCCCACATTTACACTTTGGTAATCATAAGTTTGATTTTGAGATCTGTTTGTTTCTGTTTTGTAAATAAGTTCATTTGTATCATTTTAAAAATTAGTTTCCACATATAAGTGATATTATATGAAATTTGTCTTTCTCTGCCTGACTTACTTCACTTAGTATGATAATCTCTAGATCCATCCATGTTGCTGCAAATGGCATTATGTCATTCTTTTTACAGCTGAGTAATATTCCATTATATATATATATACCACATCCTTATCCATTCCTCCGTCAATGAACATTTAAGTTGCTAACTCTCTATAAGTTCTCCTCCCGTTGCTGCTCTATGTGGCCTTGAACTTGGCTCACCATGGTTGCAGACCCTGAATTGCAATTCTTAGCTAATCCTGAATAAACCTATTTTTGCTGGAGAAATAGCTGGCAGTCTATTTGTTTTAGATCAACAGAACTGAACAACTTTGTTTCAGAATTAGTGGATAAGTGTGTATTATAGGTATTCATTATAGATGAGCATATATTGTTACTGTTTCCTCATGGAGGGTGCAAAAAAACTGTTGAGGAGACTGGGAATATTAGATGTAGTATAATTTAGTGGGTACAGTCTTGGGTATTGAAATTAGTCAGATCTAGATGAAAACTACAGGCACATCTCAGAGATATTGTGGGTCCAGTTTCAAACTACCACAAAAAGGGAATATCAAAATAATGCAAGTCTTACCAATGTTTTGGCTTCCCAGTATACACAAAAGTAATGTTTACACTATACTGTAGTCTATACTAAGTGTGCAGTAGCATTATGTCTTAAAAAACAATGTATATACCTTAATTTAAAAAATAGTTTGTGGCTAAGAAATATCATCATCTGAGCCTTCAGCAAACCATAATCATTTTGCTGGTGGAGGGTCTTGTCTCAAAGTTGAGAGCTGTTTACTGATCAAGATCGTGGTTGCTGAGGTTGGGGTGGCTGTGGTAATTTCTTAAGATAAAGCAACACTGAAGTTTGGCACCCTGATCAACAATTTCCTTTCACAAATGATTTCTCTATAGCATGCAATGCTGTTTGGTAGGATTTTACCCACAGTAGAACTGCTTTCAAAATTTGAGTCAATCCTCTCCGACCTTGCCACTGTTTTCAACTAGGTTTATGTAATATTCTAAATCCTTTACTGTCATTTCAACAATCTTCATGGCAACTTCACCAGTAGTAGAGTCCATTTCCAGAAACCACTTTCTTTGCTCCATAAGAAGCAACTCCTCATCCACTAAAGTTTTATATTTATAACAAATATAATAATAAGAAAGCTTGAAATATTGTGAAAATTATCAAAATGTGACACAAAAACATGAATTGAGCAAGAACTGTTGGGAAAAATGGTGCCAATAGACTTGCTTAATGCAGGATTGCCACAAACCTTCAATTTGTAAAAAGCACAGTATCTTTGAAGCACAATAAAGGGAAACACAATAAAATGAGGTCTGCCTGTATATCACTTGTCCTTATTAGAAGTATGATGTTGAACAAATCATTTTAACACACTTATTCTCATAGGAGGGTTAAACAAAGTAATGTATATAAAGTGCTGGGCAAATAGTAAGGACTCAGTAAATGTTAACTAAACCAAAACAAAAACAACCCCAATGGAAACTTAGGAGTGCACCTGGATTTCATAGTCCTGTTGAGAATTAGATTGGGTCATTAATCAACTTAACTTTGCTTTCCACAGCTAAAATGTATTTGTAAACTATTTATACTTTATAAAATGAAGACATTAGGTAATGACTACAACTCAGACCCTAAAGCAAAATTCCCTTGATTTTATGTGTTTGAATTTTCATATAAACTCTCTGTGTCAGAACTCTGCTAATGTTTAAGTCACATGCTAGCCTTCTTGGATCAGTTTTGCATTCTTGACCATTCATTCAATCAATAACAAGTTATCTTATATCTACTATGTACCATGACTGTATTATTTGTGACTAGTGTAAAGTTGCATAAGATGTTGCCACTGCTTTTAAGGTATGCACAGGTTTAGTAGAGGAGGCAGATATGTAAACAACTAATGATAACAATAGTTATCTGTATGAAAATCACTTGTTATAGAAACTGCAAGTGACAAATATCATAAAAAAGGTTGACCTGGGCTTCCCTGGTGGCGCAGTGGTTGAGAGTCCGCCTGCCGATACAGGGGACACGGGTTTGTGCCCCGGTCTGGGAAGATCCCACATGCCGCGGAGAGGCTGGGCCCGTGAGCCATGGCCACTGAGCCTGCACGTCCAGAGCCTGTTCTCCGCAGTGGGAGAGGCCACAGTGAGAGGCCTGCGTACTGCAAAAAAAAAAAAAAAAATGTTGACCTGAGTCATGACAATACTCAGTGTGGAATAGTGAGATTCAGAAACTTTATCTTATGTACAAAATTAGGACAATAGAGCAAGACACAGGGAGATGGGTGCCAAGTTGACCTCTTCCCGCAGTGGGATATAACAGAGCCATACAATGTTTTGTCACTATTAGCTACGTAATTATGAGCCCTACTTTTATCTTCTGTAAATTGGGGTAATAAAACTTTCATTTCAATATTTATTCTGAGGACTTGTTCTTTCACCCAATAATATTTATTAAATCATTATTCTGCCAGACAGTGTGGTAAGTGGTGGATTAAATAAGACAATGTAAATAATGTACTTAATACATGGCAGGCCCTCAATAAAACACAATGATATAAGTGGTAGTAATCAACTAACAATAATAACAGTTATAATTTATTGAATATATTCTATGTGATACTTACCTTCATTATTTGGAAATGTTTCCCACAACTCCCAATATCACGATTAATAATATTATTCATTATATTATTATATAAAATTATATAATAAAGTTGTATATTATAACTGGATTCTTATATATTAATATAAAATGTATATTATTAATACTAATGCTATTTATACTATATTAGATAATATAATAATTGCATTATAAATAGTAATACTTCCCTCATACAAGTGAGTTAACAGAAAGGTGAACCTTTCTCCCTAAAGTAATATGTTAAAGCACTGGTTTGTTGAAGCTGAGACTAACATTTCTTCTAATTTAACATGCTGCTTTTGATAAATAAAATTTTTAGCTTCTTAACTAAAGACATAAATTCAAGTCTAAAATTTTATTTTATTTTTAGGAGCATAAAATTTGGATAATTTTAGTGGATAATTAGCAAATTCCTACCGATTTTTCCTTGAATTTGTTGTTTAAATGGATGATCTAAAGGAAAAGTAACTGGACAATATTATAACCCAATCCAACATTTTTAGTGTTTTTAGCCAATATTACCTTGTTTATTGGGGTTTTTTTAAACATATTTTAAAGTAAGAAATTCAAATTAATTTTTAGACAGAAGAGGGGTTATTTAACATTTTAGAATGAATTATCTTTTTTTGAAATTGTTGCCCTCAAATATACTGCTTTTCACATGTAGGCAAATCAAAGCTTTTATACAGTATGTTTAATTTTTAAAAAATATAAAATTCTATTAGGGCAAGATATTCACACTGAGTTGTGTAAGATAATTATAATTAAATTGTGATTTCAAGATAAATGAAAGAGTATGTCAATATCAAATATTTGCACAAGCAAAATTAAAGATCTTCCAAGATCTCTGAGGACTTTCTCCTTATTATTAAAACACTGTTGGAAATAAAGTGCTGTCAAAGGTTTTCCAATTTTATTGTGGTTCCTGAAAAATCCATTATTGTTGAGTGATTGTAATGTTTAAGGAATCTAAATTAAATGGTGACACAGGATTATTAAATATTAAATATAAATATTATTAAATATTAAATATAATATTAAATTCCAATTATTACAGAAACTAAAATGTATCAGCAATCAACTTTCTTCATCAAAATTGAAATGTCATCAAGAAATATTCAGAGTTCATTTGACTATGAACAATAAAAACATTAATTATTTGGAGTATAAATTTGCAAACATTTTCTGTGAAGAGTCTAATAGTAATTATTTTAGGCTTTGTGGATTTCATGGTCCCTACCAAGCTACTACTCACCTCTGCCATTGTAGTGTGAAAGTAACCAAACACAATACATAAACAAATGGGCATGGATGTGTTCTAATAAAACTTTTCTTATTGACACAGATTTGAACTTCGTATATTTTTTTTTCCTGAGCTTGAATAATCAGTTATATTTTTTTATTGAAGTATAGTTAATTTACAATATTGTGTTAGTTTAAAGTGTACAGTAAAGTGATTCAGTTATGTAGTTATATTCTTTTCCATTATAGGTTATTATAAGATACTGAGTATAGTTCCCTGTGCTATACAGTAGGATTCTGTTGCTTATCGATTTTATATATAATAGTTTGTATCTGCTAATCCCAAACTCCTAATTTATTCCTCCCCCCACCCCTTTCCCTTTGGTAACCATAAGTTTGTTTTCTATGTCTGTGAGTTTGTTTCTGTTCGGTAAATAAGTTCATTTGTATCATATTTTAGATTGCACATATAAGTGATATCATATGACATTTGTCTTTCTCTCTTTGAATTACTTCACTTAATATGATAATCTCTAAGCCCATCATGTTGCTGTAAATTGCATTAGTTCATTTTTTTTATGGCTGAGTCATATTCCATTGTATACATATACCACATTTTATTTATCAATTCATTTGTTGTTGGACATTTAGGTTGTGTTTCCATGTCTTGGCTATTGTAAATAGTGCTGCTATGAATATTGGGGTGCATGTACCTTTTCAAATTATAATTTTATCCAGATATATGCCCAGGAGTGGGATTGCTGGATCATATGGTGACTCTACTTTTCATTTTTTAAGGAACTTCCATACTGTTCTCCATAGAGGCTGTTCACAAAAGATTCAGCTCATTCCCTTCCTTCACACATAATATTTTCACTACAGTCTCAGGGAGGGCAACACAAAAATCTCATCTAGTGACTATGTCAAGCTCTAAATCCAAGATGTCTGACTTAGGCACAGATAATCTCTATATCAGATCTAGATGTGACTCTTCCTTATGTGAAAAAATATAAAATATAAAGAAAAATTATCTGTTTCCTGCACATACTCAATTTATGATGATTAAAAAGGGACAAGATAATACCAATAAACATCTTCATTAGGAAGGGGGAAGGATGGGAAACCTACACATGCTAGTGGTTAAAGCTTCCACATAGAAGTTTATATATATATATATATATCAGTTCTCCTCATATTTTATTGGCCAAACCAAGCCATGTGGCTATACAACACTTCAGTTAAAGAGTCTGGAAAATGCAATCTTAATGTGACCCTGGAAGGAAGGGAGTCTGAAATAGGCAGTGTAGAACATTAATGATTACTGTAAATTATATATAGGGATATATGAAACCACAATATCAAAGTAAAAAAGGAAAAGTATCAATAACTGTTTTTTTTCTATTCCCTGAAATGCAGACTTCATTTGTCAGACTTTGAATACATCCAATCTTTTAATCAGACCACAAGGAGAAATGATCAGTTTACTTCATTATGTAAGGCCAGTCACAGGTGACTTTTGCACAGCATTTTTATATCCCACGTTAGAGGCAATATAGACAAAAGACAAGGAGCTGTGATAATTGAAACAAAGGAAATGTGAAGTTTAGAGGGCAACATAAATTTATTTTTCATGTTTAGAACATCCTCATGTTTTCATCTTCTTGGTTTTAATATATTTTGTTTGCATTTCAGAATTTTCAAACTTTATAAAACATAGCACTGTGCATATAAATCACCTCAGATCCTTGTTATGTATACAGCTATTGAACCTTACTCCTTATTAGGTCTGTGGTGGGTCTCAGGAATCTACACTTCTAAAATGCATTCCTGGGACTTCCCTGGTGGTGCAGTGGTTAAGAATCCACCAGCCAATGCAGGGGACAAGGGTTGGAACCCTGGTCTGGGAAGATCCCACATGCTGCAGAGCAACTAAGCCCGTATGCAACAACTACTGAGCCCACATGCCACAACTACTGAAGCCCGTGTGCCTAGAGCCTGTGCTCTGCCACAAGAAAAGCCACAGCAATGAGAAGCCTAAGCACTGCAACAAAGAGTAGTCCCCAGTCGCTGCAGCTAGAAAAAGCCTGCGTGCACAAATGCTCAATGCAAACAAAAATAAAATAATAAATAAATAAATTTATTTAAAAAAATAAAAAGCATTCCTGATTATTCTGAAGTGGGTGATCTGTGCAAACCCCATTTATAAATGAATAAAATAGAGTAACTAGATTCAAAGTAATCCAAGAATTTCTGAATTATTTTGCAGTGAAAATCTATATTAATATAAAATTCATATTCCATATATATATAAATAAATAACTTACAGAACATGGCATATTTCATGCTAAAATAGATAAATCAGTTATGAGTAAAGTTAATTCCTTACTGAAAAAATCACATCACATTTTGAAACTGATATACTAGCTGTTGAATTAAACAGATCACCTACTTTATCAGGTATATCATGTATTGAGTAAGTTATATAAACTGCTAAATTAGATGTCCTGCTTGAATGTGATACATCACCCTCTGAACCAGAAGATAACCTTCTAAATTAGATATATAACTTGCTGAATCTAATATCTAATACACTAACACAAAGTTACCACCCACTAATTCATGAGTATTCAAATCATCTATTCTCAGGTTGCATATATATTTAAAGACCTAGTGCATGCCTTACATCATCCTTATCTCAGATTTTACTTGAGGAAGCCCCTAGAGATTTTATTTTGCTTTAATGTTTTAAGAGTTTGATCAATTTTCTTTTACTTGTTATATTTAAGCCACCAGTTGTCTGGAGAAAGTGGAGGTATATCTCTCCATGAATTATGGAAATATATATTTTTAGGTAAGGAATCTAAACAAATACATTATTTAGTGAGTTATATTTACTGTTGCTCCTTCTGTGCTATACAAACACCAAATCTAAAAGTAGAAGATGAACAGAAACTTACCTGCTAAATTAGGTCTATTTAAACTAGTCATGTTTTGGTGCTCTGTAAAGATCCTCCAGGTGGGGTTGTGACTGGTTTAAAACTCACATTGAACAAGAATGTTGCTATCATTTGATTAATATATTTAAATATATTGATATTTTTATGGTGGTGAAAATCATATTTGAAATAAATATGATTGTAAATTCAGACATACTGCATTTGACTACAATACAATCTATGTACTATATCTATTGGTGTCTGTATATCATGTTTAATGGTCTTCCAACTATGTAGAATGCCTCGGCTTAGCATAAATCTCAATAGCATCCTATTATTCAAGTGTGATTTGGGGAGTCTATAAGAATTAATTGGTATATTTAAATAAAATGATTATAACAGATATTTTCTCAAATATATCACCTCCTATATAATTATTCCATCACAATCAATGTTTAATCATTTGTTTATTTTGTGGACTATTTTAAAACATAATTTTTTATGTCAAAATCTAGGGTTATCTTATTTTTTGAAATTTAGAGGTGACTTGAAACATTATTCTCCCTCAGAATGGGAGAAAAATATTTGCAAATGAAGCAACTGACAAAGGATTAATCTCCAAAACATACAAGCAGCTCATGCAGCTCAATATCAAAAAAACAAACAACCCAATCCAAAAATGGGCAGAAGACCTAAATAGACATTTCTCAAAGAAGATATAGAGATTGCCAACAGACACATGAAAGAATGCTCAACATCATTAATCATTGGAGAAATGCAAATTAAAACTACAATGAGATATCATCTCACACCTGTCAGAATGGCCATCATTAAAAGATCTACACACAATAAATGCTGGAGAGGTTGTGGAGAAAAGGGAACCCTCTTGCACTGTTGGTGGGAATGTAAATTGATACAGCCACTATGGAGAAGAGTATGGACATTCCTTAAAAAAACTAAAAATAGAACTACCACACGACCCAGCAATCCCACTACTGGGCATATACCCTGAGAAAACCATAATTCAAAAAGAGACATATACCTAAATGTTCATTGCAGTTCTATTTACAATAGCCAGGATATGGAAGCAACCTAAGTGTCCATCAACAGATGAATGGATAAAGAAGATGTGGCACATACATACAATGGAATATTACTCAGCCATAAAAAGGAACAAAACTGAGTTATTTGTAGTGAGGTGGATGGACCTAGAGTCTGTCATACAGAGTGAAGTAAGTCAGAAAGAGAAGAACAAGTATTGTATGCTAACACACATGTATGGAATCTTAAAAAATAATTAAAAAGAAAAAAAAATGATCAGAAGAACCTAAGGGCAAGACGGGAATAAAGATGCAGACCTATTAGAGAATGGACTTGATACAGGGAGGGGGAAGGGTAAGCTGTGACAAAGTGAGACAGTGGCATGGACATATATACACTACCAAATGTAAACTAGATATCTAGTGGGAAGCAACCGCATAGCCCAGGGAGATCATCTCGGTGCTTTGTGACCACCTAGAGGGGTGGGATAGGGAGGGCAGGAGGGAGGGAGATGCAAGAGGGAAGAGATATGGGGACATAGGTATATGTATAATTGATTCACTTTGTTATAAGGCAGAAACTAACACCATTTTAAAGCAATTATACTCAAATAAAGATGTTTAAAAAATAACAGGGAGGAAACCAAAAAAAGAAAAAAACAAGAAACATGAACAACATTATAAAGAAAAAATATTTTTAAAGCAAGTGAAATAATTTCACCTTAGTGTACTCCTTTTTCATTTTTATTATAAATTATTTTTTCTAGAAAAAAAAATAACACAAATAAGCCACTTTAATAGTAAATCATAAAAAATATCTCATGCATCAGAGATTATGATTGTCATTACTCAGATATCTCCTATGAAAATGCATACATACACTGAAAATATTCTTGAAGTCATTTTAGCAGGCATAGCAATCTGAGGTTCATTTGAAGCATTAAAACTTTGCATGTTTATTCTTAGCACCTTAGTTGCTTCCTATGGCATCTTGTGAGTTAAAATAGGAAAGTCTGGTATTATCTCTTCCATTTTATAGATGAAGAAAAGATAAAGATATATTTTCATTTTGGTATATTTTAAATATCTTAAGTAGGTTGTATGATCTGTTAAAAAAAACACTCTCATATACGAGTAAAGTTTAAAAAGTCAAAAATGAATCATTCCTATTTTTTTATTGAGACAAATACTCTCTTTTCTTGATCATGTTTTGTGCATTTTAAAAAAATATTCTACTTAGTTTATTCCTCTATAAGTGTGACAATAATGACTTTCTCCTCATCTTTTTTGAATTAACTCCATAAATCAAACTTAATTTTACTATAACTCAATCTCATCTTCTAGCAATTCTCTTCAAGCCTACGGATTCTCTGAACTCCTCTTATATTCCTTGAGAAATGTAGTACTGGATCTATACCATGAATAGGGAAAATCAGAGGCATGAGAGATTAGGATCCAAAGTACTAGTGCAAATTTTCATCCATTCTTATGTTTTTTTTCTACAGGAACGGCCAGAGAGTAGGTAGTACATTATCTACCTAAATGTGAAATAAAGTACAGAAGAAGGCTGATATAGGAAGAAGTGAATCAGTCAAACTTAAGATAAAATAAAAGCAAAGTCAGATCCATACAGTGAATGCTTTCACCTATTAACCTTCTTCTTGAAAGAGAATTACCTGTTTTGCTTTAATCAATTACTTTCTTTTCCCATTCTTTAACACTTAAGGTTAACATTGAAATTGCACATCAGCTGCGTGTTTGAAAACTCCCTGAATTCTGAGAAGATAAAATACTACAGAATACTCAAGCATAATGATAGATCAGCTGGAAAGAGCATTCAACTAAGAGTCAGAAAACCTGGTTCCCAATGTGAAACTTACAACTATATAACTTCGAAAAAGTCACTTCACCTTTCCTGGCTTCATCTACTAAATAGAATTACACATCTAATCCTCCCAAATATTGTAAGATGTTATGAAGATTAATAACATTCCATTAGGTAATTTGAAGTTCTTAGAATAGTAAGGAGGAGGTATATAAGTACAGGGACTATTTTTTTTCAACTGATAATATTTAACTTTTTCTTAACATATTTATTGGAGTATAATTGCTTTACAATGGTGTGTTAGTTTCTGCTTTATAACAAAGTGAATCAGTTATACATATACATATGTCCCAATATCTCTTCCCTCTTGCATCTTGCTCCCTCCCACCCTCCCTATCCCACCGTCTAGGTGGTCACAACGCACTGAGCTGATCTCCCTGTGCTATGCAGCTGCTTCCCACTAGTTATCTATTTTACATTTGGTAGTGTATATATATGTCCATGCCACTCTCTCACTTTGTAACAGCTTACCCTTCCCCCTACCCATGTCCTCAAGTCCATTCTACAGTAGGTCTGCATCTTCATTCCTGTCTTTCCCCTAGGTTGTTCTGATCATTCTTTTTCTTTTTTCTTTCTTTTTAAGATTCCCTATATGTTTGCTACCATACGGTATTTACTTTTCTCTTTCTGACTTACTTCACTCTGTATGACAGACCTTAGGTCCAAGCACCTCACTAAAAATAACTCAGTTTCATTACTTTTTATGGCAGAGTAATATTCCATTGTACATATGTGCCACATCTTCTTTATCCATTCTTCTGTTGATGGACACTTAGGTTGCTTCCACATCCTGGCTATTGTAAAAAGAGCTGCAATGAACATTTTGGTACATGTCTCTTATTGATTTATGGTTTTCTCAAGGTACATACCAAGTAGTGGGATTATTGGGTCATATGGTAGTTATATGTTTAGATTTTTAAGGAAACTCCATACTGTTCTTCATAGTGGCTATATCAATTTACATTCCCACCAAAAGTGCAAGAGGATTCCCTTTTCCCCCCACCCTCTCCAGCATTTATTGTTTGTAGTTTTTTTGATGATGGCCATTCTGACAGGTGTCAGATTATAACACATTATAGTTTTCATTTGCATTTCTCTTATGATTAGTGATGTTGAGCATTCTTTCATGTGTTTGTTGGCAATCTGTTTATCTTCTTTGGAGAAATGTCTGTTTAGGTCTTCTGCCCGTTTTTGGATTGGGTTGTTTGTTTTTTTGATATTGAGCTGAATGAGTTGTTTGCATGTTTTGGAGATTAATCCTTTGTCAGTTGCTTCATTTGCAAATATTTTCTCCCATTCTGAGGGTTGCCCTTTTGTCTTGTTTATGGGTTCCTTTGCTTTGCAAAAGCTTTTAAGTTTCATTAGGTCCCATATTTTATTTTTTAAGTTCCATTTCTCAAGGGGTTGGGTCAAAAAGGATCTTACTGTGACTTATGTCATAGTGTGTTCTGCCTATGTTTTCCTCTGAGAGTATGATGGTGTCTGGCCTTACATTTAGGTCTTTAATCCATTTTGAGTTTATTTTTGTGTATGGTGTTAGGGAGTGTTCTAATTTCATTCTTTTACATATAGCTGTCCAGTTTTCCCAGCACCACATATTGAAGAGGCTGTCTTTTCTCCACTGTATATTCTTGCCTTCTTTATCAAAGATAAGTTGACCATATGTGTGTGGGTTTATCTCTGGGACTTCTATCCTGTTCCATTGATCTATATTTCTGTTTCTGTGCCAGTACCATACTGTCATGATTACTGTAGCTTTGTAATATAGTCTGAAGTCAGGAAGCCTGATTCCTTTAGCTCCGTTTTTTCTTTCTCAAGATTGCTTTGGCTATTCGGGTTCTTTTGTGTTTCCATACAAATTGTGAATTTTTTTGTTCTAGTTCTGTGAAAAATTCCAGTGGTAGTTTGATAGTGATTGTATTCAATCTCTAGATTGCTTTGGGTAGTAGAGTCATTTTCACATTGTTGATTCTTCCAACCCAAGAATATGGTGCATCTCTCCATCTATTTATATCATCTTTAATTTCTTTCATCAGTGTCTTATAATTTTCTGCACACAGGTATTTCACCTCTGTAGGTAGGTTTATTCCTAAATACTTTATTCCTTTTGTTGTGTTTGTAAATGTGAGTGTTTTCTTAATTTCACTTTCAGATTTTTCATCATCAGTGTGTAGGAATGCAAGAGACTTCTGTTCACTAATTTTGTTATCTGCTACTTTACCAAATTCATTGATTAGCTCTAGTAGTTTTCTGGCAGCATATTTAGGATTCTCTATGTATGGTACCATGTCATCTGCAAACAGTGACAGGTTTACTTCTTCTTTTCTGACTTGGATTCCTTTTTTTAATTTTTCTTCTCTGATTGCTGTGGCTAAAACTTCCAAGACTATGTTGAATAATATTGGTGATAGTGGGCAACCTTGTCTTGTTCCTGATCGTAGTGGAAATGGTTTCCGATTTCACCATTGTGGATGATGTTGGCTGTGGTTTTGTCATATATGGCCTTTATTATGTTGAGGAAAGTTCCCACTCTGCCTGCTTTCTGAAGCTTTTTCATCATAAGTGGGTGTTGGATTTTGTCAAAAGCTTTCTCTGCATCTATTGAAATGATTATATTGTTTTTCTTCCTCAATTCGTTAATATGGTGTATCATGTTGACTGATTGGCGTATATTGAAGAATCCTTGCATTCCTGGAATGAACCCCACTTGATCATTGTGTATGACCCTTTTAATGTGGTCTCGGATTCTGTTTGCTAGTATTTTGTTGAGGATTTTTGCATCTATGTTCCTCAGTGGTACTGGCCTGTAGTTGTATTTGTTTGTGACATCTTTGTCTGGCTTTGGTATCAGAGAGATGGTGGCCTCTAAGAATGAGTTTGGGAGTGTTCCTCCCTCTGCTATATTTTTAAAGAATTTTAGAAGGGTAGATGTTGGCTCTTCCTTAAATGTTTGATAGAATTCTCCTGTGAAGCCATCTGGTCCTGGGTTTTGTTTGTTGGAAGATTTATAATCACAGTTTCAACTTCAGTGCTTGTGATTGGTCTGTTCATATTTTCTATTTCTTCCTGATTCAGTCTTGGAATGTTATGCATTTCTAAGAATTTGTGCATTTCTTCCAGGTTGTACATTTTATTGGCATATAGTTGCTTGTAGTAATCTCTCATGATCCTTTGTATTTCTTCAGTGTCACTTGCTACTTCTCCTTTTTCATTTCTAGTTCTATTGATTTGAATCTTCTCCCATCTTTTCTTGATAACTATGGGTAATGGTTTATCAATTTTGTGCATCTTCTCAAAAAACAGCTTTTAGTTTTATTGATCTTTGCTATCGTTTCCTTCTTTTTTTTTTTTCTGACCTGATCTTTTTGATTTCTTTCCTTCTGCTAAACTTTGGGGTCTTTTTGTTCTACTTCCTCTAATTGCTTTAGGTGTAAGGTTAGGTTGTTTATTTGAGATGTTTCTTGTTTCTTAAGGTAGGATTGTATTACTATAAACTTCATCCTTAAAACTGCTTTTGCTGAATCCAATAGATTTTGGGTCATTGTATTTTCATTGTCATTTGTTTCTAGGTATTTTCTGATTTTCTCTTTGATTGCTTCAGTGATCTCTTGGTTATTAAGTCGTGTGTTGTTTAGCCTCCATGTGTTTGTATTTCTTGCAGCTTTTTCCTGGAATTGATATCTAGTCTCATAGCATGGTTGGAAAAGATACTTGATACAATTTCAATTTTCTTAAATTTACCAAGGCTTGATTTGTGACCTACGATATGATTTATCCTGGAGAATGTTCCATGGGCACTTGAGTAAAATGTGTATTCTGTTGGTTTGGGATGGAATGTCCTATAAATATCAATAAACTCCATCTTGTTTAGTGTATTATTTAAAGCTTGTGCTTCCTTATTTATTTTCTTTTTGGATGATCTGTCCATGGGTGAAAGTGGGGTATTAAAGTCCCCTACTATGATTGAGTTCCTGTTGATTTCCCCTTTTATGGCTGTTAGTATTTGTCTTATGTATTGAGGAGCTCCTATGTTGGGTGCATAAATATTTGCAAATGTTATATCTTCTTCTTGGATTGATCTCTTGATCTTTATGTAGTGTCCTTCTTTGTCTCTTGTAATAGTCTTTGTTGTAAAGTCTATTTCATCTGATATGAGAATTGCTACTCCAGCTTTCTTTTGATTTCCATTTGCATAGAATATCCTTTTCCATCCCCTCACTTTCAGTCTGTATGCGTCCCTAGGTCTCAAGTAGGTGTTTTGTAGACAGCATGTATATGGGTCTTGCTTTTGTATCCATTCAGACAATCTATGTCTTTTGGTTGGAGCATTTAATCCATTTATATTTAAGGTAATTATTGATATGTATGTTCCTATTACCATTTTCTTAATTGTTTTGGGTTTTTTACTGTAGGTCTTTTTCTTCTCTTGTATTTCCTGCCTAGAGAAGTTCCTTTATCATTTATTGTTAAGTTGGTGTGGTGGTGCTGAATTCTCTGAGATTTTGCTTGTCTGTAAAGGTTTTAATTTATCTGTCAAATCTGAATGAGATCTTTGCTGTGTAGAATCATCTTGGTTGTAGCTTTTTCTCCTTCATCACTTTAAATATGTCCTGCCACTCCCTTCTGGCTTGCAGAGTTTCTGCTGAAAGATCAGCTGTTAACCTTATGGGGATTCCCTTGTGTGTTATTTGTTTTTTATTTCCTTGCTGCTTTTAATATTTGTTCTTTGTATTTAATTTTTGATAGTTTCATTAATATGTGTCTTGACATGTTTCTCCTTGGATTTATCTATTATGTGACTCTCTTTGCTTCCTGGACTTCATTAACTATTTCCTTTCCCATATTAGGGAAATTCTCAACTATAATATCTTCAAATATTTTCTCAGTCCCTTTCTTTTTCTCTTCTTCTTCTGGGACTTCTATAATTTGAATGTTGATGCGTTTAAAGTTGTCGCAGAGATCTGTGAGAATGTTGTCAAATCTTTTCATTCTTTTTTCTTTATTCTGCTCTGCATTCGTTATTTCCACTATTTTGTCTTCCAGGTCACTTATCCGTTCTTCTGCCTTAGTTATTCTGCTATTGATCCCTTCTATGGAACTTTTAATTTCATTTATTGTGTTCTTCATCACTGTTCTTTGCTCTTTAGTTCTTCTAGGTCCATGTTAAACGTTTCTTGCATTTTCTCCATTGTATTTCAAGATTTTGGATCATCTTTACTCTCATTATTCTGAATTCTTTTTCAGGTGGACTGCCTATTTCCTCTTCATTTGTTAGGTCTGGTGTGTTTTTGCCTGCTCCTTCATCTTCTGTGTTTCTCTGTCTTCTCATATTGCTTAATTTACTGTGTTTGGGGGCTCCATTTTGCAGGCTGCAAGATCTTAGTTCCCTTTGTTTTTGGTGTTTGTCCCCAGTGGCTAAGTTTGGTTCAGTGGGTTGTGTGGACTTCCTGGTGGAGGGGACTAATGCCTGTGTTCTGATGTATGAGGCTGGATCTGGCCTTTCTGGTGGGCAGGACTGTGTCTGGTGGTGTGTTTTGGGGTCTGTGGCTTATTATGATTTTAGGCAGCCCCTGTGATAATGGATGGGGTTGTGTTCCTGTTCTTGCTAGTTGTTAGGCATAGGGTGTCCAGCACTATAGCTTGCTGGTCATTTAGTAGAGATGGGTCTTTGTGTTGAGATGGAGATCTCTGGAAGTTTTCCCCCCTTTGATATTATGTGCAGCTGGGAGGTCTCTTGTGAACCAGTGTCCTGAACTTGGCTCTCCCACTTCAGTGGCACTGCCCTGACACATGGCTGGAGCTCCATGAGCCTGTTCTTCACACAGCTCAGAATAAAAGGGAGAAAAACATGAACGAAAGAAAGAAGATAAAATAAAATAAAGCTATCAAAATAAAAAAATCATCATTAAGAAAAAAAATTTTTAAGTAATAAAAAAAGGAAAATCAGACAGACGGAACCCTAGGAAAAATGGTAAAAGCAAAGCTATACCATACACACTTACAAAAAGAGAAAAAGATTATATATATATATATATATATCATTGCCCCCAAAGTCCACCTCCTCAATTTGGGATGATTCATTGTCTAGTCAGGTATTCCACAGATGCAGGGTACATCAAGTTGATTGTGGAGCTTTAATCTGCTGCTTCTGAGGCTGTTGGGAGAAATTTCCTTTCTCTTCTTTGTTTGCTCAGTTCCCGGGGTTCAGCTTTGGATTTGGCCCTGCCTCTGTGTGTAGGTCAACTGAGGGCATGTGTTCGTTGCTCAGACAGGACGAGGTTAAAGGAGCAGCTGATTTGGGGGCTCTGGCTCACTCAGGCCGGGGGGAGAGAGGGGTATGGATGCGGGGTGAGCCTGCAGTGGCAGAGGCTGGCATAATGTTGCACCAGCCTGAAGCACACCGTGTGTTCTCTCTGTGAAGTTGTTCCTGGATCACGGGACCCTGGCAGTGGCGGGCTGCACAGGCTCCTGTGAAGGGAGGTGTGGGAGTGACCTGTGCTTGCACACAGGCTTCTTGGTGGCTGCAGCAGCAGCCTTAGCATCTCATGCTCTTCTCTGGGGTCTGCGCTGATAGCCACGGCTCGTGCCTGTCTCTGGAGTTCCTTTAAGCAGCACTCTTAATCCTCTCTCTTCACACACAAGGAAACAAAAAGGCAAGAAAAAGTTTCTTGTGTCTTCAGCAGCTCCAGAGTTTTCCCCGGACTCCCTCTTGGGTAGCTCTGGTGCACTAGCCCCCTCAGGCTGTGTTCATGCAGCCAACCCCAGTCCTCTCCCTGGGATCTGACCTCTGAAGCCCAAGCCTCAGCTGCCAGCCCCCATCCGCCCTGGCAGGTGAGCAGACACCTGCCAGGGCTGATGAGTGCTGGTCAGCACTGATCCTATGTGCGGGAATCTCTCCTCTTTGCCCTCTGCACCCCTGTTTCTGTGCTCTCCTCTGTGGCGCTGAAGCTTCCCCCCTCCACCACCTGCAGTCTTCCCCCACAAAGGGGCTTCCTAGTGTGTGGAAACCTTTCCTCCTTCACAGCTTCCTCCCACTGGTGCTAGTCCCATCTCTATTATTTTGTCACTGTTTTCTCTTTTTGCTTTTCCCCTACCCAGATACATGGGGAGTTTCTTGCCTTTTGAGAGGTTTGAGGTCTTCTGCCAGTGTTTAGTAGGTGCTCTTTAGGAGTTATTCCACGTGTAGATGTATTTCTGATGTATTTGTGGAGAGAAAGATGATCTCTGCATCTTACTCTTCCACCATTTTGAAGCTCCTCACAAGGACTACTTTGAAAAGTTACATGGCAACTGAACTTATTTACAAAACAGAAACAGACTCACAGACTTAGGAAAACAAACTTATGGTTACCAAAGGGAAAGGTATGGAGGGGAGAGGGATAAATTGGGAGTTTGGGATTGACATATACACACTACTATATATAGTATAGGTAACTAACAAGGACCTACTGTACAGCACAGGGAACTCTGCTCAGTATTCTGTAACAACCTAAATGGGAAAAGAATTTGAAAAAGAACAGATACATGTATGTGTACAACAATATATATGTAATAAAGGTGTTTATAAGGTAAATAAATAAATAAATAAATTTTTAAAATTTACATGGCAGAAATAATAAATGCTCCAGAAAGCTTTAGTCTAAAATCAAATTTTCATAAATTCTATTATTCTCTTCTTTTAAATTGTTATAAAATTCCTCATCTTAATTTGTATTAGAAGGAAGTATAGATTGAGAGACTGAATAAGCACCTGTGTGACTAGTGCTCAGAGACAAAGGAGGTGTATGGTAAAAGACAAGGCTGGAGAAAGAGAGAGACCAATCAAACAAGGTCTTGCAAGCCATGATAAGGATATTGTTTTTTAGTCTAAGAAGCAATTGAAAGTTATTGAAAGATTTTAAGTGGAAAAAAAAAATCAGATTTGCATTTTATAAAGCTCACTCTGCCTTCAGTGTGGAAAACTAATTTGTTTTGGACAAGAGTAGATACAGTGAAATTAGTTAGGAAACCACTGCAGGAATTTAGGTGAGAGGTGATGGGGAATTTTTCTTGGATTTTATTAACAGAAATGATGAAAAGTGGGCCAAATACTAGTTTTTGTGAGTGAAGGAAGTCAGGGTGATCAGATATATGATGATCACAAAGATGGATATCAAGTATCAGTGTTCTGATTAGTGTGGAGAGTTGGTTCATGTGTATTCATTGTAATATAAATGAGCAGATAAATTGAGAGAGCAATGCATGGAACAATGATGACAGGTTTTAATGAAGCAAAGATTGTGACTAATCTAATCCTGGGAAACTGATGCTCATAAGAAATAAGAAAGCAAAAATCAATGATTAAATGGAAATGTGAAATTAAATGACAGAAATATGTACTAACACAACAACAATTTCAATAAATATAAATGGGATATACTAATTAATAAAACAAAAAGACATATAGTTTTGAGAAAAGAGAAACAGGATCCAACTGGATGTCGACAAAGGTACATAGAATACTTGAAAATAGAAGAAAGGAAATGGAAATACCAAGCAATATGACAAAGAAATCTCAGTGTGGGTTATTAAGTATCTGAAAAAAATAGAATGTAGTCAAAAAAACCATAAAGGGACAAGAAGGTTGTTATGATAAACAAAACAATTGAACAAGAAGATATATCTATTATAAATATATACCTTTATCAGTGCAGACTCTATATATTCACTAAACAGTAACAAAACTTCAGAGAAACAAAGATAAAGCAACAATTTAATTAGAGACTTTAACACATCCTTGTAGAAAAACCTAAAATAAATCTGTTTTATATATACTCTGTGTGTGTTTGTGTGTGTGTCTACACATATAACCTTACAAAAAAACAGGAAAATATTTTCAAGCATACATAGAATATTTAAAATAATAGAATATATATTTTGTCATACAGAAAGCCTCCATGAATTCCAAAAGATAAGTAAACTGTGGTAACATTAAAATCAAAAATAATGGAAGCATAGGTTAATATCACAATTTAGAAAATGAAATAACATATTCATAAATAACCTATGGCTTACAAAAGAAATCATAAGAAATCAATAAATATTTTAAACTGAGTGATAATGAAAGCATGAATTGTCAAAATTTGTACGTCACAGATAATTATTAGAAGAAAATTTGTACTGTTTGTATTTTATGAAGAAACAAAGATGGCTCTGTTGTATCCCACTGCAGGTAAGAGATCAAATTGGCAGCCTTCTCCCTATGTCTTACTTTCTCATTCTAATATTATACATAAGATAAAGTTTATGAATATTACTATTCCACACTAATCATTATCATGACTCCGGTCAACCTTTTTGATGATATTTGCCAAGAACATCATCTCCACCAATTATTTTTCCCCTTGAAATCCTTCTCTCCCCTCAGGAAAAAGCAAAAAATCCTCTTTGACCTTTTAAACAAACTGTTGCCCATTCCTTCTCCCCTTTTTCCCCATTTATTGAAAGACTGAATGGAGGTTCCTTGTCTCAGTGTAAGTCTCCCTCTGCTATGGACTCTCTTTCAAACTGTGTCATATTCCTACTAATCCTTACTATTTTCTCAACGTGTCAAGGACAAACCCAGCACCCCCTCCCACCAGTCTTCCAAACCATGGCCACATTAGCAAATCAATCTGATGGCTGATTATGTCAACATTGTGCCCTGTATACAAAGCCCTGACCAAGGAGGAGCTTGCACAATCCTTAGTAAAAAACGCAGCTTCTATGTAAATCAGACAGGACAAATGGTGTCTAATTTACACCTGTTAAAGGAGAAGATTAATACTTTCCATCAGATAAATGAGGCTCATAAGTTTTATTGGACTTCTCTATTCCCAGGATTGAGAGTTTGGTTTTAACAGAATATGGGGAAGTGTGTTTAGATTTGTTCTTTTCTGCTTATTCATCTTTCTTCTAATCAATATTCTTCTCTCCCTTTGTGGATCTCATACCACTCAGCTATTAAACTGAATCTTCTCTTCACAGCTATCAACTCAACTTTTAATATGTAAAATTTCCTGTAAAATTTTATACAGGGGAAATAGAGGTGATCAGAATATGCCACCCCAAAATTTGCTGCATTGGCATAAGATTATTTTGAGCTGAAGGCAAATGAAAAATTAAAGATACAAGAAAAGCTCTCTTCTCACTTCCTATCTGCCTAAATGCAGACATACATTTCCTTCATTAAGGTGTCGCTCTTTTATGGGAGAACAACTTTGTCGCCAGACTTGAAGATGGCATTGAGATGAGTGAGCATAAACAAAACCTTAGTAAATAACCCTTATCTTCCATTAGTTCCTCCACAACTTATTGCCCTTTAAGATGATTATATAAGTCCCCTTCCCGTCCCTCTTCTGAGTTTAACTGCTTCTTTGGGTCTTCATTTCTTTTTAGGAAGACCTCTGTGTATGTAAAAAAATTAAAATATTAACATCAAATAAACTTTGTGTAACTTTTCTCCTATTAATCTGTCTTTTGTCAGTCTAATTTGTAGGCCCCAGGCCAAAAAACAAGAGTGTAGAAAAACAACTTTTTTCCTCCTCTACAATTGACTAAGTCAAACAATTGTAAAAATGAATATAGACTATATTCATATCTATACTCACTCATATTTAGCACGCAGGGCAACAAATAGCAGTTTAGTTCTAAAATAAATGCTGTCTTATAACAAGTGAAAATATTTTTTCTTGAATATGTGTCATATTTCCAGAGACTCCAATATAACTAGATCATGGGTCAACAAATTGTAGTCCAAGGGCCTAATCCAGTTTAGCAAATGATTTTATAATTAAAGTTTATTGGAACAGAGCCACACCCATTCCTTTATGTACTGTCTGTGATGCTTTTGTGTTACAAAAGCAGAGTTGACAGAGTTGAGCAGTTGTAGTAAAGCCTCAAATATTTACTATCTGTTTTTTTACAGAAAAGGTTTCCCAGATCATCAAGATCTCTAAAGAAACAATCCTATTGAGGGGAAAGCTTATAAAACCTCTGTAATAAATAGTTGTTTGGCCTCTTTCTATTCATAGGCAGAAAAATAATTTATTGAAGCACACAATGGAGTAAAAGTGAAAAATAAGGTATTAGCATACGTCTTCAAAAGTTTCTTATCTGCATAATATATATATATATAACAAATAAGACAAACCTGCAAATAAATATGATCACTCATACATAAAAAAAACTATGTTTGTATCTATCTAATTAAAAAAAAAACTTACCTGTGTGAGTTGATAACTAAAAAAGTAACTGTAAAGAATATTACAAGTTGGTCTAAACAGTATTCTTTGTTGCTCTAGCACCCTTATGAGTCTCAAGTTTAGAGTCTATACAATAATTCAATGTTTTATCAACTTTCATAGCCTTCATAGGAGTCTCTCAAGGAATTCTCTCAGCCTTTTCTTGGAAAACTGTGGTTCTATATCAAAATTTTGTGTAATATCAATTTCATCTATTCCTCTTTTCTCATTTGGCCTTAACTAGATTGCTTGCTTGTAATTATCTCCTCTAAGCCTAACACCAAAATTTACATATTTTATTTGATTTTAATTATGCATGTTTTGATGCCTTCCCATGCTTGTCTGAAACTTGTTCTGAGGACCCATGCTTACCTTTTAACACAAATTCAATAAAAATTGTGTGAGTCGAATTTACTTCTCAAAATAAACATTACTACTTTGGCTTTTAGGAGTCTTAACCTTCTTATTAAGAATATATAATGCCTAAATCTGAAGGTCTCTGTCAACTTTTTAGCCGCAGTTCCTACCACTTTCATGTAGAACTTGTTACCAGACTCAATGGATCTGTCACTGGGGTGGTTAGCCAGTGAATACAAAAAGTACTTTTAATTAAAACAGAAGCATTTATTACTTGTAACAAGTATGGAGACAGGTAAATATCTCTCAAAACACTGTTTTCCCAAACAGCAAGGTCAGGGAAGTTTTAAGCTAAATGTGCATGCTTATTCATGAAAGGGTGAGTGTAATCTTCCATGTAAAGGTGGATATCTAGACATGCTTGAGCAGAGTGACAATATTCTCAAACATACGTTGCATGTTCAAAAATGGCAGCGATACCCACCCTGGGGAGGCAGAGATTTTAGCCTTAAAATGAGGCAAAGATTGCTCTAGGTTGACAAAATCCTGGCACTTAGTTGAGTGAAGTCACAGGGTCAGCAAATGTCAGCGTCATCATTTCTTAGACTCCAGTTAGATGATTGAGTGTTTGAGGGGATTTGGATCCTGCACCTCAAGTGCTTCAGGCTGATCTTCACCTTTGAAACAGAACTGGGAGAGTTTATGACTAATTTTTTATCTTTACTATGTTTACTTCTCTTGCCTCATGACAGTTGTTTGTTCCTTCATTCTTTGTTCTTTTTAAAATCATTAACCACTGAAACCTATTCTTGTTCCACATGAGGACCCAGGAGACCATAGTTCACCCGTCTCCCAAACATCAGTAAAGAGAACAAAAAGGGGTTCTGAAATTCATGCTCTGGTTCTCAACCAAAGCTTGTCTAGCTCGTGTAACAATTTCTCTTATTGCCTGGTATTCTGCTTCTGCAAGGTATGACATACTCTGGGTCAAACCTACCCCTTCGTTATTACTGTCTCACTAACAAACTTACACTCTAGACATTCAGAATTATATGCAGTTTTCACTCTCACAAAAATTCTTTCATTCTGTTCCACTGTTTTCTCTGCCAAGAAAATATTCTCTTGTCCATTTCCCTTCCCCCTCATCAAATTCCTAGTCATCCCTCAAACTTGAATTCTAACCTTACATTCTCCAAGAAGCTCCCTTTGACCAAACCCTCACTACCAACAAGTCAGATTTGGATTGTATCTCTTTGTGATGTTCCCATATTTCATAGCACTAATCAAACCATATTTTAAATGCTAATGATGTCAAGTACTTAGTGCTAATGCACCAAGCACTACTCTAAATAATTTGTACATAGTAATTCATTTATCTTCATAAATCCACATTGAACTAGGTACTTTTTATTAGCCTCAATTTTTTAGATAAGGAAACTGCAACACAGACAGCTTAAGTAACTTTCCCAAGATAAGAAAACTAGTTAGTGGCAGAACTCCAGTTGGACCCAAGGAACCTACAGTCAAAGTCTATGCTTTTAATAACGTTTCTACACTGCTGTACTTGCCTATCTTCCCCTCTAAAATATAAGGGTAATTTTTTGTCACTTTTATCCCCAACCCACTATAGATACTAGTACATAGCAGACCACCAATAAATGTTTTTTGCATTAATCAATGAGTGGATGTATATTTGTGAGGTTAAGCATATATCTGTCTTGAATCTTATGATATTATTATAAGAAATTCATACATGTTAAAAAGAAGTTAAAATTTGGCATTGCCTATGAGAGTCATAGGCCTCAGGTGTTTCTGATTTGAACATTAGAGAGTCTTTACAGATAATGTTTTTTAATCTTGTGGGAGTGAAATTTAAAGCTATAATTTTTCTTAATATATCACCAATAAACCTTAAACCCAATGTATCAGTAAAAAAACCTCAGGAGCTTTGTAAAACATATATATTCCCAAGTCATGACATTAAATTTGGCAATGATTTATTGGCTATGACACCAAAAGCACAGGCAACAAAGATAAAATAGACAAATTAGAATTCATCAAATAAAAAAAGAAAAAACTTTCTGTGCATCCTTATATCAAGAAAGTGGAAAGGTAACCCACAGAATGGGGTAAATATTTGCAAATCAGGTATTTGATAAGATGTTTATATCCAGAGTATGTAAAGAACTCTTTTTTTTAACATCTTTATTGGAGTATAATTGCTTTACAATGGTGTGTTAGTTTCTGCTTTATAACAAAGTGTATCAGCTATATGTTTACATATATCCCCATATCTCCTCCCTCTTGTATCTCCCTCCCATCCTCTCTATCCAATGCCTCTAGGTGGTCACAAAGCCCTGTAAAGAACTCTTACAACTCAATGACACCAACCAAAAAAAGCAAGCAAACAACCCAATTTAAAAAAAAATGGGCAAAGGAGTTGGAAAGACATTTCTCTAAAGAAGACATATAGATGAGCATTAACCATGAAAATATGCTCAAAATCACAAATAACTAGAGAAATTCAAATCAAACTACAATGAGGCTCCACTCACATCCACTGGAATGACTACTACAAAAAAAAAATAGAAAAAAGAAAACAGCAAGGATTGTTGTGGATTCACAAAAATTAGAACACATATATTGCTGGAGGAATGTAAAATGGTGCAGTTACTGTGCAAAACAGTATGAGAGTCCCTCAAAAAATGAAATTAGAATTACCATAGGATTCAGCAAGTCCACTTCTAAGTATATGCACAAAAAATTTGAAAGCAGGGACGAGAACAGACGTTAGTACACCAATACTCATAACAGCATTATTCACAATAGCTAAAATGTAGAAACAATCTAAGTGTCATCAATAATTGAACGGATAAACTAAATGTGGTATATACATACAATGGAATACTTATCAGCCTTAAAAAGGAATGAAATTATGAAATATGCTACAACATGGATGAATTTTGAAGCCTAATTTATGCTAAGTGACATAAGTCAGATGCAAAGGCCAAATATTGTATGATTCAGATTATATGGGGTATTTAGTGTATTCAAATTCATAGAAGCAGAAAATAGAATGATGGTTACTAAGGGCCAGGTGAAGGCAAAAAAGAGAGGTTTTTGTTTTTTGGTTTTTTGGGTTTTTTTGCGGTTCACAGGTCTCTCACTGTTGGGGCCTCTCCCGTTGCGGAGCACAGGCTCCGGACGCACAGGCTCAGCGACCATGGCTCACGGGCACAGCCGCTCTGTGGCATGTGGGATCCTCCTGGACCGGGGCACGAACTCACGTCCCCTGCATCGGCAGGTGGACTCTCAACCACTGCACCACCAGGGTAGCCCTAATGTAATTTTTTTTAATGTATGCATTGGCCAAAATGTATTATATAGATCCATATACTCTATGTGTCCAAAAAGATACAATATTAAAAAAAAAACTCTATACGTTCTGTTAGAGAATGTTAACGAGGGAAAATTCTGCATACTATTATTTTAGTATTTTTGAAATCTTTCTTCAGATTCTTATGGGAATATGGTATAATAGTATTTCACCTACGTTGATCTCTCTTTTTACTGTGACTGCTTTTAAGTTCTTATCATTGTCTTTGCACTTTTATAGTTTCACTACAATAATTTTAGGAGTGAATTTATTTTTAGTTTTTTAGTGTACATTGCTCTTCTTATTTCTAAAGATTTATTCATTTATTTAACAAATATTTATTAACATTTATTACCTACCTAATTCTTGCCAGGTAGAGCTCTACATGCTGATGATACAGTGATAACCAAAACAGACAAAAACACACTGCTCTTTGGAGTTTCAATTCTTCATGTGCTTGATCATTTCTGGAAAATTCTCAGTGGTGATATTTTCAAATATGGCCTCACATCCTTTCTCTCAGATATGCTTTTTTGAGCCTCTGATTAACAGTATTTTAGAGTTTCTCATCCTATCTTTCACATGTATTATCTTCTTTTCATATTTTATCATTCTTTGATTCTCTGTAGTGCATTCTATGTCTTCACACCTATCTTACAATTCACCAATATACTATTCAACTGTATTTAATCTACTTTTTAACAATTCTTTCAGTTTGATATTTTTATTTTAATTTTTTATTATTTTATTGAAATAAAATGTATATACAAAAATGCATAGTTCTTAATTTTTTTATTTGTATAAACATTGACAATTGAATTCATCTGTGTAATCATCTCCTAAGGTAAATTGCAGAAAATCCCCATGTCTCAGAAAGTTCCTTTACACTCCTTTTTGTCCACCATAAATCCCAGAGAGTTATCACCATAGATTAGTCTTATCTGCTCTTATACTTTACATAAATAGTGGGGGACGGTAGTTTGGGAGGAGTGAATGTACTTTGGATGTGGGTTAGATGTAAATAATTTGTGACCTGAAGGCAGAATATTGTAATTAAAAATGTCCACACTAGTATACTTCCACTTCAGTGTAGTCTGGCCATGTAACTTATGGCCAATATGTTGCAGGCAGAAAAGAAATGTCATGTCATCAGAGACCAAATGATAAGGAGTTGTGTTGGCTTTTTGATGTATCAACTTGGCTAGGCTGAACTACATTTCCAACTATCCCCATTCTAGTTTGATTTAATTTAGGAAAGACTATAAGGGATATTCTCTTGTAAGATTTGGAGGATGGGAGGGAGGGTAGTGGCCATCCATTTGCATATACACACCTTCTCCAACTTATTTCATCAAACATTAATCTAGGTGTTGCCATGAAGTGATTTTTCAGATGTGATTCAAACCCTAATCTACTTTGAGCTTAAATTAATCAAAAGGGAGACTATCCTGGGTGGAATTGACTTGATAAGTTAAAAATCCTTTAAAAGTGGTCATAGGCCTCCTGTGTAAGGGAGATTCCAGACACTGAGTCTGCAATTACTCTCTCTTTCCCATAGACCTTTCTTTCTGACTGCCACCTGTGGACAAAAAGCTTCAGCCCATGCCAATGGACTTTCATCCTGAGCATGACCATCCATTCTTGGCTGCCAGTGCAATGGACTTTGGACTTGCTTAGCCAGTCTCCACAGTTGCATGAAATTCCTTGTAACAAATAAATATACATGTATATATGATCTGTTACCAGTTCTGCTTCTCTTGTTGAAACCTGACTGATACAGAATTTAGGCAGCAATAGATAGCTAGTACAGATTTTGGTTTGTGTAGTGGGATGCTGCCCTAACAAGTAACTAAAAATGTGAGAATAGGTTTGAACAGTGCTATAGCTGTGTTCCCAGTGAATTTAAGGTTCTTGCCTCATTGCAAAAGAATTCAGAGACAAAGTGACAGGTAATGAGTGGATTTATTTAGAGAGAAACACACTCCACAGACAGAGTGTGGGCCATCTCAGAAGGTGAGAGAGCCTCAAAATATGGCATGGTTAATTTTTATGGGCTGGGTAATTTCATAGGGTAATGAATGGGAGGATTATTCCAATTATTTGAGGGAACGGGCAGGGATTTCCACAAGTTGGGCCACTGCCCACTTTTTGACCTTTTATGGTTGGCTTCAGAACTGTCATGGCACTGGTGGGTGTGTCATTTAGCTAATGTATTACAATGAGCGCATCATGAGGCTCAAGGTCTGCCGGGAGTCGAATCTTCCACCATCTTGGACCTAGTTAACTCTAACCAGTTTTTGTCATGTCCTATGGCTATGTCATTCTTTTAAAGGTTGTGCCCTGCCCCCTCCCCTCCTGTTTCAGCTGGAAGACTGTTTAAAAACATAATAAAGTCTAAATAACCCTAAACAGACAGTTAGAAATCTGGACTTGGAGGACATTGTTGGTGAGGGCTCAGAAAAAAAGAGAAGAACATATTATTGGAAAGTAGAGGAAGGGGAAGTCATTGTTTTATAGTAGCAGAGAGCTTAGCAGAATTGTGACTTGCAATTATGTGGATAAGTGACAGACTTAGATATTTTGTTGTCAACTGAAAAAATAAAGTTGCAAGTTATGTTTTATTCGGGGACCTTATTGAGGAATATAGCCCAGGGGACAGCCTCTCAGATAGCTTTGAGGAAGTATTCCAAAGAGGTAAGGGAGGAGCCAAGATATATAGAAGTTTTTGCTGAAAAAAAAAGTATTTGAACATCAAAATATTACTGCTAATCACAAAAAAAAGACATCTCAATTTAAGGATTTAATGCTTTTCTTTGTACGGGAAGATGCAGGAGTCTGGTCTTATTGAAATTATTCCTTTGATATGCCTCTTAACAATCTGGGGCCAGTATCCTGTTTTTCTCCAAACTGAATTCCCCTCAGGGTGCACCATTAGGGGCATTCGGGGCAGCTGCAGTGACTGATAGCTTGATGGCAGGCAGCGTTGTTTACATAAAGGGCAGGCAACATTTTTTTTTTTTGCCCACATTGTTAAGAAGATTTCCAAACAAAGTGTTGAAGGCACAGCATGGTTTTTCTTGTTGCTTACAGTAAAATGTCAGAGAAAGAGATAAATTGAGGGAAGAACTGTTATACCAAAAGGAAGCAGGACCTGATGATTTTGGAAATGCTCAGCCTTTGGAAATGGCAAAAGACATTAAATTAAGAGATTTATTGTTAGGAAAGTGTGCTCCAGAGAAAAGGCTGAAGGTGACTCTACAACCCTTTCCTGAAGCCCCAGAAAGATCAAACATCAGAGTATTTAGTCACACAAAATCCTCTTTAAAGAGATTAAGGGTGTGCCTCACAGATCCTTTCAACTATATCAGAGGACCACTTGGAAGTTTAAGGCCATTCTCTCTCATCCATCTCAGCAGGAGCCAGAATTAGAGAAGGGATAATCCTGAAAAGAGCTGTGAGTTTGTCTTTTGTATAATGGAATGAATCCCTATGAAATACATGGAACACTCACAAAGTTCCTAAGAAATTAATTTAGCAGAAACACTGCCAACTTAGAATAAAAGAGACAGAGACAATTAAAAATGAAAAGTATTTCTTGGACCACAAAAATTCTACTGGCAGGAAGCAGGCTGAGCTGCAAATAAATGCTACTTTACATGAAAAAGGAATGATGATTCAGAAGCAGAAAAAAAAAAAAACCCAGAGGACAGAGCCAAGAGCCACAAAGGATTATCCCTAGTCCTTGAACCTGATCAAGGGACTTTGGCTGGAGTTTGCATGTCTGGATTACATAACTGCCTTGGAGCAGTGACTGTTTTCATCTTCCATTTCCCCCTTATTCAAACTGGGATGTCTGTTGCTGTTATCCTATGCTTTTCCCACCACTATATGTTGGGTGTTGTATTAGTCAGTGCTCTCCAGAGAAAAAAACAGAACCAGTAAGATATAGTATATATATAGTATATCAACATCTGTATGTATATGAATGTAGATATATACTATATCTATACATATAGTATACATATAAATATACATATGTGTATTCTCATGGTTCAGTCAAGTTAACACATAAAATTAAGCATCACAGGTGTATTGGGGGCAGATAACTTGTCTCTTTACTTTCACATTTCCACAAGATAGAGGGGAATTTTATCTCAGGAGCAAAATGGATTAAATCTACGAGACTTATTTGCACCTGATCTAGATTTAGATGATGAAATTTTAAAATTTGACTTGACACTGCAATGGTATGAGACTTTTGGAAATCTTGGAATGAGGTGAGTATGTTTTACATGTGAGGGAGACGTAGGTCACTGGGGACCAGAGGGTGGGCTTTGGCAAGAATACCCTAAGAAAATCTCTAATTATTCATGCCTTATATAATCCCCTGCAAACTAGTACGGCAAAACTTCTGACTTGCTTCTAGCCAATAGAATATGGCAAAGGTGATGGGGTAGTCACTACATGATTATGTTATATTATACATGAGTCTGTTTTAGCTGAGTGATAAAAGAGACTCTTTGGCTTTGACGTAGGAGGAGTAGTTTGGTACATAGCAACAGATTACTGATATTTAGATAAACATAGATATATATTTTTTAAAGTTTTCTTTAAACTTTATCCAGATATTTAATCCAGGTATTTAATATTTAATATATTTAATTTTATATTTCAGTGATTTTGACATATGCATACAACCACGTACATATCACAATAAGCCAAGGTATAATAATTTCTCATCATGCCAAAAGTTTTCCACATGCCCCTTCCCATTAAATTTCTGCTTCCCATACCAGGAGGCAGGCAACACTGATCTACTTTCTATCAGTGGATTAGAGTCATCATTCCATAGAGTTTTATATAAATGAAACCTTATAGCATATTCTCTTTTGTGCTTAGTTCATAGTGATCCTGAGGATCATACATGTTATTGTGTATATCAGAAGTTTGTTCATTTTTATTACTAGGTAGTGCTCCTTTATGTAGATATACCACAATTTACCTATTGTCTTGTTGGTGGATGTTTGGGTAGTTTCCAGTTTTTCCCTATTAGGACTAAAACTACTGTTAACATTCATGAACAAGTCTACTGTGGATTTATGTTTTATACATCTTGGGCAAGTACCTAAGAATGGAGTTGCTGAGTCATAGGTAAGTGTACGTTTAAATTAAGAGATGAATAGACCATCTTCCAAAATAGTTTTACTACATTATATTCCTGTAAGCAATAATATTAAAGACCCAGTTGCTCCATATTCTTGCAAACACATATTATTTTCTAGTATTTTTTATTTTAACTTTTCTAGTGGGTACTACTGCCATGTCATTTTAGTTTTAATTTATGTTTCTTGATGATTAATAATATTAACCACTGAGGAAGGAAGAATAATGATATCCCAAAGATATCCACATCCTAATCCCTAGAACCTATAAAATGTTACCTTACAAGGCAAAATGGACTGTACAGGTGTGACTAAGGATTAAGGACCTTGAGATGGAATTATTTTGGATTAGTTGGGTGTGTCCAATATAAAAGTGGAGATCTTTCACAGCTGAGGTGAGGGTCAGAGGGAGATATGACTAAAGAGGTATGGACAAAGAATGTAAGGCTTTGAAGTTGGAGAAAGAGGCCATGCATCGAGGAATGTGGGAGTCTTTAAAAGCTGAAAAAAAGGGGGGAAAAGGAGTCTTCCCTAGAGCCTCAAGAAAAGAGTGCAGCCCTGTGTATACATATTAATTTTAGCCCACAGAGACCCATGTTGATTTCTAACTTACAAAACTGTAAGGTAATAAACTTGTGTTGCTTTAAACCACTAAATTTCTGGTCATTTGGTATAGCAGCAATAGGAAATTAATGCAAGCATGTTTTACTGTGCTTATTTGTCATACATATATCTTCTTTGGTCAAGTGTCTTTTCAAATATTTTATCCAAATATTAGGTTGTTTGAATTTTTATAATTGAATTTTATAATTACTGGACACAAGTCCCTTGTCAAACATTTTGCATTTGTTTCCTATTGCTGAATAAGTTATCACAAACTTTTTAACTTAAATCAATACAAATTTATTACTTCACAATGCCCACAGGCCAGGAATTTGTGGATGGCTTAACTGGGTCTGCTTTTCAGGCTATAATTACAGTGTTGAATGGGACTGTGATTCTCATCAGAGGATCAGTGTTACCTTCCATGTTCATTGTGGGAGGAATTTATTTCCCTGTAGCTTTATGACTGAGGTCCCTATTTTCTTGCTAGCTATCTCCCAGGGACCACTCTCTTTGCTTAGAAACCATCCATAGTTCTTTGTCAAGTAGCCTCCTTATTAGGCAGTTTAAAACGTATATGTTTTCTTAATTTCAGGCCAGCAAGAGAAGGTCTACTGCTGCTTTTTGTTTCTTTTAAAGATTTACCCACCTTATTAGGTCAGACCCACCCAGGATAGCCTTCCTTTTGTTTAACTCAAAATGAACTGATTAGTAACTTAACTATGGAAATGATATCCCATCATATGCACTTGTCTCCCCTATATGTAAGGGAAGGTGATTATACAAGGTGGCTACAACAGGGGGTGAGAGTGAAAGGGGCAGCATCTGAGAATTCTGCCTATCATATGTATGTATTGCAAATAGTCCCTCTCAATCCGTGGCTTCTCTTTTCATTTTAAAATACTGTAATTCAAAGAGCATACTTTAAAAAAATTATGAGGTATAATTGACATATGATATTATATTAATTTCAGGTATAAAACATGATTTAATATTTGTATATATTGTTAAATGATTATTGCAATAAGTCTAGTTAACATCCATTACTGTATATAGTTAGAGAATTTTTTTTGTGATGAGAACTTTTAAGGTATACTCTCTTAACAACTTTCAAATATTTAATACAGTATTATTAACTATAATCACCATGATGTACATTATATTCTCATGACTTGTTTATTTTGTAACTGAAAGTTTGTAACATTTGACTCCCTTCACACATTTCTCCCAGCCCCCAACCTCCTTGCCACCAGCAACCACCAATCAATTCTCCATATATATGAGCATTTTAAAAAAATCATTAGATTTCACATATAACTGAGATCATGATATATGTCTTTCTCAGTCTGACTTATTTAACTTAATTTAGCATAATGTCCTCAAGGTCCATTTACATTATTGTGAATGGCAAGATTTCCCTCTTTTTATGGCTAAATAATATTCCATTGTGTGTGTGTGTGTGTCTATGCCATATTTTTTTATTCATTCATCTTCAATAGATACAAGTTGTTGTTTCATATCTTGGCTATTGTAAATAATGTGGAAATAAACATGGGGTGCTATAACTTTTTGAGATTGTGTTCTTTTTTTTTTTTATAGATACCTAGAAGTAAAATTGCTGGATCACATGGTAGTTACATTTTTAACTCTTTAAGGAAACTGTATTATTTTCCATAGCAACTGCACCAATTTTTATTCCTACCCACAGTGCACAATGGTTCCCTTTTCTCCACATTTTTGCTAATACTTGTTAATTTCCTATCTTTTAAATAATAACCATTCTAACAGGTGTGAGGTGATATCTCATTGTGTTTTTTCTGCCAGTTTTATTGAAATATAGTTGACATAAAGCACTGTATAAGTTAAAGTGCACAACATAATGATTTAACTTATGTACATCATGGAATGATCACCATAATAAGTTTAGTGAACATCCATCATCTCATATAGATAAAAAATTAAAGAAATAGAAAAAAAAATTATTGTTCCTGGTCTTAGAGGAAAAGCTTCCAACTTTTCTGCATTGAATATGTTCACTGTGGGCTTGTCATATATGGCTTTTATTATGTAGATCTATGTTCCCTCTATCACTACTTTGTTGAGAGTTTTTATCATAAATGGATGTTTAATTTTGTCAAATGCATTTCTACATCTTTTGAGATGATCATATGATTGTTATCCTTCATTTTGTTAACATGGTATATCCCGTTGATTAATGTGAGGCTGTTGAACCATCCTTGTATCACCGGAATAAATCCCACTTGATCATAATGTATGATATTAATTTATTGTTGAATTCTGTTTGCTAATAATTTTTTGAGGACTTTTGCATCTATCTTCGTCACAGTTATTGGTCTGTAATTTTCTTTCCTTGTGTTTTTCTTGTCTGGTTTTGGTATCAGGGTAATGCTGGCCTCATAAAATTAGGTTGGAAGTGTTTCCTTTACTTGTATTTTTGGAAGAGTTTGAGAAGGAATGGTATTAATTCCTCTTTGAATGTTTGGTGGAATTCACCAGTGAAGCCATCTGGTCTTGGACATTTGTTTGTTGGGATTTTTTTTTTTTTTTTTTTTTTTTTGCGGTACATGGGCCTCTCACTGTTGTGACCTCTCCCATTGCGGAGCACAGGTTCCAGATGCACAGGCTCAGCAGCCATTGCTTATAGGCCCAACCGCTCCACGGCATGTGGGATCTTCCCAGACCGGGGCATGAACCCGTGTCCCCGGCATCAGCAGGTGGACTCTCAACCACTGTGCCACCAGGGAAGCCCTGTTGGGAATTTTTTGATTACTGATTCAATCTTCTCACTAGTGATCTGTCTGTTCAGATTTTCTATTTCTTAATGATTTTGTGTGGTTTCACATAGTGAATTCATACATTTATTCTAGGTTGTCTAATTTTTTGGTGTATAATTGTTCATAGTAACATTTTCTGATTCTTTATATTTCTGTGGTATCAGTTGTAATACCTCCTCTTTCATTTCTGATTTTATTTATTTGAGTCCTCTCTATTTTTCTTAGTGAGTCTAGCTAACATGTTGTCAATTTTATCTTTTTATAGAACCACCTCTTTTTTTCGCTGATCTTCTCTATTGTCTTTTTAGTGTCTATTTCAATTATTTCTGTTCTGACCTTTGTTATTTCCTTCCTTCTACTAACTCTGGGATTTGTTTGTTTTTCTTTTCCTAGTTGCTTGAGGTGTAAAGTTTTGCTGTTTATTTGAGATTTTTCTTATTTCTTGAGGTAGGCATTTATAACTATGGACTTTCCTCTAAGAACTGCTTTTGCTGGCTCATATAAGTTTTGGTATGTTGTATGTACAGTTTCATTTTTCTCAAGTTTTTTTTTTAATACTCTTTTGAGTTCTTTGTTGATCCATTGTTTTTTCAGAAGCCTGTAGCTTAATCTTCATATATTTGTTAATTTTCCAATTCTTTTCTTGTAATTGATTCTAGTTTCATACCATTGTGGTTGGAAAAGATGCTTGTTATATTTTCAATCTTCTTAAGTTTTAAAGAGTTGTTTTGTGGCATGATTTATAATCTATCCTGGAGAAAGTTTCATGTGCATTTAAAAAATATATATATTCTGTAGCTTTTGGATGGAATGTTTGGTATACATCTGTTAAGTCCATCCAGTCTAACATGTTGTTTAAAACAAATGTTTCCTTTTTGGTTTTCTGTCTGGATGATCTATTCATTGGTGGAAATAGGATATTAAAGTCTTCCACGATTATTGTATTGTTGTCTATTTCTCCCTTTAGGTCTGTTAATGTTTGCTTTACATATTTAGGTGCTCCTATGTTGGGTGTATAAATATTTACAAATGTTATATCCTCTTGTATTGACTCCTTTAGCATTATGTAATGTCTTTCTTTGTCTCATGACTGTCTTTGTTTTAAAGTCTATTTTGTCTAATATAAATATAGCTACCCCAGCTTTCTTTAGGTCTCCATTTGCATGTAATATCTTTCCATCCCTTCACTTTCAGTCTGTGTGTGTCCTTACATCTGAAGTGAGTCTCTTGTAAGCAGCATATAAATGGGTCTTGATTTTTAATCCATTCAGCCACTCTTATGTTTTTTGATTGGAGAATTTAACCCATTTACATTTTAAATGATTATGGATAGGTATGTACTTATTGCCATTTTGTTAATTTTTTTCTGGATGTTTTGTAGTTCCTCTGCTCCTTTCATCTTCTCTTGCTCACTTATTTTGTGGCCTGAAGACTTTAGTGTATGCTTAGATTCCTTTCTCATGATCTTTTTTTTTTTTTTTTTTTTTTTTTTTTTTTTTTTTTTTTTTGCGGTACGCGGGCCTCTCACTGTTGTGGCATCTCCCGTTGCGGAGCACAGGCTCCGGTCGCGCAGGCTCAGCGGCCATGGCTCACGGGCCCAGCCGCTCCGCGGCATGTGGGATCTTCCCAGACCGGGGCACGAACCCGCGTCCCCTGCATCGGCAGGCGGACTCTCAACCACTGCACCACCAGGGAAGCCCTCTCATGATCTTTTTACATCTACTATAGGTTTTTACTTTGCGGTTACCATGAGGCTTACATATAATAACTCATATTTATAACAGTTTATTTTAAGTTTCCTTAGCAAATCTGATAGGTCAAAAAAATAAAACTTTTAACTTCTCTGGAATTTTCTCATTGTTTCTTGGGATGTATAATCTTTTAACTTTCTAATAGTAACAGAAGTGAAAGAACCCATTTAGTTTTAAATTTCAACAAATAAAAATAGTCGCTTGTGTGTGTATACACACATTTCTAAAAGTTTTATTTGGTTGTTTTTAAATGCCAGATTATTTTTGATAGTCTCATATTGCTTATTCATATTCTGGAGTCCCTGTCTTATTTTTTTTAACACATAATAAATAATTTGTAGTCAGTTTATGATGGTTCCCATATATATCTTAGATATGTAAATCCCTTGCATCTAAAAACAAAATTCCTGCTGACTTTCACTTATTTCAATTTATTTTCTTCATTGCTTAGTAAACTTTAATAGTGAGTTCATATCTCTTTGATCTTTCTCTGTGGTAATATAAGGGTCTATAAAGGGCATGCTTTCATTTGCGGATGCCTGTGCCTGAGCTCAGGAGACACTATGGCCTGGGACCACTTTAAATTCCTTGCAATGTCCTTGATAAAATGTGGTGGTCTCAAGTTCATCTCCTTCATTTGAGATTTTCTCATGTCTTTTTTTTTTCGGTATGAGGGCCTCTCACTGTTGTGGCCTCTCCCGTTGCAGAGCACAGGCTCCGGACGTGCAGGCCCAGCGGCCATGGCTCACAGGCCCAGCTGCTCTGCAGCATGTGGGATCTTCCCGGACTGGGGCACGAACCCACGTCCTCTGCATCGGCAGGCGGACTCTCAACCACTGCGCCACCAGGGAAGTCCCTCATGTCTTAATCTATAGACTGCAGTGCTGATTTTGGAAGTTGCTTTTAGGGTTTCTCTGATTTTTTGGTTTCAATGGCTACTCAAAACTTCCTGTTTTGGTTTCATTTCAAGCTTATTACTTTGTTGTTGTTGGTGGGGGGGGGCTGGTGTTTGAATATTCATTGTTTTTTGATTAGATGAGAAATTTATTAAAATGTGTATTCATAAAATTTCTGCAGTTTTATAGATCTTTTGATGTATCAGTTCTGTTTTAGTACTCAATGATACACTCTTCACCACCTCTCTAGAAGGCCTCAAAAGTTTTATGCCAATAAGACTATAAGACTTTTGAAGGTAACCTATTTCAGTCTTACATGGATTCCTTGGATAGACACATATATTGATAATATTTATACATATAATCATGATGAAGAGCTACTATATATATGTGTGTATATATATACACACATGTATATATGTCTGAATTTTATTAGATTTGACTTTTAAGTCACTATTTTCCACATCATCATTAACTACCCCTAAAGTAAAAATGCCACAGATGTTGTTTGCTTACAATTTTTTCCTCAATTTTTTGGCAGCATAAACTGAATGATAAAATGAAAGCAGAAGGAACAATAAAGTAGTTGTACTTTAGCTGCAAATGTGCTGAATTTGGCTCAAATCTTTTTGAGAAAAAAACTTGAGAACTAAATCCAGCAAGTTTAAGATAACTGGGATAACGGATGGAAAAATGGAATGGTTCTGTCTTCATATTTGTACGTCTTACTGAATGAAACCAAATGCAATTATATTAGTATGTATGTCTCTGTAGATTTGCATCACTAACATGCATTCCTATTATACCAGAAAATCCATCAATATAAGGACTTCCATTGGCTGAGTCTAGTGCATGTAAATATATGGAAGACAAGCATAAACTGGGATTTCAAAGATTCTAAATACCTGATGCAATATATTCCTTCATTCATTCTCTCTGTTGATTTCTGTTTTCTATCTACTTCCTAGAGCCTTCTTCCACAAAAATCATTGTTATTTCCTCACATAGATTTCTTTTTCAGAGAGAGGGAATTCGTATCAGAATTTTTAGAAACAAGTGATTTCTGCCACGGTTCTTTCTGCTCATTTCACACGTCCAAGGAAATGAGATTGAGGAAGAATTTAAAGAGAAGAGACTTATTGCTTGCTATTAGGAGTGCCTGACTTTGTATGTCTCCTCTTTCTAGCACTATAACTTCACATTGAAGTAATATTCCCTTACTTATGATTGTATTTCTTTGGAAAGTCTTCAGGACAGTTCTAAGATATTATGTATTCTATCTACATGGTACAAGTGGTATAAAATGTTAACTAAAATTTTACTAATATGGAGTGTTCAGTGAACCTGAATATCTAGAAATCAAATTATTAGGAATGGTTGAAATGTAGTTCTAATACAATGAGAATAGATAAATGGGTTATATTATCTATATCGAAATATTTCAGAACTATAAAATGAAACAATTTTTGTCTTTGTAAAGAAGATTTTTCAATTCTTGGATAATTAGCAATGTGAATAAATATGAATTATCGGTAAATAAAATTTTGTTTTCTGGAAATATATAAATAAGCACCCTTGAAGCACTATAATAAAAAAATATATAGCATGACATTTGTTTAAGCTTATTTTAAGGATATAAAGTGCTATATAAAATGTATACTCATAAATAACTTGAAAAGTGAGAACAATTTTTAGGAATGTAGACAGTTTGGGCATAAGGTATAATGATGTGTTTTGCTGTAGACTTCCTAATGTAGAACTAATACTCACTATGTGGATAGGAGTTTTCTCTTTACAAACTCAGCTCCTGTCTTATTGTGGAACTGATGTGTGGGACAGAAACGTTAATCTGAGAGCCAGCAATCTATTTGTCTGAATGACCCAGTGAAAGAACATAATGTAACTTGACATTAGGAACTATTGCTTTCCCCCAAGAAGGAAACCCTACTCATGTTAGTTGTAGGAAGTGAGGATGCACAAGGTATAGGGAGCAGACAAATTCATCCTACCCCTGAATTAGACACATGGAGGATTCTTTCTACACTTCTCTCAATCAATCTAATTCATGCTTTCTTCAATGCACTTTATTCTAGCAGTACAAAGATAATAAAATTAAAGGTGAAGATCTGTACTTGCTACAATACAAATGAAAAACTAAAAAAATAATTAAATTAAATGAATAAATAAAGGATTGGTTAAAAATTACTTGTGACTTCTACTTTTCACAAAACTTTACTTTTCAATTTTGTTCATATTCATATACAGAGCCTCATCTCATACTTATGCAACTTGACTTTTATTAGAGTCTCTTTCACTCTGACTTCTGGCTATACTCCTTGACTGAGATTTATAATCATTCCATTTTCCCCTTTTTGGGTAGCTCTTCTGTTTCAGTCTGGTCTCCAGGACCCTATAGCTCTGTGCAGACTCTAAGAACTGTCATTCTACTAAGTTCATATTGGCTTTGTATTTTAAAAGAAATATTATTGCCTTCTAAATTTGAGATGAAGGTTATGTGAACAAAGATCTTAACATGATCTGCTTGGCTTCAGGCTAGTTTTGGAGTGTGGTTTCAAGCTAGGATCTACTACTGGAGGTTATAGAGTGGCAGCTTTTGATGTGAGCTATAACTAGCAGGAATGTCTCAAGAATTAGTAGATATCATTGGATGATAATAGTATATGATTAAAATATCAGATAGATACTGTACTAGAAAGTCTTTAAGGTTCCTTAAAATCTTGAGGCTCTTTCATACTCTTTAAAATGAACTATCTCAGGTCAATATTAGTATGCATATGTTATCTGTCTGAATTCTCTCCTTGTAGGGCTTTAAGCAGGTTGGCCAGAAGGCTAGAAATTAAGTCTGGAAATGTAAGCTGGGGAGATGCTTAAGTCCTGAGCAAACAGAAAGCAGGTAGATCTTGTAAGGTCAACTCTGTCAGAGCACTTGTCACAGAAGACAGTAAGGAGCAGAAAGGACCAGGTGAAAAAAAGAAAAAAAAAAACAACAAGCCTAAAAGGTAATGACAGAATCAATGTAAATGAGACATTCATCCAAGAGTAAACAACCAAAATGGAACTGGATGAAAAGAAGAAGAGTTCAAAAAGAAATGTATAATCATTCTGAGACAATTGGTGCAAATATTATGTGAATTCTCCTTCTTATATTTATGGAGAGTTGTTGCATGGATCTCATAGACTTGCATAAATTCCCAGGACTAAAATCGGCTGTATTCTCATATGTGAGTTTATCTCTGGGCTTTCTGTCTTGTTCCATTGATCTATGTTTCTGTTTTTGTGCCAGTACCATATTGTCTTGATTACTGTAGCTTTGTAGTATAGTCTGAAGTCAGGGAGTCTTATTCCTCCAGCTCAGTTTCTTTCCTTCAAGACTACTTTGGCTATTAGGGGTCTTTTGTGTCTCCATACAAATTTTAAGATGATTTGTTCTAGTTCTGTAAAAAATGCCATTGGTGATTTGATAGGGATTGCATTGAATCTGTAGATTGCTTTGGGTAGTAGAGTCATTTTCACAATATTGATTCTACCAATCCAAGAACATGATATATCTCTCCATCTGTTGGTATCATCTTTAATTTCTTTCATCAGTGTCTTATAGTTTTCTGCATACAGGTCTTTGTTTCCTTAGGTAGGTTTACATTCGTTTGTTTTTAATTTTGGCATTTATCACAATGAACTTCCCTCTTATAGCTGCTCTGTGGCATCCCTTATTTTTTGGTGTATTGTGTTTCATCTTCATTTCTCTCAAGATACATTTTTAAAATTTATTTATTTTTTATTTATTTATTTTTGGCTGTGTTGGGTCTTTGTTGCTGCACACAGGCTTTTTGTAGTTGCAGCGAGTGGGGGACTACTCTTCATTGTGGTGTACGGGCTTCTCATTGCAGTGGCTTCTCTTGCTGTGGAGCATGGGCTCTAGGCACACGAGCTTCAGTAGTTTTGGCATGCAGGCTTGGTATTTGTGGCTCACGGGCTCTAGAGCGCAGGCTCAGTAGTTGTGGTGCACAGGCTTAGTTGCTCTGCAGCATGTGGGATCTTCTCATACCAGGGATCAAACTTGTGTCCCCTGCATTAGCAGGTGGATTCTTTCAATTCAGTGATTTGTGTTTAGTACATTTTAATATTTTCTATCTGTTTGTTGAAACTCTCACTCTGTTTGTGCATTATTCTCCTGATCTTGGTTAGCAGCTTTATGACGCTTATTGTGAACTTTCTATCAAGTAAATAAATTATCTCAATTTCATTGGGACATGTTTCTGGAGTTTTGTTGTTCTTTTATTTATTTTTATTTTTATTAATTTTTATTGGAGTATAGTTGCTTTACAATGTTGTGTTAGTTTCTACAGTACAACAAAGTGAATCAGCTATACATATACATAAATCCCCTCTTTTTTGGATCTCCTTCCCATTTAAGGAAGAACCGTAGGTTCTCATTAGATATTTTATACATATATCAATAGTGTATATATGTCAATCCCAATCTCCCAGTTCATCACGTCTCCCTTTCCTCCTTGGTATCGATACATTTGCTCTCTACATCTGTGTCTTTAGTTCTGTTTTGCAGATAAGATCATCTATACCATTTTTCTAGATTCCACATATATGAGTTAATACATGATATTTGTTTTTCTCTTTCTGACTTACTTCACTCTGTATGATAGTCTCTAGGTCCATCCACGTCTCCACAAATGACCCAATTTCATTCCCTTTTATGGCTGAGTAATATTCCATTGTATATATATATATCACATCTTCTTTATCCATTCATCTGTTGATGGACATTTAGGTTGCTTCCATGTCCAGGCTATTGTAAATAGTGCTGCAATGAATATTGGGGTGCATGTGTCTTTTTGAATTATGGTTTTATCAGGGTATATGCCCAGTATTAGGATTGCTGGGTCATACAGTAGTTCTATTTTTAGTTTCTAAGGAACCTCCATACTGGTCTCCATAGCAGCCATATCAATGAAAGAATTCAAAGATGACACAAACAGATGGAGAGATGTACAATGTTCTTGGATTGCAAGGATTAATATTGTGAAAATGAGTATACTACCTAAAGTAATCTACAAACTCAATGCAATCCCTAACAAATTACCAATGGCATTTTTCACAGAACTAGAACAACATATTTTACAATTTGTCTGGAAACACAAAAGACCCCGAATAGCCAAAGCAATCTTGAGAAAGAATAACCAAGCTGGAGGAATCAGGCTCCCTGACTTCAGACTATACTACAAAGCTATAGTAATTAAGGCAGTATGGTACTTGCACAAAAACATAAATATAGATCAATGGAACAGGATAGAAAGCCCTGAGATTAACCATCACACCTATGGTCACCTAATCTATGACAAAGGAGGCAAGAATATACAATGGATAAAGACAACTTCTTTGATAAGTGGTGCTGGGAAAACTGGACAACTACATGTAAAAGAATGAAATTAGAACACTCCCTAAAACCATACATGAAAATAAACTCAAAATGGATTACTGACATAAATGTAAGGCCAGACACTATAAAACTCTTAGAGAAAAATATGGGAAGAACACACTTTGACATAAATTGCAGCAAGATCTTTTTTGACCCACCTCCTAAAGTAATGAAAATAAAAACAAAAATAAACAAATGGAACCTAATGAAACTTAAGAGCTTTTGCACAACAAGGGAAACCATAAACAAGATGAAAAGAAAACCCTCAGAATGGGAGAAACTATTTGCAAATGAAACAACTGACAAAGTATTAATCTCCAAAATATAAAAACAGCTCATGCAGCTCAATATCAAAAAAACAAACAACCCAATTCAAAAATGGGCAGAAGACCTAAATAGACATTTCCCCAAAGAAGACATACAGATTGCCAAAAGGCACATGAAAAGATCCTCAATGTCACTAATTATTAGAGAAATGCCAATCAAAACTACAATGAGGTATGACCTCACCTTACACCTGTCAGAATGGCCATCATCAAAAACTATACAAGCAATAAATTCTGGAGAGGGTGTAGAGAAAAATGTACTCTCTTGCACTGTTGGTGGGATTGTTCTTTTATTTGGAACATATTCTATTTCTTTATTTTTACTCTGTGTGTTGGTTTCTGTTCATTAGGTAAAACAGCCACCTCTCCCAGTCTTGAGTGGTCTTGTATAGGAGATGGACCTCCTCGATCAGCCTACCAAACTCCTGATTTTCTCTCAGACCTTTGATTGTTCAAGCCACCTTCTTTGTTCTTAGTGTCTACCAGTAGTTGAGGGTGGCCCGAGACCTGCTAGTGTTCCAAAGAGGAGGATCACATTCAACACCTAGATACCCACTGATTGGAAGTTGGATCCTCAGGCAACAGCTGGGAAAGTATGTGGTTAAGCCTCTTCCAGGGAGAAATGGGGAGATGGACATCTTTGCTTATTGTTTATATGCTAGACTGGGAAAAAAAACATGGGGGAGGTGCTTCTGCATCCATTAAGAAATGCTTCTTTTTTGCTACAGTCCTGTGGGATTCATGAGTCCAAGCTCCATTGTCTATCTGAGCCAGATGATCCGAGGGCCAGTCCCTCAGGTAGCAGCCACAAAAATTGGGACACCATATGTGTCAGTTCCTTTCAGGAGGATACTGGCAACTTGGAAAGGGTTAGAGGGAGATGGTGAGAGAAATGTCCATCAGCTTACCCTGTCTCTGGGGAGGATCAATGCCAGACTTTAGATGTGTGCTAAACTAGAAGCTTGACCCTCAGGCAGCAGTTTTTAGAGTGTGAAGGTGGACCCCTTTCAAGAAAAGACTGGGAGATGGTCATTTTTGCCTGCTTCCTCTGTGCAGACCTCAGAGGGGAAATAGCTGGTTAAGAATTCCGTTGTTTGCTACAGTTTTGTGGGACTCATGAATGGAAGCCTTCTTGGCTAACAGAGCCAGGTAATCCAGGGATTTGTCCTTAGGCAGCAGAGCAAAATCAGGGTGCAGACATGCATACAAGCTTCTTTCTGGAAGATACTGGTGACTTGGAGTCGGCTACATAGAGATGGTCTGGTGACTGCCAATTTCCCTGGTTTCCGGGGAAGAGTGCAGCTAGTCCCTAGATGTGTGCTAAATTAGAAATCTGGCTTTCATTCAGCAGTTTTCAAAGTATGCAGATGGACTCCTTTCAAGGAAAGATTGGGAAAGGGGAATTTCTACTTGCTCCCTCTGCACTGCACCCTGAGGAGATAGCCATGGGAGTGCTTGCCACCCATTAACAACTACTGTTATAGTCTTGTGAGTTTCCTGAATACAAGCCTCATTGGCTTTCAGAGCTAGGTGTTTTGGGGGCTCATCCTTTAAGCAGGGGTCTAAAAATTTGGGACACTAGATGTGTGGTACAAACCCTTTTCTCCTCAGGGAGAAGCTAGGATTTGGAGCTCCCTCTGGATTGTATGGAACCGTGCCAGTGTGGGGTTTATCTTGAGAGTGTTCCTCAATCTTTTCTACCCATTCTGATGTGAGTTTTTCTTTTGATGTGGGTTTTTCTGGTTTTCCTGTTGTGTAGTAGTTGCTCAGTTCACTTCAGGATTTCTTTCAGTGGTAATTGTTGTGCGTAGATCTACAGTCGCTATGGCCATGGAGGAGGGGAGTTCAGGAGCCTCCTGTGTTGCCATCTTGGTCTACTCCTCTCCTGTAGCCTTGTTTGATTTAAATTCAATTTTGCTTAATATTTGTTTAGCACTCTCCTTTCTATTTTCCTTACTATTTGCATGGAATATTTTTCTTCATCATTTCACTTTCAATCTATTTGTGTCTTTGGAACCACAGTGAGTTTTTTGTAGACAACATAGAGTCGGTTTATTTTATTTTTAATCTATTTTGTCAATCTCCATCTTTTGACTGGAAAGTTTAATTCATTTACCTGCAAAGTATTTACTCAAAAGTAGAGACTTCAGTAATTTTGCTATTTGTTTTGTATGTGCCTTATAATTTTTTTGTCCCTCATTTTCTGCATTATTGTCTTTTGTTGTTAGTTGACTTTTTTGTACTGAAACATTTAAATTTCCTTCCCATTTCGTTTTTGTGTATTCTGTAGCTGTTTTCTTTTTGGTTACCATGGTGATAACATTTAACATCCTTAAGTTATAAAACTGAACTTAATTTTTTAGCAGCTTAACTTCGATAACATACAAAAACACTGCTTCTACCTATATAGCTCCATCTCCACTCTCTTTTAACTATTAATGACACAAAATTATGTCTTCATACATTGTCCAAAATGTAGACTAGTAATTATTTTTATGCATTAGTCTCTTAAATCAAGTAGAAAACAAAAAGAGGGAGTTTCAAATCAAAGTACAATAATTGTAGTTTTTATAATTTTCTATGTATTTACCTTTACCAAATTTCTTCATGTCTTCATACATCTAGTCTCCTGTTATTTCAACTGGAAGGACTCCCTTAAGCATTTTTTGCAGGGTTGGTCTGGTGATAATGAACTCCTTCAGCTTTTGTTTATCTGAAACGTCTTAATTGTTACCTCATTTTTGAAGGACAATTTTGCCAGATCAAAGATTCTTGGTTGACAGTTTTTTCCCCTTCAGTTATTATATCTTTCAGTTCTAAAATTACTGTTTGCTTCTTCTTTATAACTTCTGTTTCTTTCCTGATACTTTCAACTTTTTATTTGAGCATATTTGTAATTGCTTGTTGATGCATTTTTCTTTGATGGCTACTTTAAAATATTTGTCAGATAATTCTAACATGTCTTTCATCTCAGTGTTCACGTTTTGTTCCTTTTTCCATTTAAGTTGAGGTTTTTGTTATACTGCATGATTTTCAAATAAAGCCTGAATATTTGGGGTATCATGTTGTAAGATTCTGGATCTTATTTTAACTTTCTGTTTTCACTAGGTTTTTATGCATTGCTCCAATTGAACAATAACAGGGGAGCTAGCTATTGGAAGTAGAAGTCCAGTTTCCTTACCTGGTCTCCACTGACAGCCAAGAGGGGAAGGGTCTCCCTGTTATAGCTGGGCAGGGGTTGGTATTCTAGTTACCCATATGGACTCCACTGATATATCTCCCCATGTGAAAGGCAGAAGTGTCTTGTTACTTCTCCCCACTTGGCTTCTACTGACACCACAGTGAGGGGGTGGCCTTGTTAATTTTGAGCCAATGTAAACATCCCGACTCTCTAATAAGACTTCTCTGACATCACTCTATTAGGGAGCTGTAGGAGTGCCTTTTTTCTGCATCTATTGGCATTTCTGAGTTCCAGCCTTCTTAAACTCCAAATCTTGGATATAAGAGGCAAAAAGAAATCCAAGAACTGACCACCATGTCTTTCTTTAGGTTTTAAAATCCCTAGCCAGTCTTTCTACTTCTCACCATTTTTTAAAGTTTCCTTATGTTTGTTTTATATAATGTGTGTAGTATATTTGTGCTTACCAAAAGGATGAAGGTAAAGTATGTCTAGTGTATCTTCCTAGAAGCATTTAAAAAATCTATTGAGATTTTCATATGCTATTTGTCCTTTTATTCTATTAATCTGGTAAATGACATTTATTGATTTTTCCCCCCTTGCAGTACGCGGGCCTCTCACTGCCGTGGCCTCTCCCATCGCGGACCACAGACTCTGGACGTGCAGGCTCAGTGGCCATGGCTAATGGGCCCAGCTGCTCTGTGGCATGTGGGATCCTTCTGGATCGGGGCACGAACCTGCGTCCCCCGCATCGACAGGCGGACTCTCAACCACTGTGCCACCAGGGAAGCCCCATTTATTGATTTTTTAAGTGTTAAACTATTTGGCATTACTTGAATAAACTTTATGTAGTTTTATATTAGTATCATTTTAATATATTTTGTATTCATTATTCTAATATTTTGTTATAGATGTTTTAATCTCTATTCTAGGCATACATTTCTTGTTTTTTGAAAATCTCCTTGGCATGTTTTGGTATCTGGGATATTTTGACCTCTTAAAAATTAGAAAAATGCTCTCTCCTTTTTACTATTTTGTGGAGGAATTTATATATGAATACTGTAATTTTGTTCTTAAAAAATCAAAATAATTTTATGATTTAGCCTCTGGATTTGAAATTTACAGTGTAAGAACGCTTTTAATAATGGAAATAATTACTTTTAGTAAATATGGGGCTTTTGAGATTCTCTGTATTTTTATCAGCTTTAGTAAGTTTTATTTTTTTTAATTGTTCATAATATCTTATTGAAATTTGTAGGATCTGTGGTTATGTCTCATTTTATTTATTATATTTGTACAATAATTTGTAACTCTTTTAAATAATATTTATGACTTTTAATTTTATATGCCTTGTGTTAGTGTTCTTTTGCTGTCTGTTATGTACTGAGTGTTTGATTCCCTGCCCCAAAATCATATGTTGAAATATTAACCCCCAATGTGCCTGTCTTTGGAGATGGGGCTTCTAAGGAAGCAATTAAGATTAAATGAGATCATAAGAGTAGGGCCCTGATAAAATAGGATTAGTGCCCTTGTAAGAAGAGGCACCAGAGAGCTTGCTCTCTCTCTCACAAGCACGAAGAGGTCATGTGAGCACACAATGAGAAGGCAGCTATCTAGAAACCAGAAAGAGCCCTCACAAGAAATTAAACCCTGCTGGACTTTGATCTTGGACTTTCTAGCCTTCAGAGCTGTGAGAAAAATAATTTCTTTTGTTTAAGTCATGCAGTCTGTGATATTTTGTTACAGTAGCCTGGACAGACTAAGACACTGTCATAAAATTAATACAAAGATAGCAGCTTAAAAAAGCATAAATTTATTATTTCACATTTCTTTAGATCTGAAGTCTGGGTGGATTTTAATGTTTTTTTGTTTGTTTGTTTGTTTCTTTTTTTTACTCCTTATCTCACATGACTAAAATCAGGGATAGAAATCCTTTTCATATACCAGTAGCAATAAAAAAAATACTCATATATATCTTAGTGTAAAGAGGGTATTACACTGTAAAAAATACCTGAATAAGTGAGAACAGCTTTGTAATTAGGATTTGAGCAGGGACTGGATGATTTTTAAGGACTATATTAAAAAATGTCTAAATTCCTTTGAGGAGATTGGTTGTCAGACTGTTTTTCAAGTTGGTTCTACTATTATACATTCTTACTAGAAATATATGAGGATTGTAATTGGCCCTCTATGATTTTCATGATATATTTAAAGTATGGCTCTGTAGTTTCTGAAACCTGCTGGATCTCATTGGCTCCTTCACTTTAAGGCTTTGTCTTAGAAGGGAGATTTTGTTGGTTAGTTTTGATTGTTCACATGGCCTTCCTGCTCCATTACCTAACTGCAGTTTCTTTGCAGTCACCTCTGAATTTCCTGTGTAAAGAAGTTTCTATGTATGCGAAGAAGTAAAAACCAAACAAAAAAGAACTCCAAATTTTAAAAAGCACACACACAATAAACTTTGTAAACACTAATCACTTATCAATTCTCTATAGGGGAACTAGGTTATATTTCTGATATGTAATAATTGGGCATTATAGAAAGACCAATGAAATATACATTAAAGTATATATCTGAAAAATAGTTTTATTATCCATGTGACAATAAACATGCAACATTTATGCTACCTTTTTTAAAAAAGGGAAATCCTTTATTCATTACCTTTTAATAAAGTATGTATCATTATTAAAATATTGTGTGAACATGAGATGACATTTTTCAAGGCTTTGTCTTTTGACATAGTGCAATACATTTACTTAAACTTCTTTGGAAAAATTTAATTTGACACTGACCCTATAACAAAATATAAAATATGTGATATAGGCAATTTAAAGTTACACACAAAAGAGGAAAAGAGACTGCTCACCAAGATTTCAGAACACTAGCCTTCAAGTTATTAAAATATTTATATTAATAAATGTGTAATGAGATCTACAATAGTGAGGTAAGGAGTATGTCTTTTTTCCATTTGGAAAGTTTTATTTAGAAATATTTAGCTGCATAGAGTATTAATGCTTGTGGTTGTGGAAGTAGTTAAGGATTTTATCATAGAGGCTACTTTCCATAATCAGCTACATACATATTCCAAAAAATCAGGAACTTACTTTTCCATCAGATCAGTCAAAATTAGAAGACAGTTCTTATTTCATCTTATAAATAATAATTGCTATAGGTTATCACATACCCACCATTTAAACATAGAAAAATATGTGGCTATCATTCATGTTATTCACCAGAAAATGAATGTTATCAACCACTTTCAATTCCTGAAGATAAGGAAAACACTAATGGTTGGATTCATTTTTATTTTCCAAAACTTTCTATGTGTTCCCAAACTCTGTAAATCTAGGAGCAGAGAATAGTCTAGAAAATGGTGATTCTCTTCCAAGTCTATCTTTTTATTACCTTGAAAAATATCGTTTCAGGGCTTCCCTGGTGGTGCAGTGGTTGAGGGTCTGCCTGCCGATGCAGGGGACATGGGTTCGTGCCCTGGTCTGGGAAGATCCCACATGCTATGGAGCAGCTGGGCCTGTGAGCCGTGGCCATTGAGTCTGTGCATCCGGAGTCTGTGCTCCGCAACGGGAGAGGCCACAACAGTGAGAGGCCCATATACCACCAAAAAAAAAAAAAAAAAATATATATATATATATATATATATATATATATATATATATATATATAGTTTCAAACATTTGGGACACTGTCTTAAATTGATAGCTAACATTTACTGTATATGAATCATATTTTTCTCCCAAAATTAAAACCTCTTGAGAACAGGAGCCATGTTATTTACTTGTTTTTCTCACTTAGCACTGGGGAAAAACACGAGGTTTATTAGTTCCTCAAAAAAAAAAAAAAAAGCATTGGACTTGCAATATACTAAAGAAAAAGAAATCACTCTGTATTCATAAAAGCATACTCTGCTATGGATGCATAATCACATGTGTCCTAAAGATGCAGTACACTGTTGAAATGATTAAAAATTGTCTCCATATGATATAGGTATTATTATTATTTAAATCTGAGCATTGAATCTAAAAAGAAATACCTCTTGTATGCCAATAATAATGATGAACTAACATTTACTACTGCCAGGGAAAATGGTAAGCATTTTCAGGTATATTTCATTTAATCCCCTTAAATATTTATGAGACAGATGTAATTATCCCCATTTTACAATTAAAAAAAATGAGGCAGAGAGGTTATGTAACTTTTACAAATCTTCCAGTTAGTAAGTGGTAGAGCTAGGCTTCAAAGTGTGCACTTTCAATGTCTATATTATATTGCCTTTTCAGTTATGTAATACACTGGATGAGAAGAACTCAGGTCATACAGTTGGACTGATTATAAAGAACTGAAGTCTTGCACAATAGCACAATAACCTGATTCCTCAAGCACCCAATCTACTCAGTATTTTGTCACACATCTAGCAGAAGAACCTTATTATACAGTTCTCTATCAAATAGTGACAGTAATTTAGTACGTTACTAAAATAATACCTGATACTAATTTAGTGTCTTACTAGAATAATATATTTTTCAATAGAAAAAAAGAATGCAGTTCTTCAAAACTCTATGATCTAAGGATCAACTTTAAACCTAAGCAAACATAACTCAGTAATATTCTTTGCTGGTTTCAATTACTTGTGTGCAGCTCTGCCACTTTCATTCCATTATTACTTGAGATTCCATCTGTAGAAACGACATCTGTTTCCCTGTAGCCACAAAGAAAATGTATCCACGTGTTCATATAAACACTTTGAAGCAGGGAATAAATTATCACAGTGAATACAAGCTGCGGTTGAAGCAGTGACATCCATAAGAATATGTGATACAAAAATTAACTCTGATTTCCCAATAGAATTTGATGATTTTATTGCTACCATCGATTTTCAAAGTATTTCATGTAGATTAACTTAAAATATAGTCTTGACAAAACATGGCTGATGCTGATGAGTCACCTCCAAAGAACATGAGAATCATTTCAAATTTGTGGCATTAAAATATAGTTTTCACAGTAAATTGAGGACTAAGTAAACATAAGTAAAATACATTGGGCAAAGAGCTAACTAGGATTATCCTTTGGTTTAGGTCATATATCAACTGTATGCTTATCTTACATATCTATACTAATTCCATAAAATCTTTCATTTGATGAAAGTAGCAAGTGTGAGATTCACAAGTGACCAGTAGTAGAATCTTAAAATTCAGCTAACAAAAGAAATAATTGAAATTAAAGATATAAAACTTAAAAGGGACAAATCTGAGTTCTCTTATATATGTCTAGGTAGATTCCATATAACATGTATTACTGAGAAGTAAAACTATTCCCCAGAAGGTTCTGGATTAACTAAGCACCGAAGGGCATTTGAAGAAAAAACCTGTTAGGGAAGGGATCAAGGTGACAATGGTGTATGAACCAGAGGAAACATTAGGAATTCTGATATCATTTTTGAGGTTGCTATTTAGAACCATTATGAGAATAAGTATTATATAAGTGAACTGATGTATAAAAAAGTTAGACAAGACTTGAAAGCAATCACTTTCTGGGACAGATTTCTTAAATATCATGACACCCAGCAGTAGTGCTACAGTACTCTAAGCTATGATTCCACACTGCTAGATATGCCATTATTGTAACATTGACATGGTATGTTACATAGGGTAGGAAAAGTTTATTAAAATTATAAAAGTTGGTTGATACTTCCTCAGATTTAAAATATAGTCTATTGTTACTGGTTTAGCACAAATGCAAGGACACTTTATTGGACAGATGGAATAACAAGAATCTGAGGTTTTTGGCCTGCAAAGTCTTTCAAATCATATTAAGTATGATGATCTAGAGTGTTTTAATTACAGAAATAATACCCATGGCCTGGGAGTCTTCAGATTCTTCAAGCATATTAGAATGCTCAGAGTGACTGCTGAGCAGAGCAAAATCTCCCATGGGCACTACCAGCTGGGTGGTGGTGAGGCTCAGTGGTATAGATCAGGAGAAGAAGGTGAATGGGGAGAAGATATAAGGGGAGAATCATATGAATGATAGGGATGATAAGAGATACAGGACCATTATCATGATAGTCAAAATTATAATAGTATAAACAATAAATGTGGTATAAAACTCCAATAAAAATTTTTAGAATAAAATCATATTTCCAAGGTTGTTGGACAGAGGCATTCTGAAGTTTTTTATAAGGCAGAGCAAGCTTGGAAGTGGGGCCAAGTGGATGGATGGAGCCTGCTTCATTGGTAGGTGGCAGAGAGCACACACTAAAATAATATCACTCATTGGCTACTTTCCCCGTTTACATCATGTTTTGTTTTAATGGTGTCTCACCTAATGTTTTTTAAGCAAAATCTCAGGAGTCATTATCGTATTTTAAAATTGTTTAAAATTCTAAAGCAGAAACTACCACACCACTGTAAAGCAATTATACTCCAATAAAGATGTTAAAAAAATTCTAGAGAATTTACTCAGTGGGAGGAAACATATTCCTCTTCCCCCCCAGCTACCCATACGCTGCCACTGTTCTTCAAGTTCAAGCTATCCACACAGCCAAGAATTGTCCTCTTAGATAACTAAACCAGGCTGAAACGACAGGTGGGACTGTCACATGGATGGACTTGGAACTTACACCCGGAACTCCAGAACTCTATACCAGCTGAACAGTGTATCTAAGTAATTTATTTAACTTTGCAATAATGTGGCCCCACCATCTTAGGTGACTATATACTTTGAATTTCATATAACATCATTGTAGAAGGTTTTTGTTCAAGTATTTTATCTCTATCCCTAAACCACCAAAAGGCACACACACACACACACACACACACACACACACAGAGTACGGGGATAAGAGGTTTTGTATGTGTTTAACTCTCCATGCTGAGATTGACAAAAATCAAATGCAGAATTGCATCCTGTTAATGGCTGAATTACAGCACAAGTTGAACTTCCAGCCTCTCATTGTGTCCGCTGTTAAAGGGAAAGAAGAGTATCCTGAAAGTTGGAATGGGAGGTGTGTAAAGACCCTGATGGGAGACCTTCAAGATGGCGAGGACTAAGACATGGAAATCACCTTCCTTACCACAAATACATCAGAAATACATCTACATGTGGAACAACTCCTACAGAACACCTACTGAACACTGGCAGATGACCTCAGACTTCCCAAAAGGCAAGAAACTCCCCACGTACCTGGGTAGGGCAAAAGAAAAAAGAAAAAACAGAGACAAAAGAATAGGGACAGGACCTGCACCTCTAGGAGGGAGCTGTGAAGGAGGAAATGTTTCCACACACTAGGAATCCCCTTCACTGGTGGAGACGGAGGTGGCAGAGGGGAAACTTCAGAGCCACAGAGGACAGCATAACAGCAGTGGTGCAGAGGGCAAAGCAGAGAGATTCTCCCACAGAGTAGAGGTGCTGACCAGCACTCACCAGCCTGAGAGGCTTGTCTGCTTACCTATCACGGTGGGAGGGGGCTGGGAGCTCAGGCTCTGGCTTCAGAAGTCAGATTCCAGGGAGAGGACTGGGGCTGGCTGCATGCACACAGCCTGAAGGGGGCTAGTGCACCACAGCTAGCTGGGATGGAGTCCAGGAAAAAGTCTGGAACTGCCTAAGAAGCAAGAGACCATTGTTTCGGGGTGCACGAGGAGAGGGGATTCAGAGCACCACCTAAACGAGATCCAGGGATGGGTGTGAGCTGCAGCTATCAGCCCAGACACCAGAGATGGGTGTGAAATGCTAAGGCTGCTGCTGAAGCCAACAAAAAGCCTGTGTGCAAGCACAGGCCACTAACCACACCTCCCATCCCAGGAGCCTGTGCAGCCTGCCACTGCCACTGCCAGGGTCCCAGGATCCAGGGACAACTTCCCTGGGAGAACACAGGGCCTGCCTCAGGCTGTTGCAATGTCACGCTGGCCTCTGCCATTGCAGGCTCACCCCACATTGCGTACACCTCCTTCCTCCCGGCCTGAGTGAACCAGAGCCCCCTAATCAGCCGCTACTTTAACCCTGTCCTGTCTGAATGAAGAAAAGATGCCCTCAGCCAACCTACACTAAGAGGTGGGGCCAAATCCAAAGCTAAACCCCAGGAGCTGTGCGAACAAAGAAGGGAAAGGGAAATTTCTCCCAGCAGCCTCAGGAGCAGTGGAATAAATCTCCACAATTAACTTGATGCACATTGCTGCATCTCTGGAATCCCTGAATAGGCAATGAATCACCTCAAAATTGAGGTGGTGGACTTTGGGAGCAACAGCAGACTTCAGGGTTGCTTTCTACATCTAATTTGTTTCTGGTCCTATGTTTATCTTAGCTTAGTATTTAGAGTTTATTATCATTGGTAGATTTGTTTATTGATTTCATTTCTCTCTTCCTTTTTTTTAAATGTAGATATATATATATATATTTTTTTTTTCCTTTTTCTCTTTTGGTGAGTGTGTATGTGTATGCTTCTTGGTGTGATTTGGTGGTCTGCATAGCTTTGTTTTTACCATTTTCCTAGGGTTCTGTCTGTCCCATTTTTGTTTGTTTGTTTGTTTGCTTGCTTTTTTAGCATACATTTTAGCACTTGTTATCATTGATGGATTTGTTTTTGGTTTGGTTGCTCACTTCTTTCCTTTTTATTACTTTTAATTTCTTTAAAATTATTAATAGTTTTTATTTTTTTATTGTAATAAGTTTATTTTATTTTTTCTCTTTCTTTCTTTCATTTTTTCTCCCATTTATTCTCAGCTATGTGGCTGACAGGGTCTTCATGCTCCAGCTGGGTGTCAGGCCTGTGCCTCCGAGATGGGACAGCCGAGTCCAGGATGTTGGTCCACTAGAGACCTAGCAGCTCCACATAATATCAAGCAGTGAAAGCTCTCCGAGAGATCTCTATCTTAATGCTAAGACCCAGCTCCACTCAACAATGACCAAGCTACAGTGCTGGACACCCTAGGACAAACAACAAGCAAGACAGGGACACAACCCCACCCATTAGCAGAGAGGCTGCCTAAAATCACAATAAGGTCACAGACACCCCAAAACACACCACCAGATGCAGTCCTGCCCACCAGAAAGACAAGATCCAGCCTCATACAACAGAACACAAGCACTAGCCCTCTCCACCAGAAAGCATACACAATGCACTGAACCATCCATAGCCACTGGGGGCAGACACGAAAAATAATGGGAACCACGAAGCTGCAGCCTGTGAAAAGGAGACCACAAACACAGTAAGTTAAGCAAAATGAGAAGCTGGAGAAACACACAGCAGATGAAGGAGCAAAGTAAAAACCCACCAGACCAAACAAATGAAGAGGAAATAGGCAGTCTACCTGAAAAAGAGTTCAGAGTAATGATAGTAAAGATGATCCAAAATCTTGGAAAGAGAATGGAGAAAATACAAGAAATGTTTAACAAAGACCTAGAAGAGCTAAAGAGCATAAAAACAATGATGAACAGCACAACAAATGAAATTTAAAATTCTCTAGAAGGAATCAATAACAGAATAGCTGAGGCAGAAGAATGGATAAGAGACCTCGAAGATAAAATAATGGAAATAACTACCACAGAGCAGAATAAAGAAAAAAGAATGAAAAGAATTGAGGACAGTCTCAGACACCTCTGGGACAACATTAAACACACCAACATTCGAATTATAGGGGTCCCAGAAGAAGAAGAGAAAAATAAAAAAGGGACAGATAATATATTTGAAGAGATTGTAGGTGAAAACTTCCCTAATGTGGTAAAGGAAAGAGTCAATCAAATACAGGAAGTGCAAAGAGTCCCATACAGGATAAACCCAAGGAGAAACATGCCAAGACACATATTAATCAAACTATCAAAAATTAAATACAAAGAAAAAATATTAAAAGCACCAAGGTAAAAACAACAAATAACATATAAGTGAATCCCCGTAAGGTTAACAGCTGATCTTTCAGCAAAAACTCTGGAAGCCAGAAGGGAGTGGCGGGACATATTTAAAGTAATGAAAGAGAAAAACCTACAACAAAGATTACTCTAACCAGCAAGAAACTCATTCAGATTCGATGCAGAAATTAAAACCTTTACAGACAAGCAAAAGTTAAGAGTTCAGCACCACCAAAACAGCTTTACAGCAAATGCTAAAGGAAATTCTCTAGGCAAGAAACACAAGAGAAGGAAAAGACCTACAATAACAAACGCAAAACAATTAAGAAAATGGTAATAGGAGCATACATATCAAAAATTGCCTTAAATGTAAATGAATTAAATGCTCCAAGCAAAAGACATAGACTGGATGAATGGATACAAAAACAAGACCTACATATATGCTGTCTACAAGAGAACCACTTCAGACCTAAGGACACATACAGACTGAAAGTGAGGGGATGGAAAAAGATATTCCATGCAAATGGAAGTCAAAAGAAAGCTGGAGTAGCAGTTCTCATATCAGACAAAACAGACTTTAAAATAAAGACTCCAACAAGAGACAAAGAAGGACACTACATAATGATCAAGGGATCAATCCAAGAAGAAGATATAACAATTGTAAATATTTATGCATACAACATAGAAGCACCTCAATACATAAGGCAAATGCTAACAGCCATCAAAGGGGAAATTGGCAGCAACACAAGCATAGTAGGGGACTTTAACACTCCACTTTCACCAATAGACAGATCATCCAAAATGAAGATAGATAAGGAAACAGAAGCTTTAAATAATGCATTAAACAAGATGGACTTAATTGATATTTAAAGGACATTCCATCCAAAAACAACAGAATACACATTCTTCTCAAGTGTTCATGGAACATTCTCCAGGATAGGTCATATCCTGGTTCACATATCAAGCCTTGGTAACTTTAAGAAAATTGAAATTGTATGAAGTATCTTTTCTGACCACAACATTATGAGACTAGATATCAATTACAGGAAAAAATCTGTAAAAAATACAAAACATAGAGGCTAAACAATACACTATTAAATAACCAAGATATCACTGAATAAATCAAAGAGGAAATGAAAATATACCTAGAAACAAATGACAATGAAAACATGATGGAGGCTTCCGGGAAGATGGTGGAAGAGTAAGACGTGGAGATCACCTTCCTCCTCACAGATACACCAGAAATACAGTTACACGTGGAACGTCTCCTAAGGAACACTTACTGAACACTGGCAGAAGACCTCAGACCTCCCAAAAGGTAAGAAACTCCCCACGAACCTGGGTAGGGCAAAAGAAAAAAGAATAAACAGAGACAGAAGGATAGGAATGGGACTTGCACCAGTGGGAGGGTGAAGGAGGAAAGTTTTCCACACACTAGGAAGCCCTTCATGGGCAGAGACTGCGGGTGGCGGAGAGGCAAAGCTTTGGAGCCACGGAGGAGAGCACAGCAACAGGGGTGCGGGGGTCAAAGCGGAGAGATTCCCGCAGAGAGGATCTGTGCACTCAGCAGCCCGAGAGGCTCGTCTGCTCACCGGCCAGGGTGGGCGGGGCTGGGAGCTGAAGCTAGGGCTTCGGTCAGAGCACAGGGAGAGGACTGGGGTTGGCGGCTTGAATACAGCCTGCAGGGTGTTAGTGCGCCATGGCTGGCGGGGAGTCTGGGTAAAATTCTAGACCTACCGAAGAGGCAAGAGACTTTTTCTTCCCTCTTTGTTTCCTGGTGAGGGAGGAGAGGGGATTAAGAGCACTGCTTAAAGGAGCTCCAGAGACGGATGCGAGCTGCAGCTAAAAGCGTGGACCCCAGAGACAGGCATGAGACGCTAAGGCTGCTGCTGCCACCACCAAGAAGCCTGTGTGCAAGCACAAGTCACTATCCACATCCCCCTTCCGGACAGCCTGGGCAGCCCGCTACTGCCAGGGTCCCAGGATCCAGGGACAACTCCCCCGGGAGAACGCATGGCATGCCTCAGGTTGGTGCAACATCATGCTGACCTCTGCCACCACAGGCTTGCCCCACACTCTGTGCCCCTCTCTCCCTCCGGCCTGAGTGAGCCAGAGCCCCCGAATCAGCTGCTCCTTTGACCCCATCCTGTCTGAGCGAAGAACAGATGCCCTCCGGCGACCTACACGAAGAAGCAGGGCCAAATCAAAACCTGAGCCTCTGGGAGCTGTGAGAACAAAGAAGAGAAAGGGAAATCTCTCCAAGCTGCCTCAGAAGTAGCAGATTAAAGCTCCACAATCAACTTGATGTACCCTGCATCTGTGGAATACATGAATAGACAATGAATCATCCCAAATTAAGGAGGTGAACTTTGAGAGCAAGATTTATGATTTTTTCCCCTTTTCCTTTTTTTGTGAGTGGGTATGTGTATGCTTCTGTGTGAGATTTTGTCTCTATAGCTTTGCTTCCACCATTTGTCCAAGGGTTCTGTCTTTTTTTAAAATTTTTTTCTTAATAATTACTTTTTATTTTAATAACTTTATTTTATTTTACTTTTTCCTTATTCTTTCCTTCCATCCTTCCCTCCTTTAGACAACAAATCATCCCAAATTAAGGAGGTGGACTTTGAGAGCAAGATTTATGATTTTTCCCCTTTTCCTTTTTTTGTGAGTGTGTATGTGTATCTTCTGTGTAAGATTTTGTCTGTATAGCTTTGCTTCCACCATTTGTCCGAGGGCTCTATCCATCCGTTTTTTTTTTTTTCTCTTAATAATTATTTTTTATTTTAATAACTTTGTTATATTTTATCTTACTTTATTACATTTTACTTTATCTTCTTTCTTTCTTTTTCCCTTCCTTCTCTCCTCCCTTCCTTCCTCCCTCCCTCCCTCCCTTCTTTCTTTCTTTCTTTCTTTCTTTCCTTCTTTCTTTCTTTCTTTCATTCTTTCCTTCCTTCTTTCTTGCCTTCTACTTCTACTAATTCTTTCTTTCTACTTCTACTCACTTTTATTCTGAGTGGTGTGGATGAAAGGCTCTCAGGGCTAAAGCCAGTTGTCAGTGCTGTGCTTCTGAGGTGGGAGAGACAAATTCAGGACACTGGTCCACAAGAGACCTCCCAGCTCCACATAATATAAAATGGCAAAAATCTCCCAGAGAACTTCATCTCAACACCAGCACCCAGCTTCATTCAACGACCAACAAGGCACAGTGCTGAACATCCTATGCCAAACAACTAGCAAGACAGGAACACAACCACACCCATTAGCAGAGAGGCTGCCTAAAATCATAATAAGTCCACATATGCCCCAAAACACACCATCAGATGTGGGCTTCCCCAACAGAAAGACAAGATCCAGCCTCATCCACCAGAACACAGGCACTAGTCCCCTCCACCAGGAAGCCTACACAACCCACTGAACAAAACTTAGCTACTGGGACAGACACCAAAAACAACAGGAACTATGAACCTGCAGCCTGCGAAAATGAGACCCCAAACACAGTAAGATAAGCAAAATGAGAAGACAGAAAAACACACAGCAGATGAAGGAGCAAGATAAAAACCCACCAGACCTAACAAATGAAGAGGAAATAGGCAGTCTACCTGAAAAATAATTCAAAATAATGATAGTAAAGATGATCCAAAATCTTGGAAATAGAATGGAGAAAATGCAAGAAACATTTAATAAGGACCTAGAAGAACTAAAGATGAAACAAACAATGAAGAACAACACAATAAATGAAATGAAAAATACTCTAGATGGGATCAATAGCAGAATAACTGAGGCAGAAGAACGGATAAGTGACCTGGAAGATAAAAGAGTGGAAATAACTACTGCAGAGCAGAATAAAGAAAAAAGAATGAAAAGAACTGAGGACAGTCTCAGAGACCTCCGGGACAACATTAAAGGCACGAACATTTGAATTATAGGGGTTCCAGAAGAAGGGAAAAAGAAAGGGACAGAAAAAATATTTGAACAGATTAGAGTTGAAAACTTCCCTAATATGGGAAAGGAAATAGTTAATCAAGTCCAGGAAGCACAGAGAGCCTCATAAGGGATAAATACAAAGAGAAATGTGCCAAGACACATATTAATCAAAGTGTCAAAAATTAAATACAAAGAAAACATATTAAAAGCAGAAAGGGAAAAACAACAAATAACATACAAGGGAATCCCCATAAGGTTAACAGCTGATCTTTCAGCAGAAACTCTGCAAGCCAGAAGGGAGTGGCAGGACATATTGAAAGTGATGAAGGAGAAAAACCTGCAACCAAGAAATGGACAAATTCTTATAAAGGTATAACCTTCCAAGACTGAACCAGGAAGAAAGAGAAAACATGAACAGGCAAATCACATGTAATGAAATTGAAACTGTGATTAAAAACCTTCCAACAAACAGAAGTCCTAGACAAGAGAGCTTCAAAGCTGAATTCTATCAAACATTTAGAAGAGCTAATACCCACCCTTCTCAAACTCATCCAAAAAACTGCAGAGGAAGGAACACCCCCCAACTCACTCTACGAGGCCACCATCACTCTGATACCAAAAGCAGACAAAGATACTACAAAAAAAGAAAATTACAGACCAATATCACTGATGAATATAGGCAAAAATCCTCGACAAAATACTAACAAACAGATTCCAACAACACATTAAAAGGTTCATACACCATGATCAAGTGGGATTTATCCCAGGGCTGCAAGGATTCTTCAACATATGAAAATCAATCAATGTGATACACCATATTAACAAATTGAAGAATAAAAACCTTATGATCATCTCAATAGATGCAGAAAAAGCTTTTGACAAAATTCAATACCCATTTATGATAAAAACTTTCCAGAGTGTGGGCATAGAGGGAGCCTACCTCAACATAATAAAGACCATATACGACAAACCCACAGCCACTATCATTCTCAAAGGTGAGAAACTGAAAGCATTTCCTCTAAGATCAGGAACAAGACAAGGATGTCCACTCTCACCACTATTATTCAACAAAGTATGGAAGTCCTAGCCATGGCAATCAGAGAAGAAAAAGAAATTAAAGGAATGCAAATTGGAAAAGAAGAAGTAAAACTGTCACTGTTTGCAGATGACTTGATATTATACATAGAGAATTCTAAAAATGCCACCAGAAAACTTCTAGAGCTAATCAATGAATTTGGTAAAGTTGCAGGATACAAAATTAATGCACAAAAATCTCTTGCATTCCTATACACTAATGGTGAAAAATCTGAAAGAGAAATTAAGGAAAGACTCCCATTTACCACTGCAACAAAAAGAATAAAATACCTAGGAATAAACCTACCTAGGGAGACAAAAGACTTGTATGCAGAAAACTATAAGACATTGAAGAAAGAAATTAAAGATGATACCAACAGATGGAGTGTTTTACCACGTTCTTGGATTGGAAGAATCACCATTGTGAAAATGACTATACTACCCAAAGCAACCTACAGATTCAATGCAATTACTATAAAATTACCAATAGCATTTTTTATGGAACTAGAACAAAAAATCTTAAAATTTGTATGGAGAAACAAAAGAACTTGAATAATGAAAGCAGTTTTGAGGGGGGAAACAAATGGAACTGGAGGAATCAGACTCCCTGACTTCAGACTATACTAGAAAGCTACAGTAGTCAAGAGAATATGGTACTGGGTCAAAAACAGAAACATAGATCAATAGAATAAGATAGAAAGCCCAGAGATAAACCCACGCACCTATGATCAACTAATCTTTGACAAAGGAGGCAAGGATATACAATGGAGAAAAGAGAGCCACTTCAATAAGTGGTGCTGAGAAAACTAGATAGCTACATGTAAAAGAATGAATTTAGAACACTCCCTAACACCATACACACACAAAAAAACTCAAAATGGATTTGAGACCTAAATGTAAGACCAGACACTATAAAACACTTAGAGGAAAATAAAGGAAGAACACTCTTTGACATAAATCACAGGAAGATCTTTTTTGAACCACACCCTAGAGTAATGGAAATAAAGACAAAAGTAAACAAACAGGACCTAATGAAACTTAAAAGCTTTTGCACAGCAAAGGAAACCGTAAACAAGATGCAAAGACAACCCTCAGAATGGGAGAATATATTTGCAACTCAATCAACAGAACAAGGATTAATCTCCAAAATATATAAACAGCTCATGCAGCTCAATATTAAAGAAACAAACAGCCCAATCCAAAAATGGGCAGAAGACCTAAATAGACATCTCTCCAAAGAAGACATACAGATGGCCAAGAAGCATATGAAAAGCTGCTCAGCATCACTAATTATTAGAGAAATGCAAAACAAAACTACAATGATATATCACCTCACACCAGTTAGAATGGGCATCATCAGAAAATCTACAAACAACAAATGCTGGAGAGGGTGTGAAGAAAAGGGAACCACCTTGCACTATTGGTATGAAAGTTAACTGATACAGCCACTATGGAGAACAGTGTGGAGGTTCCTTAAAGAATTAAAAATAGAATTACCATATGATCCAGAAATCCCACTACTGGGCATATACCCAGAGAAAACCATAATTCAAAAAGACACATGCACCCCAATGTTCACTGCAGCACTATTTACAGTATCCAGGTCATGGAATCAACCTAAATGCCCATCAACAGAGGAATGGATAAAGAAGATGTGGTACATATATACAATGGAATATTACTCTGCCATAAAAAGGAATGAAATTGGGTCAGTTGTTGAAACCTGGATGGATCTAGAGACTGTCATACAGAGTGAAGTAAGTCAGAAAGAGAAAAACAAATATCATATATTAATGCATGTATGTGGAACCTAGAAAAATGGTGCAGATGAACCAGTTTGCAGGGCAGAAGCTGAGACACAGATCTAGAGAACAAATGTATGGACACCAAGGCAGGAAACCCACGGTGGAGTGAGGATGGTGGTGTGATGAATTGGGCGATTGGGATTGACATGTATACACTGATATGTTTAAAATTGATGACTAACAAGAGCCTGCTGTATATAGAAATAAATAAAATTAAATTTTTAAAAAAGAAGTATAATTGATATGCTAAGTAAAGAGAGAAAAAAGATCACAGAAAATTATCAGTAAAATATAGACAAGACCAAAATATAGTGGAACATAAAAAGAAAGAACAAGGGCAATGAATGGAAAAGATTTATAAATATTGTTGATATTAATCCAATTATATAAATAATCACATTAAATGCGAATGGTCTGGGGGTTGACGGTGTGAACAAAGCCTGAAGGGGGCTAGTGTGCCACAGCTAGCTGGGAGAGAGTCCGGGAAAAAGTCTCATGCTGCCGAAGAGGCAAGAGACATTTTCTTCCTTCTTTGTTCCCTGGTGCGATGGGAGAGGGGATTAAGAGCGTTGCTTAATGGAGATCCAGAGACAGGCGTGGGCCACGGCTATCACTGTGGACCCCAGAGTCAGGCATGAGATGCTAAGGCTGCTGTTGCAGCCACCAAGAAGCCTGTGTGCAAGCACAGGTCACTACCCACAACTCCCCTCCTGGGAGCCTGTGCAGCCCGCCAATGTGAGGGTCCCGTGATCCAGGGACAACTTCCACGGGAGAATGCATGCATGCATCAGGCTGGTGCAACGTCACCCTGGCCTCTGCCACTGCAGGCTCACCCACATCTGTACCCCTCTCTCCCTCCCAGCCTGAGTGAGCCAGAGATACCGAATCAGCTGCTCCTTTAACCCTGTCTGGTCTGATCGAAGAACAGATGCCCTCAGGCAACCTACAAGCAGAGGTGGGGCCAAATCCAAAGCTGAACACTGAGAGCTGTGAGAACAAAGAAGAGAAAGGGAAATCTCTCCCAACAGCCTCAGGAACACTGGATTAAATCTCCACAATCAATTTGATGTACCTTGCATCTTGGAATATGTGAAGAGATAATGAATCATCTCAAATTGAGGAGGTGGACTTTGGAAGCAAGATATATTATTTTTTCCCTTTTTCCTCTTTTTGTGAGTGTGTATGCTTCTGTGTGATTTTGTCTGTAGAGCTTTGCTTTCACCATTTGTCCTAGGGTTCTACTGTCTGTTTTGTTTTGTTTTGTTTTACTTTAACATTTTTTCTTCTTAATAATTATTTTTTACTTTTTATTTTAATGACTTTATTTTATTTTATCTTATGCTATTTTATTTTACCCTATTACTTTCTTTCTATTTTTTCTCCCATTTATTCTGAACCGTGTGGATAAAAGGCTCTTGGTGCTCCAGCCAGGAATCAGTGCTGTGCCTCTGAGGTGGAAGAGCCAACTTCAGGACACTGATCCACAAGAGACCTCCCAGCTTAAGGTAATATCAAATGGCAAAAATCACCCAGAGATCTCCATCTCAACATCAAAACCCAGCTTCACTCAATGACCAGCAAGTTACAGTGCTGGACACCCTATGACAAACAACTAGCAAGACAGGAATACAACACTATCCATTAGCAGAGAGGTTGCCTAAAATCATAATAAGGCCACAGACACCCCAAGACACACCACCAGACAAGGACCGGCCCACCAGAAAGACAAGACCCAGCCTCATCGACCAGAACACAGGAACAAAGCCCCTCCACCAGGAAGCCTACACAACCCACAGAACCAACCTTAGCCACTGGGGAGAGACATCAAAAACAACGGGAACTATGAACTGCAGCCTGCAAAAAGGAGACCCCAAACACAGTAAGATAAGCAAAAGGAGAAGATAGAAAAACACACAGCAGATGAAGGAGCAAGATAAAAACACACCAGAAAAAATAAATGAAGAGGAAATAGGCAGTCTACCAGAAAAAGAATTCAGAATAATGACAGTAAAGATGATCCAAAATCTTGGAAATAAAATGGAGAAAATGCAAGACACATTTAGCAAGGACCTAGAAGAACTAAAGAGGAAACAAGCAATGATGAATAGCACAATAAATGAAATTAAAAATACTCTAGAAGGGATCAATAGCAGAATAACTGAGGTAGAAGAATGCATAAGTGACCAGGAAGATAAAATAGTGGAAATAACTACTGCAGAACAGAATAAAGAAAAAAGAATGAAGAGAACTGAGAACAGTCTCAGAGACCTCTGGGACAACATTAAACACACCAACATTCGAATTATACAGGTCCCAGAAGAAGAAGAGAAAATGAAAGGGACTGAGAAAATATTCGAAGAGATTATAGTTGAAAACTTCCGTAATATGGGAAAGGAAATAGTTAATCCAGTCCAGGAAGCACAGAGAGTCTCATACAGAATAAATCTAAGGAGAAACACGCCAAGACACATATAAATCAAACTGTCAAAAATTAAATACAAAGAAAACATATTAAAAGCAGCAAGGGGAAAACAACAAAAAACACACAAGGGAATCCCCATAAGCTTAACAGCTGATCTTTCAGCAGAAACTCTGCAAGCCATAAGGGAGTGGCAGGACATATTTAAATTGATGAAGGAGAAAAACCTACAACCAAGATTACTGTATCAAGCAAGGATCTCATTCAGATTTGATGAAGAAATTAAAACCTATACAGACAAGCAAAGTCTGAGCGAGTTCAGCACCACCAAACCAGCTTTACAACAAATGCTGAAGGAACTTCTCTAGGCAGGAAACACAAGAGAAGAAAAAGACGTACAATAACAAGCCCAAAACAATTAAGAAAATGAGAATACGAACATAAAGATCGATAATTACCTTAAATGTAAATGGATTAAATGCTCCCACCAAAAGACATAGACTGAATGAATGAATACAAAAACAAGACCCATATATATGCTGTCTACAAGAGACCCACTTCAGACCTAGGAACACATACAGACTGAAAGTGAGGGGATGGAAAATGATATTCCATACAAATGGAAATTAAAAGAAACCAGTAGTGTCAATTCTCATATCACACAAAATAGACTTTAAAATAAAGATTATTAGAGGAGACAAAGAAGGACACTACCTAATGATCAATGGATCGATCCAAGAAGAAGATATAACAATTGTAAAAATTTATGCACCTAACATGGGAGTAACTCAATACATAAGGCAAATGCTAACAGCAATAAAAGGGGAAATTGACAGTAACACATTCATAGTAGGGGACTTTAACACCCCACTTTCACCAATGGACAAATCATCAAAATGAAAATAAATAAGGAAACACAAGCTTTAAATGATACATTAAATAAGATGGACTTAATTGATATTTATAGGACATTCCATCCAAAAACAACAGAATACACATTTTTCTCAAGTGCTCATGGAAGATTCTCCAAGATAGATCATATCTTGGGTCACAAATCAAGCATTCGTAAATTTAAGAAAATTGAAATCATTTCAAGTATCTTTTCTGATCACAATGCTATGAGACTAGATATCGATTGCAGGAAGAGATCTGTAAAAAATAAAAACACATGGAGGCTAAACAATACACTACTGAATAACGAAGTGATCACTGAAGAAATCAAAGAGCAAATCAAAAAAATACCTAGAAACAAATGACAATGGAGACACGACAACCCAAAACCTTTGGGATGGAGCAAAAGCAGTTCTAAGAGGGAAGTTTATAACAATACAATTCTACCTTAAGAAACAGGAAACATCTCAAATAAACAACCTAACCTTGTACCTAAAGCAATTAGAGAAAGAAGAACAAAAAAAAAACCCCAAAGTTAGGAGAAGGAAAGAAAGCATAAAAATCAGACCAGAAAGAAATGAAGGAAATTATAGCAAAGATCAATAAAACTAAAAGCTGGTTCTTTGAGGAAATAAACAAAATTGATAAAGCATTAACCAGACTCATCAAGAAAAAAAGGGAGAAGACTCAAATCAATAGAATTAGAAATGAAAAAGGAGAAGTAACAACTGACACTGTGGAAAAACAAAAGATCATGAGAGAATACTACAAGCAACTCTATGCCAATGTAATGGACAACCTGTAAGAAATGGACAAATTCTTAGAAATCACAACCTACCGAGACTGTACAGGAAGAAATAGAAAATATGAACAGACCAATCACAAGCACTGAAATTGAAACTGTGATTTAAATTCTTCCAACAAACAAAATCCCAGGACCAGATGGCTTCACAGTTGAATTTTAGCAAACATTTAGAAAAGGCTTACACCTATCCTTCTCAAACTCTTCCAAAACATAGCAGAGGGAGGAACACTCCCAAACTCATTCTATGAGGCCACCATCACCCTGATACCAAACCAGACAAAGATGTCATAAAGAAAGAAAATTACAGGCCAATATCACTGGTGAACATAGATGTAAAAGTCCTCAACAAAATACTAGCAAACAGAATCCAACAGCACAATAAAAGGATCATGCACCATGATCAAGTGGGGTTTATTCCAGGAATGCAAGGATTCTTCAATATATGCAAATCAATCAATGTGATACACCATAATAACAAATTGAAGGAGAAAAACCATATGATCATCTCAATAGATGCTGGGCAAGCTTTTGACAAAATGTAACACCCATTTACGATAAAACTCTACAGAAAGTAGGCATAGAGGGAATTTCCCTCAATATAATAAAGGCCATATATGACAAACCCACAGACAACATTGTCCTCAATGGTGAAAAACTGAAACCATTTCCACGCAGATCAGGAGCAAGACAAAGTTGCCCACTCTCACCACTATTATACAAAATAGTTTTGGAAGTTTTAGCCACAGCAATCAGAGAAGAAATGGAAAAAAATGGAATCCAAATTGGAACAGAAGAAGTAAAGCTGTCTCCGTTTGCAGATGACATGATACTATACGTAGAGAATCCTAAAGATGCTACCAGAAAACTACTAGAGCTCATCAATGAATTTGGTAAAGTAGCAGGATACAAAATTAACGCACAGAAATCTCTGGCATTCCTATACAGTAATGATGAAAAATCTGAAAGTGAAATTAAGAAAACACTCCCATTTACCACTGCAACACAAAGGATAAAATATCTCAGAATAAACCTACCTAAGGAGACAAAAGACCTGTATGAAGAAAATTATAAGACACTGATGAAAGAAAATAAAGATGATACAATAGATGGAGAGATATACCAAGTTCTTGGATTGGAAGAATCAACATTGTGAAAATGACTCTACTACTGAAAGGAATCTACAGATTCAATGCAATCCCTATCAAACTACCACTGGCATTTTTCACAGAACTAGAACAAAAAAGTTCACAATTTGTATGGAACCACAAATGACCCGACCCTGAATAGCCAACGCAATCTTGGGAGCAAAAAGTGGAGGTGGAGGAATCAGGCTCCCTGACTTCAGACTATACTACAAAGCTACAGTAAAGAAGACAGTATGATACTGGCACAAAAACAGACATATAGATTAATGGAACAGGATGGAAAGCCCAAGATAAACCCACACACATATGGTCACCTTATCTTTGATAAAGGAGGCAAGAATATACAGTGAAGAAAATACAGCCTCTTCAATAAGTGGTGCTGGGAAAACTGGAAAGGTACATGGAAAAGTATGAAATTAGAATATTCCCTAACACCATACACAAAAATAAGCTCAAAATGGATTAAAGACCTAAATATAAGGCCAGACACTATAAAACTCTCAGAGGAAAATGTAGGCAGAACACTCTATGACATATATCACAGCAAGATCCTTTTTCACCCACCTCGTAGAGAAATGGAAATTAAAACAAAAATAAACAAATGGGACCTAATGAAACTTAAAAGCTTTCACACAGCAAAGGAAACCATAAACAAGACCAAAAGACAACCCTCAGAAGGGAGAAAATATTTGTAAATGATGCAACTGATAAAGGATTAGTCTCCAATATTTACAAGCAGCTCATGCTGCTCAATATCAAAAAAAAAAAACAATCCAAAAATGGGCAGAAGACCTAAATAGACATTTCTCCAAAGAAGATGTACAGATTGCCAACAAACACATGAAAGAATGCTCAACATCATTAATCCTTAGGGAAATGCAAATCAAAACTACAATGAGGTATCATCTCACACTTGTCAGAATGGCCATCACCAAAAAATCTACAAACAATAAATGCTGGAGAGTGTGAAGAGAAAAGGGAACCCTCTTGCACTGTTGGTGGCAATATGAATTGATACAGCCACTACGGAGAACAGTATGGAGGTTCCTTAAAAAACTACAAATAGAACTTCCATATGACCCAGTAATCCCACTACTGGGCATATACCCTGAGAAAACCATAATTGAAAAAGAGTCATGTACCAAAATGTTCATTGCAGCTCTATTTATGATAGCCAGGTCATGGAATCAACCTAAGTGTCCCTCATCAGATGAATGGATAAAGAAGATGTGGCATATTTATACAATGGAATATTACTCAGCCATAAAAAGAAATGAAATTGAGATATTTGTAGTGAGGTGGATGGACCTAGAATCTGTCACACAGAATGAAGTCAGAAAGAGAAAAACAAATACCGTATGTTAACACATATATATGGAATCTAAGAAAAAGAAAAAAAAGGCATGAAGAACCTAGGGCAGACAATAATAAAGACACAGACCTACTAGAGAATGGGCTTGGAAGGTTTAGCTGGAACAAAGTGAGAGAGTGGTATGGACATATATACACTACCAAAAGTAAAATAGATAGCTAGTGGGAAGCAGTTGCACAGCACAGGGAGATCAGCTTGGTGGTTTGTGACCACCTAGAGGGGTAGGATAGGGAGGCTGGGAGGGAGGGAGATGCAACAGGGAAGAGATATTGGGACATATGTATATGTGTAACTGATTTACTTTGTTATAAAGCAGAAACTAACACACCATTGTAAAGCAATTATAATCCAATAAAGATGTTAAAATGTAAATAAATAAATAAATAAATAAAATAAAATAAAACAAAATAAAATAAAATAGCCATGTAAATATCTGTAAAGTAACAAAGGATGATAATGGCAACTTTAAGCTCAACTAAGCTTCAGTAAAGAAGAACCGAGCAGAAAAACTGGATATGAAAGCCTAATAGTTAAAAAAAAGAACTCAGTCAATGAGTTGATGAGCAGAATAGATTCAGACAGAAGAAAAATTAGTGAGCTAGATGAGGTTGGAAAATTTACCCAGGATGCATCATGAGAAATTTCTGGAGGAAAAAAAAAAAGACAAAAGTATAACTCTTACAAATGAACTAAAGCCAGATCGACATAAGACCTCTAAAGCGCAGCACTGTATGCAAGAAGACAGTGCATAAAATTTTAAAGTTTCAGAAAATTAAAACAATGTAAATTTAATTGCAAAATTCCTTTAAAATTACTATTAAAATGGGAAGGTGAAGTAAACGTATGTTTACTTTCTTGGATAAATATCTTGGCTATTGTAAATAATGTTGCAATCAATATGGGGGTGCATATAAATTTACAGTTAGGGTTTTCATTTTCTTCAGGTAAAAACCCAAAAGTGAAATTGCTGGATCACATGGTAGTTCTATTTTTAATTTTTTGAGGATACTCCATACTCTTTTTCCATAGAGGCTGCAACAAATTACAAGGATGGCAATCATCTCTGTATGCATAGACTACTACCTGAGTGAGAAGTGGTTTGTTTTCACTTCCTTTGAATCTTGGCTGGTCCTGTGATTGCTTTAACCAATAGAAAACAGCAGAAAGGATATGCTGAAACAACTGAGCCTAGACTTAAATAGGATTGGCAGTTCCCATTTCCTTCCTTAGGCAAGTCTTGTGTTGGATTCCCTCTTAGAATCCAAACACCATGCTATGAGAAGTCCAAGCTTAATGGAGAGACCACACGAAGTAGAACAAAGCTGGTCATCAGCCACAACTCAGATCATAGTCAGCATCTAGCCCCAACTCCCAATCATACAAGTGAACAAGATTTGATTTTCAAGCACAGCAAAGCCCCCAAATATCTGCAACCCCATTTGATATCTGAGAGAATAGAGGAACTCCCAGCTGAGCCTGGTTAACTCATAAAATCATGAGCTATAATAAAATGTTGCTTTAAGTTACTAGGCCATGGGGTAATGTATTACCCAACCATAGATAAATGAAACAGCTGGAAGGCTGGGGATTGGAATAATCTGATGGTTCATTCACTCACATGTCTGGAAGTTCATGCTGTCTCACAGCTGAAACCTTAGTTGAGGTCATTGTACAGAATTACTTCATATGACGTCTCCATGTGTTGACCAGGTTCCAAAAACAAGTGTGCTGGGAGAAAGAAAAAGATAGAAATGAAGTGAAGTGAAAACTGTAACTTTTCAATGACCTAGTCTCAGAAGTCAAGTAGCATCACTTCTGCCATATTCTACTGGTTGGAGCAGTCACAAGCTCTCTAGGTTCACAGTAGGTAGGAGAATAAATCCACCACTTTGTGGGGACTGGCAAAATTCTGGAAAATAATGCAAGACAGAAAATACTCATGTGGTTATTCTTGTAAAATAAAATCTACCACAAATATTTCTTAAAAGGAAATGTGTGGTCACAAACTTAGTGAAATTTATCAAACCTGTCTTTTTTTAAATCTTACTTCTCTATTTTAAAGAAAAAGCAACTGAAATACCATGCCTTATTATAAGTTGCAGATCAACCTTCTGAATATAAGGATTACAGTACAAATTTACTAAGAAAAAATTCTATATAAAGGAAACATTTTCAGTGCCTGGATACAAGCAGTACAGAAGCTCATAGAAATGTTTTGCTTCAAAAACATGTAAAATGTACTTTCTCTTTTAAAATGATGTTTTCACTTAGAAATAAATATAGCATGAATAAAGTGAATTATTACAATTAACAAAATATCCGTTAAACAGCCTCCTGTTAGCTCTTGCTGTATTGCTTTACAATAATTGACTAAAATGAGTAAGTGAATGCCATTTTAGAATTATTTCATAATAATAATATGCCTCAGGATGATATTAGAAAACCTCTTTTAAAGACAATGAATTTGATTAGCTTCAAAGTATAATTTTAATAAGTTTCCAAAATACATTCACCTTAATCTCTACCTTGCTAAGAGATAAAACAGAACCATTTTGTGCTTAGAATCTTATTTGTTTGAAATTCATTGCTTAAGAGAAGACACACTTTAATGTTTCGTGAAAATACATTTGCTAATTCACATTCTTAACATATTTACTGTTTAATCTTCTCAAGACCCCAGATGGCACTATCTTGTCTCTTTCTTCTGATGATAGAAAAGATGTCACATTTCTGATACTATATCCTGTCCTATGTCAGATCACTTTCAAAGCCATTGGAAGAGAAAAATATCTCAATGACCTTGAGTTTGGCAATGACGTTTTAGAAGAAACACCAAAGGCAGGGTCCTTGAAAGAAATAATTAATAATAAGGACTTTATTAAAAATACAATTTTTTTGCTCTGCGAATGACACTGTCAGGAAGATAAAAAGATAAGTTGTAGATGGAGAAAATATTTGCAAAATACATATGTGAAAAGGACTTCTATATAAGATATCCAAAGAACCCTCAAAAGTCAACAATAAGAAAACAAACAACCTCATTAAGAAATAAGTCAAAGATCTTAACAGACACCTCAACAAAGAGGATATTCAGGTGGCGAATAAACATTAAAAAATGCATATGTCATCAAATAAATGCAAATAAAAACGAGATAACACTACACACTTATTAGAATGGTCAAAATCCAGACCACTGACACCACCAAATGATGATGACTGGTGGAAATGCAAAATGATTCAGCAACTTGGGAAGACAGTTTGACAGTTTCTTACAAAAATATACATACTCTTACCATCCATCATCACACTTCTTTGGTATTTACCAAAAATTATGAAAACATGTCCATACAAAACCATGCACACAGATGTTTACAGTAGTTTTATTCATCATTGCCAAAACTTGGAAGCAATCAATATGTACTTCAGTAGGTTAATGGATAAATAAGTTGTGGTACATCTAGACAATGGAATATTATTCAACTCTAAAAAGAAATGGGCTATCAAGTCATGAAAAGACATGGAGGAAACGTAAATGCATATTACTAAGTAAAAGAAGCCAATTTGCAAGGGCTATGTACTATTGAATTCCATATGCATTTTTTTTAAAAAAAGCAAAACTGTGGTGATAATAATAAAAAAAAAAGTGGTTGCCAGAGGTTTGGAGGAAAGGAGGGAAGAACAGATAAAGCACAGAGGATTTTTAGGGCAGTGAAACTACTCTTTATGATACCATAATGGTAGACACATGTCATTATACATTTGTCCAAACCCATAAAAGTTACAATATCAAGAATGAACCCTATTGTAAACTATAGGTTCATCGATTGTAATAAGTGTACCACTCTGGTGGGAGATGTTGATAATGGTAGAGGCTATGCATGTGTGGGAGCAGGGGGCTTATGTAAAATCTTTGTACTTCATGTTCTATTTTGCTGTGAATCTAAAACTGCCCTAAGAAATAAAGTCTATTTTTGAAAAAAGAATAATTTTCAAGCTGTTAAATTAAAAAGTGAACTTGGCATTTTATCGCCTTAGATCTTCTATTTCCTCCCATATCAATAGTGACACAATCTACTCATGTTTCCCAAATTGGAACCCTGTGATTCATCCTAGACATTTCCATTTTCCTCATCACCTGCATCCATTCTGTCATGAAATCCTGTGAAATCTAATTCCTAAAAATTCCTCAGACCTCATTTTTGCCATCTTAATTGCCACTGCATTAAATCAATGTTCATCACTTTTTTTCATGAATTGATTACTTTCTGATAATTCTGCTTCCAGTCCTATCCCTGGCCTGCTATTAAATTACTCTCTTTAGAAAATCACAAATTACTTTTTTCATCCTTTACTTTATACCATCTAATAGCTAATCTTACTCCTCAGGATAATGGTTCAACAGAGTATAAAAGGTACACTGGGGTAGTTCCTGTTTGCTTCACCACTCTCATCTCTGGCTGCCTACACATAACAATTGGCATTTTGTTATGTATATCATATTCTTTCTTGCCTGTGTGTCTTTGCCAGTGATATATCCTTTGTCTGTTATTCTTCTCTTTTCCCACTCTCATATTATTTCTATTTGTTGCTCAATACTCAGTTGAAGTGTCATGTTCTTGAGGAAGAATTTCCTGATTTCTTCACACTCACATCCCCATCCCAATCAAGTCATGGTTATATACTCCTCCTCTGTTTTCTTTATAATATTGTTTTTATCACCATGATAGCATGTGTGAAAATGCATTTCAATTTTCTACTAGTTGTCTTCCACCCTAGACTCTGGTCTCCTTGAGGACAGAAATCCTCTCTTGCTTATTGTTGTTTCCTCAGCATTTAGGCTTGTGCTAACATAAAATAGGTATTTAATAAGTATGTGTTAATGACTAGTTGAGTGAATTAAGTACAGTAAAATGGAACAGGCCATGGACTAATTGTCAGAAATCTAACTCCCAATACCATTCTTTTACCTAATAATTGCGTAAGTAAGGACAAGGGACCTAACCTCTCTGAGCCTCAGTTGTCTCACCTTTAAAATAAAAGAGGCCAAAAATAAATAAATAAATAAAACTATAAAATAAAAGAGGCCTACCCATTTTACCAAAAAAATGTTAAAGCACCTTACAACATAGATATACTATAATTCTTTCCAAGTTTTTCTAAGATTTAATTTATTATAACTAACCCATTGAAATAAGTCAGGGTTGAAACTTCAGTTGTTTTACCCAGAATCAAGGCTTCTATATCAGCTAAGATAATTTTAGCTACAAGTAATGAAAAACCTGAAATTGGAATGCTTTATACAATGAGCAATATTGATTATTTTCAGCCAGTGAATGAAAAGCTATGGGCTCTTTGTTTACTATAGCCCTCCCCACTTCATTTTTCCTCTAGGTCAGCACAACATTTACATTTTTTATTTTTCAAAAATTTTCTTCCATTGATTTAATGAAAGAAACATGATAATTTTATATTTGGTAAAATTTATCCTCCTGCCAACATTTCTATTTTTTTCAGTTCTTCTAATTATTCTAACTTGTTGGTTTTACCAAAAGAACTCTAAACTCTAGCTTCAGAAAAATACCTAATGACATTTTTATTGGGCTACTTTAATGTAAATAACTTAGGGAAAATTAACTTTTATGATGTTGATTCTTCCTATTTAAGACCAGAGGACCCTACTAATTTTTTAAAAGAGTTATACTGCTAAAAATATCAGAAATTAACACTAAATATGTCTATTTTTTAAGTTTAAAATGTACCTTGGACCATCTATATTAGGAAGAAGGCTGGAAAGAACATTTTACTCCAGCACTCACTTCACATAGAATCAGAAAGAAATTGCAAATGGGGAATATTCCAGAGGTTAGGGCCAGCACTGTGGAGAATGATGCACAAAAGAGCAAAAGATGAGCTTAACCAAGGAGCATTTTCCAACCCCAAGTTACCTCTATCCCATTTCAGAATTTCTATTTATCAATGTCTGTTGTATGTATTTCACTTTTTTTCTCCATGGAAATACTTACTGCTATTAAAGTGTGCAATAACATTATGTCAAAAAGTAATATGCATATCTTACTAAAAATAGTTTATTACTAAAAAATATTAACCATCATCTCAGATGAGTCTTCAGCAAGTTGTAATCTTTTTGCAATAGAAACATCAAAGAACACTTATCACAGATAACCATAACAAATATAATAATAATGAAAAAATAATGAAGTATTATGAGAATTACCAAAATGTGACACAGAGACACAAAGAGAGCAAGTGCTGTTGGAAAAACGGCACTGATAGACTTGCTCAATGCAGGGTTGCCACAAACTTTCAATTTATAAGAAATGCAATATTGGTGAAGTGTAATAAAATGAGACACAGTAAAACAGGTATGCCTGTATTCAATTTTCCTCTGTTTATGAGAACACAGGGGATTAAGTTTTCCACCTCTTGCACTTAAGTGGGATTGTTTGTTACCATGAGATGTAGATATGTATTTGATACATAGGGATTGTACATTTTCTTTTCTATATCTCTGGTTCCCTGGCACATTATATATACACTTAGCAAATATGTATTAAAAGAATGGAAGCTATCATCTCAGAAATTCTAGCAGTAGTATCTCATGGCATCATATATTTTTGCACTGTAAATACAATTAAATTTCCAAAGTTTTATGATTATTAGTTTTCACTAACTTCCAATTTTCTGAACATGTCAGAAAATATGTATCTAAAGGAAATATCCATCTAAGGAAATTATTTTGCTTTTTTTCTGTGTTTTACTCATCCTTCAGGAATTCTATTCCTTTTCTACCAATCTCTTAGTCATGTCTAGGTATTTTAGTGCTGTTTGGTTAAAAAAAATATATCGATAAATGAAGGGTAGATTTTTACAGTTGTCTAGTAATAAAACTCATCACCTATTTTCCTGAGATTAGTCTAGAAATAAAGTAAAGCTCAACAATAATTAGAAAATAGATTAACTGTGCCCATGTAGACCATTGTACTTCCAATCCAGTGGTATGTTTACTTAGCTGACAACTAAGTGTCTCCTTTTAGGATGTTTTGAACAGAAATAAGTACAATTTGAGCTTGATAAAGTGCTGATGGAATGACAGTGACATCTGAGTTCATCTATTGATAGCTATATTTAAGGGAAAATACTTTGGGGAGATTCTATTCCTTAAAGTGAGTGTAGTACAAGGAAGCTGCCATTAAATCTTGCTGATCCAAGGACACCTGGACTTATAACTTGTAAAGGACTACATAGCCAAAGAGTGTTCACACTTTGGGGGCGAGGTGGCTTTTTTTGAAGTTCTTACATATACTTTTAAAGTTAAAAAAATACAACACACTTGCTCAAACTATCTTTTTAGATGCACAGAGCACTTATTTTAAAAATATTTTTTTCCACAAACAAGATGCAGTATATTCTGATCTAAAGTAGACATTCAGTAATTTTGACAAGGTATTATAAAAATCTACTTTTGAGTTACCTAGCTTCAGAAATCATCTGAAAAAATTTACATATGAAAAATATATTGAGACAACTGAAGTGGGGTATTACATTATAGCAAAGATTTTCTACAAGCTTCCTTTCTAAGAGCAAGAAAGAAATTGAAGTTGACAACATGATTAAAAACTGTATATAGTACTTATGCTAAGGAAATCACACAGCAGACTTTCAATTACCTAAGGTAATGGGGTGCTGATAGAGCATGCAATTAAAAACTCCACAGATAATCATTTTAACCATGAGTTTCAACCATCTAAGCTATTAGTAAGTAGCCAATTTTTATTTCACTGCTATCCTCCCCAGTATCATTAAAAGTGATAGTCAATGTTAAGGAAGAAGGGTGAGTTACTAACAACTCAGAATATTCCAAAACCTGAATTGATTTACTGTATAATGTAGGATTTATCATGCCTCTTAATTGAGAAACATGACTTTTATAGAGAGCAAAAGAGGTAGAAATAATTGAAAAGTCTTTGCTTGAGGGACAGAGAGGAACCCTAACAGGGCTGGCCAGCCCACTCAAAGGAAAAATAGCTAAACATTTCTATAATTTTTTTCCAATGGAGGGATGAAAATTCTTTATGTATACACTGTATGCTTGATGTTTCTATAGCCTAGAAACACTATTTGAAATTGTCATTGACCTCTGAAGATTCATAAATGGATAGCATGATTATTAATCATAAATTATGAATGGAAAGACTATTTTTTTATATTGTTTTAAAAAGTATTATATATTACCTTGAAAGTTAGCTACTACTTATTGTACATTATTTCATGCTTATGTAAACTTCAAATTGATTATTTTCCTGATAATTGGTTCATCCCCAAAATGATTACTTAAATCATCAGTAGCATATTTTTACCCTATTTTATTCAAGGCAATATGACAAAAGGTAATTTAAAATCTTACCCTAAGTGTCAGAAATACAAGGAATGGCAAAGATTATGGTAAACTAGAGAGCACATGTTTCACGCTGACCATACAACTGCTATTTAGTTACAGCCAATTATTCCCATTCAAAGATATAAGACCAAGATTGTCAGATCTCCTACTATTTCAAGAGAAGCAACTAATAGCATAATTATCATAGTTACACAGATTAATATTTTCATCATTTTTGTGTTCTTATAACTCAGGGACAAAATGGCATAGTATAGGGTTTCTGTCCCTTAAATTCTTAAGCAAACTTTTCATGCAGCCACATAGTTTTCATATCATGCTTCATTAAATAACTGTATACTTTAGTTACCTTTTCTTATTGTTAATGCCACATGCTGACCACAAAGACAACATCTGGCTACTAAGAAGATTTTGTTATACACAATAATGATATTTATCTTGCTCTGATATAGAATCTTGCTCTGCTATACTCTTTTTTTTTTTTGCATGGTACTCAGAAAACTAGAAACATTTAACAAAAAGTGTTTCCAATTTTAAAAAGAAAAATAACTAACTCCTGTTGATGTGAATCAGAGGATATAAATTCTATTTTTATGAAACATTCTGTACAAACACTATGATGGTAAGCAGAGGAAGTAAGCATAAAATAATTATGATCTTCCAAAAATATATTGGTTCCCTCAAAGTTTAGGGAGCACCTATGCTGATGGTTACAGTTATAGCCACATGAAAAGTAGGAGTGTGTGTGTGTGTGTGTGTGTGTGTGTATGTGTGTGTGTGTTTAGCGAGGAGGGGAAGGACCTTTCTTTGAAATCTGCAAAAGATAAATCCAACCAGTTCATTTTTTATATGTGCATGAATGCACATACACACACATTGATATTCATTTAGTCCCTTTTGGTAAAAACGTGCTACAGAAGTGGCTGTCAATGCAAGATTGCAAGATTCAGGAGAAAATGCTATAAAATATTTTTTGAAGACTTGCTTTGTAAAACTAGCTGCATATGCTGTATAGTAAGTAGAGATTATTTAGATAACTTCCTGTAATTCAAATCTTGAGGAGAACTAAAGATTAAACATAGGGCAAAGCTTTTAAGTCTAGATGATACTAGTTCTCCTTCAAATCCTTATACTTGCACTCCAGAAATATACTAGAGAATGGATTTTTAACATATTAAAAAACTTAGCAATATTCAATATTAATTTAAGATGCCCATGGAAGAGAAATAATAAAAATTCCTCCCCAACCACACACACATACACACAAACACAGAGTGGATAATAGAGGCTGATGCTGTAGGTCAACTGGACAGAAAAATAGAAGAAAGTAGAAAAAAAAATCCCCATGTGTTAATTAAGACCAAAGTCATGTCCTACATATTAAGCTCATTGTAAGAGACTTTGGACTAAGCAGAATAATTTGACTAATGAATAAATTAATAAAATCTGCTGTCACTCTCCTTATCTTCAGATAATATAAAGCTTCTCTTCTAAGGATGTAGGAGGTAGAAGAGAACCTGGGATCAGGACAATGTGCCTGCTGTCCTAGGCTTGGCATTTATGTTATTTGTCAGGAAAAAACCTTGACTTTACCAATATATATCTTATTCTTATACTGTACCTACATAGACCAGATGCAATCAACTATAAAACTATGGGACAAAGGAAATTTCCACTCAAGATGAACTGTTTAAAATATCAATAGACAAAAGCAAAACCAAAAGTGTGAATAATAGCCAACAAACTCAATAATCAGAAAAAATTGCTTCTGAGGAAACAGAAATAATAAAACAATCTGAACATGACTTTAAAATAAATGTTTATTATCTACCATAGAAAATGAAAGCGTTGATATCCAGAAAAGAGTAATAAATCATTAAACAAAAGAAAAAGGCTATGAATCAAAAACAGATATCTAAGATAATAAATCTTTCAGTTAAAAAATATAAAATACAATAAGAGCTGATATATTTAGAGCTCAGATGAATAATTAGGAACTGATAGTACTTAAGAATTAGCAAAGAATGCATTACAGAGCAAGAAAGTTATTTAAACTATGAAAAATAAACCAGAAAGGACCTACTGTATAACACAGGGAACTCTACTCAATATTCTGTGGTAACCTACATGAGAAAAGAATCTGAAAACGAATGAATATATGTATATGCATAACTGAATCACTTTTCTGTGCGACTGAAACTAACACAATATTGTAAATCAACTATAATCCAATAAAATAAAAAAAAAAAAACTAAGAAACATAGAGAATAGTTTGAGATTAATTTCATGACTGAAAAGAGTTCCTAATATAGAGAATGGAGGAAATGACATAAAGGCATCATAGTCAAGTTTTTTAGGATTGAAGACTTGAGTCATAAGCTTGAAAAATGATACCAAATATTGAATGAAATTAGACTGCAAATTATCATGGATTAAGGCAAAATCTCAAAATCTAACTGCAATTGACAGAACTGTCCATAATGACTCAAATCTGGAAAGTATATAAATATCTGTCAATAGTAGTGTGCACAAATAATTTGTGCTTTAATTACACATTAAAATACTATATATCAATGATGATGAATTAACTATAATCATATGCACATTTTAAATTCTTAAAATGGAAAATATTTATTTCTTGCTCATGTTACATGTATATGCAGGTAAGTTATTCATCTTATTCACTTGGAAGCAGTCCTCAGTATGGGAAGTTGGCTGATAAATATCCCAGGTTTCTCACTCCTCAGTTGGTGTAACTAAGAAATGTGTTTCCTCACTGTCTCAGAGATCCTCAGTGGGATTAAACAACTGCCGCACTGATGACTGGTTTGATAATGTTAAATTTCTCGGTTTACTTTTCTTCCATCTTATTTTTCCACTTCCCTGACACTGTTTACTGAGATCACCTTCCAAATAAACTATTTGCACTCAAATCCTTTTCTCATTGTCTGTTTCTTTGGAAACCTAATTCAAAGCAGTTCCCCTTCTGGGTGAAAAATTACAAAAAAGCACCCCTTATAAGAAGACAAATTAGAAAAGTCATGCTTCCTTCAGGTTTATGCAGCTTTTTACCAGATGATTGTTTAGTGAGCAAAGTACAGGGTAGATTTTAGTCCACCCTTTCTTCATTGGAAGGGAGCCCTTCTTATGAAAATATCCTACGAATTGTACACATTGATTTTGTCGGGTATGTTCTTTTTCATTAGATAATTACTTGACTGACACCCTTGCTGCTTTCAGTTTTCTGCTCAAACATCATAGGTTAAATGAGACCTTCTCTGTCAAATCGCCAATACAGTAAAACCATTAACTACTGTTTATGAATCAGTGTAGATCCATGCCTTTGTCCATCTTTTCTCTTATGTACAATATAATACCTAAAGTACTACTCAAATTCTGCCCACTGGGTTGGGGGTGAGGTAGGGGTGAGGTGAGGTGTGGTGGTTCCTTCCATTATTTTCTCCAGTGTTACACACAGCTGGTGCCAACATATCATGTAGGACTATCTGCTAAACAGCTCAATTATTTTTTTTAGTAAACAGGTTATAGGGAACATCTCAGGAAGCACTATGATGTTTAAAGAGAAACTGGATCTGTTGAGTGGATGCTAAAGCCCAAGTGGCAGAAGTTGCTCACTTTACAACTTTAATCATTCCAGAAAGCCTTTTCTTTCTGGGCTTCCTTCAAAGAAGGCAGCATTACTGGTCACTTCATAAATAGATTGAAGTAAATGAAAATGCACAATATATTGTCTACAAAATAAAAAAAAATCCAACAAAGACTGTGTATGTTTCTTACTGGAAGAGATATAAAGTGCAACAACTCATCATTCATGAGGTTGAGATTTACTGCTTTGAACCAATTAGGGGACTGGATTTAACTGATTTGTTGTGGGTTTGCCCAGATGGAGAATTTACAGGTGCTTCAACCCAAGTATATCCATTCTGATGGAAAACCTCAAGGCAACCCTATCCAATTATGAGCTGCAAAACTCAAATTCCCCTGTCACTTTCCAGTCTTCTCTCTTATTTAAGTATTTGCTTTACATGATTCCCTGTGAAATGAAAAGTGAATATATTTGAGTAACTGCAATAGTCCACTAGGACTGCCATAACAAAACACTGAATGAATTAAACAGAAATTTTTTTTCACAATTCTAGAGACTAGAAGTCCAAGATCAAGGTGTTGGCAGAGTCAGGTTTTCCTGCAGCTTCTTTCCTTGGCTTTTTGATAACCATCTTCTTACTGTGTCCTCCCATATCCTTTTCTTTGTGTGTGTGCATTCCTGTGTCTACAAGGACATCAGTCCTATTGAGTTAAGGCCCCATCCTTATGATCACATTTAACCTTAATTGACTCTTTTTCAATTGACTTATAGTTGACTTAAAACATTATGTTAGCTTTAGGTGTACAGAATAAGTGATTCAGTATTTTTACAGATTGTACTCCATTAAAAGTTATAACAAGATAATGGCTATAATTCCCTGTGCTATACAATATATCCTGGTTACTTATCTATTTTATATATAGTAGTTTGTATCTCTTAGCCCTATACCCCTATCTTGCCCCTCCCTCATTTCCTCTCCCCACTGGTGTCCAGTAGTTTGTTTTCTATAACTGTGAGTTTGTTTCTGTTTGTTAAATACATTTGTTTGTTTTATTTTTTATGTTCCATATATGAGTGATATCATACAGTATTAATCTTTTTCTATCTGACTTATTTCACTAAAGCATAATATTCTCCAGGCCCAACCACATTACTACAATTTAACTCTTTTTTAGGGCTGTGTAATGTTCCATGGTGTGTGTGTGTGTGTGTGTGTGTGTGTGTGTGTGTATACCACATCTTCTTTATCCATTCATCTGTTGATGGACAGACACTTGGTTTGTTTCTATATCTTACTGCTATGAACATTGGGGTGCATGTATCTTTTAGAATTAGGGTTTTAGTTTTTTTCTGAATATATACCCAGGAGTAGAATTGCTGGATAATATGGTAGCCCTATTTTTAGTTTTGTTAGGAACCTCCATATTGCTTTTCATAGTAGCTGCACTGATTTACATTCCCACCAATAGTGCATGAGTGTTCTCTTTTCTCCATATCCTCACCAACACTTATTTGTAGACTTTTTGATGATAGCCATTCTGTCAGGTGTGAGATGATATCTCATTGGTGTTTTGATTTTCATTTCTCTAATCATTAGCAATGTTGAGCATCTTCTCATGTGCCTGTTAGCCATCTGTATGCCTTTGGAAAAATGTCTATTCATCTCTTCTGCCCATTTTTTGATTGGGTTGTTTGTTTTTTTGATATTGAGTTGTATAAGCTATTTATATATTTTGGTTATTAAACACTTGTCAGTCATATCACTTGCAAATATTTTCTCCCATTCAGTAGGTTGTCTTTTCATTTTGTCCATGGTCTCCCTTGTTGTGTAAAAGCTTTTAAGTTTAATTAGGTCCCATTTGTTTGTTTTAGCTTTTATTTCTTTTGCATTAGGAGACAAATCCAAAAAAATACTGCTAAGATTTATGTCAGTGTTCTGCCTATGTTCTCTTCTAGAAGTTTTATGGTTTCACATCTTGCATCTAGGTTTCTAATCCATTTTGAGTTTATTTTTCTATATAGTGTGAGGAAATGCTCTGATTTGATGTTTTACATGTAGCTGTCCAGTTTTCTCACACCCATTTTTTGAAGAGACTGTCTTTTCTCCATTGTGTACTCTTGCCTCCTTTGTCATAGATTAATTGTATGGGTTTATTTCTGGGATATCTATTCTGTTTCATTGATCTGTATGTCTAGTTTTGTGCCAGCACCATGCTGTTTTGATTACTGTAGCTTTGTAGCATAGTCTGAATATTGGGAGGGTGATGTCTCCAGCTATGTTCTTCTTTCTCAAGATTGCTTTGGCTATTCAGATCTTTTGTAGTTCCATATTTTAGAATTATTTTCTCCAGTTCTTTGAAAAATTTATGAATATTTTGATAAGGATTGCATTAAGTCTATAGATTGTATTGTGTAGTATGGTCATTTTAACAATACTAATTCTTCCAATCCAAGAGCACTGAATATTTTTCCATTTCTTTGCATCATCTTCAACTTCATCAATGTTTTGTACTTTTAAATGTATAGAATATTTCACCACATTTGTTAAGTTTATTACTATGTATTTTATTTTTTTATGTGATTTTAAACAAGATCTTTTGTTATCCCTTTCTGGCAGTTAATTATTAGTGTATAGAAAAGCAACAGATTTCTGTATATTAGTCTTTTATCCTGCAAATTTGCTGAATTCATTTATCAGTTCTAATAGTCTTGTCTGGAGACTTTAGGGTTTTCTATATAAAGTACCATGTCATCTGCAAATATGACAGTTTTACTTCTTTTCTTCCCTTCCAATGAGGATGCCTTTTATTTCTTTGTCTTGTCTGATTTCTGTAGCTAGAATTTCCAATATTATGTTAAATAGAAGTGGAGAGAGTGGGCATCCTTGTCTTGTTCCTGAAATTAGAGGAAGTGTTTTGAGCTTTTCACTATTGATTATGATCTTGGCTGTGGGCTTGTCATGAATGGCCTTTAATATGTTGAGATATATTTCCTCTATACCCACTTTGATGAGAGTTTTTATCATGAATGGATGTTGAATCTTGTTAAATGCTTTTTCTGCATCTACTGGGATCATCATGTGATTTTATCCTTCCTTTTTGTTAATGTGATACTTCACATTGAATTATCTGAGAATATTGAAACATCCTTGCATCCTTGGAATAAATCCAAGACCCTTTTTATGTATTGTTGGATTTGGTTTGCTAATATTTTGTTGAGAATTTTTGCATCTATATTCATCAATGATATTGTCCTGTAAGTTTCTTTTTTTGTCATACCTTTGTCTAGTTTGGGTATCAGGGTAATAGTGGCCTTGTAGAATGAGTTTTGGTGTTCCTCCTCTTCAATATGTTGAAGTAAATTGAAAGGGATATGCACTAGTTCTTCTTTATATGTTTGGTAGAATTCCCCTGTGAAGCTCTCTGGTCCTGGACTTGTTTGCTGGGAGTTTTTAAATTACAATTTCAATTTCACTACTAGTGATTGGTCTCTTCAAATTGTCTATTTTTTCTTGATTCAATCTTGGAATATTGTATTTTTCAGGAAATGTGTCCATTTCTTCTAGCTTGTCCAATTTGTTGGCATTTAAATGTTTGTAATATTCTCATGATTTTTTGTATCTCTGTGGTATCAAAAGTTCTTTCATTTCTTATTTGGTTTATTTGGGTTCTCTTTCTTCTTGCTGAGTCTGGCTAAATGTTTATCAATTTAGTTTATCTTTTCAAAGAATTAGCTCTTGGTTTTACTAATATTTTCTATTGTCTTTTATCTCTACTTTATTCATTTCCTCTCTGATCTTTATTGTTTCCTTCTTTCTGTTTATTTTGGGCTTTCTTTCTCTATACTCCTTTGTCTAAGTCCTATAGGTAGTACCCTAGGTTGTTTACTTGAGATTTTTCTTGTTTCTTGAGGAAGGCTTGTATTGCTCTATACTTCCTTCTTAGCACTGCTTTTGCTCCATGTTGTAGATTTTGGAGGTTTCTTTCCCCATTGTCATTTGTCTCAAGGTATTTTCTGATTTCCTCTTTGTTTCTTTATTGACCCATTGGATTTTCAGTAGCATGTTGTTTAGTCTCCATGTGTTTGTTATTTTCCCATTGTTCTTTATGTAATTGATTTCTATTTTCATATAGTTATGCTCAGAAAAAAATTCTTGATATCATGTCTATCCTCTTAAATTTGTTAAGATTTGTTTTGTGGCCTAGCATGTGATCTATCCTGGAGAGCATTCCATGTACAGCAGAATGTGTATTCTGCTGTTTTTGAATATAATGTCTTGTAGACATCTATTAAGTTTAACTAGTCTATTGTGTCATTTAAGAGAACTGGTGGTTGCATTATTGTTTTTCTGTCTGGATTATCTGTCCATTGATGTAAATATAGTGTTGAAGTCCCCTACTATTATTGTATTATTATCTATTTCTCCCTTTATGTCTATTAGTATGTGCTTTATATATGTAGGTTCTCCTATATTAGGTACATACATGTTAACAAATGTAATATCCTCTTCTTGTATTGATTCCTTTACCATTATATAATGCCCTTCTTTGTATTTTGTTATAGTCTTTGTTTTAAAGTCTGTTTTATCTAATATGAGTATTGCAACCCCCATTTTCTTGTAATTTCTGTTTGCAAGAAGTATGTTTCCAACCCCTCCCTTCACTTTAAGTCTCTCTCTGTGTTTAGCTCTAAAGTCAGTCTCTTCTAAGCAGTATATAGAAGAGTCTGGTCATTTTATCCAATCAGTTACCCTATGTCTTTTGATTAGAGAATTTAGTCCATCACCATCTAAAGTAATTATTGATAAGTATGTATTTATTGCTATTTTATTACTTGCTTTCCAGTTATTTCCATAGTTCTATGTTCATTTCTTCTTCTTTTTGTTTCTTCCCTTTTGGGTTGATGCTTTTTTCTAGTAGTATGCTTATGTTCCTTTTTTGGGGGTTTTGTGTATCTATTGTAAAGTTTTGATTTGTGGTTACCATGGGGTACAAATATGTTGAGCTATAACTATATCTACTTGTTTCAAACTGATAATTATTTAAGTTCAAGCACATTCTAAAAGTTCTACATTTTTTATTCCCTTCCCCCACATTTGACATCTTCATATTTATCCTTTAACTCTTTACTGTAGCTATAGTTGCCTTTACAACATTTTTGTCTTTTAATATTTTTACTGGCTTATTTAAGTAGTTGATCCTGTCCTTACTATATATTTGCCCTTCCTAGTGGGATTGTCCCTTTCCTCTAGATTCTTACTTCTTTTCCACTTAGAGAAGACCCTACAACCTTTCTTTTAGGGTAGGTTTAATCTTTCTGGGTAGAGTATCCTGTGCTATAGGTTCATCCCTTTCAGCACTTTGAATATATCATGCCACTCCACTCTGGCCTGAAAAGTTTCTGCAGAGAAATCAGGTGAGTGCCTTATGGGAATTCCCTTGTAACTGACTCTTTGTTTTTGCCTTGCTACCTTTAGAATTCTCTTTATCTTTAAACTTTGCCATTTTCATTATGATATGTCTTGGTGTGGGTCTGTTTGGGTTCATCTTGTTTGGGACCCTCTGTACCTGGATATATGTTTCCTTCCTCATGTTTGGGAGGTTTTCAGCCATAATTTCCTCAAATACATTTTTCTTTTTTTTGTTATGTTCTTCCATAAAGATAAATACACAAACAAATAAAACCTATTTTTTGGAAGTATAGTTGATTTACAATGCTGTGTCAGTTTCTGCTGTACAGCAAAGTGATTCAGTTACACATACGTATGCATTCTTCTTAATATTCTTTTCCATTATGGTTTATCACAGGATATTGAATATAGTTCTCTGTGCTATACAGTAGGACCTTGTTGTTTATTCATTGTATATAAAATAGTTTGCATCCACTAACCCCAAACTTCCAATCCATCCCTCTCCTACCCACCCTTGGCAGCCACAAGTCTGTTCTCCATGTCTGTGAGTCTGTTTCTGTTTTATAATCAGTTCATTTGTATCATATTGTAGATTCCACATATAAGTGATACCATATAGTATTTGTCTTTCTCTTTTTGACTTATTTCACTTAGCATGATAATCTGTATGTCTATCCATGTTGCTGCAAATGGCATTATTTCATTCTTTTTTATGTTTGAGTAGTATTCTATTGTATATATGTACCACATCTTCTTTATCCATTCATTTGTCAGTGGACATTTAGGTTGTTTCCATGTCTTGTCTATTGTGAATAGTGCTGATATGAACATAGGGGTGCATTTATCTTTTTGAATTATAGTTTTATCCAGATATATGCCCAGGATTGTATTGCTGGATCATATGGCAACTCTATTTTTAGTATTTTGAGGGACCTCTATACTGTTTTCCCATAGTGGCTTCACCAACTTACATTCCCACCAGCAGTGTAGGAGGGTTCCCTTTCCTCCACACCCTCTCCAGAATTTATTTCTAGATTTTTTTAATGATCACCATTCTGACTGGTATGAGGTGGTACCTCATTGTAGTTTTGATTTGCATCTATCTAGTAATTAGCAATGTTGAGCATTTTTTCATGTACATGTTGGCCATTTGTATGTCTTCTTTGGAGAAATGTCTATTTATATCTTCTGTGAATTTTTCATTTGGCTTGTTTCTTTGTTGTTTAGTTGTACAAGCTATTTGTACATTTTGGAAGTTAAGCCCTTGTCAGTTGCATCATTTGCAAATATCTTTTCTCAGTCTGTAAGTTATGTTTTTGTTTTGTTTATGGTTTCATTTGCTGTACAGAAGCTTGTAAGTTTACTTAGGTCCCATTTGCTTACTCAAATACATTTTTCAATCCCCTTTTCTCTCTCTTCTCCTTCTGGGACCCCTATAATGTGAATGTTGGTATGCTTAATGTTATTCCAGAGATTTCTTAAATTGCTTGCACTTAAATTTTTTTTTCTCTTTTTGCTGTGCTGATTGGTTGATTTCTATTATTCTATCTTCCAGTCACTTATGCATTCTTCTGTATCACTTATTCTGCCATTAATTCTTTCTAGTGTATTTTTTTATTCCAGCTATTGAATTCTTCATTTCTGATTGGGCCTTTTTTATATTTTCTAGTTCCTTGCTAAAATGTTCATTGTTTACATTAATTCTTTTCCCTGATTAAGTTAACATTTTTATTACCAATGTTTTGAATTATTTATATGATAAATTGCTTATTTTGGTTTCATTATGTTTTTCATGGGTTTTCTCTTGCTCTTTCAATTGAGAGCAGTTCCTGTGACTTTTCATTTTGCTTACTTTCTCTGCCTCTATGAATTTAGGTGAAAGAGTTACCTATTGCATTCTTGAAGGGGTATTCTTATGTGGGAGCATTTGTATACAGACTGTGTATGCCCAATGCCTTTGGTGGGATAGCTGGATTTGACATGAATGCAATTCACATATTTCCTCAGGGTGTGCTGGCAGCTATTACCTTGATAGGGGGTGGAGCTGGAGCTAGAGAGCCTAGAGCTAGCTCTGGGTGTGAGGCAGGATTTCCCTGCTGCTCCGTGGCCATCACCACTTTATTGGGTGTGGGGTCTGATCCCACGTTCCTGGAGCAGAAGCTCTGAGGATTAGGCCCTGTGCTGGCTCTGCTCCCTTTAAGTGTGTGCTTTACCCCTTCTTCACCGAGACACTTGCCCCAGAGTTGGGGAGTGCTGAAGGAATGAGGGTCTATGTGGGCTCTCAGCTCATGTTGGGTACAGACAGAGGTACAAGCTACTTCTGGTGCACTGCCTGTGCAGGTGTCTGTACTTTTATCCCTCACTCTGCTCAGACACAACCTCAGGTGCAAGTACCCTTTGTCCCTCACAGTCAATCACTGCCCCCGAACTCCTCTGTCCCCACCCTATTGTGAAACCACTCCACGGGGTAGGACGGGCCACATGGACTCTCAGCATGTATTGGAGAGTAGGCTGTGATGGAGTGGCCACCATTGGAGATCTGAACTTCTGAGGCCCTGCTTGAGTAAGCACCAACAGTGGCTGCTGCCACATCCAGATACTGCTTTGGGTCCAGGTTGTCTCTGTTTCTCATGGTTGGGTGTTTTTCCCAGTCATGACTCCCCCAAATGCAGTGCTATACAGTGGCATGGAGTGAGTGGGGCTGGAGTGTTGACTCAGCTTGGGCTGGCGCACACGATGGGATGGTGGCAGGAAACCCAGCAGTTGCTAAAGCAGACGTTCTGTGCCCTTCCTCAGGGGAAAGCCAGCAGTGCATGCTCCTCATGAGTGGAGTCCAGGCTTCCCACCATTCTTCCCTTAGTCCCAGTGGTGCTCCAATCAGTCAAGGGATCTTGTTTCCCGAACATAGGACTCAGAACTGGCATGCTCATTCTGTGGCTTAAACTGCTCACTCCCAAGGGTTGGTGTCCACTGGTGTACTCTCCCTCTTCCTATGAGTCCCCTCCCAGGGGCGCAGGTCTTAACCCAATCACTTTTCTTCCCTTCTGACCCAATTATGTGTGTGTCTTTCTTACAGCCTTGGTTGTACAGGAATACTTCTGCCAGTTTCCAGTTTGTTTCCAGTGAGAATTGTTCCATGTGTAGATATATTTTTGATGTGTTCATGGGGGGAAGTAAGCTCCACACTCTCTTACTCTGCCATCTTGATTGATCTTCTTTTAATTGCCGTTTTAAAGGCCCTGTATCCAAATACAGTCACATTGTGGGCTAGGGTTTGAACATATGATTTTGGGGGTGACACAATTCAATCCATAGCAGTAAGTAAAGAGCTCTCAACTGTATGTATTCCCTTAGTTTTGTGTCAGTTCCTTTGTTCTGGAATGATGTTTGACATATTCATGTGCATAACTACCCTTGCATAATGTTAAAATTAATTTTTAAAATAATTATGAGTTATTTTTACATAATCATTTAATGCACGACTATAGATACTGTTATGGACTACATTTTTTTCTTTCCCCCTAAATTTATATATTGAAGTCCTAACAATGAATATTTCAGAATGTGACTGTTTGGAGATAACACCTCTAAAGAGGTATTTGAGTTAAAAGATGTCATTGGGATAGGCTTTAATCCAACAGAACTGGTGTATTTTTAAGAAAAGGAGGTTGGGACACAGACACACACAGAGGGAATATCGTGTGAAGACACAGGGAGCAGAAAGCCATCTACAAGCAAAGAAGAATGGGTTAATAAGTAAACAACCCCGCCAACACCTCAAACTCAGACTTTTGTTAGAAAATGAATTTCTGTTGTCTAAACTACCCAGTTTGTAATATTGAGTTTTGGCTGCCCTAGCAAACGAATACAGCTACCTAGTTTCTATATATTTTTTCACATTTGACCCAGGCCCCTGTTGCTCTTCTGACCTGATTATTGTCTGCAAATTTATATGCTATGGGATAGGGATTCACATCTCTGAATCAATCAGATACTTGATGTCAACTGCTCTTTTGGGGTGGTTTGCCCAGATGACAACCTTGCAGAAATCGCAACTGAAACACACCAGATTGGGTACAAACCTTAGAGATTCTGCGCAATTTCTTCTTTGCATACTCTGTCAATTCATCCCAAATGTCCTAGTAACCCAGTAAAGACAGAAATCTCCCAGAAAAAACTCAATTCGCCTGTCACTTCCCAGATAAACCCTCTCATTTAAAGTCTTGCTTTCCATGATTGATAATGAAAGAAAATGTGAAGTGCATTTTTGGGAACTGAGAATCTCTCTCAATTTTACTGACTCACTTATGTCTTAGCCATTTCTTTTGACTAATTTCCTTAGGAAAATGTGAATTCCCTCTTCTCTGTGCCTAATTGGCCTTCCTCTTTTTAAAAATGAGTATCTTTAAAAAAGAACATACAGACAGTGATGTTACCAAATCATAAGTGTTCAGGTGGATGAACTGACCATTTAAGTCAATATACATTGAATTAATTCCAGTATCTAAGTCCTCTGTGTCTCATATCACTATCACTATTCCCACTCTCCTTTCTAACACTGTAGGTTAGTTTTCCCTGTTTTTGTAATTTTTATCAATTGAATCATAAAGTATGTGCATTCTTGTTACTGACTCTTTTTTTTTTTTTTGCGGTATGCTGGCCTCTCATTGTTGTGGCCTCTCCCATTGTGGAGCACAGGCTCTGGACGCACAGGCTCAGAGGCCATGGCCCACAGGCCTAGCCACTCCATGGCATGTGGGATCTTCCCGGACAGGGGCATGAACCCGTGTCCCCTGCATCGGCAGGCGGAATCTCAACCACTGCACCACCAGGGAAGCCCTTGTCACTGACTTTTTTGGTTCAACACTATATATGTGAAATTTTTCCAGGTTGTTGCATATGGGGACACTTTGTCCTCTTTTTAATTCTTCATAGTATTCCATTATGTGAATCTCCTGCAAGTAAACTTACTCGTTGGTTCATTTCACTCTTAATGGCCATTAGGGTCATTTCTAGTTTCTGAATATTATGAATAATTGTTCTATGGACATTTTTACATTTACATTCTGGTGCATGTATGCACCCATTTCTGTTGGTCATATTCTCATGAGTGGAGCTTTGGTTCAAAAGTTATGCATATGTTCATTTTTAATAGAGGCTCATGAACAGTTTTACAATGTAATTTTACCAATGTGGATATCCTTTTTACAAAGAGCCTTGATAAAGTTTTTTTCCCATTTTCCTATTAGGTTGTCTATCTCTTACTAATTTCTAGGAATTTTCTATATATTATGGACACAGGCACCTTTGTCCATAATATATATTATCAGTTAAATCTATTTCAAATGTTATAGTAACACTCTGGCTTGCATTTTCGTTCTCTTTTTTTTTTTTAATTAATTAATTAATTTATTTATGGTTGTGTTGGGTCTTCATTTCTGTGCGAGGGCTTTCTCTAGTCATGGCAAGCGGGGGCCAGTCTTCATCGCAGTGTGCAGGCTTCTCACTATCGCGGCCTCTTTCGTTGCGGAACACAGGCTCCAGACGTGCAGGATCAGTAATTGTGGCTCACGGGCCCAGCTGCTCTGCGGCATGTGGGATCCTCCCAGACCAGGTCTTGAACCCATGTCCGCTGCATTGGCCAGCAGATTCTCAACCACTGCGTCACCAGGGAAGCCCGCATTTTCATTCTCTTAATGGTATGTTTTGATTAAAAGAAGTTTTACATTTTAGTGTAGTCCAATTTATCAATCACTTCCTTTATGGCTAGTGCTATTTTTCCATTTTATAAATATTTTCCTATCACAATGTCATGAGATATTTTTTGATATTATATTCCAAATGCTTTTTAGTTTTACATTTCACATTTAGAGGTTAGAGGCTCCTGTTAGGGATCACCAGGGACGAACCAGTAGCCTAATAAAATCTGATTATTGACCCACCACAAAGGAGGGGCATTTTAGAAGGCCTGTGGAATGTCATTTGACAAGACAGAGGAAGGAAATGTTTTTGTAGGGTTTGGATTACTGCTGAAGTATTCTGAGGACAGTCTAAAGGAAGAATGGATCAGTTCTAGAGTGGTTGTTATTTCTGAGATTAGATTAGAAGCAACACAGATTATTAAGGGTTTGGTTACTGGCAAGAGGTGAGAGAAGTTCAGCATTTGGGTTTCCCTAGTAAGAAATAATAGAAAATCTAACCTGGGGGTATCAATATTAAGAAAGTAGCACTCTCTCAAAGAGGTGATTTTTATGGCATGTTACAGCTATTTTATTATCTTTGAAAAAACCGTTTCCTTTTAACCACAGCTGACTTCATCATGTCTATCCTCCCAGAGTGATTAAAAACAGGCTGTCATTTTTTTTTTTTTTGGCTACCCAATTGGCTCAACACCATTAAATTAAAGGACATTTCTTATCCCACTATTCTGATGTGTTATATTTAAGATAAATCAGATGACTTTATGTAGGTATGTTTCTGGACTCTAGATTCTTTCTTCTGTTTCACTGGTATATTGTTACAAAAAATACCACATTGTCATTTGTTTTTTTCCTTACATCTTTTTTGGAGTATAATTGCTTTACAATGGTGTGTCTTTTTTCTGCTTTATAACAAAGTGAATCAGTTATACATACACATATGTTCCCATATCTCTTCCCTCTTGCATCTCCCTCCCTCCCACCCTCCCTATCCCACCTCTCTAGGTGGTCACAAAGCACTGAGCTGATCTACCTGTACTATGCGGCTGCTTCCCACTAGCTATCTACCTTACATTTGGTAGTGTATATAGGTCCATGCCTCTCTCTCGCTTTGTCACAGCTTACCATTCCCCCTCCCCATAACCTCAAGTCCATTCTCTAGTAGACCTGTGTCTTTATTCTTGTCTTACGCCTAGGTTCTTCATGACATTTTTTTCTTAAATTCCATATACATGTGTTAGCATAAGGTATTTGTCTTTCTCTTTTTGACTTACATCACTCTGTATGACAGACTCCAGGTGCATCCACCTCATTACAAATAGCTGAATTTTGTTTTTTTTTATGTCTGAGTAATATTCCATTGTATATATGTGCCACATCTTCTTTATCCATTCATCTGATGATGGACACTTAGGTTGTTTCCATCTCCGGGCTATTGTAAATAGAGCTGCAATGAATATTTTCGTGTATGACACTCTTTGAATTAAGGCTTTCTCAGGGTTTATGCCCAGTAGTGGGATTGCTGGGTCATATGGTAGTTCTATTTGTAGTTTTTTAAGGAACCTCCATACTGTTCTCCATAGTGGCTGTACCAATTCACATTCCCACCAGCAGTGCAACAGTTTTCCCTTTTCTCTGCACCCTCGCCAGCATTTATTGTTTCTAGAATTTTTGATGATGGCCATTCGGACTGGTGTGAGATGATATCTCATTGTAGTTTTGATTTGCATTTCTCTAATGATTAATGATGTTGAGCATTCTTTCATGTGTTTGTTGGCCGTCTGTATATCTTCTTTGGAGAAATGTCTATTTAGGTCTTCTAACCATTTTTGGAATGGGTTGTTTGTTTTTTTTTGTTATTGAGCTGCATGAGCTGCTTATAAATTTTGGAGATTAATCCTTTGTCAGTTGCTTCATTTGCAAATATATTCTGTCATTCTGAGGGTTGTCTTTTGGTCTTGTTTATGGATTCCTCTGCTGTGCAAAAGCTTTGAAGTTTCATTAGGTTCCATTTGTTTATTTTTGTTTTTATTTCCATTTCTCTAGGAGGTGGGTCAAAAAGGATTGTGCTGTGATTTATGTCATAGTGTTCTGCCTATGTTTTCTTCTAAGAGTTTGATAGTGTCTGGCCTTACATTTAGGTATTTAACCCATTTTGAGTTTATTTTTGTGTATGGTGTTAGGGAGTGATAAAATCCCATACTTTTATGTGTACCTGTCCTGTTTTCCCAGCACCACTTATTGAATAGGCTGTCCTTTCTCCACTGTACATTCTTGTCTCCTTTATCAAAGATAAGGTGACCATATGTGCATGGGTTTATCTCTGGGATTTCTATCCTGTTCCATTGATCTATCTTTCTGCTTTTGTGCCAGTTTCATACTGTCTTGATCACTGTAGCTTTGTAGTATAATCTGAAGTCAGGAAGCCTGATTCCTCCAGCTCCGTTTTTTGTTCTCAAGATTGCTGTGGCTATTCAGGGTCTTTTGTGTTTCCATACAAATTGTGAATTTTTTTCTTCTATTTCTTTGAAAAATGCCACTGGTAGTTTGATAGGGATTGCACTGAATCTGTAGATTGCTTTGGGTAGTAGAGTCATTTTCACAATGTTGATTCTTCCAATCCAAGAACATGGTATATCACTCCATCTATTTGTATCATCTTTAATTTCTTTCATTAGTGTTTTGTAATTTTCTGCATACAGGTCTTTTGTCTCCTTTGGTTGGTATATTCTGAGATATTTTATTGTTTGTGTTGCAATGGTAAATGGGAGTGTTTTCTTGATTTCACTTTCAGATTTTTCATCATTAGTGTATAGGAATGCCAGCGATTTCTGTGCATTAATTTTGTATCCTGCAACTTTTCCAAATTCATTGACTAGCTCTAGTAGTTTTCTGGTAACATCTTTAGGATTCTATATGTATAGTATCATGTCATCTGCAAACAGTGACAGCTTTACTTCTTCTTTTCTGATTTGGATTCCTTTTATTTCCTTTTCTTCTCTGATTGATGTGGCTAAAACTTCCAAAACTATGTTGAATAAGAGTGGTGAGAGTGGGCAAACTTGTCTTGTTCCTGATCTTAGTGGAAATGCTTTCAGTTTTTCACCATTGAGGACGATGTTGGCTGTAGGTTTGTCATATATGGCCTTTATTATGTTGAGGAAAGTTCCCTCTATTCCTACTGTCTGGAAGGTTTTTTTTTTTTTTTCTTTGTTTTACTTTATTTTATTTATTTTTTTTAAACATCTTTATTGGGGTATAATTGCTTTACAATGGTGTGTTAGTTTCTGCTTTATAACAAAGTGAATCAGCTATACATATACATATGTTCCCATATGTCTTCCCTCTTGCGTCTCCCTCCCTCCCACTCTCCCCATCCCACCCTTCCAGGCTGTCACAAAGCACCGAGCTAATATCCCTGTGCCTTGCGGCTGCTTCCCCCCAGCTATCTACCTTACTACGTTTGTTAGTGTGTATATGTCCATGACTCTCTCTCGCCCTATCAAAACTCACCCCTCCCCTTCCCCATACCCTCAAGTCCGTTCTCCAGTAGGTCTGCGTCTTTATTCCTATCTTACCCCTAGGTTCTTCATGACATATTTTTCCCTTAAATTCCATATATATGTGTTAGCATACGGTATTTGTCTTTTTCTTTCTGACTTACTTCACTCTGTATGACAGACTCTAGGTCTATCCATCTCATTACAAATAGCTCAATTTCATTTCTTTTTAAGGCTGAGTAATATTCCATTGTGTATATGTGCCACATCTTCTTTATCCATTCATCCGATGATGGGCGCTTAGGTTGTTTCCATGTCCTGGCTATTGTAAATAGAGCTGCAATGAACATTTTGGTACATGACCCTTTTTGAATTTTGGTTTTCTCAGGGTATATGCCAAGTAGTGGGATTGCTGGGTCATATGGTAATTCTATCTGTAGTTTTTTAAGGAACCTCCATACTGTTCTCCACAGTGGCTGAACCAATTCACATTCCCACCAGCAGTGCAAGAGTGTCCCCTTTTCTCCACACCCTCTCCAGCATTTACTGTTTCTAGATTTTTTGATGATGGCCATTCTGACTGGTGTGAGATGATATCTCATTGTAGTTTTGATTTGCATTTCTCTAATGATTAATGATGTTGAGCATTCTTTCATGTGTTTGTTGGCAGTCTGTATATCTTCTTTGGAGAAATGTCTATTTAGGTCTTCTGCCCATTTTTGGATGGGGTTGTTTGTTTTTTTGTTATTGAGCTGCATGAGCTGCTTGTAAATTTTGGAGATTAATCCTTTGTCAGTTGCTTCATTTGCAAATGTTTTCTCCCATTCTGAGGGTTGTCTTTTGGTCTTGGTTATGGTTTCCTTTGCTGTGCAAAAGCTTTGAAGTTTCATTAGGTCCCATTTGTTTATTTTTGTTTTTATTTCCATTACTCTAGGAGGTGGGTCAGAAAGGATCTTGCTGTGATTTATGTCATAGAGTGTTCTTCCTATGTTTTCTTCTAAGAGTTTGATAGTTTCTGGCCTTACATTTAGGTCTTTAATCCATTTTGAGCTTATTTTTGTGTATGGTGTTAGGGAGTGATCTAATCTCATACTTTTACATGTACCTGTCCAGTTTTCCCAGCACCATTTATTGAAGAGGCTGTCCTTTCTCCACTGTACATTCCTGCCTCCTTTATCAAAGATAAGGTGTCCATATGTGCGTGGGTTTATCTCTGGGCTTTCTATCCTGTTCCACTGATCTATCTTTCTGTTTTTGTGCCAGTACCATACTGTCTTGATTACTGTTGCTTTGTAATATAGTCTGAAGTCAGGGAGCCTTATTCCTCCAGCTCCCTTTTTCGTTCTCAAGATTGCTTTGGCTATTCGGGGTCTTTTGTGTTTCCATACAAATTGCGAAATTTTTTGTTCTAGTTCTGTGAAAAATGCCAGTGGTAGTTTGATAGGGATTGCATTGAATCTGTAGATTGCTTTGGGTAGTAGAGTCATTTTCACAATGTTGATTCTTCTCATCCAAGAACATGGTATATCTCTCCATCTATTTGTATCATCTTTAATTTCTTTCATCAGTGTCTTATAATTTTCTGCATACAGGTCTTTCGTATCCTTAGGTAGGTTTATTCCTAGATATTTTATTCTTTTTGTTGCAATGGTAAATGGGAGTGTTTTCTTGATTTCACTTTCAGATTTTTCATCATTAGTATATAGGAATGCCAGAGATTTCTGTGCATTAATTTTGTATCCTGCTACTTTACCAAATTCATTGATTAGCTCTAGTAGTTTTCTGGTAGCATCTTTAGGATTCTCTATGTATAGCATCATGTCATCTGCAAACAGTGACAGCTTTACTTCTTCTTTTCCGATTTGGATTCCTTTTATTTCCTTTTCTTCTCTGCTTGCTGTGGCTAAAACTTCCAAAACTATGTTGAATAAGAGTGGTGAGAGTGGGCAACCTTGTCTTGTTCCTGATCTTAGTGGAAATGCTTTCAGTTTTTCACCATTGAGGATGATGTTTGCTGTGGGCTTGTCATATATGGCTTTTATTATGTTTAGGAAAGTTCCCTCTATGCCTACTTTCTGGAGGGTTTTTATCATAAATGGGTGTTGAATTTTGTCGAAAGCTTTCTCTGCATCTATTGAGATGATCATATGGTTTTTCTCCTTCAATTTGTTAATATGGTTTATCACATTGATAGATTTGCGTATATTGAAGAATCCTTGCATTCCTGGAATAAACCCCACTTGATCATGGTGTATGATCCTTTTGGAAGGTTTTTATCATAAATGGGTGTTGGATTTTGTCAAAAGCTTTATCTGCATCTATTGAGATGGTCCTATGGTTTTTCTCCTTCAATTTGTTAATTTGATGTATCACATTGATTGATTTGCATATATTGAAGAAGCCTTGCATTCCTGGAGTAAACCCCACTTGATCATGGTGTATGATCCATTTAATGTACTCTTGGATTCTGTTTGCGAGTATTTTGTTGAGGAATTTTGCATCTATGTTCATCAGTGATATTGGCCTGTAGTTTTCTTTCTTTGTGGCATTCTTTTCTGGTTTTGGTATCAGGGTGATGGTGGCCTCGTAGAATGAGTTTGGGAGTGTTCCTCCCTCTGCTATATTTTGGAAGAGTTTGTGAAAGATAGGTGTTAGCTATTCTCTAAATGTTTGATAGGATTCGCCTGTGAAGCCATCTGGTCCTGGGCTTTTGTTTGTTGGAAGAATTTAAATCACAGTTTCAATTTCAATGCTTGTGATTGGTCTGTTCATATTTTCTGTTTCTTCCTGATTCAGTCTTGGCAGGTTGCGCTCTTCTAAGAATTTGTCCATTTCTTCCAGGTTTTCCATTTTATTGGCATAGAGTTGCTTGTAGTAATCTCTCATGATCTTTTGTATTTCTGCAGTGTCAGTTGTTACTTCTCCTTTTTCTAATTCTATTGATTTGAGTCTTCTTTCTTTTTTTCTTGAGGAGTCTGGCTAATGGTTTATCAATTTTGTTTAACTTCTCGAATAACCAGCTTTTAGTTTTATTGATCTTTGCTATTGTTCCCTTCTTTTCTTTGGCATTTATTTCTGATCTTATTTTTATGATTTCTTCCTTCTGCTACCTTTGGGGCTTTTTTGTTCTTCTTTCTCTAATTGCTGTAGGTGCAAGTTTATGTTGTTTATTCGAGATGTTTCCTGTTTCTTAAGGTAGGATTGTATTGCTATAAAGTTCACTCTTAGAAGTGTTTTTGTTGCATCCCATAGGTTTTGGGTTGTCATCTCTCCATCGACATTTGTTTCTAGGTATTTTTTTATTTCCTCTTTGATTTCTTCAGTGATCACTTCATTAATAACTATTGTATTGTTTAGCCTCCATTTGTTTTTATTTTCTACAGGTCTTTTCCTGTAATTGATATGTAGTCTCATAGCATTGTGGTCGGAAATGATACTTGTCACAATTTCAATTTTCTTAAATTTACCAAGTCTTCATTTGTGACCCAAGATATGATCTGTCCTGGAGAATGTTCCATGAGCACTTGAGCAAAATGTGTATTCCATTGTTTTTGGATGGAATGTCCTATAAATATCAATTATGTCCATCTTGTTTAATGTATATTTTAAAGCTTGTGTTTCCTTATTTATTTTCATTTTGGATGATCTGCCCATTGAAAGATGAAAGGTGAAAGTGGGGTGTTAAAGTCCCTGACTATGAATGTGTTACTGTCGATTTTCCCTTTTATGTCTCTTAGTATTTACCTTATGTATTAAGGTGCTCCTTTGTTAGGTGCATAAATATTTAAAGTTGTTATATCTTCTTGGATCGATCCCTTGATCATTATGTAGTGTCCTTCTTTGTCTCTTCTAATAGTCTTTATTGTAAAGTCTATTTTGTCAGGTATGAGAATTGCTACTCCAACTTGCTTTTGGTTTCCATTTGCATGGAATATCTTTATCGATTCCCTCACTTTCAGCCTGTATGTGTCTCTAGGTCTGAAGTGGGTCTCTTGTAGACAGCATATATATGGGTCTTGCTTTTGCATCATTTCAGCCAGTCTGTGTCTTTTGGTGGGAGCATTTAATCCATTTACATTGAAGGTAATTATCGATATGTATGTTCCTATTCCCATTTTCTTAATTATTTTGGGTTCATTATTGTAGGTCTTTTCCTTCTCTCGTGTTTCTTACCTAAAGCAGTTCCTTTAGCATTTGTTGTAAAGCTGCTTTAATGTCGCAGAACTCTCTCAGCTTTTGCTTGTCTGTAAAGGTTGTAATTTCCCTATCAAATCTGAATGAGGTCCTTGCTGGGTAGAGTAATCTTGTTTGTAGGTTTTTCTCCTTCATCAATTTAAATATGTCCTGCCAGTCCATTCTGGCTTGCAGAGTTTCTGCTGATAGGTCAGTTGTTAACCTTATTGGGATTCCCTTGTATGTTATTTGTTGTTTTTCCCTTGCTGCTTTTAATATGTTTTTTTTGTATTTAATTTTTAACAATCTGATTAATATGTGGCTTGGTGTGTTTCTCCTTGGATTTATCCTGTATGGGACTCTCTGTGCTTCCTGGACTTGATTTACTATTTCCTTTGCCATATTAGGTAAGTTTTCAACTATAATCTCTTCAAATATTTTCTCAGTCCCTTTCTTCCTCTCTTCTTCTTCTGGAACCCCTATAATTTGAATGTTGGTGCATTTAATGTTGTCCCAGAAGTCTCTGAGACTGTCCTCAGTTCTTTTCATTCTTTTCTCTTTATTCTGTTCTGCAGTAGTTATTTCCACTATTTTATATTCCAGGTCACTTATCTGTTCTTCTCCCTCAGTTATTCTGCTATTGATCCCATCTAGAGTATTTTTAATTTCATTTATTGTGTTGTTCATTTTTGCTTGTTTCATCTTCAGTTCTTCTAGGTCCTTGTTAAATGTTTCTTGCATTTTCTCCATTCTATTTCCAAGATTTTGGATCATCTTTACTATCATTATTCTGAATTATTTTTCAGGTAGACTGCCTATTTCCTCTTCATTAGTTAGGTCTGGTGGGTTTTTATCTTGCTGCTTCAACTGCTGTGTGTTTTTCTGTCTTCTCATTTTGCTTATCTTACTGTGTTTGGGGTGTCCTTTTTGCAGGCTGCAGGGTTGTAGTTCCCGTTGTTTTTGCTGTCTGTCCTCAGTGGCTAAGGTTGGTTCAGTGGGTTGTGTAGGCTTCCTGGTGGAGGGGACTAGTGCCTGTGTTCTGGTGGATGAGGTGGATCTTGTCTTTCTGGTGGGCAGGTCCAAGTCTTGTGGTGTGTTTTGGGGTGTCTGAGGACTTTTTATGATTTTAGGCAGCCTTTCTGCTAATTGGTTATGTTGTGTTCCTTTCTTGCTAGTTGTTTGGCAAAGTGTGTCCAGCACTGTAGCTTTCTTGTCATTGAGTGAAGCTGGATGCTGGTGTTGAGATGGAGATGTCTGGGAGATTTTCTGCATTTGATATTATGTGGAGCTGGGAGGTCTCTTGTGGACCAGTGTCCTGAAGTTGGCTCTCCCACCTCAGAGGCACAGCGTTGATTCCTGGCTGCAGCACCAACAGCATTTCACCCACACAACTCAGAATAAAAGGGAGAAAAGTAGATAGAAAGAAAGAAAGAAGGAAAGCAAGGAAGAAATAAAGAAAGAAGGAGAGAAAGAAGGAACAAAAGAAAGAAAGAAAGAAGAAAGAAAGAAAGAAAGAAGGAAGGAAGTAAAGAAAGAAAACAAGTGGAAAGAGGGTAAAATAAAATAAAGTAAGATAAAATAAAATAGTTATTAAAATAAAAAATAATTATTAAAAAAATTAAAAAAAAAAAAACGGCGGATAGAACCCTAGGGCAAATGGTGACAGCAAAGCTATACAGACAAAATCTGACACAGAAGCATACACGTACACACTCACAAAAAGAGGAAAAGGGGAAAAAATAATAACTCTTGTTCTCAAAGTCTACCTCCTCAATTTGGGATGATTCGTTGTCTATTCTTGTATTCAACAGATGCAGGATACATCAAGTTGATTGTGCAGGTTCATCCACTGCTTCTGAGGTTGCTGGGAGAGATTTCCCTTTCTCTTCTTTATTCGCACAGCTCCCGGTGCTCAGCTTTGGATTTGCCCCTGACTCTACGAGTAGGTCACTGGAGGGCGTTTGTTCTTCGCTCTAACAGGACAGGGTTAAAGAAGCAGCTGCTTCGGGGACTCTGGCTCACTCAGGCTGGGGGGAGGGAGGGGCACGATGCGGGGCGAGCCTGCAGCGGCAGAGGCCGGCATGACGTTGCACCAGCCTGAGGCACGCCGTGCGTTCTCCCGGGGAGCTTGTTCCTGGATCCCGGGACCCTGGCAGTGGCGGGCTGCACAGCCTCCCCAGAAGGGAGGTGTGGAGAGTGACCCATGCTCACGCACAGGTTTCCTGGTGGCAGCAGCAGCAGCCTTAGCATCTCATGCCTGTCTCTGTGGTCCACGGTTTTAGCCACAGCTCACGCCCGTCTCTGGAGCTCCTTTAAGCAGCGCTCTTAATCCCCTCTCCTCGCGCACCAGGAAACAAATTGGGAAGAAAAAGTCTCTTGCCTCTTTGGTAGGTCCAGACTTTTCCCCAGACTCCCTCCCGGCTAGCCGTGGTGCACTAACCCCCTGCAGGCTGTGTTCAGGCCGTCGACCGCAGTCCTCTCCCTGCGCTCTGACTGAAGCCCTAGCCTCAGCTCCCAGCCCCGTCCGCCCCCGCGGGTGAGCAGACAAGCCTCTGGGGCTGGTGAGTGCCAGTCGGCACTGATCCTCTGTGCGGGAATCACTCCACTTTGCCCTCTGCACCCCTGTTGCTGCGCTCTCCTCCGCGGCTCTGGCTCCAAAGCTTCCCCCCTCCGCCACCCACAGTCTCTGCCCATGAAGGGGCTTCCTAGTGTGTGTAAACCTTTCCTTCTCCACCGCTCCCTCCCACTCATGCAGGTCCCGTCCCTATTTTTTGTCTCTGTTTTTTCTTTTTTCTTTTGCCCTACCCAGGTACGTGGGGAATTCCTTTCGTTTTGAGAGGTCTGAGGTCTTCTGCCAATGTTCAGTAGGTGTTCTATAGGAGTTGTTCCACCTGTAGATGTATTTCTGATTTATCTGTGGGGAGGAAGGTGATCTCCGCGTCTTACTCTTCTGCCATCTTCCCGATTCTCCCATCCATTTACTTTTAATTTGTGTGTTTCTTTATATTTAAAGTGGGTTTCTTGTATACACATACTTACTGTTAATCTGGATTTATCCTGTGGTTATAACTTTGGGAAACATTTCTGTAAATAGAATTCATGTATGTTTCTGCCAGTAGCTGGTGGGAATCCTTTATCCTATGATATCTCAGTCCCCTATAGAGGTTTTAGCTGAAAGTAGAAATCCCAAACCAAGAATTTATAAGTCTGAGTATACCATTTTATTTCCTTAAGCTCTCAAGTGCAGTTGGAAATAGGCATCCAACCCACAAACCTGTGTTCCTCATTCCAACAGTGTATCATAATAACTCTTCATTACAGTCACCAGTGAAAACTTAAGTAAGTATTTGCCACTGTCTTCTATGAACTAACAGTGGTGCATTCTCCAATAATAACAAGATTTTCACTACATTTATACACAATCAGGTCAGATAACCAATCCCAGATTCTCAATCTTGAAGTTTTATTGCCTGCAATTACTTCTAGTATCAAACACTTTCTCAAGGCTTGGTTTAGATAATAGAAACTTTTCCAAATATTTTAATTAAAAAGGGACTTATAGTAAATTCAGTGTCTATGAGGTTATTGCAACAGTTAGAGGATGAAGCTCAAGACTTTACTGGACCTCCACTAATGGTACCTAGTACTCTTCAGAACAGATATTTTAGAAGTGTTAATATTTTTCATCATAATCAGGAAGGTGGGGAATCAGGAGGTGACCCCATAAGTTATGAACTTTAATATAGCATTATAGTAGCCATGATCCAGGAATTAATAAGACTGTTCAGGAAGTCATTACTACTACTATAAACACTGCATGTGTCTGGACACTGAAATATGGACTCTAGAGTTCATGATAGCCACTTTTTTTCTCAGTACCCATAACGCTAATGACTGGATTCTGAACTGTTGAGTCTGGCCACTATTATTGCTGTAATTGCCACTTTCATGAAACTAGAAATTGAGTAATGACATCTCTACAGTCAATTTTTGCCAGCCAGAAAACTGAAACACTATTTTAGAGGGCCTATGCCTGACTTCTGCCTTCTAAACCTTATGTGAGTACAACTCATTAGCAAAACTTAATTTCACTATGTAGTTGTTTTCTATTGCTGCATAACAAGTTACCACAAACTTAGCAGTTTAAAACAATTTCCATTTTTTTTTTTATCTCACAGGAGTCTGACATGGCACCATTGGGTTCTCTGCACTGTATATTACAAGGCTGGAATCAAAGTGTCAGCCATGCTGAATTATGGTCTAGATGGTCTGGGAAAATATCTGCTTCTAGCTCATTCAAGTTGTTGGCAAAATTTAACTCCGTGGAGTTGTAGAACTGAGGTCCACATTTCCTTAAATGCTGTTAGCCAGGGGTCACTCTTTGTTTCTGAAAACCACTCTCTGATTCTTGCACATGATTCCTTTCATCTTCTAAGCAAGCAACAACAGGCCCATTAAATCCTTATTCTGCTTGAAAACTCTGTGACATCTCCTTCTGCCATCAGCTGGAGAAAATGTTCTGCTTTTAAAGGACTCAATTGAGTCAGGTCCACCCAGATAACCTCTGTTTATTAACATCAACTGACTTGGGACTTCAGTTACATCTGTAACAATCCTTCAAAGACATACCTAGATTAATATTTAATTGAATAACCAGAATATGGGAATATTGGGGTTGAAGGGCTGAGTTAGACTCTTATCTATCACAACCTCCATAACTCCAGTCACAAGAGATTTCTGGATATTTATTTTTTAGCTAGTATTAAGAATCAACTAGAAGAAACTTAGAACTGTGTCATTTAAACACATCCAACCAAGGATATAGCTAATAAATAGGAGGTTTTTTAAAAGTAGCATGTATAGGAAACTGCAAGAAGTTCAGTATGGTTAAATTGTAGCATAGGTGCATGATGAAAGAGGCAAAAAATTAGCCTTTCAACGTGGGTTCGGGAAAATTGTGAAGAACCATATATGAATGTATGAGGATTTTAAACTTATTTCTGCAGGTGATGAGAATTTGTATAAGATGGAGTTTAAATCATAAATATTGAAATGATATTGAGATTAAAATATACTGGCTTATATCCTGGTTTCACCATTAATGAACTTTATTTTCTTGTGCAAATTACTTGAAGTTTCTTAGCATCAATGTCTTTATATGTAGATGAGGATAATAATAGTAATATATTATTTTAAAAGGATTTTAAAAGACTACATGTTAAGTAAATAGGATATAAAGAGCACTTTAAGATGCTAGATTTTATTGTCATTAAATGTATTATACAGATATTTATCTGATTTAACATGTGTTTTAGAAAGAAAACTCCCAAGTAGATGTAGAAGATAGTTTAGAATGGAGAAGAGACCAGAGAGTTAGACAAGTAAGCAAAGGTCCAGATAAGAGATGATAAAAATATGTAAACTAAGACACAGTTGACCAGAATGAAAAGGAAAAGAAAAACTGAGAATCATTTCAGAAATAGATTTATCTGTGTAAATTTATTTAATTCACAGGTGTCTTCAATTGGTCAATCACAGTACCTACTAGGTCAAAGCTATTCCCCTGCTAGGGGAAGTGACCCCTGGTTGTTTCTTGATTATGTTATGCTCATGTGATGTCCCACTTTATACTTCTCCACAACCAACCCTTACCTATAGGGTATTAGACTGTGAATGGTCACTTGATTACAAGTCATTCTCTAAATTTATCCAAAGCCAATGAGGTGAAAAAATTGAACAATTCTGGAAAAATAAGGATAAACTGGACCAATAATATTCCCTTTTTAAGAAATATAAAGGGGTGATCTCAAGAGAATGATGTAGTTAATAAGGACAGCTAAGGCTAAAAGCATGTACAGAAGGATGAAAAGGCATGAAGGACCATAAAAAAAAGATTGAACTGAAGATCATGGGTTGGTCAAAATTATAAGTAAGCAGAAAATTTGTGTAAGTTGGAGATTGTTTTATCGGATGTCAATGTTACACACACATTTTAAAAATTTATTATAAAATAAATTTAGAATATTTGAATATGGTAAGTTATGCATAGTAAATCTGGTTAACATCAGGGAAGACAGAAAATATACTGAATAGAGGTTAAAATAGTCAATGCAGAGAAGGAGGAGAAATAAGAAGAGACAAAGAAAACATTAAAAACCAAAAGAGTGGCTGTGTCACATTAATGGTAGGACACTAAAGCGAAAATCCATGAACAACTGCTACAGGGGTTCCTGGAAGTCTTGACAGTCCATAACATAGTCTCAAAACTATGTTATAGTTCAGTCTGTGAAATATGACTGCTGCTCTGCTCATCTTTTGGAATTTCCATGGAAGCCCTATCACAAGTTTTCTCATATTTCTCCTCATATTAATGTCCACAACTTGAACTCTTCCAAGAAAGATTGTGTTCCTTGCAACTAGAAAAGACAGACATAAAATAAGGAAGCTCTTATCTGTCTGTTCTTTGTACGATGCTCCATTTGTTAGTCTCTCTATTGCTTGAATTCTTAATATCTCCCAGTGTTGGGTTTTCCTCTTGTGTCTTCAAACATGGCTCAGCTCTCCCTGAATCAAAAATTCATTTACTACTTCCTGTCACCTCTTCAACGTACTGTCTTGTCTATTTTTCTTACTTTCACATTTCCTTCAGAGAAGATTTCAAAATTGTCTTCACTTCTTTACCACCCATTCACAGTTTTACTTCTTAAAATCATTCTCTTAACTGATTCTTCTGAACCATTCTACTGAAACTGCTTTACTAGATATTAAAAATTACCTTCTGGTTTCCAAATTCATTCACCTACATCAATATTCATTTTTCTTGGCATTTCTGCAGTATTTGATGGTGTTGACAACTCCATACTTCTAAGAATTCCTCCTCCTTTGGCTTCTGTAAAACTGTACCCTCTTCATTTCTACTTGACTTCTGTATCTTTTGTCAGTTTCTCTTATTCTTTCAGTCTGCTAAATACATACAACCCAACTTTTACTATCTTATTATCCCACTTGCTGACAAATTTTACTTCGATCGCTCTACAATGCCTGGCCTTATCATTTGTCCCCTTGGGGGAATACCTTTAAGGGCTCCACTCTCAATGTACCAGCATTGTGCCGTTGGCTGCTATGGTCATCCCTGTTTTCCAGCTAGGTACAGTTTTCTAATTTTGATGGCCACGGCTCTGTCTAGTACAACAGGCATTGATGAAATGTTGTAGGTCAGTCTGTTGCCACTAATCTGTTCCTACATTTGTGGATACTGGTGTTTTCTACTTGATCTGTTTGGCACAACATTTATCTCTTCCTGTTGCCAAAGGTAACAGGGTTTGCATGATAGTGTGATGGAGTGTAACTCCCTCCCCTTTATTGTCCAATTTGTTAAAAGAATCCCAAAGAAGTGTTCTTGTGCATCCATATCTTAAAGAATATTTAGTGACATATCTCTCCATAGGTCTCAGACAATCCAACTGGAGCTGAACCAGGAGACTAAACATAATAATAATTAACATTTATTGAGCACTTACTAAGTCTCAAGAACTGTTCTATATACAGACAGTACTTAACTTCTTTTACCACTACAACAGACTTATGCGGTAGTATTATTTTCTCAATTATGCATTTGAAGGTACTGAGGCACAGAGAAGTTAAGATACTTGCCCAAGGCCAAAAAGCTAGTAAGTGGAAGGGCAGGAACTCAAACCCACACACCCTGGCTCTAGAGACTCTATTCTTAACCTCTAGATTCTACCTTCTTTCAAATCTCTGCTGTGGACACAATGTTTTTCTTAGATTGTTCTTTCCTAAATTAACTAAACTTCATTCTAGGTCAAGTGCAGGATTTTAAACCTTCCTGCCAGGAAACTTTTCTTGGAAGGGTGCAACAGTTTGCTGGACACGCCTACCTGTGCCTGAATTATTTAAAATATTAAAAAAATCTTCACACAATTTACCTTGTGGGCCCATCACATGAGTTATACAGTTATTTGCAGATCTTCCTTAATCAATTTTTTTTTTTCATGGTACACAGACCTCTCAGTGTTGTGGCCTCTCCGGTTGTGGAGCACAGCCTCCAGATGTGCAGGCTCAGTGGTCATGGCTCACGGGCCCAGCTGCTCTGCGGCATGTTGGATCTTCCCAGACCGGGCCACGAACCCGTGTCCCCTGTATCGGCAGGCAGACTCTCAACCACTGCGCCACCAGGGAATCCCCCTTAATCACTTTAATCCTTAAGTTGGATCTTGCTACTTTTGTGTATTGCTTAAGATTCCATTCATGACCTTCTGGTCATCTGTTCTTTAGCATCCATTCCTCAGAAAATTTATCTACATCCATAGATTCAACTACCACTTCTATGTAAACAACCCTTACATCCATATCTTCAGTCCTAATATCTCTCTAGACCAGGAGACCTGCTGAGCTAACTGATATTTCCACCTCACTGGCACCACAAATTCAACATTTTAAGAATTAAACTCTTCATTTTCTTTCTAAAGACAATTTATTTTCCTGACATTTAATTTATTCCAACAGTTCTACTCAGGCTTGAAATCTCTATATCATTTTTTTCCCTTCCTCTCTTCTATTTCCTATGGCCAATCCGTGGCTGAATTTTATTAATTTTAGTTTCCATGAGATACATTTTATCCATTCTTTCTCTCTGTTTCCTCTACCACTGCATAAATTCAGGCTTGATTGACTTAATATTGAGCTTTTATAAGGCTTTCTTAGGTGGTCTTCATCTTTTCCGCCTCCTCACTTCCAAATTATCCTACCCTCCTATCAGAAAAATATTCTTTCAGTAAAGCTTTATATATTTTATTTTCTTACTTTAGAATATTCATTACTCCTCCTCAGTTAACTATGAAATTAACTTGAAACTACATCACTTTTTATCCAAGACTCTCATCATTTTATTTCAAATTACCTTCTCAGACTTTTATTTGTCTAACTTGTTAGATAATCTACAAAAGATCACTCCACAGACATATGGGGATGCTTATTGACTCATGCTTTGCTTCTTCCATGCTTATTTTAATCCATCTTTTTGGAATGTCTCCTATACCCACCCTGGAGTACATATTTTAAAATTCTGCAACTCTATCTCACCACCTCTTTAATGAAACCTCTTTCGATCCCTCTAATTAGATGTGGTCTTTCATTCATTTCTCTCCACACCATTTTTACCTATTTTAGTGTACTTTTTACATCCTGATTATTTTAGCTATTTTTCACTTATCCCCCTTCTATTTCCACCTTACAATCGCATGCCCAACTTCATCCCAGTTTGTGTCTAAGCAATTCAAGAGAATGGAAAATAATTTTTTATATTATTTTCCCTTGTAGTGATTAACAGATTGCTTACACATAGAAAGTACTCTGTAAAAATCATTCAGTCGAATTAAAATTTAAAATAAGTCAGAATTCCTAATGCATGTGGTGGAGATATAAAACATTTGTCAGTTTCGTTTCTTTTTATGGCTGAGTAATATTCCATTGTATATATGTGCAACATCTTCTTTATCCATTCACCTGTCAATGGACACTTAGGTTGCATCCATGTCCTGGCCATTGTAAATAGAGCTGCAATGAATATTGTGGTACATGACTCTTTTTGAATTATGGTTTTCTCAGGGTATATGGCCAGTAGTAGGATTGCTGGGTCGTATGGTAGTTCTAGTTTTTTAAGGAACCTCCATACTGAGGTGGATGGACCTAGAGTCTGTCATACAGAGTGAAGTAAGTCAGAAAGAGAAACACAAATACCATATGGTAATACATATATATATATATATATATATATATATATATATATATATATACGGAATCTAAAAAAAAAAAAAGGTTCTGAAGAACCTAGGGGAAGGACAGGAATAAAGATGCAGATGTACAGAATGGACTTAAGGACACAGAAATTGAGAAGGGTAAGCTGGGTCAAAGTGAGAGAGTGGCATGGACATATATACACTACCAAATGTAAAATAGATAGATAGTGGGAAACAGCCGCATAGCACAGGGAGAACAGCTCATTGTTTTGCGACCACCTAGAGGGGTGGGATAGCGAGAGTGGGAGGGAGACTCAAGAGGGAACAGATATAGGGATATATGTATACGTATAGCTGATTCACTTTGTTATAAAGCAGAAACTAACACACTATTGTAAAGCAAGTATACTCCAATAAAGATGTTTATATATATATATATACATATATATATATATATAATCTGTCCATGCTCACGGAAAGAGAAGGAAACCTGCTAATTTCTTGAGTAGGGCAAGGGTGACAACAAATACAGCTACACCAAAGGTTGCCCCCTAATAATTTTCAGAGTGTCGCCCAAAATTCATCAGATATCCTCATTACACATAAGTCACCAGTTGTGAAATAATGAACAATCAAAAAATCTAGAACAGTTTGTGAAGTCCCTGAGGTCAGCAAATATCTTTATTTTCTTCACCACTGTATCCTCCATGACTGGTGGACTATTGATGCATAATATACCTCACATATTTATAGAATGAATATATAAAGGAAAATAATTGAATAATGGAAGTGAAAGAATACCATGAAGGAGGTGGTTTCCTTTGTCAATCTGTTTAAAAGTTGTTCTTAGCTTAGTGAGAGGTTAAATTGGGCTATGGAACTCTGAGTAGAGTGAGAGTAAAGAAGGAAGCCATAAGGTAACTTTGAATACACTGACTATGAGAACTTTAAAATTTACTGATATGCTTGTTGATACCTATTCAAATAAACTCTCTACTTAAATATAAAATTGTGCTAATATCTATTACAAATGCATAATTGTGCATATTTGAAAATTTTCATTCTACCAAATGTAGAAAGTGGAGAAAGAGAACAGACATGCTAGTTTCTAGAGTATCATGTAAGGAGCTTGGAAATTAACAGTCCTAATAACAAGGAAATAGCTGAACAAACTGAAAAATCGACAACTCTACTTAGATCCATAAGAGAAGTGAGGTCACAGGGCAAACAACTGTCCCCAAAATAAATACAGAGAATCACAACTTACCAGACCAGAAACCCATGAATAGAAATCTCCATGGGAACCTGTGATTGATGAATTGCTGGAGGCTCCGTGTGGACAGGTCTGAGAGTCAAAAACTCCAGGGGAACCCAGTTACAGGAGTGTGAGTTTTACCTCTAGGAGCTCACAGGTGTTCACAGTGAATACTTAAAAGGAAAAAAACCACTTCAGGTAGAAGGAGGGAAAAGGTAGCCATTTTGAAATACACCAGAGCAATCTGTTCTTCTTAACAAGTCCTGCAGTCAGGAAAAACTATTTAACCAGGGCCTAACTTATTGGGTTTATCAGAGTCTAACTGACCCGAAGGAAGGGAAATAACCAACTCCCGGTCTCTCTATCCTTCCATGCAGGGGAAGGCAACTATTTAATTCCAGCCCACTCTAACCATTCTGTTCCACCTAAGGGAGGGGTCTCTGAAAAGTACTTGTGAAATTCACTGTCCAGAGGCACAGGTTCACCAAAAGACAGAGATCTAATCATAGGACTATAGAACGTTTCCTCTCCCCACACATCTTACCATTATTAAAGACCTATTAATGGTAGTTTATTTTATCCAGTACATCATGTCTGGATACCAAGAGAAAATTACAAGGCACAATAAAAGGCAAAAACCACTGTTTGAAGAGATAGAACTAGCATCAGATCCAGACTCAATTATGACAGAAATGTTAGAATCATCAGACTACCGATTTAAAACAACTACAGTTAGTAAGATAAGAGCTCTAATAAATAAAGTAGATAGTATGCAAGAACAGATGAGTGGACTTCCCTGGTGACACAGTGGTTAAAACTTCACCTGCCAATGCAAGGGACACGGGTTCGATCCCTGGTATTAATAAAATACTTAAAATGTTGAGAGAAAAAACTCACCCACCTAAAATCCTGTACCCTGCAAAATTATCCTCCAAAAGTGAAGGAGAATAAAGATTTTCTCAGGCAAAGAAACATTGAGGGAATTTGTTGCTAGTAGACCTACCTTGCAAGAAATGTTTAAAGAAGTTGTTTAGAGAGAAGGAAAATGATTTATATTAAAATCTCAGATCTACATAAGGAAAGGAAAAACATTGCAGAAGAATAAATGAAGGTAAAATAGAAACTTGTAAAAAATGTTTAATGGATAAAACAGGTAATAATTTTTGTAAAATAATAACATCAAAAATACAATATATTCAATTATGTATTCATATATATGTATGTGTATGTATATGCTTATGTATTAGTGAAATGAATGAAAATTGTGATTAAAGTGATGTGAACAAAGAATTAGGATTATTTTGTTATTATATGGTACCTGCATCACACATGAAGTGATATAGTGTTATTTGAAAGTGGACTTGGATTAGTTGTAAACATACCTCACAAACTTTAGGACAACCACTATGAAAAGAAAAGTAAAAGAAGGAGTATAATTTATACACTAAGAGAAGAAAGAGATGGAATTACATAAAATGCTCTAATAAAACCACAAAAGACAGAAAAAAGTGGAAGACAAAAATAGGAACAAAGAAAAAGGGCAACAATTAGAAAACAGTAACAGATAAGGTAGATATTAATCCAATTATATCAATAATTATTTTGAATGTCAATGATTTAAATGTACCAATTAAAAGACAGAGATTGCCAGAGTGATTAAAAAAATAAGACCCAACTGTCTTAGTCAGTTTGGGCTGTTAAAACAGAAATACCATAGACTGGGTGACTCAAACAACAAGCATCTATTTCTCACAGTTCTGGAGGCTGGAAAGTTCAATAATAAGATGCTGGCAGATCTGGTCTTTGCCGAGGACCTGCCTCCTGGTTTTCAGAGGACCATCTTTTCATTGTATACTCATATGACTGAGAGATAAGAGAGGAAGGGGGGGACCTTGAAGATGGCGGAAGAGTAAGACGCGGAGATCGCCTTCCTCCCCACGGATACACCAGAAATACATCCACACGTGGAACAACTCCTACAGAACTCCTACTGAAGGCTGGCAGAAGACCTCAGACCTCCCAAAAGGCAAGAAACTCCCCACGTAACTGGGTAGGGCGAAAGAAAAAACAGAGACAAAAGAATAAGGACGGCACCTGCACCAGTGGGAGGGAGCTGTGAAGGAGGAAAAGTTTCCACACACTAGGAAGCCCCTCCGCGGGCGGAGACTGCGGGAGGCAGAGGGGGGAGTTTCGGGACCGCGGAGTAGTGCACAGCGACGGGTGCGGAGGGCAAAGCGGGGAGATTCCTGCACAGACGATCGGTGCTGACCGGCACTCACCAGCCCGAGTGGCTTGTCTGCTCACCCGCCGGGGCGGGCGGGGCTGCGAGCTGAGGCTCGGGTTTTGGTTTTGGACGGAGCTCAGGGAGAGGACTGGGGTTGGCAGCTTGAACATAGCCTGAAGGGGTTAGTGCACCACGACTAGCCGGGAGGGAGTTCGGGGAAAAGCCTGCACCGGCCAAAGAGGCAAGAGACTTTTTCTTCCCTCTTTGTTTCCTGGTGCGCGAGGAGAGGGGTTTAAGAGTGCTGCTTAAAGGAACTCCAGAGACGGGCGCGAGCCGCGGCTAAAAGCGCGAACCCCAGAGACGGGCGCGAGCCGCGGCTGAGGGCGCGAGCCCCCGAGACGGGCGCGAGCCGCGGCTGAAAGCGCAAACCCCAGAGACGGGCGGGAGACGCTAAGGCTGCTGCTGCCGCCACCAAGGGGTCTGTGTGCGAGCACAGGTCACTCTCCACACCCCTCTTCCGCGGAGCCTGTGCAGCCCGCCACTGCCAGGTTCCCGGGATCCAGGGACAACTTCCCCGGGAGTACGCACGGCGGGTCTCAGGCTGGTGCAACATCACGCCGGCCTCTCCCGCAACGTCACGCTGCCTCTGCAGCCGCAGGCCCGCCCCGCACGTAGTGCCCCTCCTACCCCCATCCCCCAACCCCCTGCCTGAGTGAGCCGGAGGCCCCGAATCAGCGGCTCCTTTAACCCCGTCCTGTCTGAGCGAAAAAACAGACGCCCTCCAGCGACCTACACGCAGAGGCAGGGCCAAATCCAAAGCTGAGCTCCTGTGAGCTGTGAGAACAAAGAAGAGAAAGGGAAATCTCTCCCAGCAGCCACAGAAGCAGCGGATTAAAGCTCCACAATCAACTTGATATACCCTGCATCTGTGGAATACCTGAATAGACAAGGAATGATCCCAAATTGAAGAGGTGGAATTTAGGAGCGAGATCTATGATTTTTTTCCCTTTTCCTCTTTTTGTGAATGTGTACGTGTATGCTTCTGTGTGAGATCCTGTCTGTATACTCTTGCTTCCACCATTTGTCCTAGGGCTCTATCCGTCCATGACTTTTTTTTAAAAATTCTTTTTCTTAATAATTAAGTTTAATTGTGATAACTTTATTATACTTTACCTTCGTTCTTTCTTTCTTTCCTTCCTTCCTTCCCTCCTCTAGACAACGAATCACCCCAAATTGAGGAGGTGGTCTCAGGGAGCAGGATTTATGATTTTTTCCCCCTTTACCTCTTTTTGTGAAGGTGTATGTGTATGCTTCTGTGTAAGATTTTCTCTGTATAGCTTTGCTTCCAACATTTGTCCTAAGGTTCTATCCGTCCCTTTTTTTTTTTTTTCTAAATATTTTTTAATTCAATAACTATATTATACTTTATTTTATTTTTACTGTATCTTCTTTCTTTCTGTCTTTTTTCCTTCTTTCCCTCCTTCCTTCCTTCCTCCCTCCCTCCCTCCCTCCCTCCTTTCTTTCCTTCTTTGCTTCTTTCTTCCTTCCTTCCTTTCCTCCTTTCCTTCTTTCTTTACTCATACTTCTACTAATTCTCCCTACATTTTCTCCCTTTTATTCTGAGCTGTGTGGATGAAAGGCTCTTGGTGCTCCAGCCAGGAGTCAGGGCTCTGCCTCTGAGGTAGGAGAGCCAACTTCAGGACACTGGTCAACAAGAGACCTCCCAGCTCCACATAATATTAAACGGTGGAAATATCCCAGAGACCTCCATCTTAACACCAGCACCCAGCTTCACTCAACGACCAGCAAGCCACAGTGCTGGACAACCTATGCCAAACAACTAGCAAAACAGGAACACAACCCCACCCATTAGCAGAGAGGCTGCCTAAAATCATAATAAGGCCACAGACACCCCAAAACACACCACCAGACGTGAACCTGCCCACTAGAGAGACAAGATCCAGCCTCATCCAGCACAACACAGGCATTAGTCCCCTCCACCAGGAAGCCTACACAACCCACTGAAACAACCTTAGCCACTGGAGACAGACATCAAAAACAACGGGAACTACGAAAGTGCAGCCTGCAAAAAGGAGACCCCAAACACAGTAAGATAAGCAAAATGAGAAGACAGAAAAACACACAGCAGATGAAGGAGCAAGGTAAAAACCCACCAGACCTAACAAATGAAGAGGAAATAGGCAATCTACCTGAAAAAGAATTCAGAATAATGATAGTAAGGATGATCCGAAATCTTGGAAGTAGAATGGACAAAATGCAAGAAACAGTTAACAAGGACCTACAAGAACTAAAGATGAAACAAGCAACGATGAACAATGCAATAAATGAAATTAAAATCACTCTAGATAGGATCAATAGCAGAATAACTGAGGCAGAAGAACGGATAAGTGACCTGGAAGATAAAGTAGTGGAAATAACTACTGCAGAGCAGAATAAAGAAAAAAGAATGAAAAGAACTGAGGTCAGTCTCAGAGACCTCTGGGACAACATGAAACGCACCAACATTCGAATTATAGGGGTTCCAGAAGAAGAAGAAAGAAAGAAAGGGACTGAGAAAATATTTGAAGAGATTATAGTTGAAAACTTCCCTAATATGGGAAAGGAAATAGTTAATCAAGTCCAGGAAGCACAGAGGGTCCCATACAGGATAAATACAAGGAGAAACACGCCAAGACACATATTAATCAAACTGTCAAAAATTAAATACAAAAGAAAGAATATTAAAAGCAGCAAGGGAAAAACAACAAATAACACACAAGGGAATCCCCATAAGGTTAACAGCTGATCTCTCAGCAGAAACCCTACAAGCCAGAAGGGAGTGGCAGGACATACTGAAAGTGCTGAAGGAGAATAGCCTGCAACCAAGACTACTCTACCCAGCAAGGATCTCATTCACATTTGATGGAGAAATTAAAACCTTTACAAACAAGCAAAAGCTGAGAGAGTTCAGCACCACCAAACCAGCTTTACAACAAATGCTAAAGGAACTTCTCTAGACACGAAACACAAGAGAAGGAAATGACCTATAGTAGCGAACCCAAAACAATATATAAAATGGAAATAGGAACATACATATCGATAATTACCTTAAATGTAAATGGACTAAATGCTCCCACCAAAAGACACAGATTGGCTGAATGGATACAAAAACAAGACCCTTATATATGCTGTCTACAAGAGACCCACTTCAGAACTAGAGACACATACACACTGAAAGTAAGGGGATGGAAAAAGATATTCCATGGAAATGGAAACCAAAAGAAAGCTGGAGTAGCAATTCTCATATCAGACAAAATAGACTTTAAAATAAGGACTATTAAAAGGGACAAAGAAGGACACTACATAATGATCAAGGGATCGATCCAAGAAGAAGATATAACAATTGTAAATATTTATGCACCCAACATAGGAGCACCTCAATACATAAGGCAAATACTAACAACCATAAAAGGGGAGATCAACAGTAACACATTCATAGTAGGGGACTTTAACACCCCACTTTCACCCATGGACAGATCATCCAAAATGAAAATAAATAAGGAAACACAAGCTTTAAATGATACATTAAACAAGATGGACTTAATTGATATTTATAGGACACTCCATCCAAAAACAACAGAATACACATTTTTCTCAAGTGCTCATGGAACATTCTCCAGGATAGATCATATCTTGGGTCACAAATCAAGCCTTGGTAAATTTAAGAAAACTGAAATTGTATCAAGTATCTTTTCCGACCACAACGCCATGAGGCTAGATATCAATTACAGGAAAAGATCTTTAAAAAATACAAACACATGGAGGCTAAACAATACACTACTTAATAATGAAGTGATCACTGAAGAAATCAAAGAGGAAATAAAAAAATACCTAGAAACAAATGGCAATGGAGACACAACGACCCAAAACCTATGGGATGCAGCAAAAGCAGTTCTAAGGGGGAAGTTTATAGCAATACAAGCCCACCTTAAGAAGCAGGAAACATCTCGAATAAACAACCTAACCTTGCACCTCAAGCAATTAGAGAAAGAAGAACAAAAAAACCCCAAAGCTAGCAGAAGGAAAGAAATCATAAAAATCAGATCAGAAATAAATGAAAAAGAAATGAAGGAAACAATAGCAAAGATCAATAAAACTAAAAGCTGGTTCTTTGAGAAGATAAACAAAATAGATAAACCACTAGCCAGACTCATCAAGAAAAAAAGGGAGAAGACTCAAATCAATAGAATTAGAAATGAAAAAGGAGAAGTAACAACTGACACTGCAGAAATAAAAAAATCATGAGAGATTACTACAAGGAACTCTATGCCAATAAAATGGACAATCTGGAAGAAATGGACAAATTCTTAGAAATGCACAACCTGCCAAGACTGAATCAGGAAGAAATAGAAAATATGAACAGACCAATCACAAGCACTGAAATTGAAACTGTGATTAAAAACCTTCCAACAAACAAAAGCCCAGGACCAGATGGCTTCACAGGTGAATTCTATCAAACGTTTAGAGAAGAGCTAACACCTATCCTTCTCAAACTCTTCCAAAATATAGCAGAGGGAGGAACACTCCCAAATTCCTTCTACGAAGCCACCATCACCTTGATACCAAAACCAGACAAGGATGTCACAAAGAAAGAAAACTACAGGCCAATATCACTGATGAACATAGATGCAAAAATCCTCAACAAAATACTAGCAAACAGAATCCAACAGCACATTAAAAGGATCATACACCATGATCAAGTGGGGTTTATTCCAGGAATGCAAGGATTCTTCAATATACGCAAATCTATCAATGTGATAAACCATATTAACAAATTGAAGGAGAAAAACCATATGATCATCTCAATAGATGCAGAGAAAGCTTTCGACAAAATTCAACACCCATTTATGATAAAAACCCTCCAGAAAGTAGGCATAGAGGGAACTTTCCTAAACATAATAAAAGCCATATATGACAAGCCCACAGCAAACATCATCCTCAATGGTGAAAAACTGAAAGCATTTCCACTAAGATCAGGAACAAGACAAGGTTGCCCAATCTCACCGCTCTTATTCAACATAGTTTTGGAAGTTTTAGCCACAGCAATCAGAGAAGAAAAGGAAATAAAAGGAATCCAAATCGGAAAAGAAGAAGTAAAGCTGTCACTGTTTGCAGATGACATGATACTATACATAGAGAATCCTAAAGATGCTACCAGAAAACTACTAGAGCTAATCAATGAATTTGGTAAAGTAGCAGGATACAAAATTAATGCACAGAAATCTCTGGCATTCCTATATACTAATGATGAAAAATCTGAAAGTGAAATCAAGAAAACACTCCCATTTACCATTGCAACAAAAAGAATAAAATATCTAGGAATAAACCTACCTAAGGATACGAAAGACCTGTATGCAGAAAATTATAAGACACTGATGAAAGAAATTAAAGATGATACAAATAGATGGAGAGATATACCATGTTCTTGGATGGGAAGAATCAACATTGTGAAAATGACTCTACTACCCAAAGCAATCTACAGATTCAATGCAATCCCTATCAAACTACCACTGGCATTTTTCACAGAACTAGAACAAAAAATTTCGCAATTTGTATGGAAACACAAAAGACCCCGAATAGCCAAAGCAATCTTGAGACCGAAAAAAGGAGCTGGAGGAATAAGGCTCCCTGACTTCAGACTATATTACAAAGCAACAGTAATCAAGACAGTATGGTACTGGCACAAAAACAGAAAGATAGATCAGTGGAACAGGATAGAAAGCCCAGAGATAAACCCACGCACATATGGACACCTTATCTTTGATAAAGGAGGCAGGAATGTACAGTGGAGAAAGGACAGCCTCTTCAATAAATGGTGCTGGGAAAACTGGACAGGTACATGTAAAAGTATGAGATTAGATCACTCCCTAACACCATACACAAAAATAAGCTCAAAATGGATTAAAGACCTAAATGTAAGGCCAGAAACTATCAAACTCTTAGAAGAAAACATAGGAAGAACACTCTATGACATAAATCACAGCAAGATCCTTTCTGACCCACCTCCTAGAGTAATGGAAATAAAAACAAAAATAAACAAATGGGACCTAATGAAACTTCAAAGCTTTTGCACAGCAAAGGAAACCATAACCAAGACCAAAAGACAACCCTCAGAATGGGAGAAAACATTTGCAAATGAAGCAACTGACAAAGGATTAATCTCCAAAATTTACAAGCAGCTCATGCAGCTCAATAACAAAAAAACAAACAACCCCATCCAAAAATGGGCAGAAGACCTAAATAGACATTTCTCCAAAGAAGATATACAGAATGCCAACAAACACATGAAAGAATGCTCAACATCATTAATCATTAGAGAAATGCAAATCAAAACTACAATGAGATATCATCTCACACCAGTCAGAATGGCCATCATCAAAAAATCTAGAAACAATAAATGCTGGAGAGGGTGTGGAGAAAAGGGGACACTCTTGCACTGCTGGTGGGAATGTGAATTGGTTCAGCCACTGTGGAGAACAGTATGGAGGTTCCTTAAAAAACTACAAATAGAATTACCATATGACCCAGCAATCCCACTACTTGGCATATACCCTGAGAAAACCAAAATTCAAAAAGAGTCATGTACCAAAATGTTCATTGCAGCTCTATTTACAATAGCCAGGACATGGAAACAACCTAAGCGCCCATCATCGGATGAATGGATAAAGAAGATGTGGCACATATACACAATGGAATATTACTCAGCCTTAAAAAGAAATGAAATTGAGCTATTTGTAATGAGACGGATAGACCTAGAGTCTGTCATACAGAGTGAAGTAAGTCAGAAAGAAAAAGACAAATACCGTATGCTAACACATATATATGGAATTTAAGGGAAAAAAATGTCATGAAGAACCTAGGGGTAAGATAGGAATAAAGACGCAGACCTACTGGAGAACGGACTTGAGGGTATGGGGAGGGGGAGGGGTGAGTTTTGACAGGGCGAGAGAGAGTCATGGACATATACACACTAACAAACGTAGTAAGGTAGATAGCTGGGGGGAAGCAGCCGCAAGGCACAGGGATATTAGCTCGGTGCTTTGTGACAGCCTGGAAGGGTGGGATGGGGAGAGTGGGAGGGAGGGAGACGCAAGAGGGAAGACATATGGGAACATATGTATATGTATAGCTGATTCACTTTGTTATAAAGCAGAAACTAACACACCATTGTAAAGCAATTATACCCCAATAAAGATGTTTAAAAAAAAAAAAAAAAAGAGAGAGGAAGAAAACTCTCTCAGGTCTCATCCTTTATAACACATTTATGAGGGTTCCACCCTCATAAACTCATCTAATCCTAATTATCTTACAAAAGGTCCATTTCCAGTAATGCCATTACATTGGGGGGTAGGATTTCACCATATGAAATTTGGGGAGACTTAAGCATTCAGTCTATAACACCAACTATATGTTGTCTACAAGAAACCCCCTTTAAATATAAAGACATATATAAATTTAAGGTAAATGGATTGAAAAAGCTATACCATGCTAACAACAATTAAAGCAGGAGTATTTATATTATATATATTTTAACATTTGGAAATAAATTAATGTAATCCATCACATCAAGAAGCTGGAAAAGAAAAATTACATGATCATATCAATATATGCAGAAAAAGCATTTGACACAATCCAATATCCATTCATGATAAAAACTGTCAGTTCACTAGGAATAGAGGGGAATTCCTCAACTTGATATAGAATATTTACAAAAACCTACAGATAACATCACACTTAATGGTGAGAAAATTGACAATTATCTGCTAAGAATAGAAATAAGGCAAGGATATCCCCTCTTACCACTGCTTTTCAATATCATACTGGGAGTTCTAGCTAATGTAATAAGTCAAGAAAATGAAATAAAAGATATACTGATAAGGAAGGAAGAAAAATTGTATTTATTTGCAGATGACATGATTGTCTATGCAGAAAATCTAAGAGAATTGACAAAAGAACTCCTAGAACTAATAGTATTTAATTATAGCAGGTTTTCAAGAAATAAGGTTAATACACAAAAGTCAATTGCTTGCCTATACACAAGCAATGAATTACTGGAATTTAAAATAAAAAACACATTCCCATTTACATTAGCATCCAAAAAGAGAGGAATACTTAATGTTATGAACTGAATTTATGTCTCTCCAAAATTCATATCTTGAAGCCTTTAACCCCCAGTGGTATCTGGAGGTAATTAAGGTTAGATGAGGTCACGAGAGTGTGATCCTCATGACGGGATTAGTACTCTTAAGAAGACACCATAGAACTTTCTCTCTCTCTCAATGATGTGATGGACACAGAAAGAAGACAGCTATCTGCAAGCTAGGAAGAAGATCCTAGCCAGACACCAAATCTGTGAGGACTGATATTGCTGTGAAAGAATTCTTAAAGGTGATTATGATGAGGACTCAGAAAGAAAAGGGAAAAGCTGTCAATAAAACATCCATCTTTTTAGAAAATACATAAATAATTATGCAGACAATGCTAGTAGAAATATGGACAATTAAGGTCATTCTAATGAGGTCCCAGATAGAAATTAGAAACGTGATTGAACAATGGAGAAAAAGCAATTCTTGTTATAAACTAGCAAATAATCTGGCTGAATTGTTTGTTCTTGTGTTTTGTGGAAAGTAGAACTTGAGAGTGGTTAAAATTGGATATTTAGCTGACAAGATTTCTAAGCAATGTGCTGTGTTCTAAGCATCTTGGTTCCTCCTGACTGCTTATAGTAAACTATGAGAAGAGAGAAATGAATTGAAGAAATGATTGTTAAACAAAAATGAGCTGAACTTAAAGATTTGAAAATTGTTATCCTATCTATATTGAAAATAATTAGACAGTGTGTTTGTTCAGAAGGGAATAGCGAGGGTGGTGCTGATCTTTGATAAGGAGATTAATATGGGTGTGAATCGTGGAGCTAAACAGTCACTCAAGCAGGAACACTGTCCAGTTTAAACTAAAGGGGGTGTAAATGGGACAGAATGAAGGAAGGCTGTTGAACTTCTTAGATCCCACAGGACAGGATGATAAAGCTATTTGGCTGTGAACTTGTGCTATTCTCCAAAAAAAGGGAAGGGTGGCCCCAAAGGCAAATTAGAGATCACCAGGACCTTTGCCACAATTTCAAAAGGCAATACAGCATCCATTTGAATCCATGGGGTCTGGGCCACTCAGAACCCTGGGAGTGAGACTTCCACCCAGCAGAGCCCTGTAGGTGGAAACCCCACTCTGCAGAGTCTGCCTTGGCTCTCTTTGGGAGCCCTTCCCATGCCACAGATCTGCCATGCAGTGGAGAGGGTGCACCCCACACAAGTGGGAGTGGCATTGACATTCCAGAGGAACTGGAAGGTAGAACATAAAACCAAAGAGGATTACTTGCTCCTTAAGATCTAATGGGATTTGTCCTTCTGGGTTTTGACTTGTCAATCTTATGCCTGTTCCACCATTGTATTCAAGAATCATATAACTTGTTTTCTTTCAGGGGTTCACTGCTGGGGAGGAATTTGCCTGAGGATGAATCTCATCTCGAGTCTCACCCATATCTTATTTACATGTCATTTAGATGAGACTTTGAACTTTAGAGTTGATGCTAGAATGAATTTAGGCTTTTGAGACTATTAGGATGGAATGTATGCATTTTGTATATGAGAAGAAAATAAATTTTGAGGGACCAGCGGAAGAATGCTATAGACTAAATGTGTCCTGCTGAGATTCATATATTGAGGCTCCAAGCACCAAAGTGATGGCTTTAAGAGGTGGAGCTTTGAGAGGTAATTAGGTTTTGATGAGGTCATGAGGGTGGAGTCCTCATGATGGAAATATAGTGCCCTTATAAGAATAGACCAGACAGTTTGATCTCTGTCTATTCACAATCCAAGGGCACAGAAAAGAAGACTGCCATTTGCAAGCATGGAAGAGCACTCTCACCAGACACTGAATCTGCCAGTACCTTTGTCTTGGACCTCCCTGTCTTCAGAACTTTGAGAAATGACATTTGTTCTTTAGGCCACTCAATATAGGGTATATTGTTTTAGCAGCCCCAACTAAGACACTTAAGTGTAAATCTAACAAAATATGTGCAAGTATTATATGAGGAGAACTACAAAACTCTGAAGAAAGAAATCAAAGAAGAACAAAGTAAATATTGAGATATTCCATATTCATGAATAGGAAGACCCAATATAGTCAAGAAGTCATTTATTCAAAACTTTATCTGTAGATCCCATAAAACCCCACTCAAAAATGCACCAAGCTATTTTGTGGATATCAACAAACTGATACTAAAATTTTTAGTAAGAGACAAAACACACAGAATAGCCAACACAAAAAGGAGAAGAATGAAATTGGAGGACTGACACTACTCGACTTCAAGACCTACTCTAAAGGTATAATAATCAAGAATGTGTAATATTAGCCTAAGAACAGACAAACAGATCAATGGAAAAGAATAGAAAGCCAAGAAATAGACCCACATAAATATAGTTAACTGATCTTCAACAAAGGAGTAAAAGTAATACAAGGGAGAAAAGATAAATTTTTCAACAAATCATGCTGGAACAATTGGACATCCTCATGCAAAGAAATGAATCTAGACACAGACTTCACAATTTTCACAAAAATTAACTAAAGATGGATCACAGATATAAATGTAAAACTCAAAACTATAACTAGAAAATAAATCCTAGAAAATAACATAGGAGAAAATCTACATGACCTTGGGTTTAGTGATGACTTTTTAGATATAACATCAAAGGTACAATCTATGAAAGAAAGCAATGGTAAGCTGGACTTCTTTAAAAATAAAAATTTGTTCTCTGCAAAATGCACTGTCAACAGAATGAAAAGACAAGCCACATACTGGGAGAAAATATTTGGAAAAGATATATCACATAAATTATTGTTATCCAAACTATTCAAAGAACTGTTAAAATGATTTAACAAAATGAACAACTGGATTAACCAATGACCCAAGACCTTAACAGACACCTCACCAAAGAAGATATATAGATGATAAATAAGCATATTAAACAGCACTTCACATCATTTGTCTTCAGGGAAATGCAAATTAAAATTGCTACACAACTATTAGTAGGCCGAAATCTGCAACACTGATAAATTCAAATACTGGAGAGAATGTGAAGCAACAGGTACTCTCATTCATTGCTGATGGGAATTCAAAATGCTACAGCCACACTGGAAAACAGTTTGACTGCTTCTTACAAAACTAAACATACTTTTACCATATGATCCAATGATCATGCTCCTTGATATTTACCCAAAGGGGTTGAAAAATCATGTCCACGGGGACGTTTGCACAGATGTTTATAGTCGCTTTATTCATGATTGTCAAAACTTGGAAGCAACCAAGATGTCCTTCAGTAGGTGAATAGATAAACACACTGTGGTACCTGTGTGCTTTTAATCCACACTGTGGATTATTCAGCTCTAAAAAGAAATGAGCTATCAACTCAAAAAGACACAGAGGACACTTAAATGAATAAGGAAGAAGCCATTCTTAAAAGGCCATATATTCTGTGATTCCAGTTATATGACATTCTGGCAAAGAAAAGCTATGGAGATAGTAAAAACATCAGTGGTTGCCAGGAATTAGTGGGGAGGCAGGAATGAAGAGGCAGAGCACAGAAGATTTTTAGAGCAGTGAAGTTATTCTGTATTATACTATAATGGGGGATACATGTCATTATGAATTTGTCCTAACCCACAGAATGTACAGCAAAGGTGAACCTTAATGTAAGCAATGGACCTTGTTTGAAAATGATGTGTTACTTGTTCATCAATTGTAACAAGTGTACCACTCTAATTGGGGATGTTGATAATGGAGGAAGTTATACCTGTGTGGGGGTAGGGGTATATGGGAAATTTCAGTATCTTCCTCTCAATCTTGCTGTGAACATAAAACTGCTCTAAAAAATATATTCTTTAAAAAAATGGAGGGTGACCACCAAACATATCAAAGAGCAAATCAGTAGAAATTGCTAAACTAGAGACAAAACAGGATTTCTACCTTAGACCATTTATAGTTTTCAGTGTGGTTTAAACTTAGCCCTTCCAACTACATTGAGTAATGCCATATCTTTTAATAAACTTGGCACCTCTAAAATTTACTTTTCAAATAATGCAGAGAAAAGACATAAACAAATCAAATGTATTTCTTCTACAGAAGTCACAAATACAGTGTATCTAAACTTAAACATGGCAAAACCAGGAAAGATTACTTTTTTCTTCAATGATGTTTCTATTTAGGCAGCATTTCTTTCAGGAAAACAATAAGTAAATATATTTAATATTTTTTATTCTGAGTTGCAAATTATAATTTTGATTTATGTAGAATTACTCAAGAGGCAATTTGTATGCAAGATCAAATATGAAGAATCAGAATATTTTCCTCTTGGGACTTTCTGTGATATATCAAAATTGTATCACAATGGTCTTTAGATAAATGAAAGAAATATAAAACAGCAGGTTTAAAAAAAATATTTTGGTTTTGTTTTAAATAATGATTGTATTAGTTACAGGTCAATGGAGAAAGAAAGAGTAAGGTGTATATAAAAAATTGACTTCTTTTTAAATTTTCCTTTGTCATTAATCTTTCCAATGTTATTATGTAAATACCAATCAACACTATAAAGTGATCTTTGATTTCCTTGTATCTAGAAATACAATAGCCACTGCCTTTCCTTTTTGCAAAGAGTAAACTAAGCTACAAAAGGCAGCATTTTGTGGTTTATCACAGGCTAGGAGATTATTGGAATTTAAAAAACAAAAAACCTGTAGGAAAAATTTTTTCTATAAGATGTGCCTGTGCAACAATGAAATTGCCAGGATCATCTTTGTCATTACACATGAAAATAAACATCTATGAATACATATACCCAATAAGATTTTGACCAAAAGAAAGATGAAAATGGCTCAGCTATAGATATCCATTACAACTGAGATGAGGAAAACATAAGAATGAAAATTACGTTTAGATTGTATCAGAGTCTGAATTTCTTTACAGCTTGCTACAATAAAATTCTGATGTACTTTAAGAACATTTCCTTTCTTTTCTTTTCTTTGTTTAAATGATTTCCCTTTCATTTGGTAAAGGCACCTTGCCTTTCTTTTGGAAGATAACTCTTTCTTCAATCTTCTTTTTTTTTTCTTAACTGAAGTATAGTTGGATTACCATGTTGTGTTAATTTCTGCTGTACAGTAAAGGGATTCATTTATACATATATATACATATTATTTTTCATAATATTTTCCATTATGGCTTATCATAGGATATTGAATATAGTTCCTTGTGCTATACAGTAGGACCTTAACTTATCTATATACAATCGTTTGCATCTGCTAACCCCAAACTCCCACTCTATATCTCCCCTACCCCCTCCCCCTTAGCAACCACAAGTCTGTTTTCTAAGGAACATTTCTTTTCTTATCCCAGGTTTTGTTGTTAATACACGATTCAGAATGGTGAACATATATTTTTGGGTGTGGGTTTTTTTGTGTTTTTTTTTTTGAGAGAGAGTTGTTGAGTTAGAGTGAACTATGTTTAAATCCCTGCTTCACCACTTTCGAAGTCATTGGGAATGTTATTTAAAAATTCCCAAACAATTTTGGGAATGTTATTTAAGCTTCTTGAGCTTTTGTTCCTTCACTGTGAATAACAGAATCTACTTTGAAGAGTTGTTGCGACAATGAAATGTGGTAAATAAATTTTATTCAAACACTTAGATGTTACACAGTCATAAAGAGGTACCATCAGTTGCCTTAAATTCTTTTTGACTGAAACTCATAGAAAAGATATTGAAGGAAATAACTTCATTTAGAGGTTTTTTTTTTCTCTCTCTTTCAAGGAAATCTACATTTCCTAGATTATAATACTTGATCCTTTCTCAATGATTTTTTTCACAGAATGTATAACTTTTGGCAGGAAATTAGTTTTAAAGCCTATAGTCTCCAACACACCTAGAAACCTATAATTTCCACATTTACCTTCAAGAAGTATATGTTATTCATAGCACTTTCCTTTGGAATCTAGAGCAATAGTTATATGCCTCTCAATAACGTCAAATTTACTCCATTGTCTCAGCAGATTTCAGCTATATCTCAAACAGTATACAGTTCATAATTTAAACAGGCATAATAGAAAAAATAATAAATAAGAGAATGGAAAATAGTCCAAATATAACAATAATGACATTCAGAATATTCACTTCCTGTATCAAAAGAAGATTGGGATAAATCACAAATCTAGCAATATAGTGACACCTGGAAGAGCCACTTTTAGAAAAATATTGAGTAGAATAAAATATGGGTTTGTGATATATTTTTAAATAGCAAGAAAAATATAAGTAAAAATTATGATGCCTAAAGGGAAGTGTAAATAAAGAAACCCCATTCAAGAGGACTAATTTAGTGGCACAAAGGTAAAAGCTATAGTAAATATTTTTTTTTAAAAAAATGAGTATATATTTCTGAAATAAAACAGCAAGAACATATATACACGGAAAAATGGATAAAAATGCATGGAAAAAACAATGGAAGTGGGCTTCCCTGGTGGCACAGTGGTTGAGAGTCCGCCTGCCGATGCAGGGGACATGGGTTCGTGCCTCAGTCTGGGAAGATCCCACATGCCGTGGAGCGGCTGGGGCTATGAGCCATGGCCGCTGAGCCTGCACATCTGGAGTCTGTGCTCTGCAAGGGGAGAGGCCACAACAGTGAGAGGCCTGCATACCGCAAAAAAAAAAAAAAAAAAAGGAAGCAAAATTTCAATGAGATATATTTATATAGAACTAATGAGCTAAAACATATACTAAGATAAAGAGGACAACTAATAAATATGTAACACAGATTTGTGCTGTGTACTAAACAGAAAAATAACCTATATTTCCTGTAAAATATGCCTATATATTTTATTGAAATGATGCAATAGGCTGTCATTAGATTTTTTAAATAAGAACGTTACACATAACCTTTTTAGATTGAAAACTATAAACAAACAAAATGTAATCAAATTATTTAAATATTTGGGCTTTTCAATGTACCCTTTTAATTATAATAACCTCAGGAAAGAAATCATAATATATCAACAAAACATATGTGTAAATAAGAAAATTAAAAACTGAGATTGGTTGGTTAATCCAATACACATTCATTCACCATTCTTTTGATATACTGCCAATGGTTATTTTGTTGTTATAATTTTAAGTATGGAGCAGTAATTGAGGTCCCCCTCACATCACCTCTCTTATCTAAATCTTATCCATGGTACAACTTCTACAACTTCCTGTCTCATTTTTTTAAAAACTGGAGCAATAATTTATATATCCTTGTGAATTAGTCTGAACATGAAAACTTTTTAAATTGTTATGATTTGTTCTCCAGTCTTTAAAGGTTGTCTTAAGTGCACTTAATTATATAGCAGTTATTTTTAGTATTTTTCTGGCATTAAGTCTTACCAAAACATTCAATTTAGTTTCTATAGAAACACTTCTTTTTTATTGCACTCATATTTCCCAACTTTGCATGATATTATTTATGTATATATAACTTCAGTAACAAATATGGGTAGTATAAATAAGTTTGGCAATAAACTCAACACACTCTGTATAAACATAATTTAACTGCCAATCTGCTCTCAACTGCTTCTATAGTACTTTTAGAGGGACCCAGAAAATCTTGATTATTTATCCCGTATCACAGGAAGTGTTTAGGATTCCATTACGTTGCTGTTCGCTCCATCCACTTAGACTGTCTCCTCACTCATATCAGTGACCTACCTTTACCAGTTAAGAATTCATTTAGCTACAAACAACAGATAACTACACTAATTGTGATTCAAGCAAGAAGAGGCTTTCTTATATAACAAGAAGTCTGTAGTTAGGCAGTCCAGGACCTTTGCAATTCAGAAAGAATGTCATCAAGGGCCCAGTCTCTCTATTTCATGTTTTACCATCCTCAACATGTATTTTTTTGTCCTTGTGTTTTCAATGTAATTAATGCACCTACAAAGAGGAAGAAAGGTGAAGGGCAAAAGGCAAAATGTCAATGAAACAGCTGAGAGACTGAATACACAAGTGGAGAATGGCCAGACCATATATAAAAATAGGACTTTGACCCCAAATCTTCAGTAACCAGCCTGGAAAGCCAACTCATTATCTACAGTAACCATTCTAGGAAGTCAGTCTACTGTCTCTAGCAACCAATTTAGGAAGCCAAACAATGAGCCCTGAAACAATCCAACCCACGTGGTCAGGACTTGGTTAATGGCTGACAACTACTCTAATTTTTGCTCCCTTTTCTAACTGGAGGAAGTTAAATATGTACCCTTAACCAATCACATAGGATGTCCCACTTCTAGTTAGCCTGCCTACTGCTTCCCCCATGCCAACAGCCTCCTATCAGAGCATACCTGAAGTCTTCCCTTTTTACCACTATAAAGCTTTCCCACTCCTGTGCTTATCTTTGAGTCTCTGCTAAATACAAGTGATGTTGCCAGACTTGCTATAGCAAGCTCTGAGTAAATAGCCTTTGCTTGTTCTCATTTGGGTGATCTTTGTTTATTTCCACATAGCCATTGATCTTGTCCCTTTCAAAATAATTCCAAAAGACATCCCTAAACTTCTTACTCATTATCTGCAAAAGAAGGAATCTGAAAAGGTGGATATTTTAGGTTTCTAGGTGTCATTAAAGTAAGGTAAAAGTGAGTTTTAAATGACTTTGAGTAGACATTCTGCAGTATCTGCCACACTACTTAACATTTAGTATCTATGTGGAACAAAGGACAATTTTACAAAGTTTCCATTCTCCTGGATTACAACCTAAAATATATATTTTTCTTGGGAAAATTCTTAATTAATTAATTAATCTGAGGTTTCTGACCAGGTTATTTTTAAATGTATAAAGATAAGAACTCTTTTAAATTATAATCATAATAACAGTATCACATATAAAAACAAATAATAAAAATTACTATCCTGTGAGTTCAAATTCCCCCACCAATTCGTATTCTATAGATTATTCATATAAGAATCGAAATAATTGTTATACTTTTAAATTTTATTTTATCTCTCTTATGTTTTTCTCCTTTAATTTATACTTTCCTCTCTTTTTTTCCCCAGGATTAATCATATTAAATATCCTTAAGGCACATTAACGATCCTGGAAAGGGCTGGCGGCACAGTGATCTGTTGATTCTCAGGGAGCAGGTAACCATCAGTTAATATGTGTTTCCATAGTCAATAAGGCCACCAAATGGCAAAAATCATTGAATATATTGTGTTGAAATAAATTTCTAGACCCAAGATGGAGCCACTCCTGCCTGGAATGCAATGTCAGCCAACCAAACTTTTGTACTCCTATAAACACTACACTTGACCGGAAAAGCAGTTGATCAGAAATGTGGTGCAGTTGACCCTTGAACAATGTGGTTTTAAACTGTGTGGGTCCACTTATATGTGGATTGTTTTTCAATAAACATGTACTACAGTACTACATGATCCCAGGTTAGTTGAATTTTCCGATGTGAAACTGTGGATATGGACAGTAAAGTTATATTTGAATTGCGCCCCTAACCCCTCCTCTGTTCAAGGGTCAACTGTATGTCCAATCAGCCAATCACAAAATGCCAAGCCAGCTCTGGGATCATACATATTTTCTTGTTCCTTCATCTTTCTAAATAAGTCAGATACAAAACCCCAGCCAATCATGCCCTTTTTTCATGTTGCCACTTCTAACACTGTTAGAAAACTCTTGCCCAAAATCCCTCAGGAAGAGTGCACCACTGCTTGTGAGGCACTACACTCCCCCAGTCTGTGAAATTTTTCCCTAGAATAAAGAAAATCAAGCTTGTTACCAATTTGTTTTAGTTTTGTCATTTGACATTTTGTTGAGTCTTCATTGTTCTTAATGCTGTAAGAGTATGTGGAAATCAAAGGGGCTGCAGCAGAGGACTAGCAGCCTGCCTGCTTCTAAACAGCCAACCCAAGGGGATACATTTAAAGTGTTTCTTCCTTCCCCCTTTGTACAAAAAAACTGGTTTGAATACTCCAACAACCATACCTAAACTACAATGAGCTAACGAGTTAAATAATTCATTTAAAGCATCCAAACTGCCAGAAATAGAGGCATCAGTGAGAATATATAATACATTCATAAGAAAGAAAACTTGCTGACAGAGATAGATGAAGACTGAAATAGAAAAATAATAAAGGACTCTTGAGGAGCTACAATCATAATTCCCCAAGTAAAGAATTCAGTAAACAAATAGAAGATGATGGCCAGTGCTGAGACCCCATAATTGGCATTATTATTTTAAAGTTTAAATCAACATTAATGAGGTATAATTTACTTTACAAGAAAAGACACAGATATCAAGAGTTCAATTCATTTTGGCAATTGTGTATAAACCTGTGTACTCACTACTTGAAACAGGCTACAGACTATTTCTATTTAACTTAAAACATTCAGCAGTGCTCTTTTGCAGTCAATCCTCTCAACTCTTGGTCCTAGCAACAACTGATCTATTTTCTTTCAATATAGATTAAGTTTTGCCCATTTTAAAATTTCATATAAATGGAATCATACATACAAATTGCACTGTGTTTTGTCTGGTTCCTCTTTTTGTCTGTGTACAGTTTTTGAGATTCATCCATGTTATTGAATGTATGAGTGTTTCTTTTAATTTTCAAGTGCATTCAATTGAACGGATATATGGCAATTTGTTGATTTATTCTCCTGTTGATTGATATTTTTGTTGTTGACTACTATAAATACAGCTGCTATGAACATTTTTCTACAACTTTTTTGGTGGATATGTTTCCCCATTTCTCTTGTGTAAATACCTAGGAGTGGAAATGCTGGATGGTACAGCTAGTATAGTCTTAGCTTTATAAGAAACTGTCAAACTATTTTCCAAGATGACTGTACACTTTTTTATTACTACAACATATGAGAATTCCAGTAACTCCACAACCTAACAAACACTTGATAAAATTAGTGTTACTATTTTAATCAGTCTAGTGAGTATGTAATTGATATTTTAATTTGAATTTTTCTGATGTTTAATGATTTGATTACATTTTCATGTGTTTGTTGGCCATTTGTACATCTTCTTCTATGATGCATTTAAATACTTCACCAGTTTTTTTATTGGGTGGTATGTCTTTCATTGTAAGAGTTCTTCATATAGTCTAATTAATTTGACAGATATACATATTGTGAGTATTTTCTTCCAATCCATTGCTTTTGTTTTCATTTTAACAGTGTCTAATGAAGAACAAAACTTGTTATTTTATACGAAGTACAGTTTATAAATTTTTACTTTTAATTAATCTTTTACTTTTTGTGTCCCATCTAGGAAATCATTGCCTATGCCAAGATCATGAAAGCTTCTTTTATTTTCATATTGTTTATGGGAGACTTATGGGGAGACGCAGATCTCAGCAGCATCTTCAGCTACTCAGACATCTGTTGTTCATTGATTTGTATGTTAATGGTTTATCTTCCTATCTCATTCAAATTCTTTATATTTTGAGGGAGTTTTGAAAAAAACATTGATTCTCTTGTGTTTTCCATACATAATATAAAATCACTACATATAGAGATAGTTTAAATTCTTCCTTTCTAATTCTTAAGCTTCCAGTTGTTTCCTGTTATCAAATTGCATTTCCTTATGCCTCAAACACAATGATAAATAGTATTGGAAATAATGAGATTTTTTACCTTGTTTATATCCAACAGTGGAAATGACTCTGGTGTTTTCCAGAGTCATTAACTAAGACACTTGTTTGAGAAAGAAAATATATATTTATATTACCACATTAAAAAAAAAGTGTGCACTGATTTTTTTATTAAAGGTTTTCATCAGTAATCAGTGTTAGAACTTAGGAGTTCTGTTTCCAGGGACAATTGAGAAAAAAAAAGGCTTTATCATTCCAATTTATACAATAAAAATATGCAGTAAATAAATTAAACAATGCTGTACAGACATTGGGCAATAAGCAGTGCAGGACAGTGATCACTGGGAGAAGGCAAACAAATGAGATTAGCCTTATCATTGACCCAGTTTCCAGGCTGAAGCACATTGAGAGCAGTCCCATAGACAGCACACTGGTCTCCCTGAGTTGAATAGACATAGTTGAGCAATCAAGGACAGCACACCAGGTAGAAATGACAATGAAGATTACCAAGGGAACTGCACAGAAAATGGTTGCAGAAGATTCCCTTGAGTGTGCAGTTTATCACTTATTAGTGTAAAACAGGTTTCTATATTACTAGAGAACAGAGAGAGAATTACAAGTAATTAGCAGGGAAAACAACTCCTAAAGCACACACAGGTTTGGGAATAGTTCCTGTTCCTCAAAGAAAGGAGAAACCTCTTAATGCACACATCAGATAGAGTTATCTGTAGAATATTGCATCAGCAATGATGCCAAACTAGTACTAAAGACTGTTCTGGCTTTGCATAACAAAGCTTACAAGAGAGTCCTAAAATGATTAAACTATTTTCAAGTAACTTAACTTCATATCAGAACAAATCCCAAAATTATTGAAATGAATTTTAAAAAAGAGCATAAGCACTCAGCAATGAAAAATTCACAATGTTTGGCATCAGAAAACAAAATTCTCAGGCATGGAAAAAGCAGGAAAATTTGACTAGTAACTTTGAGAAACGTCAATAATAGAAATAGACTTAAAAACAGATGATAAAATTAATACTGGAGAACATGTAATAAGTATTATTGACATATTTTATATGCTTAGGAAGTTCAAGGAAAGAATAAGCACATAAAAGATACATGGAAGATGTAAAAAAAACACAGAATGAACTTCTGGAAATAAAAAAAAATAAACTGTTGGAGATGAAAAATACACTGGTTGAGATGAAAGGCAGATTACAAATAATAAATTCTGGAGAGGGTTTGGAGAAAAGGGAACCTTTCTACACTGTTGGTGGGAAAGTATACTGGTACAGCCACTATGGAGAACAACTGCCATATGACCCAGCAAGCCCATTCCTGGGCATACACTTGAAGAAAACCATAATTCAAAAAGATATATGCACCCCAATGTTCATTGCAGCACTATTTACAATAGCCAAGGCATGGAATAACCTAAAAATGTCCATCAACAGAGGAATGGATAAAGAAGATGTGGTACATATGTACAATGGAATATTATTCAGCCATAAAAAAGAACAAAACAATGCCATTTGCAGCAACGTGGGTGGACCTAGAGATAGTCATACTGAATGAAGTAGGTCAGACACAGAAAGACAAATATATGATACCACTTATATGTGGAATCTAAAAAAAAAGGGTACAAATGAACTTATTTACAAAACAGAAGTAGAGTCATGGATGTAGAAAACAAGCTTATGGTTACCAGGGGATAAGGGGGAGAGGGATAAATTGGGAGATTGGAATTGACATATACACACTACTATTTATAAAATAGATAACAAATAAGAAGTTACTGTATAGCACGAGAAACTCTACTCAATCTCTGTAATGGCCTATATGGAAAAGAATCTTTTAAAAAAAAAGAATAGCTATATGTATATGCATAACTGATTCACTTTGCTGTACACCTGAAACTAACACAACATTGTAAATCAACTATACTCCAATAAAAATTTTTAAAAAGGAAAGCAATCATAATAAGAAAGCATAAGAAAATAATGTAAATTACTATTTACAGTAAAAAATAAAATGTGGAGCAGAAAAAAAAAATAAAATTAGGCAATGTGAGCTCTTCACAGATATAATGTTAAGAAATTTGTTATTTTTTTTTGTAGAAAAAAGCCGCATATAAACTATGTTTACTATTCTTGAAAGAACTGTCTCTTCTAGGGGACTTATTTTCCTATGAAAATTGAATTGAAGATAACTAATGAATAATTGTTAACTAAATCAATTTTAGGACTTTGCATTTTACTAATAAATTAGGTCATTATTAGGTTTTTATGAGGATTTTCCTATTCTTATTTCTCTGTGTTATAATTTTTGGCAATTATAAATAGCATAGAATGTAAACTTTAGGAAGTATCCTAGATAATTTAATCCAATAAAAATTTGGAAAAATCCAAAAAAAAAAAGGAGAATAGACAATGCAAAAGAAGAGATTAGTGAATTTGAAAGTGTTACAGTGGGCAGGTTGCTAGGTATGAGCAGAGAAATGGGGGCAGGGACCAGGTGGCAGGAAATCATGCATCTTGTAAACACTGGGGGTCCAAGGGCAGACAAAGAAAATCAGGAACCTTCAGACTGACAGGAAATGACACGTTTTGGGTGATGTGTCCTGGAGGCAGACAAAAGAAGGTGGGAATCTCCTTCATCCAAATGTAACCTGTTGCTCATTATGCTCTCATTACAACAAAATGATCCTTGAAGCTAAGAAGTACCCATCATCCACCGACACCATGACATTTCTGATCTAAGGTAAATAAGGACAAAAGTCCTTCCCTCGGGAAGATGGAGCTGGGATGAAAATCAGGGAATATGACCCCCAAACTCCTCCTTCCCTAGTGAATATTCCACACCATGTGGTTGGAACTCATGGTGGTAGGACAAAGTCTGGGCTGCCATTGTTCAATGCCCATCTCCTGGTGTTTGGCTGGCCCCCTCCAGGGTCCACCCTGACCCCACCCCCACCCCACCCTGTTGGGGTGGGACAGGCCACTCATGCTGGGTGGGTTGTGCACATGGCCGTGCGCTGGGGATACATGCCTAGGCAATGACTTGCATTTGCTGTGCTTGCTTCCTCCAGGGTCATGGGATTGGGAGTGTCCTTCCAGAGCCACAGGGCCCTCTGTCTCCCAAATGCAGATGTGGTGCCTCCGCCTCAGGCTCCATATCTGCCCCTGCACCCATCCCTACTTCCCCCTGCCTGGAGCACATGTAGGAAGGGGTGAGGGGGAGGATGGCACCAAGGACCTGGGGGTTGCCACCCACAAAAAGGAAAGGAAGAAAGAGGGTTTTTTCACAAACCATCTCCTTTAATGGCCATGCCTATGTTCCAAAACTTACCACCTTTTTAGAGAAAAAAAAGACTGGGACCTAAATAGGTCCTGGAACCATGAGGATGTCCATTGCAGGGGAACATATCCCAGAACACAGGAATTAATCTATAGAATCTATAGAGAAGCCTACAGGAAGGTCACTCATCCTGGGTACTGCAGATGCCAGGATAGGACACAGGTCCCAGGATGCTAGAGCCATCAGGACTGCCACATGGGGGAGTCGCTAACTCCTATTATGGATAAGGTCAGCAGGACTAGGTGGACGGGGACACCTAGAACCAGTTCCGTCTTAGAGAGCCACCAAGGGACCTCCTAATGCTAATGATCCTCTCTGTTACCGGAGCATCCTCTCCCTGAAGGAACGATGGGAAACACCTCCTCCATCCCCAAGGACTCACACCTCAGGTGTATTTTGATTCACTGGGACAAGTTTTCTCTAGATTCTTTAAAATGAAAAGAAGCTCATTTGTTTTGTAATGAAGTCTGGCCCCAATATAAACTTGAGGACAATGAGGCCTGGTCAGAAAATGGGAGCCTCAACTATAATACCATCCTACAATTAGACATCTTTTGCAAAAGGCAAGGGAAATGGACAGAAGTTCCTTATGTTCAGGCTTCTATGGCCTTAAGAGAGAACCTAAGAGCTATGGAAGTCCTATGTTAGGAAATCTTGCCAGCTGGGATCCATTAAGGCTACACAGAAGCCCTCTCTAGTGGCACCCCTGAAGCAACAGGAGCCCCAGACAGAAGATCCAAGCCCTAACACTCTTTCACCATCTTCAGCTTCCCCCCAACCCTATAAGGCTCTTTACCCTTCAGTACCAGAAATGCAGCCAGAACCTCTTTGCCCCCTTCAGAGAGTAGTAAGCAGGCCTCAAAGAATTACCTGAGTCCACATCCCTTTTTCTTTGTCTGACCTTGACCAGTGTTGCACCCTCTTAGGCAGATTCTTGGAGGACCTAGCCAGTTCATCGAAGAATTCGAGGCATTGACCCTCTCTTTTGACCTTACCTGGAAGGATATAAATATTATCCTTTCCCACTGCTGCACCGAGGAAAAGGCCCATATTTGGGCACAAGCTTAAACATATACTGATGGATTACACATTACCCAACCACATCGATACCCTGTGAGCCTAATGGCAGTGTCTCTAATGGATCCCAATTGAGACTATCAACCAGGCCAGCCTGGAATCACTAGAAGTGATCACATGGTGTTTAGCCTCATTGATGGGATGAAATAATGCATAATTAAACCTGTTAGCTATGATAAGGTTAAAGAGATCACCCAAGGCCAAGATGAAAATCCAGCCCTATTTCAGACATGATTGGAAAATGCCCTCAGAAAGTATACAAATGTAGACCCAACTACTTTTGTATTTGCAACCCAATTCATTAGCCATTCAGCCCCTGATATCCTTCAAAAGCTCCAAAAGCTTGCCATGGGGCCCCAAACCCCTCTTAGCCTTCTATTGACACAGCCTTCCATGTCTTTAACAATATAGACTAGGTTGAGAAGGAAAGGAAAGAACAGCATGACTTAAGGAAGGAATGATGGCAAGCCAGGCTTTTGGCAGCTGTCACGACAAGACCTAATCCACCTCCTGGTCACACCAAAAGTATTCCCAGAAGACCTCCACCAGGGAAGGGAGCCTGTTTTAGCTGTGGGGGCCCCGAACATGAGCAAGGAATTCCAGGAAACAGGTACCAGCCTACACTAAAAACGCCATGCCCACTCTGCAAGAAGATGGGTTACTGGAAGAGAGAATGCCCCCAGCTTCAAAGGGAGCAAGGAAATTCCCCCACACCTGTCACAGCAGTGTTTGATTGACTGGACCCATGACCTCCCAAGGTTCCCAAGACAGTCATCATCACACGGGAGGAACTGTGGGTGACCACTGACATGGCAGGTAAGCTTGTTCACTTTCTAGTGGACATGGGAGCTACTTACTCTGTCCTGACTTCTCATGCTGAGCCACTTGCCACTGAAACCTGCTCTGTTGTTGGGGTCAAAGGAAAACCAAAACTAAAACATTTCACCACCCCTCTAGCTTGCACCTGGGGAAAGACTCATAACTCACAAGTTTCTTGTCATGTCTGAGTGCCCCAGCCCATTATTGGGAAGAGATTTTCTCTCAGCCTTGGGGGCAACTCTTACTCTTCCTGAAAACCAAAGCCAAGGAATGTTTTTGGCTGGACTATGTGTTATACAAGACACAGACAATCCAACCCAAAATATTCCCCCAGAAATTGAAAAACTTTTACATCCACAGGTCTGGAACCAGGGATTCTCAGGGAAGGCAAAGTTTGTCACTCCTGTAAAAATAACCTTAAAGGAAACTAATAACTTCCCTTTCAGGCGCCAATACCCCATAAAATCAGAGGCTCGATGAGGCCTCCAACCCATAAACTCAAAATTCATTAAATATGGGCTTTTGGTGCCATGCCAATCTTCCTGTAATACTCCAATCCTACCTGTCCTCAAACCAAATGGGGAATGTAGAATGGTCAAAGAGCTCCTGGCTGGCTCGCCAAGATGTTCCAGGTGAATCTAAGGTTCTTGCCTCAACATGGAAAGAATTTGGAGACGAGACAAGGAGGTTAAGAAAGTAAAGTGAGAACTCATTCAAGCAAGAATACGCTCTCAGAGGCAGAGCAGGGGGACAGGTGAGTAGTTGCCGCCTTGGGTTTCTTTGGCAAGCCAGTTATGGGGGGCATACAAATGAAGGGGTGGAATATTCACTGGGGAAGGAGGAGTTTGTTGTACTCCCTGATTTTCATCCTAGCTCCATCTTCCCAAGGGGAGGAGGAATTTTTGCCTTTATTTAGCTTAGATCAGAAGTGTCATGGTGTCGGTGAACGATGGGTACTTCTTAGCCGCAAGGCTCATTTTATTGTAATGAGAGCATAATGAGCAACAGGTTACATTTGGATGCAGGAGATTCCCACCTTTCCCCCACCTTCTTTTGTCTGCCTCCAGAAAGCTTATCACCCAAAATGTGTCATTTCCTGTCAGTCTGGAGGTTCCTGATTTTCTTTGTCTGCCCATGGACCTCCATTGTTTACAAGATGCATGATTTTCTTCTACCTGCTCCCTGCCCCCATTTCTTTGCTCATATCTAGCTACCTGCCTGCTGTAGCAAAGGCACATCAATAAAGCTACCTAAAATGAACACAGAGGGAAAAAAATTGTGTAATTTGAATTTCAGCAGGGAAGAAGAAAAAACATCTTTGGAGAAATAATCATGAAAATTTTCCCAAATTTGATAAAAATTTTGAAGCAGGGTTTCTCAACAGCAGTGCTGTTGAAGTTTTGTGTAAGATAATTCTTTGGTATGGGAGACTATTCTTTTCATTTTAGGGTGTTTGGCATCATCCTAGTAGATATCAGTAGCACCCCCACTTATTTAACAATGAAAAATATCTGCAGACATTGCCAAATTAACCCTGTGGGATAAAGTTTTCCCTGGTTCAGATATCCAGAATATATAAAGAACTCCTGCAACTCATTATCACACACACACACACACACACACACACACACACACACACAATCTGATTAAAATATGGGAAAATGGCTTGAATAGACATTTATCCAAAGAAGATATGAAGATATGCAAAAGACTAATAAGCACATGAAAATATTCTCAACATCTTTAATCATTAGGAAAATGCAAATCAAAACTTCTAAGAGCTACCACTTCACACTCATGAGGAAGACTAGTAATCAAAAAATAGAAAATAACACGTGCTGGAATGGATATGGAGAAATTGGAACACTTGTGATTGCAGAACAATAAAATTCACCCAATCTACACAACAGAGGGAAAAAATACATTGAAAAAATGGACAAATCCTCAGGAATCTGTGAGAAAAAAAAAAACAAAAGATAAAAACTTCTCAGTAGAATTCTAGGAAGGGAGAGACAGAGTGAAGGTGAGCAAGTATTTGAAGGAATGATGGCTGAAAACTTCTGAAGTTTGGCAAAAGATAAAAACCTACTACCCCAAAAAGTCAAATGCACCCCAAGCAGGATGATCCCAAAGAAATCCATGCCAGGACACATCACCATTGATCGTTTGAAAACAGAAGACAGGATAACTCCCTAATGTAGCCAGAGAATAACATATAGGGGAAGAACAAATCAAATGAAAGCATATTATTTATCTTAAGCAATGGAGACCAGAAGGAAGTGGCACAATATTTTTCAAGTGCTGTAAGGAAAGAACTGTCATTCATGAATTCTATAGCTGGTCAAATTTTCTGTTAGGAAAGAAGGGGGTATTAAAACATTTTTAGATAAAAGAGCACTAAAAGAATTTGTCATTAGCAGAACTACCATTTGAGGGAAAAAACAGAGCTCGAGGGATCAGACTCCCTGACTTCAGACTATACTACAAAGCTACAGTAATCAAGGCAATATGGTACTGTCACAAAAACAGAAATATAGATCAATGGAACAGGATAGAAAGCCCAGATATAAACCCATGCACCCATGGTCAACTAATCTATGACAAAGGAGGCAAGGATATACAATGGAGAAAAGACAGTCTCTTCAATAAGTGGTGCTGGGAAAACTGGACAGCTACATGTAAAAGAATGAAATTAGAATACTCCCTAATACCATACACAAAAATAAACTCAAAAAAAAATGAACTACCATAATCCAGGGAAATAATGTATAAAATGAACTCAAAGCAAGAAGAATGCACAAAATTATATGCATAATATACATAATAAAATAGTACATAAAATAAATATGTGTGGATGTCCATGAAATTGAAAACAGAAAAACAATTTTAAAAAACTGTAATGTATAATTTGAAAAGATCAATAAAATTAGCAAACTTCTAGTGAGGTTGACAAAGAAAAAAAGAGAGAAGATCAAAATTATTAATATCACAAATGAAACAAAGAGTATCACTACAGACTCGGCAAACATCTTAAGACTAACAAAGGAATAGTATAAAGAATGATACACACAGAAGTTTGACAACTTAGATTAAATGTACCAGTTCCTCAGAAGGCACAAACTACCACTACTCATCTAGTATGAAATAGATATCCTATAACTATTAAAGTAATTTAATTCATAATTAAACAGTCTCCCAAAAAGAAATCTGCAGGCCCAAATGACTTCTCTGGTGAGTTCTACCAAACATTTAATGAAGAGTTAATATAAACTCTACTGAGTATTTTCTACCTCTATCTCTCATGAATAAAAGCAAAAATTGTTAATAAAATAATAACAAATTGAATTCAACAATATATAAAAATAATTATAAAATATGAAGAAAAGGAATATTCCAGGGATAAAGGCTGGTTCAGTATTTGAAAATCAATCAATGTCATCTACCATGCTAATAACTTAGGGGAAAAGTACATAATCCTATCAATTGATGCAAAAGAAATAATTGACAAAAATCTAAATCCCACTCATGATAAAAAACTTTTAAGAAGTTGGAATCGCTAGAAAACTGCCTCTATATGATAAACAGCAGCTACAAAAATCCTACAACTAACATCATTAAAAAAATATATTTGAAAAATCCAGCACCTGTTCATGATAACAGCTTTCAGAAAAATAGTAATAGAGGGATCTTGATAAAGGACTCCTACAAAGAACATACAACTAACTTTATACTTCATGGTTAAATATTATATACTTTCCCCTTAAAATCAGGAACAAGGAAAGGATGCCCACCTTCACCACTCTTACTCAACATAGTACTGAATGTTCCAGCAGGTGCAGTTGGCAAGGAAATGAAATAAAAATTGTACAGTTTGGAAGGAAAGAAATAAAACTGTCAGTATTTCCTGATGACATGATAGTATACACAGAAAATCCCAAGCAATCTACTAAAACCACCTAAAACTTATTCATCAGTTTAGCAAGGTTGCAAAATACGAAATTTAAAATAAATTGCATTTCTGTATACTAACAATGAACATTTGGAAACTAACATTAAAGTCAAAATATTACTTTTAATCATTCCAAAGAAAATTTGATGCTTAAGTATATACTGCAAAAAAAAACACAGATTTTGAAATTAAGAAAAATGACTTTAATGAAATAAGTCAAAGAAGGATTAAATAAATGGAAAGACATACCATGCCCATAAATTGGAAAACTCAACATGGTCACAAAGTCAATTGTCCCCAAATGGGTCTGCAGGTTTAATGCAATTCTTATCAAGATCAGAGAACAGATTTTTGAAGATGTAAACAAACTTAATCTAAAATATATAGAGAAAGGCACAGGACATAGAATAGCTAAAATAATTTTGAAAAGAAAAAAGAAGTGGGAGATATTATCCACTCTATATTAAGGCCTATTATGTAGTTATAGTGATCAAGTGCAGGATTGGTATGGAGGAATAGACAAAAGATTAATGGAACAGAAAAGTAACTCAGAAATAGACCCATTCAAATATGCCCAGGATGAGGGGAAGATGGCAGAAGAGGAAGACGCGGCGATCACCTTCCTCCTCACAGATACACCAGAAATACATCTACACGTGGAACAACTCCTACAGAACACCTACTGAACACTGGCAGAAGACCTCAGACCTCCCAAAAGGCAAGAAACCCCCCACGTACCTGGGTAGGGCAAAAGAAAAAAGAATAAGCAGAGACAAAAGGATAGGGATGGGACCTGCACCAGTGGGAGGGAACTGTGAAGGAGGAAAGGTTTCCACACACTAGGAAGCCCCTTTATGGGCAGAGACTGCAGGTGGCGAAGGGGGAAAGCTTTGGAGCCGTTGATGAGAGCACAGCAACAGGGGTGCAGAGGGAAAAGCGGAGAGATTCCCGCACAGAGGATCAGTGCTGACCGGCACTCACCAGCCCGAGTGGCTTTCTTGCTCACCCGCTGGGGTGGGTGGGGCTGGGAGCTGAGGCTTGGGCTTCGGTTGGAGCGCAGGGAGAAGACTGGGGCTGGTGGTGTGAACACAGCCTGCAGGGGGTGAGTTCACCACGGCTAGCCAGGAGGGAGTCTGGGTAAAAGTCTGGACCTGCCGAAGAGGTAAGAGATATTTTCTTCCCTCTTTGTTTCCTGGTGTGTGAGGAGAGGAGATTAAGAGTGCTACTTAAAGGAGCTACAGAGACGGGTGCAAGTCGTGGCTAAAAGTGCGGACCCCAGAGACGGGCATGAAACGCTAAGGATGCTGCTGCCGCCACCAAGAAGCCTGTGTGCGAGCACAGGTCATTATCCACACCCCTGTTCTGTGGAGACTGTGCAGCCCGCCACTGCCAGGGTCCCGGGATCCAGGGACAACTTCCCCGGGAGAAAACACAGCACACCTCAGGCTGGTGCAACGTCACACCTGCCTCTGCGGTTGTAGGCTCACCCTGCACTCCATGCCCCTCCTTCCCCCTGGCCTGAGTGATCCAGAGTCCCTCGAAGCAGCTGCTCCTTTAACCCCGTCCTGTCTGAGAAAATAACAGATGCCCTCCTGTGACCTACATGCAGAGGCAGGGCCAAATCCAAAGCTGAGCCCCTGTGAGATGTGAGAACAAAGAAGAGAAAGGGAAATCTCTCCCAGCAGCCTCAGAAGCAGTGGATTAAAGCTCCACAATCAACATGATGTACCCTGCATCTGTGGAATACATGAATAGACAAGGAATCATCCCAAATTCAGGAGGTGGATTTTGAAAGCAAGATTTATGATTTTTTCCCCTTTTCCTCTTTTTGTGAGTGTGTATGCTTCTGTGTGAGATTTTGTCTGTATAGCTTTGCTTCCACCATTTGCCCTAGGGTTGTGTCTATCATTTTTTTTCTCTTTCTTTTCTAATTTTTCTTTATTATTTTTTATTTTAACAACTTTATTATATTTTACCATACTTTATTTTATTATACTTTATCTTCTTTATTTCTTTTTTCCTTCCTTGCATCTGTCCTTTCTTCCTTTCTCCCTCCCTCCCTCCCTCCTTTCATTCTTTTGTTAATTTTCTTTCTTTCCTTCTACTTCTACTAATTCTTTGTTTCTACTTTTTCTCCCTTTTATTCTGAGCCGTGTGGATGAAAGGCTCTTGGTGCTACAGCCAGGAGTCAGTGCTCTGCCTCTGAAGTGGGAGAGCCAACATCAGGACACTGGTCCACAAGAGACCTCCCAGCTCCAAGTAATATCAAACGGAGAAAATCTCCCAGAGATCTCCATCTCAAGACCAGCACCCATCTTCACTCAACGACCAGCAAGCTACAGTGCTGGAGACCCGATGTGAAACACCTAGCAAGAAAGGAACACAACACAACCAATTAGCAGAAAGCCTACCGAAAATCATAAGTCCACAGACACCCCAAAACTCACCACCAGACTTGGACCTGCCAACCAAAAAGACAAGATCCAGCCTCATCCACGAGAACACAGACATTAGTCCCCTCCACCAGGAAGCCTACACAACCCACTGAACCAACCTTAGACACTGGGGACAGACAGCAAAAACAATGGGAACTTCGAACCTGCAGCCTACAAAAAGGAGACCCCAAACACAGTAAGATAAGCAAATTGAGAAGACAGAAAAACACACAGCAGATGAAGGAGCAAGTTAAAAACCAACCAGACCTAACAAATGAAGAGGAAATAGGCTGTCTACCTTAAAAAGGAATTCAGAATAATGATAGTAAAGATGATCCAAAATCTTGGAAATAGGATAGACAAAATGCAAGAAACATTTAACAAGGACCTAGAAGAACTAAAGATGAAACAAACAATGATGAACAACACAGTAAATGAAATGAAAAATACTTTACATGGGATCAATAGCAGAATAACTGAGGCAGAAGAGCGGATAAGTGACCTGGAAGATAAAATAATGGAATAACTGCTGCAGAGCAGATTAAAGAAAAGAGAAAGAAAAGAAGTGAGGACAATCTCAGAGACCTCTTGGACAACATTAAATGCACTAACATTCGAATTATAGGGGTCGCAGAAGAAGAAGAGAAAAAGAAAGGGACTGAGAAAATATTTGAAGAGATTATAGTTGAAAACATCCCTAATATAGGAAAGGAAATAGTTAATCAAGTTCAGTAAGCACAGAAAGTCCCATACAGGGTAAATCCAAAGAGAAATATGCCAAGACACATATTAATCAAACTGTCAAAAATTAAATACAAAGAAAACATTTTGAAAGTAGCAAGAGAAAAACAACAAATAACACAGAAGGGAATTCCCATAAGTTTGACAGCTGATCCTTCAGCAGAAACTCTGCAAGCCAGAAGGGACTGGCAGGACATATTTAAAGTGATGAAGGAGAAAAACCTGCATCCAAGATTACTCTACCCAGCAAGGACCTCATTCAGATTTGATGGAGAAATTAAAACCTTTACAGATAAGCAAAAGCTGAGAGAGTTCAGCACCATCAAACCAGCTTTACAACAAATGCTAAAGGAATTTTTCTAGGGAGGAAACACAAGAGAAGGAAAAAACCTACAATAATGAACCCGAAACAATTAAGAAAATGAGAATAGGAACATACATATCGATAATTACCTTAAATGTAAATGGAATAAATGCTCCCACCAAAAGACACAGATTGGCTGAATGGATACAAAAACAAGACCCCTGTATATGCTGTCTACAAGAGACCCACTTCAGACCTAGAGACACATACAGACTGAAAGTAAGGGGATGGAAAAAGATATTTCATGCAAATGGAAACCAAAAGAAATCTGTAGTAGCAATTCTCATATCAGACAAAATAGACTTTTAAATAAAGACTATTAGAAGAGACAAAGAAGGACACTACATAATGATCAAGGGACTGATCCAAGAAGATATAACAATTTTAAACATTTATGCACCCAACATAGAAGCACCTCAATACATAAGGCAAACACTAACAACCATAAAAGGGGAAATCGACAGTAACATTCATAGTAGGGGATTTTAACACCCAACTTTCACCAATGGACAGATCAATCAAAATGAAAATAAGTAAGGAAACAAAAGCTTTAAATGATACATTAAACAAGATGGACTTATTTGATATTTATAGGATATTCCATCCAAAAACAACAGAATACACATTTTTCTCAAGTGCTCATGGAACATTCTCCAGGATAGATCATATCTTGGGTCACAAATCAAGCCTTGGTAAATTTAAGAAAATTAAAATTGTATCAAGTATCTTTTTGAACCACAACGCTATGAGACTAAATATCAATTACAGGAAAAGATCTGTAAAAAATACAAACACATGGAGGCTAAAGAATACACTACTTAATAACGAAGTGATCACTGAAGAAATCAAAGAGGAAATAATAAAATACCTAGAAACAATTGACAACGGAGATACGACAACCCAAAACCTATGGGATGCAGAAAAATCAGTTCTAAGAGGGAACTTTATAGCAATACAATCCTACCTTAAGAAACAGGAAACATCTCGAATAAACAACCTAAAGTTGCACCTAAAGCAATTAGAGAAAGAAAAAAAAAGTTAGCAGAAGGAAAGAAATCAGAAAAATCAGATCAGAAAAAATGAAAAAGAAATGAAGGAAATGATAGCAAAGATCAAAAAATCTAAAAGCTGGTTCTTTGAGAAGATAAACAAAATTGATAAGCCATTAGCCAGGCTCATCAAGAAAAAAATGGAGAAGACTCAAATCAACACAGTTAGAAATGAAAAAGGAGAAGTAACTACTGATATTGCAGAAATACAAAGGATCATGAGAAATTACTACAAGCAACTCTATGCCAATAAAATGGACAACCTGGAAGAAATGGACAAATTCTTAGAAATACACAACCTGCCAAGACTGAAACAGGAAGAAATACAAAATATGAACAGAGCAATCACAAGCACTGAAATTGAAACTGTGATTAAACATCTTCCAACAAACAAAAGTCCAGGACCAGATGGCTTCACAGGCAAATTCTATCAAACATTTAGTGAAGAGCTAACACCTATCCGTCTCAAACTCTTCCAAACTACAGCAGAGGGAGGAACACTCCCAAATTCCTTCTACGAGGCCACCATCACCTTGATACCAAAACCAGACAAGGATGTCACAAAGAAAGAAAACTACAGGCCAATATCACTGAAGAACATAGATGCAAAATTCCTTAACAAGATACTCGCAAACAGAATCCAAGAGTACATTAAATGGATCATACACCATGATCAAGTGGGGTTTATTCCAGGAATGCAAGGATTCTTCAATATATGCAAATCAATCAACGTGATAAAGCATATTAACAAATTGAAAGACAAAAAACATATGATCATCTCAGTAGATGCAGAGAAAGCTTTTGACAAAATTCAACACCTATTTATGATAAAAACCCTGCAGAAAGTAGGCATAGAGGGAACTTTCCTCAACATAATAAAGGCCATATATGATAAACCTGCAGCCAACATCGTCCTCTATGGTGGAAAACTGAAAGCATTTCCACTAAGATCAGGAACATGACTAGGTTGCCCACTCTCACCACTCTTATTCAACATAGTTTTTGAAGTTTTAGCCACAGCAATCAGAGAAGAAAAGGAAACACAAGGAATCCATGTTGGAAAAGCAGAAGTAAAGCTGTCACTGTTTGCACATGACATGATACTATACATAGAGGATCCTAAAGGTGCTACCAGAAATCTAGTAGAGCTAATGAATGAATTTGGTAAAGTAGTAAGATACACAGTTAATGCACAGAAATCTCTTGCATTGCTATACACTAATGATGAGAAATTTGAAAGTGAAATCATGAAAACCCTCACATTTACCATTGCAACACAAAGAATAAAATATCTAGGAATAAACCTACCTAAGGAGACAAAAGACCTGTATGCAGAAAATTATAAGACACTGATGAAAGAAATTAAAGATGATTCAAATAGATGGAGAGATATACCATGTTCTTGGATTGGAAGAATCAACATTGTGAAAATGACTCTACCACCTAAAGCAATCTAGAGATTCAATGCAATCCCTATCAAACTACCACTGGCATTTTTCACAGAACTAGAAGTAAAAAATTCACAATATGTATGGAAACACAAAAGATCCCGAATAGCCAAAGCAATCTTGAAAACAAAAAGCGGAGCTGGAGGAATCAGACTCCCTGACTTCAGACTATACTACAAAGCTACAGTAATCAGGACAGTATGGTACTGGCACAGAAACAGAAAGATAGAGCAACGGAACAGGATAGAAAGCCCAGAGATAAACCCACGCACATATGGTCACCTTATCTTTGATAAAGGAGGCAGGAATGTACACTGGAGAAAGGACAGCCTCTTCAATAAATGGTGCTGGGAAAACTGGACAGGTACATGTAAAAGTATGAGATTAGATCACTCCCTAACACCATACACAAAAATAAGCTCAAAGTGGATTAAAGACCTAAATGTAAGGCCAGAAGCTATCAAACTCTTAGAGGAAAACATAGGCAGAACACTCTATGACATACATCACAGCAAGATCCTTTTTGACCCACCTCCTAGAGAAAAGGAAATAAAAACAAAAATAAACAAATGAGGCCTAATGAAACTTCACAGCTTTTGCACAGCAAAGGAATCCATAAACAAGACCAAAAGATAACCCTCAGTATGGGAAAAAATATTTGCAAATGAAGCAACTGACAAAGGATTAATCTCCAAAATTTATAAGCAGCTCATGCAGCTCAATAACAAAAAAACAAACAACCCAATCCAAAAATGGGCAGAAGATCTAAATAGACATTTCTCCAAAGAAGATATACAGACTGCCAACAAACACATGAAAGAATGCTCAACATCATTAATCATTAGTGTAGTGGAATAACTGAGGACATGGAAAGGAGACGTGACCCATGAGCACCCCCCCCCAGCAAACTGGGGGCTGGTGAATAAGCCAGAACTGTAAACAGTACTAAATGCTTTGAGCACCCCCCCCGGCAAACCGGGGGCCTGCGAATAAGCATTGAGTGCTTTGGGCACTGATCCATGAGATGTCCTCAGTATCATCAGAATGGTGAGAACGCAAGGAAATGTCCCTGTGCTACTTCAGTATAATCAAAATAATGGTGGGAAATTTATGCTGCTTTTGCGCTCAAGGACGAAGTATGACATGTTTTCAAGAAAGCTCATTATTGCTTGTATAATCAATAGAAGCATATGTTACTGCTTTGGCATTTCTAAAATGTTAAAAAAACAAGTCTTAAAATGTAAACATAGATAATGCTTTAATAAAAGCTACCACAACAGGACAGACGGCGCTGTTTTGCCTGAGCGAGTGGCAGCCCTCTACTGCTGTGCTTCGACACAATTCATCTCACGTGATGAGCTTACTTTCGGCTCTGTCATAAGATAAACTACAACATTTGGCACCCGAACAGGGACCTGAAGGTAAGTAATCACGTGATTGCGGGACCGAAGGGGAAATTGGTCCGCTCAAGAGTAAGGGAAACCTTCGGGAGCAGTAGAGTAACTGTAATGGGGAATTCCCATTCAATAGAATTTCAATACATTAGACTCCTGAAACAGTTATTACAGAGTTCAGGAGTGAAAGTAAAGCCAGAATCTTTTGATGAATTGTTTGCGCTGGAACGTAAACATTGTTACTGGTTTCAACCTACTGGTCATAACCAGTTGAATTTAAAAGTTTGGAAACAGGTTATGCAAACCTTAAGAAGAGCTCATCAGCATGGAGACCCTATATCTGTCCGTGTTTGGTCTCTTTGTAAATTAATTTCCCTTGCCCTGGAACCATTACAATCTGAGACTGAAAGTGAAAATGGGGCGCACCCTCAGCGTCCGAATTCTGCTCCCAATCATTCTGCTGCTTTTCGTACTCTGTTTCGTGAGTCGCCTATAGAGGACCTTCCTCCGCCTCCTCCTCCCCTTGTGTCTGAGACAGGAGAGGATTTTTCAGGTTCCAGTGATAAAGGGGCTTTTTCTGATGATGATAAAGATCAGGAGCAGGCTAGCAAACAAAATGAGATGCCACTTTCTCAACAGAATGAGATTTCTGATATACTTTCAAAGTTAAAAAATTTGATGGTTAAATTGGAAGAAAATAAAAACAATGCTACCACTCTTTTATATCAGGAGCCATGTCCTGCTATTCCTTCTGCTCCTCCTTTAGAATTAGCAGCTTATCCTGTTGGAGCCTCTCGTCAGTTTTGCTTTCCTCTAACACCTGAATCTAATGGACTATTGTTGGAAGAAGAGATAAATAAGGAAGAAAAGCAATATTCTGAATCACTTTTTGCTTTCCTTATTGTTAGACAAGCTATGTCTGCTAATGATCAATTTCCGAATGGATATGTAAATGTTGAGTATAACCATCATGATGTAAAAATTTTTAAAATGCTAAAAGAAGCCATTAATGCATATGGGATGCATTCTAATTATATTCAAGGTCTTTTGTCTAGGTATGCTTCCGAAAACATATTAATTCCTCAAGATTGGGAGGCACTTGCCAAGACTGTTCTTGACTTGGTGGAAAAAAGAAGACACCTCCATTGACCTGGGGGCAAATGAAAAAGTTTACAGGCACTGCTAAAAATCTTGTCATTTCACAGGGTAAACCCCTCACTAGCACCAATCTTTTTGTGGCCATGATGGCAGTGTTGTCTACGCAGGTAATAAGCATATCAGCCAATGAGATAAATTGTACTAACCATACTTATTGGACTTATATTCCTAACCCTCCTCTTAATATGTGGGTTACCTGGTGGGATGCCCCAATTCTTGTATATGTAAATGAGTCTGGATGGTTGCCTGGTCCTTTTGATGATAGAGGCCCTTTGAAGCCGAAAAAAGAAGGAAGGATAATAAAAAAGTACACGGTGGATGTTAATGGACCTCCTATTTTTATGGAAAAGGGAGATCATCGCCTTAAAATGAATTATCAGACATGGTTAAGTGTTGTCAAAAATAAAAACAGATATCATGGGTTATATCTTTTGAGTGCTTATAGTTTTAAAAGTTCTAATTCCACTCTTAATGAGAATGTTTCCGCACCTTACTTGCCTCCATGCCAGGTGCCTCTTGTGGATCGATTATTGGATTGGGTCCATTGGACTCAATGCTGAGGAGAAATGGCTCGGGTTCTTGTTAATACTTCTTGGGGAAGCGTCATTGATTGGAGCCCTTTTGGCTCCACCCGAGGATAAAGGGGTCTAAAACATCTACACTGGCATAGAGAGGATAACACTATTTATAACAATACTATTAATGATACCATAGTATGACATGCAGGAGGGTTTTCTCCTCCTGGTCCTCATTTAAATGGATATCCTATCCAAAAGGATTTGTGGAAGCTTATGACAGCTTTGAAAAAGATTAATGCTTGGGTAGGACATATGGTTAACAAATCTGGAAATCATAGTTTGACTTTTCATTAAAATGTTACTCGATATACTCGTAGTTATCTGAAATTACCTTATATATTGTTAAAGGGACCAGCTGTATGGAATGAGACTCAAGGTATTATAATGTGTAAAAATTGCTCTCGGTATACCTGCATTAACTCTAGTATATCTTTTAACATATATACTAAAAGTTTTTATATCTTACAAGCTCAGACAGGTCTTTGGCTTCCTGTCAATCTTTGAAGGAAATGGCAAAAATCTCTTCCTAAGACTGTTTTGCAATATTTGGTTGATACATTAAAAAAAAGTAAAAGATTTGTAGGAATGTTGATTACAGCTGTCATGGGTATTATAGCCATAACAGCTACTGCTGCAGTAGTTGGAGTTGCTTTAGAACAATCTATTCAGACCATTGATTATATAACTGATTGGCATAAAAATTCTGAAACGCTTTGGTCCTCTCAACGACAAATTGATTCGGAAATAACAGATTTACAACAAGCTGTGGTTATGTTGGGGGACCAACTTGTGAATTTACAAAGACAAATGAAGCTACGTTGTGACTGGAATCAAAGTGCCTTTTGTGTCACTTCAGTTCCATATAATCAGTCTACATTCCCCTGGACAAAAGCTAAAAAGCATTTATTACATCACAAAAATTTGACAAAAGAAATTGTAAATTTACAAGAGAAAATTCAACAAACTTTTCAGAAGAGATTGCAACGACTTAATTCACAAGAAGTATGGACTAGAATTATTCAAGGACTTAATAATCTAAATCCCATGTCTGAATTACATGCTTTATTTGGTTCTACTGCAGGATTGCTAATGCTCATTATAATAATAATCATATGTTTAATTGTAGTCCGACGACAAGCAAAAGCTACCCGCCATACAACATTGCAACAAGCTGCTGTGTTCTCCTTGATGCTGCACAAGCTACAAAACAAAAAGGAGGAAATGTAGTGGAATAACTGAGGACATGGAAAGGAGACGTGACCCATGAGCACCCCCCCCCCCAGCAAACTGGGGGCTGGCGAATAAGCCAGAACTGAAAACAGTCCGGATTGCTTTGAGCCCCCCCAACAAACCGGGGGCATGTGAATAAGCCAGAACTGTAAACAGTCCTAAATGCTTTGAGCCCCCCCGGCAAACCGGGGGCCTGCACATAAGCATTGAGTGCTTTGGGCACTGATCCATGAGATGTCCTCAGTATAATCAGAATGGTGAGAACGCAAGGAAATGCGTTCAGTATAATCAAAATAACGGTGGGAACTTTATGCTGCTTTTGCGCTCAAGGACGAAGCACGACATGTTTTCAAGAAAGCCCATTATTGCTTGTATAATCAATAGAAGCATATGTTACTGCTTTGGCATTTCTAAAATATTAAAAAAACAAGTCTTAAAATGTAAACATAGATAATGCTTTAATAAAAGCTACCACAACAGGACAGACGGCACTGTTTTGCCTGAGCGAGCAGCAGCCCTCTACTGCTGTGCTTCGACACAATTCATCTCATGTGATGAGCTTACTCTCGGCTCTGTCATAAGATAAACTACAACACATTAGAGAATGCAAATTAAAACTACAATGAGATATCATCTCACACCCGTCAGAATGGCCATGATCAAAAAATCTAGGAACAATAGATGCTGGAGAGGGTGTGGAGAAAAGGGAACACCCTTGCACTGCTGGTGGGAATGTGAATTGTTACAGCCACTATGGAGAACAGTATGGAGGTTCCTTAAAAAACTACAAATAGAACTACCATATGACCCAGCAAACCTACTACTAGGATTGCTACTAGGATTCCTACTACAATCCTACTACTGAGCATACCTGAGAAAACCATAATTCAAAAAGAGTCATGTACCAAAATGTTCATTGCAGCTCTATTTACAATAGCCTGGAGATGGAAACAACCTAAGTGTCCATCATCGGATGAATGGATAAAGAAGATGTGGCACATGTATACAATGGAATATTACTCAACCATAAAAAGAAACGAAATTGAGCTATTTGTAATGAGGTGGATAGACCTAGAGTCTGTCATACAGAGTGAAGTCAGAAAGAGAAAGACAAATACCATATGGTAACATATATATATGGAATTTAAGGAAAAAAAATGTCATGAAGAACCTAGGGGTAAGACAGGAATAAAGACACAGACCTACTAGAGAATGGACTTGAGGATATGGTGAGGTGGAAGGGTAAGCTGTGACAAAGCCAGAGAGAGGCATGGACATATATACACTACCAAACATAAGGTAGATAGCTAGTGGGAAGCAGATGCATAGCACAGGGAGATAAGTTCAGTGCTTTGTGACCGCCTCGAGCAGTGGGATACAGATTGTGGGAGGGAGGGAGATGCAAGAGGGAAGAGATATGGGAACATATGTATATGTATAACTGATTCACTTTGTTATAAAGCAGAAACTAACTCACCATTGTAAAGCAATTATACTCCAAAACAGATGTAAAAAAAAAAAATGACATTTGACAAGAATGAAAGAATGCAAAAATGATTCAGTGAGGAAAAATTACCTTTTCTACAAATGGTCATGGAGTAATTAAAAAATTCAAAATGGATTACAGACTTAGGTGGAGAAAGGAAAAGTATAAAATTTTTAAAAGGTCATGGGAGAAAATCTTCATGATTCAGAGCTAGGCAAAAAGGTTTTAGACTTGATCCCAAAAGCATGGTCCATAAAAAGATAAGTTGATTAATTGGACTTCAAATTTTTCTTTAAACCTATATTTAAACTTATTTTATTAAAAATATTTTTCCTTTGTGAAAGATGATGTGAAGAGGATAAAAAGACAAGTCACAAGTTAGGGGAAAACATTTGCAATCTATATATCCTACAAAGGACTTGTGCCTAGAGTACATAAAGAATTCTTAATACTAAACATTTATAAGAACTGTATTAAAAATAAGTGAAATACATGAACAGACATTTCACTAAAAAGCATATGTAGATGTAAAATAAGCACATTAAAATATGTTCCACAACATTAACCATCAGGGAAATGCAAATCAAAGACTACAATAAAATATCACTACACATTTATTAGAATAGCTAAAATAAAAAATTGTGACAACACCAAATTCTGACACATCCATATCCAGAGAAACTGGAGCATACATATATTGTTAATATGAAATGACAGACCCATCTAGGAAAAAATTGGCCGTTTCTAATATAACTAAACATGCACTTACCATATGATCCAGAAATTCACTCTTGGGCATTTATCCAAAGAAATGACAACTCATGTTCACACAAAAGCCTGTACATAAATGTTCATAACAGCTTTATTTGTAAGAGCCAAATTTTTCAGAACTCATTCAACTGGTGAATGGTTAAACAAGATGTGGTGCATGCATCACATGGAATACTACCTCAGCAATTAAATTATTGATACATACAAATAACTACTCAGCAATTTAAAAAAGTAAACATACTAATTCAACCTTGTTGAATTGCCATGGAGTTACGTGGAGTGAAAAAATCAATCCCAAAAGGTTACATACCATATTGCTTCATTTATATACATTTTTTAATAACAAATTTTAGAAATGCAGGACAAATGGAGGTTTCTAGGGGCTAGGGACAGGAGGGAGGAGAGAAGAGGTGGGTGCAGTTATAGAAGGGCAATATCAGGGATTCTTTTTGACTGAAATGTTCAGTATCTTAACTGTGGTGGTGGATTCAGAAACTTCCAGGTGTGATAAAATGTTGTAGAACTAAATACAAATATACATACAAACACATGCACACTTCACAAATGAGTACAAGTAAACCTGGTGAAATCTGAATAAGATCACTGGGTTTTATTAATGTCAATATCTTGGTTGTGATATTGTTGTATAATTTTGCAAATGTTACTACTGGGAAAACCAGGTCAAAGATAACACAGTGGATTTCTCTATTGTATATTATAACTGCATGTGAATCTATAATTATCTCAATAAAAATTTATTTTCCTTCTTCTTTGAAGAAAATAAATCTCAATTTCTAGTTTTAGTGTTAATGGTGGAAGGTTAAAAAAAAGAATTATATGGAAAAAAAACCATCTAGGGAAATATTGAAAAAGTCATCCTCCTTTATGTATGTAAAGCAATTAGCATCGTGTCCTCTTGCAACACAGAGTGAGTACTCAATAAATGTTACCTACTATGCACAGTGACACAGTGACCCTACCTCAGTAAGGGAAGGATTATTCCTGAAAGTCTAATTTGAAACTCTGAACATTTTTTTCATAGAAACTTTGTTAAACATAATATAATGTTTTGTGCTACAATCTGTTTAGAACAATACTTAAGGGACCTTAGAAGTTAAATAAGATTTTACGGAAGTGCTGTAGATATCTATCTGCCATATTAAATATTCCCTAGAAGAAAAATAATTTCCAAACAAATTAAATGCAAATGAACTTTACACCCTTCTCACAAATTGTAAATTATTATTATATTTATGGGTATTTTAAAATATTTTATTGGAGTGCAAATATAATTTTCATATTCAAATATATATATAAACTTTATTTCAAGAATTATTTGTACCAGTCATTATTTACATTGCCAAGAAAAATCTGATCTATCTTTAAAGAATGCACGAATTATTTTTACAAATATATTATAATTTTTAACTGATTTTCTTTCCATGTATTTCTATTCTATATTTGTTTTCATTAATTGTGCTCCTTCCCTTTTTTCAGCTCCTTCAAATCAAGACTCTGATGTCTATGAATAAAGTGTCTAGATGTGAAGAGAGAAATTATTTCATAAAAAACTATTGAATATTAGGAAAATATGAAAAAAATAATTGAGATGAATGTGCAGACACCAAAATAATTAATGGGAATATTGTGATGAAAATCCAAATTAAAGTTAGAATAAGAAATACCTTAAAATTCTGCTTGTGATTATTTCACTTTGGGGAATGTGTAAAGGAGAACAAAATCAAGTTGTTTTTTTTTTTAATGACCTGCAAGTATCATAACAAAACAAAACAAACACCATATACTAGTCATTGCTTATATGGCCTAAAGAATATTTTAGTTACTATTACTAAACTTTATCTCATTAAGCAATATAAAAGAGTTGAATCGCTAACAATTGGGCATCTACTTCTAATTAGGGCAATTTAAATTTAAGTAATCCAGTTAAAACGTGGCCCTTGATTCTCATATAACAGCATTGTGAGTTATGCATCAAATAGAAGCAGGCCCTACTTCTAGCAGAAGGAATGGAGGGAGAGAGGGTAGGTAGCCTAAAAACACTCACAATTTTAAGACTCATATCCTACTAGTATGCCAGATTCCTTGAGACCTAACTGGCATGCATGCTGGTTTTGAAGATCCTATTTAGATGAGTTAGGAATGACTGTTTACTTCTCCCCTTAATACTTCTAAATAACTGTAACACCAACTAGAATGGTTAGTCAACATAATATATAATCTCGCTTAGGGCAGGGATGATTCATATGCATACCTTTGTTTTAATTGAGTAGATAAATTGTCTTTGACTAAAATGTAACAAGTTTAGTATATCTACTAAGATAAGCATACTAACATAATGTTAATTTGAAAAAAACAGGAAACACAAGTACAGATGGATCAGAGACTTCAAAAGGAATTTGAAATTTACAGTTTTCCTGATATTGTGCCATTAACATACATTGGGTAGAATTATTTTTATCATAGCAACTGATTTAAATTTTGACACTACCAGAAACTACCAGTTTAATGTATTAAACTAGGTTGATTCTTTATATATTCTTTTTTTTTTTCTCAAGGTAGACTTTGTTTTTGTGTGACAATTAAAGACTTATTAATGCATTTACAGATTTTCCCTTTCAATCTCCCTTATTCATACCAAACCCATCCCTCACCCAGGAAAATCCCTGTGTTTGCCTATAATGTTAATATTTGGGACACTTTGTGCAAATAGGATAATGGGTGAAGAAAACACATGAGTGAAGTCCAGAAGTACTATAATGGCCTGTAAAATAATATATTGAGGTACAATTGACAGGAAGAGGAGTAGATTAAAATTTTTAAATTTATAGTAATTCTTGGGAAAGTTGAGGTAGTAGTGGATATAGAGGAGTTTGTAAAATAGAATTGTGAAGAGTTAGACACTGAGATGAGAGAGGAATAATTTTAGTACATTTAGATGTGTGTCATGCACATGCATTCCTCTGAAATTATTCAATGATGATTTAAATTGTTTTCCAGGACTTTGTAGTCATTGACTTTGGGTTTCCATCTACATCACATCACATGATAGGGTTGACCACAAAGACTCACACAGATTTGGATTATGCATATTTTAATTTATGCTATTTTTAAAATATTTTTAAAGTAAGGAAGTCATACCTGCTCATTCTACTAAGTGAAAATAATACAGAAATGTAGAAAGTCAAAGTTGAAGGAAATATGTATTCTTATACAATTCTGATAGGAGTGTAAAATGTTAAAACTATGTTAGCCTCTTGACATGATGAAAATCATTACATAAATTGTACTATATAATACTGAAAATGATTAAATGATGGTTTGACATGGATAAATCTACAAAGTATGACAACCAAAAAATGTTGCAGAAAAGAATGCTTTGTATGATAACAAAGGTGGTAGGCAGCCACTGGGATCACCTCTAATGATTCCCACCTCCTGATATTTATGTCCTTGTGTAATCCTTTCCACATGAGTGTGGGCTGAAATTAATAACTTGCTTCTAATGAATAGGAAAGACTCTAGCTTTGGTCTTGGCTGCACTCTCTTGCTCTCTTACTTGGGAACTCCAGTGGAAGTCAGCTTCCATGTTGTGAGCTACCCTATTTGGAAGTCCATGGATCAAGAAACATAGGGAGGGTATGATGGTTAATTTTATGTGCTAACATGAGGGGACTAAGAGAAGCCCAGATAGCTGGTAAAATATTATTTCTGGGTGTATCTGTGATTGTGTTTCTGGAAGAGATTAGCATTTGAATCAGCAGACTGAGTAAAGAAGAGTGCCCTCACCAATGTGGGTGGGTATCACCTAATCCATTGAGGGCTTGAATAAAACAAAAAAGTGGAAGAAGGGACAATTTGTTTTCCTTGCTTGAGCTAAGACATTCATCTTCTCCTGCCCTCAGACTTATGCACTCTTGGTTCTCAAGCATTTGAACTCAGCCTGGGACTTACAATATTGGCTTCCCTGGTTCTCACACCTTCATACATGGACTGAATTACAGCACTCACTCTCCTGTTCTCCAGCTTGCAGAGAGCAGATCATGGGACTTTGTGGTCCGTAATCATGTGAGCCAATTTCTATAATAAATGTCCTCATATTTCTATCTATCTCTATCTATCTTATAGTTTCTGTTTCTCTGAAAAACCTTGACTAATATAGGAGGCTTCTGGTCAATGACCAGTGAGGAACTGCGAACCGCAGTTCAACAACTCAAAAGGAACAGGATTCTACTAACAACCATGTGAATGAACTTGAAGGCAGATTTTCCCTCTGTTGAGCTGTTAGGTGACACTGCAGCTATGACCAATATCTTTTTTTTTTTTTTTTTTTTTTTTTTTTTTGCGGTACGCAGGCCTGTCACTGCTGTGGCCTCTCCTGTTGTGGAGTACAGGCTCCGGACATGCAGGCTCAGCGGCCATGGCTCATGGGCCTAGCCGCTCCGCGGCATGTGGGATCTTCCCAGACTGGGGCACGAACCCATGTCCCCTGCATCGGCAGGTGGACTCTCAACCACTGCACCACCAGGAAATCCCCTATGACCAATATCTTGATTGCAGGCTTATGCGAGACCTTGAGACAGAGGCACCCAGTCAAGCCATGTCTAGATTCCTTATCCACAGAAACTGTGAGATAATAAATGTTTGTTCTTTTAAGTCACTAAGTTGTAGGGTAATTTGGCATACAGCTAAGATAACTGTATAATATAATATAATATAATATCATTTATGTAAAATTTAAAAGCACAGTACATTACATTTTATGGACACGTGAGAAAAACATGAATAAGAATAACGACAACTTTTGGATAATACTTCTTAAAATAAGAGAAGGGAAATGTGGTGAGTGGGGGTGGTCAATGGCAAGGCATAAGTGAGTTTCAACTGTAACTATAACATTTTGTTTACTAAAAAGTATTTTAGAAGTAAACGTAGTAAATATAGGTGGTAGGTAATTGGTGTATTATCTCATTCTCTGTTTTTTCTACTATATTTTGGAAATACTTCATAAGTTAAAAAACAACAGTGAAAACAATGTAAATATTCTAAATAATTTATGTTTATAAAAACTTATCATTCTATTATTTTCTGTAACTTGATTTTGTACTTACAAATTTAAACTGGATATCTTATAATGATATTCTGCTTTATAGTTGCAGAGTGGTCCATTATGTGGAATTACATAATTCAGACATCGAAATATGCGGCGAGCCGCTTCTGACCAGCAGAATGACGAGTCACCACACGCTAGATTCTTCTCGTATCACACTTTATTGGAGTACAGCTTGGTTTCAGACAGATGGAAGGAAGACCCCGAGCTTTGTTCACACTGGCTTTTTATAATGCACTATAACCTGTGGCACCCTGTGGTTGGCTGGTTAACTCAATCTGTGGTTGGCTGGTTAACTCAACAAGATATGTGCTGTTCACAATTTATTGGTTGCAATTCTGAGCCTTTATTAGCATATTGGCTCGTCGTGGTGCATGTGTGGCACATAGCCTTTGGGCTACTCCCTGATAAGCGTTATCTGCGACCAGCAGAACAACGGCTTCCACGTTATCTGCGGCATGGCAGAACAACGGCTTCCCACAGAAATAGATAGGTATTTTTATTGCTTCCAATATTTTATTAAAATATTGTCTCTGAATATTATTTGCATTTGTACAAATGCTTGCTCAGAAAAAAAATGGACAAATGGATTTTATAATTCAATGGTTTTGTGGAATTTACATTTTAATTAATATTTCTATGGTTCTGAATATGCTCCAAAAATTTATGCTTGTACCAACATTGTATAAATATGCTTTTGCTAGCACTAAATTTTTTTTTATATTTTAAATCTTTGAAAAAGTGAAGAGAACTTGTTTTGATTTGCATCTGTTTAATTAGTAAATTTGATGTTTCTTTTCTTATGTTTGTGAGCAATTTACAATTCTTTTGTTAATTCTTGTTGTGTTTACTTATTTTAAATGAGGTATTCATGTTTTACTGGTCTATAGATTCTCATATATTATAGACACGTCTCTTGTTTGTCACATATATTTGTAAATGTATTTCCCAATTTGCTACTTATTCTCTAAATTTGTTTATAGTGTCTTCTTTCACATAGATTAAAAAATAATTCTGCATTCAAACTTGCCTGAATTTCTTTTTAAAATTTTTAATCTTTGAATCATGTTTATGTACATATCCTCTAATATTTTCTTTTAAAACTTTAACAATTTTTAAAATTATTCTTTTGGTTTACATTTAGATCTTTCCACCATCTGGAATCTATTTCTGGAAATGGTGATGTAAGCTAAATATTTCACTGTATTCTTTTTCCAAATGGTTAATTATTCTAACATAATTTATTGAGTAATTCATCCTTTCTCTCCAATTACCTGAAATATTACCTTTTCTATATAAATTCTTATTTATGTTTTATTTTGCTTCTGGACTCTGTTCCATTTATCAATTTTTCTACTTAAGTTCAAAACTCTTGAACCTTTGAGATTTAAAATAAGTTTTGTTATATTTTAGTGAAAGTCCTAATTTTTTTCCCATAAATTGCTTAACTATTCCTACATTCTTCCCTGAAACAGATGAACAGTAGATGAAATCTCTTCCCTTATACTCTTGGGAATTAATAGAATGGGCCGACTAGGGCAGGTAGAAGCTTTAAGGGTATTTGCTTCACTCAGGTAGTGATGGGACTGCACATTATTCCTTGCAAGCCTGGAGGCTTTTCCACAAATAGTTATAAATGCCTGTAGATGGCTAACTAAACAAGAGGGCAGGTTGAGTCATTTTCCGGCAAGTGTATGTGTGTGGTTTGGTGTGAACTGCTGTATGTCTATTCCAGGAGGAGTAAAGATCAGGAGTATACAGGCCTCCTCTTGCTATGTGGCTGGGAATAAAGTTCCCCAAATGAGACACTTTTGAGAAGTCTCATTGTGCAGCTTCTGTAGCTTTCTTATTTAGAAGGGCTGCTACTAGGAGTCTAAGAGATGGGACGCTTTCTAAGGGACCCATCTCTCTAAGTGACTTCTGATTCATTCCCAGGATAAATATAGGTGTACAGAAATATTTCCACATGCTTTGCTGTCGGCTACAGGAGTAGAACATTTTATAGCTGTTGTTCACAATGCAGAGCAAACTCTGAGGCCTACAGTTAAGAAACTAAATGTATTAGGACATTCTGCAAAACAAAATTTTGTCTCTTGAGGTATTAACCTTAAACCATGCAAAACTGCAGCAGATTTGAGATTACAGTTATTTTAAATATACCCAATTCAAATTCTTAGATGGGACTGCCTTCTCATGCCAAATACTTTTGCTTTTCTTTTCCCTGTTCAGAGAATACCTCAGTATGGCGGGTGTTCTCCCAGTTTTATATGTAAATAAAGACAGATGGAAAAATATATGTAGATATAGAAATAAACACCTAGGGTCAACTCTGTAAGCTTTTGTTACCTAAAACTTCAGAACTAGGTTTAAATGGTTCAAAAGATTTATTTGCGTAGCATTTGTTATTGTCTACTAAACAGCCTTGAAAATAATGAGAGTAGTGAGTGGTGAATGCTTGCTTGCGCCTTAAGCCATAGTGAATAAACTACACCAAATAACCAAGCAAGAATCTCTAAATGTAACTCCAGTGTCCTCCAGCCTGTTAGCTCCTGATTCCTTGTCCTTCCTCTATGCTTTAGGACAAATGATGCTGCCAAGAAAGGGCATTGTAACTCCTTGAGATGATTTTAAAGCAATAGCATATAAACTGTTTCTAACCTGTTTTATTATGAGAGTATTGCCAGTTCCTCAAGAATTGATCTAGCTGGAAAGAAGGGAATATCCATTTTCAAAGTTTGATTGTAAGCAATTTTTACCTCTAAATAAATAATCTCTGGAAAATCTTAGGCTTACTTAAAATAAATCTGTGAGAACTGGGGTAAGGGGAAATGGGGAATTTTGTTGCTCAATAGGTGTAAAGTTATAGTTATACAAGATGAATGAGTTCTAAAGATCTGCTGTACAACATAGTGTCTATAGTTAACAATATGTTATTGTGCACTTAAATTTTTGTTAAGACAGTAGAGCTTATATTGTGTTATTACTGCAACAACAAATATAAATCTACAAAATTGTAAATTCTATAAAAATTCGTATGGTCTTTCCTAGATGTATGATGAGTATATGGCAATGCAAGGATTGAATCTAGATTATAAGGATATGATAAATAAAGTTGTATGTCTTCGTTGACTATTTTTCATGATCTTTTGAATATTATCATTAGTATAATACTTTGCATTTTTTCAGAGAAAAGGATTAAATATATTTGCTTTAATTAATTTTTTTCATATTTTTGGAAAAAAATCAAGTAAGGCAACTTATGTAGCAACCAGAATAAATAAATGAAAGACAGAAGTCTAGGGTATGAAATTCAAATATGGCAATATCTAACAAAATGTGAAGAGCTACTTAAGAAACAATTTTGCTTTGGACAAAATTCATCTTTGTCAATAGTTTTGTTTTTTCATATAAGCAAAAATTTTATTTTAATTTTCCTTTTCAAATCTAGTTCTACAAAAGGTCGGGCAGAATGTAGAAGGAATAACCAACTTATATGTTCATTTATTTCTACTAATGCATCAATGCACAAATAAAGCATATAAATATTAACTAATTGACTAAAATAAAGCTCTTTACATAATCAGTTTGAAGATGCATTGTTTCAACTATCTATTGCTAATAACAGCTTAATGATACAAAACAGCATTGATATATTATTAATTACTGTTATTATTATCATCACTTATGGTTCAGAGGTTTGATTTGGATCAGGTAGACAATTCTTTTTGTGGGCTTCCCAGGTTACAATCAGTTGATGACAGGGGCTGGAGTCATTTAGAAGGCTTCCTCACTCACATGTGTGGCAGTTGATGTTGGCTGCTGCCTGGGACCTCAGTGATGGCTGTCAGCTGATGTATCTTGACAAGGATTCTCAATGTGGCTTGGGCTTCCTTATAGCCAGCCTGACAGCTGACTTCTGGTAGTTACTGTCCCATGAGGAAAACAGGTAGAAGCTCTATTGTGTTGTCAATGATATGAACTCTTATCAAGAATATAACCTATTCATGAACCTCATAGACAGTAACATTACTTACACTATATGTAATATCACTTCCATCAGGCCAGTAAGAAAGACCCACTCAAGTTCAAGAGGAGGGAATACAGTTTCTATCTCTTGATAGAGTTGTTTGTGAAAATCTGGAAGAGCATGTGGGACTGTAAATATTGTTGCAGTTGTTGGAAAATACTATCTGCTATAGGAATCTAAGGAAAGTAACATAAGAGAGTAGTTAAGTATGGTTCAGTCTCTGACAATAACCAGAAGTATGAGCTTAGGTAGGTAAATTGTTCTACCTTTCTAAGGCATGGTTTCCTCATCTACAAAGTGGGGATAACAACTTCTAATTTTTAGGGCTAATGTGAGCGTTAAATGAGATAATGCATTTAAAGTGCTTGGCACATTGTGGATGCTTAATAAATATTACCTACTACTACTATTATTATTATTCATTATTATTGCTATTGTATGAAATGGAGCCACTCTATCCAATAGCATTTTCTTTATTAATAGAAATGTTCTGTATTTTCATTGTTCAGTATGGTAGCCTTTAGCCATATATGGCTATGGAATTCTTTAAAAGTGACTAGTGCAATTTATGAACAGAATTTTAGAATTTTATTAAATTTAAAACAGTCACTGTTGGGAGATTTTCAATGGGCCTCTTGAATTTCTACATCTCTTGTGAGGGAAGTACTAACTGTCTCTTGTTCTGAACTAGCTTTTCAAGGATGTTTGTAGAGAGAAGAGCCTTGGTAGTGTCTCCCTCCAGAGAAAAGAGCAGGCATACTTAAAGCCCATTATAAAAGATTTGAGCTCCGTAAACTCAAAGTTTATCATCTATAATACATCCCATTGTGTATGCAGGTTTCAGATGGCTTTTTTTGTATCACCCTGTGGGAACTGAGGCTCAGAAAACCAGTGCAAAATATGGTACTCTTGCTACTGCTATTGCTGTGGGTAATGAACTACCCTTGTCTTGTATCCAGGAGTTTCAGAAAGCTGAATAATATTCTATTGTATGTATATGTCACATTTTCCTTATCCATTCATCTGTTGACAGACATTTAGATTATTTCCATATCTTGGATACTGTGAATAATGCTTCAATGAACATGGGAGTGCAGATATGTCTTTCAGATCCTGATTTTAATTATTTTGGATATATACGCAGAAGTGGGATTATATTCAAGTTCACTGATTCTTTTTTCTGCTTGATCAAGTCTGTTGTTGAAACCCTCTAGTGAGTCTTGCAGTTCAGTTATTATATATTTCAGTTCCAGAATTTTTGTTCAGTTCTTTTTAGTAGTTTCTCTTTGCTGATATTGTTATTTTATTCATGTATTGCTTTCTTAATTTTGTTTAGTTGTGTATCTGTGTTCTCTTATAACTCACTGAACTTCTTTAAGATGATTATTTTGAATTCTTTGTCAGATGATTCATAGATTTCCATTTCTTTAGGGTCAATTACTAAACATTTTTGCTGTTGTTGTTCCTTTATTGTATCATGTTTCCCTGATTTTTTGTGTTCCTTGTAGCTCTGCTTTGATGTCTGTACATTTGAAGAAACTGCTGCCTCTTCCAGTCTTTACAGACTGGCTTTGACAAGGAAAGACCTTCACCAATCAGCCTGGCTAGGCATTCTGGGAGCCACTCAAACCTTTTCTATGAATGTATCTTCCTTGAACTTGTGCATGTAGATTGTGAATTAGAGTGATTTACTGGTTTCTTTCTTTCTTTCTTTTTTTTCAAGACTCTGTAATCTCCTGCTCCTCTGCCCTTCTGGTGTCTGACTGCTATACTGTAGGCTAGGACATTAGAGGCATGCTCTACTTCTCTCTCTCCTTCCTTGTGGAGGAGTCTTAAGATTGGCCCCTTTTCCCAATTTTGCAGAGCAGTGCTGGGAACAGCAAGCCACCCTTCACTCTTCCTTCTTATTAGTTGCCTCCATAAACCTAAGTTGATTCCACCAGGGTCCTTTGTGAGGGGTGACAGAAATGAGCCTCTTGGACAGCCTAGTGAAAGACCAGAATGTTGGATGCATTCTCCACTCCTCTCCTCCCTCCAAGGGGAGAAGTTTCAGGTTCTTTACTTGATTGCAATCTCACAGAGCAGTGCCAGCCGCAGCAGGCTGTCTGCCCCATTTCTTTTTTCTTAACTTCCCCCTGGCATCTGAACTATGCCAGTTTTACCAGGACTACATATGAGGCAAGACAGAAACAAACTTCTCCAGCAATGCATGTAAGCACCAAGATATTTGAGGCATGTTCCATTCTATCTTTTCCCTGATTGGAGAAGTTGCAGGCCAAGGTTGTCTCTATGTGCAACTTGAGGAAAGGGCTGGCTCAAGTTAAATAAAACTACTCTTCTTTCTCATTTCAATGTAGTTGTTCTTTGTTTTGTGCTCATCTAGAGTACTGCAACTTCCTAACCAAATTTTAGACCTCTTATAAAGGTATTTTGGTCCATATGTTATTGTTAAATTGGTGTTTCTGTTGGGGAACGAGGACTAGGCCTTCCTACTTTGCCATCTTGCTGACATCATTCCCTTGTTATTTTAATTGATGACTTATAGTCCAGTTTTCCTCAAAAGTCAGAATCTATTCCAAAGGTAAGAATCAGGAACTAAAACTATTTTGAAGCTATGTATAGGTTGATGGGACTTTCTTACTGATGAGCTTAGTGAGAGCTTTCTTTTATTGGACTGAGATTTGGTCATTATGTTGGTGGATGCCCACATGTTAGAACTTGGAAATTTTCACTCTGGGATAGTTCAATTTATTTTGATTAGAAAACCTGATTGTATCTGGAAGACAGACTTTGGGAGGTAACACTTCTTTTTTAGGAGAGGGAGAGCAAATGGGAAATTTACTTGTCAGTGTTCAGTCTTTCAATCAATTTCACATTTTCAGTCACATATTTTTTTCTAAAACGCTTTTATCTAGTAGAAAAGGTAACAGTAGGCACTGAAGAACTCCAGAAAGGTTGAGTACATAGAAAGAGCACACATGATGGTGTGGAACTTGTCTACCTGAAAGAGAAATAGAAGATTATGCCCACAGGTACTTCAATAACTTCTTCAATTATAGGTGTGAGCCTAGGCACTCCAAGATATTTTCTAATTTTGAATAACTTTGTAAAATTTGTGTAGGTTTGCAGAATTTGCTGTGAAAGAAAGTGTTGTTTACAAATTTGAAAGAAATAATGAAAATAGAGACAGAATCTTTACAGAAATGGGATTCTTATCATGGAAGAAATAGTATAAGCCTGTCCTGTAAATAATAGACCTTTTAAAGGATGGCAGAACTGTTTTGTGTAAATGTAGATGAGTGAATTATAATTATAACAACACTAGCTACTATTATTTGTTGTTAAGCAATATGATTTGCATTATTCAAATAATTTAATCTCCACAGTAACCCTCTATTTTACTATAACACAAAAAGCCTAAAATTCTGATGTTATTTTTGTCTTCAATACAGTGGGATAATTTTGTAACTAAAACAGATTAAGCAATTAACTAATAACAACATACGCTCCATTAAAATACACTTAACATATCCATTCCATAGACTGAGGGCCTGGGACAAAAACAAAAAAGACTACACATCATAAAAGTAGGTTACCTCTAATCCTAGATTCCTATAAATTAATGTAGCTCTGGTCTTTCATAAGTGTGACAGACTGAATCAAAGAATTGTTGTTAATATGTAGCATTTTCAGAAGGCCAGTTTTTAAGTAGTCATTGTAAATCACCAAGAAGTAATAAATATCACTTAATACATTGAGAGTTATTACATTGTCATGGCAATGTAATTGTCATGGCAATATTGATTGAAGTGTAACTAAAGGTATGGAATGGGATGCTTTGGAATCTGACCTCTTGAGGTTCAACCTAGCACAGTAACCTTTTAATGTCAAGATAACTGACTTTCTACTCTGCATTTGATGCAAGATTTCCAATTTATAAGACATTCTTTTCATTTTAATTCATAAAGAATGCACTGTTAAATGTTTCATGTAAGAACCTGACTGGTACCTTGTAAAAGTATAGGTTAATGTGAATAGAATATTCACATTAACATTTGTTAATGTTACATTTTGTTACATTTTGAATAGAATATTCAAAATATTCAATTTGAGTATAATTTGTATAATTTTAGTTTCTTTGAATAATTCAGATGCATTCATTTATTCTTGATTAGTGAATCAAAATCTGAAAAAGAATATATTTTACTTTATGACATGTAGCATTAATAATTTATTACTTCACTCACAAATCTTTCTTTCGGGAAAACAGTAGGAAATATTCAGGGAAAGTAATACTCAAAATCACAGATGTACTAATGCCAGGTAGCCACAGCATGATATGAAGAGCAATCTGGATGGATCTGATAAGAGAATTTAGTGTTCTGACAAGCACAGCCATATAAATATACACCTTTTCTATGATTTTAGAATGAAATCTTTTCCCTGGATTTTATCTAGGTACCTATATATGGGTAAAATGTCTTCGAGATTATGGTTTATCCTCATATCACTCTCAGACACAATTCAATGTTACTATGCCTTCCTAATATTTTTCACAAAGTTCTACTTCTATGACTGATCAGTCACACTAAATGAAAAATAGCCAATTTGGTGCTCTTAGGTACCTTAGAAAACAACTACAGGACCTCTATAATGAACAGATTATATTGAATCCCATCATTAAGATATGGATTCTCAACAAGTCACATGTGCCGTAACCCCTTCCTAATGTGTTGCCAAATATTTTCCAAAGTGTAAATTTTATTTTTGTTACAACTGAGAATATGTATTTCATGGCAAAATCTGTCAGAAGAAATATTGAGCTGAGCAGTTGTAAGATACAACATAAGAAGGAAGAAGTATAGCAAATACCAAGCTGTTGTCAGATGAAAATCTTTTACTCCATGAAACACTAGTGAAATTTGCCTCTTGAGTGTATAAAAGTGTAAGGTCAAGTCAGTAAAAAGCTGTAATGATTTAACTAAAGTGAACACAAAAGTCAATAGAGTGACCAATGCTAATGATATTGTGTACCTTCTGAGCCTATATTATACTGTAGTAATGATTATTTTATAACTACTGTTGATTTGTGATTGTTGTGATACTTTTAATTTCTACAATTCTGTCACCCAAACTTCTAACATTTTAAATGTATTGTGAAGTTCCTGATGAAAACAGAACACATATGTTTGTTTTCTTCTCTCCTGAGGAAATACTGCTAGGAAATTCAAGAGTCTCTAAAAAGATTCTACCTAGTCTTCAAATAAGATATTGGAAATCCAAGGTTTGAATAGCTGGAGAAGGCCCTGGATGTCAAAGGAGCAGGATATTTTAATGTATTAGAGCTTCGCTTCAAATTATACTAATCCATTCCAAATTTACAACAAAAATATTTCCTTTAAAAGCCAGTAATAAATGAATAAATTAATTTTGTATGATTATACTTTTTTCATTATGAGAAGTTTCAAACCTATGCAAAGTAAAGAGGATTTTCTAATGAAGCCACATGATCTCACCACTAAACTTAAAAACTATTCAACTATTCAAATTATTCATCAACAATTCATGTCCTAACTTGCTGAATCACTACATACAAGTCCCCTGCCCCACCCATAACTGAGATTATTTTGAAGAAAATTACATAATTATTTCATACTTAAGTATATGCCTTTGCAAATTAAGACTTTTAAAAATATAACCACAATGGAATCATCAAACTTAAAATGAATAATTCCTTAATATCATGAAATATCCACTAAGTGTTATCCGCTAAATTTTCCTCATAGTCTTACACATGTTGTGAGACATTTTTAAAGGCTTTTTTAAATTCAAAAGTTAGAACTCTCTTGAGCTTAATTTAAGGTTTGCATTTAGTACAAAAAATTATAATGTTTTTCCTTTTTCTCTTACTGTTGCTCCTGTGCACAGGAAGTTTAAATGACCTGCATGAAGTATTTGTCACAGTGGGGGGGAAAAACAATAAAGCAAAAGAAGCAACATTTCTCTGATAGTGCAGTGCTTAAGAAAGAGAGAACTGGGAGAAAAATAAAAGTGCTATTTCTACAGTGTTTTTCTGGTTTTTTATGATAAAGGTACAATAGTGTCTATACCTAAATCAAGAGCCTTTTGAATAATACTTGCTGAAGAAAGTAGATTTCAATTTGTTCTTTAATTCACTAACATTATCCTCCATCCAATTCCCACATATATCAGAATATAAATCCTAGACTTCCTGTGACAGTGGTCTGTAATGAAAATGCAAGCAGTATTGAGGGCAAACTAAGAGCCAAAATATTTTGAACTGGTTCTACTCCGTCCAAGCTAGACTCAATCCTCAACTGTTATTCTAGCTACTTATATTCAATAATTTTGAACCCCCTTTTTCCCTGCCAAAGCTGAGAGGCAAGACTGTTGACTTCAGTAGAATGCACTTCAAGCACATATATCTAAAACTGGGAAATTACAGAATGTTAGAATTATAAAATTATGCACATTACAACATTAATTTCTGAACAGGTTAGTATGCTTTCAAATTTCTTCACATGAGGTATTTTTGCTACCATTGCCACACCCCACATCATGGACTTCAATATTTAGTGAGTCTACTATAATGATTACTCCATTTCAGAGCCGTATATTTCTTTGTAAAAATAATTCATTGTAAAAGGATGAGGAGAAATTTATTTTTGTTTCATTACATAATTTTTTAAATCTAATTTTTCATTCTTTATTTGACAGAATCATAACTCTACAAGATTTCCTTTTTCTGCATCTATTCACATGACACTAACACAAAAATTGATTAATTATTTAGGCATTTCCTAGAGTATTTACCTTCCAATACAAACACATAAATGAATGGGAAACCAACAGAACATGACTTGCATTTTATTTATTTCTCCAATAACAGCCATTAAAAAGTCAAAACCCTTAAAACATCTCAAGGAAAATTCAGTTTGTTCTATATGCTTTTAGTTTAGTTTTTTTTTAACATCATTATTGGAGTATAATTACTTTAAAATAGTGTGTTAGTTTCTGTTTTATAACAAAGTGTTATCGGCTATACATATACATATATCCCCATATCTCCTCCCTCTTGCATCTCCCTCCCACCCTCCCTATGCTACTCCTCTAGATGGACATAAAGAACAGAGCTTCTCGCCCTGTGCTATGTGACAGCTACCCAGTAGCTCTGTATTTTACATTCGGTAGTGTGAATATGTCCATGCCACTCTCTCACATCGTCCCAGCTTAGGCTTCCCCCTCCTCATGACCTGAAGCCCATTCTCTGCGTCTGCATCTTTACTCCTGTCCTGCCCCAAGGTTCTTCAGAAACTTTTTTTTTCTTTTTTTAAGATTACATATTTATGTGTTAGTATATGGTATTTGTTTTTCTCTTTCTGACTTACTTCACTCTGTATGACAGTCTCTAGGTCCATCCACCTCACAACAAATAACTCAATTTCATTTCTTTTTATGGCTGAGTAATATTCCATTGTATATATGTGCCACATCTTTATCAATTCATTTGTCAATGGACACTTAGGTTGTTCCATGTCCTGATTATTGTAAATACAGCTGCAATGAATATTTTGGTACATGATTCTTTTTGAATTATGATTTTCTCAGGGTATAGGCCCAGTAGTGGGATTGCTGGGTCATATGGGAGTTTTTAGTTTTTTAAGCAACTTCCATACTGTTCTCCATAGTTGCTGTATCAATTTATATTCCCACCGACAGTGCAAGAGGGTTTCCTTTTCTCCACAGCCTCTCCAGCATTTATTGCTTGTAGATTTTATTTTTTGCAGTACGCGGGCACCTCACAGTTGTGGCTTCTCCCATTGCGGAGCACAGGCTCCGGATGCACAGGCTCAGCAGCCATGGCTCATGGGACCAGCTGCTCCGTGGCATGTAGGATCCTCCCTGACTGGGGCACGAACCCACATCCCCTGCATCGGCAGGTGGACTCTCAACCACTGCACCACCAGGGAAGCCCTGTAGATTTTTTGATGATGGCCACTCTGACCTCTGTGAGGTGATACCTCATGGTAGTGTTAATTTGCATTTCCCTAATGTTTAGTGATGTCGAGCACTTTTCAAGTGTTGGTTGGAAATCTGTATATCTTCTTTGGAGAAATGTCTATTTAGGTCTTCTGACCATTTTTTGATTGGGTTGTTTGTTTTCTTGATATTGAGCTGCATGAGCTGCTTGTATATTTTGGAGACTAATACTTTGTCAATTGCTTCATTTGTAAATATTTTCTCCCATTCTGAGGGTTGTCTTTTTGTCTTGTTTTTGGTTTCCCTTGCTGTGCAAAGCTTTTAAGTTTCATTAGGTCCCACTTGTTTATTTTTGTTTTTATTTCCATTTCTCTAGCAGGTGGGTCAAAAAGGACCTTGGCTGTGATTTATGTCATAGAGTGTTCTGCCTATGTTTTCTTCTAAGGGTTTTATAGTGTCTGGCCTTACATTTAGGTCTTTAATCTACTTTGAGTTTATTTTCATGTATGGTGTTAGGGAGTGTTCTAATTCCCTTATTTTACATGTAGCTGTCCAGTTTTCCCAGCACCATTTATTGAAGAGGTGGTCTTTTCTGCATTGTATATTCTTGCCTCTTTTATCAATCATAAGGTGACCATATGTGTATGGGTTTATCTCTGGGCTTTCTATCCTGTTCCATTGATCTATATTTCTAATTTGCACCAGTACCATATTGTCTTGATTACTGTAGCTTTGTAGTATAGCCTGAAGTCAGAGAGACTGATAACTCCAGCTCCATTTTTCTTTCTCAACATTGCTTTTGCTATTCGGGGTCTTTTGTGTTTCCATACAAATGGAGAAATTTTTTGTTCTAGCTCTGTGAAAAATGCCATTGCTAGTTTGATAGGGATTGCATTGAATCTGTAGATTGCTTTGGGTAGTATAGTCATTTTCACAATGTTGATTCTTCCAATCCAAGAACATGGTATATCTCTCCATCTGTTGTATCAGCTTTAAGTTTTTTCATCAGTGTCATATAGTTTTCTGCATACAGGTCTTTTGTCTCCTTAGGTAGGTTTATTCCTAGATATTTTATTCTTTTTGTTGCAGTGGTAAATAGGAGTGTTTCCTTAATTTCTCTTTCAGATTTTTCATTATTAATGTATTGGAATGCCAGAGATTTCTGTGCATTAATTTTCTATCCTGCTACTTTACCAAATTCATTGATTAGCGCTAGTAATTTTCTGGTAGAGTCTTTAGGAATCTCTATGTATAGTATCATGTCATCTGCAAACAGTGACAGCTTTACTTCTTCTTTCCCAATTTGGATTCCTTTTATTTCTTTTTCTCCTCTGATTGCTTTGGCTAAAATTTCAAAAACTATGTTGAATAATAGTGATGAGAGTGGGCAACCTTGTCTTGCTCCTGATCTTACTGGAAATGGTTTCATTTTTTCACCATTGAGAACAATGTTGGCTGTGGGTTTGTTATATATGGCCTTTATTATGTTGAGGTAAGTTCTCTGTATAACTACTTTCTGCAGGGTTTTTATCATAAATGGGTGTTGAATTTTGTCAGAAGATTTTTCTGCATCTGTTGAGAGGATCATATGGTTTCTCTCCCTCAATTTTTTAATGTGGTGTATCACATTGATTGATTTGTGTATATTAAAGAATCCTTGCATTCCTGTGATAAACCCCATTTGATCATGCTGTATGATCCTTTTAATGTGCTGTTGGATTCTGTTTGCTAGTATTTTGTTGAGGCTTTTTGCATCTATGTTCATCATTGATATTGGTCTGTATTTTTCTTTTTTTGTGACATCATTTCCTGGTTTGGGTTACAGGGTGATGGTGGCCTCGTAGAATGGGTTTGGGAGTGTTCCTTCTTCTGCCATATTTTGGAAGAGTTTGAGAAGGATAGGTCTTAGCTCTTCTCTAAATGTTTGATAGGATTCACCTGTGAAGCCATCTCACCCTGGGCTTTTGTTTGTTGGAAAATTTTTTTTTTTTTTTGTGGTACGCGGGCCTCTCACTGTTGTGGCCTCTCCCGTTGCAGAGCACAGGCTCCCGACGCTCAGGCTCAGCGGCCATGGCTCACGGGCCTAGCCGCTCTGTGCCATGTGGAATCTTCCCGGACTGGGGCATGTACCTGTGTCCCCTGCATCAGCAGGCAGACTCTCAACCACTGCACCACAAGGGAAGCCCCCTACTTTTAACTGAGTGTTCTGCAGAAAAGTTATTGACCTTTAATTTTCTTTTTCCTTTTAATTTGATTCCAAATATGCCTTCAAATTATCTTAATATTTTTACTAGTTCATAGAAGAGTCTGTGGAATTCCAGAACATTTTTGGAAATAACATTTTTTCAATATTTATTGGAAACAACTTTAAGTTTTTAAGATTTATATTGAAAGTTTCATTTTATTATCTTATTCCACTATATAAAATCTCCAAAAAGAATGTCATATATTAGTGAAGAGAGCATGTCTATGTCTTTTTCTGACAATAATAGAAATTAGTATTTCATTGCTATTTATGTCTGTTAGTTTTATTTTAAAATGTATTTACCATATTTTGTAGTTCTCTTTAATTTTTATTTACCTACATTTTAATTTGAGTTGGATGTTTAATTTCAGCTTCTATTGATACAATCATATATTTTCCCCTTTAATTTATTGTTAGAGTGAATTCTATTGATAGAGTTTCTAAAAAGAACCCAATTTTGCATATGTGGAGTAAAACATACTCTGTCATCATGGTATATTGGTGTATTGTTCTCTTCATGTATTACTTAATTTGGATGACTATTTTTAGATTTTTTTCATTTATGCATAATTTAACGTTGTTTAACATTTTCTTCTTTTGTGCTACTTTTGAGGTTTAATATTTAAGCAATAAAGTTTTGTTGGTTTCATAAAATAAATTATGGAAATTTTAATTGTTTTTTTTAATGAATGGTGTAGGGGAGCAAAATTTGCCACCCCAAAATGTGTCTCTTTGGTATGAGGATTCTTTTAAGCTCATTAATTTTAAGGTGCAAAAGACCCAGGAAGGACCTTTGACCTTCCCCCTAACTGCCTAAAAGAATGTAAATAGAAGACCTGTTCCAGGCAGGCAGCTATCACCATAGATAACTAATAGTATGAATTAGGTATATAGAAATAGAGGAACCTACAAAGTCTGTTTGTTAAAATTCTTCTCTGTGTCCCACCTTCTCTGCTTGGCCCAGGAAACATTTGCTTTTTCATCTCCATGTGAATTGCCTTCCTCCCCTTTGAAGTTCCAAATCACTACCACCAAAATCCTCTTTTTTTTTTTTTGTGGCGATATGCAGGCCTCTCACTGTTGTGGCCTGTCCTGTTGCGGAGCACAGGCTCCGGACGCGCAGGCTCAGCGGCCATGGCTCACGGGCCCAGCCGCTCTGGGGCATGTGGGATCTTCCCGGACCGGGGCACGAACCTGCGTCCCCTGCATCGGCAGGCAGACTCTCAACCACTGCGCCACCAGGGAAGCCCCAAAATCCTCTTTTGTCTTCAGTTGAAGATGGTATTTAAGGTGAGGGTTTCAGCCATTTTGGTGAGTTACTCAGTTTTCCTGAGTCTCTCTCATGTATCAGTGTTATTAAGTTTTTGTTTGATTTTCTCCTGTTAATCTGTCTCATATCAATTTAACTCTTAGACCAGCCACAAGAACCTAGAAAGGTAGAGAAAAATTTCTTCTTCCCCCAAAATGGAATGAGTTTGAAAACTATAGGAGTTTTAAGTGTCTTAAAAGTTATATAGTTGAACAGGAAAACATCTAAGTCTGGTCTTCTTTTTAAATAGGTAGGTGTTTAATTGCCTCTCTTCTGTCTTCTAAGATTACTTTTATGTCTAGGTAGTTTACCATTTCTTTGGTCAACTTTGGTAATTTATATTTGCAATGAAATATTTTTTTTCCTTCAGATTTTAAAATTATTTGAGTAGTATTCCACATTATTTTTTTAAAATAAGTTCCATATCCATGATTACATTTTTTTCTTATATGACATAATTTTACTTTCTTTATTATGCTTACTAAGTTTAGACAGAAAGTTACATATTTTATTTGTATTTTTAAGAATTAACTTTTGGTTTCACTTGACATTTCTTCAATTTTTAAGATTAAAGTTTAGGGAAATGGATTCTAGAATAGTAGTGTGAGGAGCTTGCTCCAATAAAACAACCATAAGTGGTAAAAGTTATTGAAAAACAAAAATAAATAACCATTTAAAGTCTCTGGAAATTGTTCCAAGGGCATATAATACACTTTGTTTTTCCAAGAAAATCTGGTAAGAACAGAATGTGTATATGGCATTTGAGCCACAGCCCACTCCCTTTCTCTAGAATCATGGGAGGTCCACTCATGCTGGGATCAGCTAAGAACACAGGGTTCCCTCCCCACCACCAACTTCTAATCTATTGTTTCAGTGTCTTCCATGGATGGGAGGGCTACCAGTATATCTTACCCCTCCCAGATCTGTGTTGCAGAAGCTCCATTCCAGGCAAGACTGATTCTGGGAATCTCTTTCTCTACTCAGCCCTAACTCATGGGGCACTAGCTCTTCTCCTGGTATGGCAGGCCGAGGATGCTAGGGCCTAGTTACCTTCACTTCAGATTACTCATAAGATGGAGCCATTCTAAGGAGGCAAACTGAGAAAACCAGAAGCTACCATCCACTTTGGGTGTGAATGATGTAGGGGAGCCTGAGAGTATTGAGCCACTGTCATGGTCACAAGGTCTGGAGCAATGGCAGAAAGATTTTGCACAGTGATAGAGACAAGTTGTAAGAACAGAAAACTCTGAAGCTCACCCCAAGTTATCAGGCTAAATTTAGAACGGACTGTGGGGATGTTTAAGCCTAGGAAATTTGTTGAAAGTAATGCAGATTTTAATGGTAAGCAATTCTGTTGCCTCCATGAGAAAATTCACCAAACCATAGACCAGCTAGAACTTTACGAGAGACAACCAGGGAAAGAGACAACGAAGAAGGCACCTCCAGGGTTATAACAAGAGAGAAGGAAGACTATATGTTCACAGATGCAGGCAGTTGGAAATAGGAATTGGTGGTAGGAGCTTGTGAAAATTCTGTTTGAGTTGCTCCAATGTTCTCATTAAAATAAGCAACAATATTATCAACCAAGGATGAGTGAATCATCTAGAAGAGTAGAAGAAAAAATACACTAATATGGTATAGTCGTTGGGCAGCATTAAGGTCCACTTGAGGTGAAAGAACAGTAACTTAAAGTTCTGACATTTAACAGAGTCAAACATTCACATTTTGTTGATATTCTTCCCTTCTTTGACTTCTACAAAACTACTCTTGTTGTTTTCTCCATCTTTATTATCTCTACCTCCCAGTCTCAATTCATCCTTTGTTGCCTCTTTTATCATCCATATCTCATCTCACCTCAAATGTCTTCTCAAAGAGGCCTTCTAAGGTTGCTGAGAAATTTAGCTAAGCCACTCCATGATATTACTACCTCAGCACCCATTTTGCATCGCTAATAGCCTACAGGGGCCTTGAACTGACACTAGTCTTACTCACTAGTGCATGCCCTAAATAATGGCCTTCAGAGTCACAAGTAAGTGCAAGTTCCTGATATGACTTCCTCAACACCTCTGGTGATAAAACAGTCACTCCTGCCTCCCAACTCCTTCCTCTTGTGTCCCCTGTAGGTAAGACCACTGTGGAACTTACCAAAACCCCACTTTTTTGGTTTGAATTGACCAATCTAGCCTTAGTCCAGGAACCCCAAAAGCATTCAACCCATGGACCCTAACAAAGGCAAATGCCCCAGGTCTTGCTTCTTGCTTTCTGCCTGTACTCTGCCCTGCCCTTCCCATTTGGACCCTCAGGATGTGCTCTCTACATCTCTAGAATAGTAATAACCTTCTCTATTTCATTTTCCCTTGTAGTCTTCTTTGAACAGGTGGTTCACCGACTGGTACCCCAGGGCTTTACGTAACAAATGTTAATTTAACAAAAATCACAAAAAAAACTGGCTCCGTATTTGACTAAACCAAATCTATTTCTTCTAGTTTAATTTATTCATGGCAACTTCATGCACTTTACCAGTGATTGTTTCATTAGGGACATGTGACCTCATTTTGGCCAATAAAATAGTCAGCTGGGAGGTCCCCGAGGAAGATTTTTCTGTTTCTTGAAATATGGCATCTCTTCTTCTTTCTCTGGATGTTGCTGTATTTAGATGTGACAATGAAATTGCAGCCGTCTTCTTACTAGCAGCCTGAGGATGAAGCCAATAAACAATAGTAGGTAAAACCAAGGGAATTAACAGAGAAGCAAAGTTAGAGCCTGGATGTACCACATCTGAAACGCCCTCACCTTAGGATAGATATGGTGTTAAGTCAAATAATGAAATTTCTCATTTTGAACTTATTTGAGTCAGAGTTTTCTATTATATGGAGCTAAAAGCATCTTAATACACATACTAAAGAGTCAGCCTCTATCATATTACTTTGTTGGATTTTCCTCACTGATCACTATCAGACATTTTCTAATAAATGTATGTGTATTCTTATTTATTGCCTGTCCCCTACATATCATTAGATCACTAGCTCCAGAAGAGCAGAAACCATTTTTCTTCTCATGATTGTATCTTCAGTGACTAGAACAGTGCTTTCCACTTCATAGGCACTCATTAAATACCCACCGAATTATCAATTCTCTCTTTCAAGCCTGTCTTTCTTATTTCCTTCCCTGCCTCATTATCTCACTCTCTAAATATTTGTTTAAGTTCTTTCCTTTACTGCTCTCTTCCTCACTAATAAAGTTCTAAGCATAAAACTTTAGTAATAATATGATGGCCATGATCAGGTTAGGTGTTTGAAAATGCCCATAAGCATTGCCTCAGTGCCAATGGGATGAGAGGCCCTTGTGTTCTTCAGGTGACTAACAACTTCACTTCATCAGGTGGTTAGATTTCAAGTGTCTCAGGGCTGAGGCACCTTCTCTAAGGACAGAGGAAGGTTGACTAGTTCATTTTTCTTTATTTCACTTCCCCATTGAATGGAAAGAGGTAAAAATCTAGTAAGGTGAATTATATATAGGTGTCACTCCAGAGGAAACATTTTTCACTTTTTTATTTGTCCTTTTAGTTGTTCCCTTCTTCAGCCAAAGTTCATAAGTCACTTATTGCCATGATTACTTATAATATACCTATATTAACCCCAGTTTACAAGAAAGAAAAATGAGGCTTAAATATTGCCCCATGGTAATCTAGCTTTCAAGTGGAAAAACTGGGATTTGGGCCTAGATTTGTATGATTTTAGAACTTAACTACTAAACAATTACTGGAGGCAGATAGAATTCTAGCTAAGACCACCTGCATGTCGAAAGAATATACTTCTCTCAGAACCCGAAGACTGAATGAAACAGCACTTCATCAGGCCTGATCTTGTATGACAGATCTTAGTTAAGATATGTTTAAAATTAAAACCTGTATTAATCAGGGTTCTCCAGGAAAAAAAAAGTACATATAGATAGATAGATAGGTAGATAGAGAGAGAGAGAGACAGAGACAGAGACAGAGACAGAAAGAGAGACAGAGACAGACAGACAGAGCTTGGCAGAGACAGAGAGGTTGATTTTAAGGAATTAGCTCACACAGTTGTGGAAGCTGTCAAGTCCAAAATCTGAAGGTACCCTGGCAGGCTGGAGACCCAGGGAAGCAATGATGCTATAGTTCAAATCTGAACGTGGTCTGCTGACAGAATTCCCTCTTCCTCAGAGGGAGGATAGGAGTTGTTTCTTAAGGCCTTCAACTGTTTGTATGAGACCCACCACACATTGTGGAGGATAATCTGTTTTAACAAAGTTTTCTTATTTAAAAGTTAATCTCATGTAAAAAAGAGCTTGACAACAACATCTAGACCAGTGTTTGACCAGATCTCTGGTACTATGACCTACCCAACTTGGCACATAAAATTAACCGACAAAGAATCTCAGTACTCTGCCTTGGTTACCTATCAAATCTAATTGCTAGAATCAATTTTGTTGGAAAATCTAGTGTGAACTATTTTAACCAGAGACATAGACAATAATATTATCTAAGTAATACATTTCCTGGATTTTTCCACTTGCTCAGCAGCACATTGCAGACAAGAATAATAGGATGATTGGATAATTCCTCCAATTGGATGGCTGGCAAGACAAGTACTTTGTATCCTTACAATTCATGTTTAAAGTTCAGCTTCTTTCAATGTCATTCCTGGCTGAGAAACAGACTTGTGTGTAGGACAGTCTTTCTTGACACCTTACTGAAAACAGCTAGGTAAAACTAAAGCTATTTGGGGAGTCGTTGGCTGACCCTTTAAACAAATGCTCCCTTCTAGGCATATAACTGTATTGTAATATGTAAGACAATGACTTTAAGTACTGGAAATGGGCAGTGTATGACTTAGGCTCTTAGTTTCATTGTGTTTGACCACGTGAATGCTTTCATAGAAAAATATACAGTGACAAGCATTATCATCTTTGTGCCTAAAAGGCACTCACATGTGTCATCTAGTAATTGATTTTTTTCTCTTCCTATGAATAAAGAATGCAGTGGAAACAATTTACCTTGGCCTATCGCAGGGTAATTTGCTTTATAAATTTGAACTGTTCTTATAGAAGCATTCTAAATTGAAAGCCACAACTTTTCTTTTCCTTTAGTTTATGAAAAATCAATTCCCTCTCACACATTGAGTATATTGTTTGGTAATAAATTTTTGTAACTACCAGATATATGGCATCAAAGAGCCAATTGGTTTAGGTGTAAAATTTAAAAAGACTTAAGAAAAGGGCCAACAGTTTTCTCTCATTAGATAAATCTTCAATAACATTTCTCCCTTGACAATGTCTAGTGACTATCCCCTAGTAGATAAACTTGAGCTTCAAAGCACCAATCTATTAAATAATAATCAATTTATCTACACTTCTTCACAACTCCAAGACAAGTAAAACAAGTTAGAATCCAGCAATTTTTGTCCCCAACCCCAGAAATAAGGGATATTTACCTATTGTATTGTATTTGTTCTATGTGTGTCTAGGTGCTCAATGTCTTCTACTTGCCATTATAAAAGGTAAAATCTCAGTTTTCCACCTCCTTCTGTGTTTCTCTTTCTTATGTATCTCCTTTACTACTCACACAGAATAGTTCACTTATGATACTTCTAGTCACAAAATGTGTGGAGGTATTTTTCCACACCAAGCATTTCTCTGCATGCAACACCAGCTGGGTGTGCTACAATTCAACTCAAGTCTGACACTAGATATCCAGATAGCATAGGATTCTATAAGTTAAATCTTCAGTCCTACAAGACTGTCCCCACCCCCAACTTTAGACACCAGTAGTAAGCACAGAGTGTTACCTGTGCTTCCCACTGACCAGTTACAGATTGGAGATTCCTCCCTTAGGTTCCATTAATTTGCTAGAGCAGCTCACAGAACTCAGTGACATGTTTACTTACCTTTACCAGTTTATTAAAGGGTATGATAAAGGGTACACTGAACATCCCTTTGGAAGAGATGCATAGGGCAAGATATGTGGGAAGGAGTGCAGAGCTTCCATGCTCTTTCCAGGCACACCACTCTCTCAGCACCTCCACATGTTCACCAACCAGGTCATGTTTGAGTTTCTATGGAGGCTTCATCACATAGCCATGGTTGATTATTAACTCCATTTACAACCCTTTTCTCAAGAGAATGGGGGCAAGGACAAGGCTGAAAATTTCAAGCTTCTAATCATGCCTTGGTCTTTTAGATGACCAGCTCTCATCCAGGAGCCCACTCAGAGTTGCCTCATTAGAACAAAAGACAATCTTACCACTCAGGAAATTACAAGGGTTTCAGGAGCTCTGTGTCAGGAACCAGGGTCAGAGACCAAATACTGAAAAAAAAGATGTTCTTACTGCTCTTATCACTTAAGAATTCACAAGGGTTTTAGGATCTCTGTGGCAGGAACCAGGGACAGATACGAATACATATGTATTTCTTATTACAAATCACAATATCATAGACATGATTCCTGAAATTTTCATCATTAGTAGAATATCACCACAGCACTCATTTACTATTTAGTAACTGTGGGAAGGGGAACACAGTTACTTATTACTTTCTATTAATACTTTAGTTAAAATTGCCCCATTAGACACTGAAAAATTAAAATGAAATGTTACGATAGTAATCTTTGTGAAAAGTGGTAATTTGGGAAAGAGCATATCCTAAATTATCCCATGGACTTCAAGAGCATGGAAGGAATGTTGTCGGGATATCCTGAGCCTCCATGCACCAAACACTTGAAAAATTGTGGGTCTCTGATTCAATGGTGAAGAGTGAAACCTAAGCAGAAAGTGAGATGATGTAAAACACTAACTGTATAAGTTAAATAATGTACTATCATGTACAATTCATAAAATGTGATGAAACAGGCACTTTGCCTCTATGGTCTTCTACTCAAAAACATATAGCCCCAGTCTAATCAAGAAAAAAACACCAGATAAATCCCAACTGAGGGACATTCTACAGAATACCACGCCAGGATTCAAAACTGTCAAGGTCATCATTAACAAGGAAAGTCAGGGAAATTGTCACAGTCTAGAGGAGCTTAAAGAGACATTACTACTTAATGCAATGTATAATTCTGGATGGGATCCTGGAATGGAAAAAGGACAGTAGCAGAAAATTTAGGAAAACCAAATAAACTATGGACTTTTGTTGATAATAATGTACCAATATTGGCACATTAATTGTAACAAATATGCCATGTTAGCTATGTTAATAACATGAGAAACTGGGAGATGAGTATTTGGGAGCTGTATCATCTTTGCAATTTTTCTGTAAATCTAAAACTCTTCAAAACTGTTTATGAAGAAAATGTACAATGAATAGATCCCTGATATACTTAAATTGTTGACAGGATTAAGCTTCCATTTATGGTTTTATTTTTGTCTTTTACTTTTGTTTTCCCCAATTAACTTTAGAACACTTTGATAGACAATAAAGGAATTAAGCCTGCGTACAGGTTAAATTTCTATTGTTTTTATGCAGCTGTAGATTCTCAGATACTTGAAATGGCTATTGAGTTTGTAACCCAACTTACAGAAATTAAATACTGTACCTACTTGCCTGCTTCACAGCTGTGTTTTGTTTTGTTTTGCTTTGTTTGAAGCCATTTCCATTACATCATTAACAATTTATTTTATCAATCACTGTGACCAGTTCTAGCAATGAAAGCAGCAAGTTCAATAATGTCTTTTTTTTTTTTTTTTTTTTTTTTTTTGCGGTACACAGGCCTCTCACTGTTGTGGCCTCTCCTGTTGCGGAGCACAGGCTCCGGACGCACAGGCTCAGTGGCCATGGCACACGGGCCCAGCCACTCCGCGGCATGTGGGATCTTCCCGGACTGGGGCACGAACCCGTTTCCCCTGCATCGGCAGGCGGAACCTCAACCACTGTGTCACCAAGGAAGCCCCAATAATGGTTTTAATCAAACTAAATATTAGCTCACTAATTTTTCCACTTGTTGAAATATAAATTTTCAACATTCTTTTCCAGTAGGGCACTTTTCCCCCATTCACAGAGTGTGTATTCACTATATTCACTTTTTCAGGTTTTTAGAGTTCTTGCCAAGGTTATTATGATAATGTCTATTTCTAACCTGGTAATTCCTAATCTACATATTACTCACTACAGCTTGTGTTTTTTCCCAAATGGCTGGAGTCAAGCTGAGAAATAACACAAATTAACCTACACATATGTTATACTTCTTCTAAATCTCCAATCTCCTTTTTCCAGAAATTAAATATTTGCTTGATTTAATTTTTTGTTTTTAATTCCTTCATCAGCCAACCTTTGGTTAGAATGAGTAAATTAATATCACAATTACAGAAAAATGGGTGAGAAAAGAAAGAAGACAGAAAGCTCTAGATTATGTGCTCTATAACTCTTACAAACTTCTGGACTGATAAAAATACCAAGTGCAATGGAGTATTTACTGATCCTGTGTAGCCTGAGAGGTTTCAAAGTACTGGAATTCTCTCCATTTAGCCAAAGTGAAGCCAGGAGTGAAGTTATTTTGTTCCACAAATATTATCAACATTCTCCAGAATCTTATTTCACTTGGATCCTCAAGGGTTGTGTAGGGAAATCCTTAGGTGGCTTTTACATTAAATGAGACAATAGGCCTATTCTGAAATAAATAAATATCTCAAGTTTGTCTTGTAAGATGTAAAATAAGTGTTCTAAAAGACTACGATACTGCTTACCAACTTTGAAAAGTGGGTGAAAAGATGTGCATTTCAAAGAACTATATTGAAGGGACTGAGCAAACAAAAAAGTAAGCTAACTCATCAAAATGTTCCACCAAAAGGTGTATTTTACTCTAGATAGATTTAGAAAACTATTTAAAATAAAATAAAACCTTTGACTTTTGAATTAATAAACACACACAATGAATATGTATCTTCATTTCTCAGAGCTTTATTAATACCTATATTAATGAATAAGAAAGCATGCAATACAGAATCTGATATCGAACAATTAATACACATTTGCCACTGGACTACATACTGCCATCCTGGGCCATACAGTATCCAACCGTCTCACTTCCAAAGCATGGCTAGAGCTGCTTTGGGATATTGCTCACTTTCAGATGCTGTATGATGTCACAGAGGAGGAATATTCTCGAAATACAAACATAAATACGTATTTCATAAAATTCCAAGTATTTTAAGCAGGGATAGCATAAATTTCACACATTTTATTGGTAAAAGTATCACAGACAATCACTAAACAATTACCTTCATTATTTTTTTTTCATTTGTGCACACACATTTTCCTGAGTGGCCTTTTCATTTTACTACTTTTACTGATGTCAACTTGTACTGCTTTTAAAAATCATATTTACTGAAAGCATATGGATGGTTAGTGTAAGAAAGCTACTATGAATGAATATTTTAAGGCCTCTGCATAAAATTGCTCTGGTGTGATAATTGGCATGTTAATGTAAAAAGTTTCCTGTCCAAATATAGTTCAGCTTCTCTTTCTCCCATGTTTTCCAGGGCAATTGTGGAAATAGGCAAAATAGTTTAATGATTGTGAGAAAAAGTTCATCTATATATAACCATAAATTTGGTTTGGAACAAATATGAAAGAGGAAAGACAGGAAATGATAACTATAGTGGAAAATATACATCAGAAGAATATAAAAAGAGAAAAGATTAAACAAATAGATGTTCACAAATGTAGATTAGGAGATATACGCACATTCAGACTTAATATAAACAACAAAAAACTAATGTTGAAATATACATGTGGGTAAAACTTAATTTTCCCATGACTTTAATGAAAGTGTGTGACAAATATTAGTTTGAGAAGGCAGAGGCTCTTCATAACTGTCACCAGTACACAATAGCACTAATCATTTAGCAACCTTTTTTTTTCTAACCAAATTTACATTACCAAAAATAAAATGTTAAATAATTAGATGAGACTACACAAAATGTACCTTCTAAATTTATTACATTGTTTTTACCATATGTAAGTTTGTTTTTAGTACACTGACACAGTATTAGCTAAAACTTGAAGATAAAGTTCAAGGAAAAAATATGTATGCACTTGGCATATAAGATACACAGTGTTTGAATACATACTTACAAATGTGGTATATTAACATTATAACTAGTAAATTATGATCACATGTAACTGAACATGGCCACAAAATAGAACAACCAGTCTGACTAAACATATTATTACCATCCTTGTCATTCAGTTATAAGTTCTTATTTCCAACTAAATCAAATCTTACTTTTTTCAAGGGAAATATTTTTGGTTGATGGTAAAATAAGACTTATTGGAGTTCCAGGACTAAATTTTTGCACATTAAAAAAGCCATCTGTGAGTTTTGTCAACCTACAGCTCTGTCCATCCACTCAAAGAAAGAATTTGCAATGTGATGAGAAAGATCTCATCAGATCTGAAACCTTGGACGTTACAGGTTGCCAAGTCCAGACCCAGTGGAAGCTTAGGAAGAGAATGCATAGGGGAGCATAACTGGGCTCACACCCCTTGTCTCTTTGGCTACTTTGAGCCTGCTTCCATTCAAAGCCTCTCTGGTACAAACACAGAAGAGGGTGCCCAGTCACTTAATATTCTAAACACAATCTAAGTCTGACTGTATAATCAGAGTTAGAAAGGGCAATAAAAGCATATTTGTTCATTCCTATATCTCTAGGAAAGGTATCAAAACTTCACAAATTTTACATGAGGATTTAAGAGCCACCCATATAACTCAATAAATCACACTATCAGAAAAAAAATCCCAAATATCTAACGTTGATTTCTATTCTGATTTTCATTAACATAGATAGTAACTTCATACTACTGACATTATTTAATAGTCTTTCAGTTTCTCTTTTTTATCTCTTTTTCATTTATTTCTTTTTGTGTGTGTAGATCTTAACTAATAATGTGGAGAAGAAAATGTAGAAATAACTAAAAAAAAAAAATTAGCACATTATCTTTGCAAGCTTTAGAGGAAAAAGCATTCTAAAATCTACTGGAAGCACCGATTTTGTCATTCTAGGTTTCTTTAACTTCCCCAGGTACAAAATCTTCATTAACCATAGCAACAAGAATACCAACACATATACATCATCATATTTCAATATCTTCACTTTCAAACATCATCAGTCCTTCAGGATTCACATGCATCTGGAATACCAGTATGCTCCAAATCTCTTTGAATATAACAAACATAAATGAGGGAAAAAGATCAGTAATACTAATTAATTTGAAATTTCAGTAATTAAACTCTAGTAGTTAAAAGTTAAGAAGTTCTACACACCAAATCAGATATGATTTAAAGAGCTTCATAATGGGAACAATATATTCTCAAAATGCTACGTAACCTGCTGGGCACATGAAGAGAAGCTTTCTCAACATTCAATGGAAACTTTCACCAATGAAACTATACATTTACCACAGTTTATAATACAACATTTACACACAGTTTAATCATAAATTACATATCTTCAAGTTACACATTACAAAGTCTACATCTAATTTAAGCAAGAAGAAATATTCACTCCCCCCCCCCACACCACAACTAAAACATCAATTGTCTCTTGGTTTAGCGTAATACTGAAATAAGTATTTTCAGTTTTGCTATGGATGAAAATTAAGTTGATGGTGTTTCTGTAAATTGATCAAATGTGCACATAGAAGACCACGGACAGTTAAGAGGACAAAAAATAAAATAAAGAACAGACAACAGAAGGAAACTAATGTTCTTTAGGAATACTCATGTATTCTTTGCTTAGAATGACATATATTGTTTCATATATGAGATTTTGTTGGTTTATTTTTGTGTGTGTGTGTGTTATTGGGGTGTTTCTTTTCAACCCCAAGAGACAGTCATGAACCCCATTTCTCCCTCTGCACATCTCCTTAAAATTCTATACTGTAACACATTTGATGTAGATTTATAATTATGTCTCTTGAAAAGTTCCTTCCTGACTTTCATCTCGTTATCAGTGGTTTTCTTCAGTAGGTTGAGCTAGAATGACAAAAATCCCTTAGCCTTATAGGTTTAGTATGTGGTTTTATCTACAGTTATGTTTATTTTAATTAGGAGTTGAATACATCCACCTTCTTTATGATTTTCTAAGCTGTTATATACAAATTTCAGAAGATAAAGACCCAATTAATAATGGAATATAGGCTTAATATGACAGATACAACATGATTTCTGATGCACTTTACACTAAACTACAAAGATAAATTTAACACAAAAAGAAAGAGGCCCTTTTTAGCAAATAATTGCCTAATTTGGGCACAGTTATTGCACTTCAGTGTCTCGAACTCTACTAAAGAGTAGAGAAATAGGTTATAGACATAAATCTGTACAGTTTTTATAAGTTCTTTACTGAAAATGTATATACAAATTATATCAACAATATATTCTTAAAATAAAGGTAGAAAACATAAAAAACAGACAGAAACAAAAAATATAAGAGATATCTCCACTCCCTATTGGTCATTTTTGCAGAAAAACTAATAACAAAAAAGTGGAGACAGCAACAAATATCAAACAAAAAGACAAGCAAAAATGCCACCGTACTTAAACCTTCTAACAGTCTAAACAAAAGTTTAGATAGAATAAACGTACTCTTGGAAAATCAGATATTTGTTAGTTTTCCATTAGCTATGTACTGGGTCCACAAAAAACAGAATGGAAAAAAATCAGTAATATTGCACATGTTGGTAAAAATAAATGAAAAAATACAGTGCACCAGAAATAATATATACTATATATTAATATCTGCCATGGTAAGCCTTTCTGTACAAAAGGGTGTGACTTTTATTCAATTTCTTTTATTTTTAAATACACATTCTGAATTAATCAAATTGTAAATTTATTTTTAACTTTTGACTAAGGGTCTAGCTCTAGACTTGATTCTGGTATTGGTTTCTATTTACATAGCTATTTATAAATCTAACAATTTGAAGTATTCATTGAAATTGGATCTTAAACTTTGATTATATATATCCTGTTGGAAAATGTGAAGTAGCAGTTTTAATTTTATAAAGGATGTTCTTCCATAGTGGGAGAATCACCCCTAGAGGGTCTGGCCTGCTGCTCTGGAGTGAAGGTTTTCAAGGGAATGACTTTAATTGAATCATCACTAGGATGAAGTCTTTCAGACATGGCATAAAACTGAGATCTTGTACTACCTTGTGATCCCTGATCAAGAGAAAGTAGTCCATCAGGGCCAGCACCTTGCCCCCAACCTTGCTGCAGACCCATTGGTAGTTGTGCGGGGCTGCAATGGAGGGCAGCAGCCTGTGGCAGAGGAGGGCTGCAGTGGATTGCGGCAGCCTGTGCCAGGGGAGGGCTGTAGCGGAGGGCAGAGGCCTGTGCTGGTGAAGGGCTGCGGCAAAGAGCAGTAGCCTGTGCTAGAGGTGGGCTGTGGTGCAGAGTGGAGGTCTGTGCTGGTGGAGGGCTGTGGCACAGTGCAATAGCCTGGGTCACCGGCGGACTGTGGCAGAGCACAATGGTCTGTGTCACTGGAGGGTTGTGCCAGCGAAGAGTGGTCTGCGTCAGGGGTGGGCTGTGGCACAGAGCAGAGGTCTGTGCCTGTAAAGGGCTGGAATGTGTCAGAGAAGCTGGCATCCAGCAGGCATCAGAGTGGCCCAAGATGAGACATTCTTGAGTGCAGTTGTCAGAGGCCTCTTCCAAGGTTGGTTGAACAGTTATTTCTGCAGCTGTTAGGGTGGGAAACAAATGATAAAATTTATGTTTCAAAGACATATGTTTAATAGCTACTTAAAATAAATCATATTGTTACAGGAACATTTAATAATCTGTATATAAATGCATCAGAGACTTCTAATATTTTCACAATTGGTACTTGATTTGTCAAGAAATAATTCTTACAGTAACATAAATAGCCAGGAGTGGGAGGATGACATTTCATTTCTATAATTAGGATACTTTGGTTTAGTCTCCCAAATGTAGATATTTTAAATTGTGTTTGTGACTGGGAATGGAAGCTGTGGTCATTGATCTCTACACACAAGTCAGTTGAAATATGGTCCTAACACAAAGAGACGACATGAGTGAAACCAGTCACAGAATGGTAAATGGAAAAACCAGTCACAGAAACATGTAATTAACTAACGAATTATAGCTAATGGTTTGGTTAAGAATCTAATTAATTAATCTGAGAATAAATCTAAGAATCAATTAGGTTAATTTGGAAACATAGCTTATTGAACTCTAAGATATGTCTTTTAGTTTCCAGAATGAAATATAGCTGTAATTATCTTACAGATAATTGATTTCTGTATTCCTCATTTTCTGAAATCATGGCATATCAGTTTAGCAACATAATGAATTACAGATCCAAAATACTTAGCTCTAAACTACAATACTTTTTAAAACTCCTTTATAAGATTTCTGTAACATTTTCAAATGTCCATAGGTATGAAATATCAATAAGTATACCATACAAAGACTAGCCAAGTAAAGATAGAGTAGCTATATCAATATAAAAGTTGACTTTAAAGCAAAGAATGCTACTAGTGATAGTGAAGGATATTACATCATGACTTTTTTTTAAAAAAAAGGTCATTTCTCTAAGAAGACACAACAATCCTAAAAGTTAAAAATAGAATTCATGTTCCTATAAGTCCCCAACAGGATATAGAGTCCAGGTACTGTCATTATCCTATCACACTTAAAGCCAAAGAATAGTATCAGAAGTGATTCTCATTAATAAGACTAATTTTCTCCATTAGATAACCATTTACTTTTCTTCATTTAGAAGGCACTTTAAAAATTTCCCTATGAGCTTAACATTTAAAATATTCTATATTTTTGCACAATTATATTTGGGAAGTATTTGGAAAGGTAGAGTGTTATATATTTGGGGTGACATTAAATCATAAAAGCATGCATGGAAATATATGAACATACATACAACTATACTTTAAAACAAAATTTAATTTCCTCACCATCAGAAAAGCAACTGATCTGGAAGCTTTAAATTTTACAACACAAGAATATATCATAATTTCAACATTGAGTTATTTGCCTCTTTATGATGAGGAAACATACCAAGTCATTTTCACTGAAATATATGATTTATAGAAATTCCTTTTTTAACAGCTTTATTGAGATATAATTCACATGCCATAAAGTTCACTCATTTAAAGTGAATAATTCAATGGTTTTTAGTATATTCACATAGTTGTGCAACTATCACCACAATCAATTCTGGGACATCCTTATCAGTCCCAAAAGAAACCTGGTATCCATTAGCAGTCACTGGCCACTTCCCCCCAAAATCCACTGCCCTAAGCAACCATTAATGTACCTTTTTCTTCGATAGATTTGCCTATTCTAGGCATGTAATATGAGTGGAATCCTTTAAATGAAGTCTTTTGTGACTGGCCTGTTTCATTTAGCATAATGTATTTAATGTTCACCCACGTTGTAGCATGTATCAGCACTTCAGTTATATTTTTTATTGCTCAAGATTACACTTTGTATGATTATACCACATTTTATTTATTCATTCATCAGTTGATGGACATTTGGGTTGTTTTTACTTTTTGGTTATCATGAGTAATGCTTTATCAACACTGTATAAAAGTTTTGAGGGAGGGGAAGATGGCGGAAGAGTAAGACGTGGAGATCACCTTCCTCCCCACAGATACACCAGAAATACATCTACACGTGGAACAACTCCTACAGAACACCTACTGAACACTGGCAGAAGACCTCAGACCTCCCAAAAGGCAAGAAAGTTCCCAGGTACCTGGGTAGGGCAAAAGAATAAGCAGAGACAAAAGGATAGGGATGGGACCTGCACCAGTGGGAGGGAGCCATGAAGGAGAAAAGGTTTCCACACACTAGAAGCCCCTTAACAGGTGGAGACTGTGGGTGGCAGAGGGGGACAGCTCCTCTCCATGGAGGAGAGCGCAGCAACAGGGATGCGGGGAGCAAAGTGGGGGGATTCCTGCACAGAGGATCAGTGCCGACCGGCACTCACCATCCCGAGAGGCTTGTCTGCTCACCCACCGGGGCGGGCGGGGCTGGGAGCTGAGGATCGGGCTTCGGTCGGAGCTCAGGGAGAGGACTGCGGTTGGTGGCATGAACACAGCCTGCAGGGAGTTAGTGCACCATGGAGAGCCGGGAGGGAGTCCAGGGAAAAGTCTGGATCTGCCGAAGAGGCAAGAGACTTTTTCTTCCCTCTTTGTTTCCTGGTGCGTAAGGAGAGGGGATTAAGAGCGCTGCTTAAAGGAGCTCCAGAGATGGGCGCGAGCTGCGGCTAAAAGTACGGACCACAGAGATGGGCATGAGACGATAAGGCTGCTGAGGCCTCCACCAAGAAGCCTGTGTGTGATCACAGGTCACTAACCACAGCCCCTTTCCGGGGAGACTGTGCAGATCGCCACTGCCAGGGTCCCGGGATCCAGGAACAAGTTCCCCAGGAGAACGCCCAGCGCACCTCAGGCTGGTGCAACGTCATGCTGTCCTCTGCTACTGCAGGCTCTCCCCGCACTCCGCAGCCCTCCCTCTCACCCAGCCTGAGTCCCCGAAGCAGCTGATCCTTTAATCCCGTCCTGTCTGAGCGAAGAACAGACGCCCTCCGGCGACCTACACGAAGAGGCAGGGCCAAATCCAAAGCTGAGCCCTGGGAGCTGTGAGAACAAAGAAGAGAAAGGGAAATCTCTCCCAGCAGCCTCAGAAGCAGCGGATTAAATCTCCACAATCAACTTGATGTACCATGCATCTGTGGAAGACATGAATAGACAACAAATCATCCCAAATTGAGGAGGTGGACTTTGAGAGCAAGATTTATTATTTTTTTCCCTTTTCCTCTTTTTGTGAGTGTGTATGTGTATGCTTCTGTGTGAGATTCTTTCTGTATAGCTTTGCTCCCACCATTTGTCCTAGGGTTCTATCCATCAGCTTTTTTTTTTTCTTTCTTTAAAAAACAATTTTTTTCTTAATAATTATTTTTTATTTTAATAACTTTATTTTACTTTATCTTACTTTATTTTATTTTATCTTTTTTCTTTCTTCCTTTCTTTCTTTCCCTCCTTCCCTGCTTCTGTACTTCCTTTCTTCCTTCCTCCCTATCTCCCTCCCTTCTTTCTTCCTTCCTTTCTTTCCTTCTTCCTTTCCTTCTTTCTTCCTCTCTTTCTTCCTTTCTTTCTTTCTTTCTTTCTTTCTTTCTTTCTTTCTTTCTTTCTTTCTTTCTTTTCTTTCTACATTTTCTCCCTTTTATTCTGAGCTGTGTGGATGAAAGGCTCTTAGTGCTAAAGCCAGCAGTGAGTGCTTTGCCTCTGAGGTGGGAGAACCAACTTCAGGACACTGGTCCACAAGAGACCTCCCAGCTACACAGAATATCAAACAGAGAAAATCTCCCAGAGATCTCCATCTCAACACAAGCACCCAGCTTCATTAAATGACCAGCAAGTTTCAGTTCTGGACACCATATGCCAAACAACTAGCAAGAAAGGAACAAAACCCTACCCATTAGCAGAGAGGCTGCCTAAAATAATAAGTCCAGAAACACACCAAAACACACCACCAGACGTGGACCTGCCCACCAGAAACACAAGATCCACCTCATCCACCAGAACACAGGCATTAGTATCCCCCACCAGGAAGCCTACACAACCCACTGAACCAACCTTAGCCACTGAGGACAGACACCAAACACCATGGGAACTATGAACTTGCAGCCTGCAAAAAGGAGACCCCAAACACAGTAAGATAAGCAAAATGAGAAGACAGAAAAACACAGCAGATGAAGGAGCAAGATAAAAACCCAAAAGACCTAACAAATGAAGATGAAATAGGCAGTCTACCTGAAAAAGAATTCAGAATAATGATAGTAAAGATGATCCAAAATCTTGGAAATAGAATAGACAAAATGCAAGAAACATTTTACAAGGACCTAGAAGAACTAAAGATGAAACAAACAACAATGAACAACACAATAAATGAAATGAAAAAGACTCTAGATGGGATCAATAGCAGAATAAATGAGGCAGAAGAATGGATAAGTGACCTGGAAGATAAAACAGTGGAAATAACTACTGTGGAGAAGAATAAAGATAAAAGAATGAAAAGAACTGAGAACAATCTCAGAGACCTCTGAGACAACATTAATCTCACCAACATTCGAATTATAGGGGTTCCAGAAGAAGAAGAGAAAAAGAAAGGGACTGAGAAAATAGTTGAAGAGATTATAGTTGAAAACATCCCTAATTTGGGAAAGGAAATAGTTAATCCAGTCCAGGAAGCACAGAGAGTCCCATACGGGATAAATGCAAGGAGAAATACACCAAGATACATATTAATCAAACAGTCAAAAATTAAATACAAAGAAAACATATTAAAAGCAGCAAGGGAAAAACAACAAATAACACAGAAGGGAATCCCCATAAGTTTAACAGCTGATCCTTCAGCAGAAACTCTACAAGTCAGAAGGGACTGGGAAGACATATTTAAAGTGATGAAGGAGAAAAACCTGCATCCAAGATTACTCTACTCAGAAAGGATCTCATTCAGATTTGATGGAGAAATTAAAACCTTTACAGACAAGCAAAAGCAGAGAGAGTTCAGCACCACCAAACCAGCTTTACAACTAATGCTAAAGGAACTTCTTTAGGCAAGAAACAGAAGAGAAGGAAAAGACCTACAATAATGAACCCAAAACAATTAACAAAATGGGAATAGGAACATATATATCGATAATTACCTTAAATGTAAATGGACTAAATGCTCCCACCGAAAGATACAGATTGTCAGAATGGATACAAAAGCAAGACCCATATATATGCTGTCCACAAGAAACGAGCTTCAGACCTAGGAACACATACAGACTGAAAGTAAGGGAATGGAAAAAGATATTTCATGCAAATGGAAACCAAAAGAAAGCTGGAGTAGCAATTCTCATATCAGACAAAATAGACTTTAAAATAAAGACTATTAGAAGAGACAAAGAAGGACACTACATAATGATGAAGGGATCAATCCAAAAATAAGATAAAACAATTTTAAATATTTATTCACCCAACATAGGTGAACCTCAATGCATAAGGCAAATACTAACAGGCATAAAAGGGGAAATCAACAGTAACACATTCATTGTAAGGGACTGTAACACCCCACTATCACCAATGGACAGATCAACCAAAATGAAAATAAATAAGGAAACCAAAGTTTAAATGATACATTAAAGAAGATGGACGTAATTGATATTTATAGCATATTCCGTTCATAAACAACAGAATTCACATTTTTCTCAAGTGCCCATGAAACATTCTCCAGGATAGATCATATCTTGGGTTACAAATCAAGCCTTGGTAAATTTAAGAAAATAGAAATTGTATCAAGTATCTTTTCTGACCACAATGCTAGAGACTAGATATCAATAACAGGAAGAGATCTATAAAAAATACAAACACATGGAGGCTCAACAATAAACTACTTAATAACAAAGTGATCACTGAAGAAATCAAAGAGGAAATTAAAAAATACCTAGAAACAAATGACAATGGAGACATGACGACCCAAAACCTATGGGATGCAGAAAAATCAGTTCTAAGAGGGAACTTTATAGCAATACAATCCTACCTTAAGAAAAAGGAAATATCTCAAATAAACAACCTAACCTTGCACCTAAAGCAATTAGAGAAAGAAGAACAAAAAAGCCCCAAAGCTAGCAGAAGGAAAGAAATCATGAAAATCAGATCAGAAATTAATGAAAAAGAAATGAAGGAGGGCTTCCCTGGTGGCGCAGTGGTTGGGAGTCCGCCTGCCGATGCGGGGGACGCGGGTTCGTGCCCCGGTCTGGGAGGATCCCACATGCCGCGGAGCGGCTGGGCCCGTGAGCCATGGCCGCTGAGCCTGCGCGTCCGGAGCCTGTCCTCCGCAACGGGAGAGGCCACAGCAGTGAGAGGCCCGCGTAACGCATAAAAAAAAAAAAAAAAAAAAAAAAGAAATGAAGGAAACAACAGCAAAGATCAATAAAACTAAAAGCTTGTTCTTTGAGAAGATAAACAAAATTGATGAACCATTAGCCAGACTCATCAAGAAAAAAAGGGAGAAGGCTCAAATCAATTGAATTAGAAATGAAAAACAAGTAACAACTGACACTGCGGAAATACAAAAGATCATGAGAGATTACTACAAGCAACTCTGCCAATAAAATGGAAAACCTCGAAGAAATGGACAAATTCTTAGAAGAGCACAACCTGCCAAGACCGAATCAGGGAGAAATAGAAAATATGAACAGACCAATCACAAGCACTGAAATTGTAACTCTGGTTAAAAATCTTCCAACAAACAAAAGCCCAGCACCAGATGGCTTGACAGGAGAATTCTATCAAATATTTAGAGAAGAGCTAACACCTGTCCTTCTCAAACGCTTCCAAAATATAGCAGAGGGAAGAACACTCCCAAACCCATTCTACAAGGCCACCATCACCCTGATACCTAAACCAGACAAGGATGTCACAAAGAAAGAAAACTACAGGCCAATATCACTGATGAACACAGATGCAGAATTCCTCAACAAAATACTAGCAAACAGAATCCAACAGCACATTAAAAGGATCATACAACACAATCAAGTGGGGTTTATTCCAGGAGTGCAAGGATTCTTCAATATACGCAAATCTATCAATGTGATAAACCATACTAACAAATTGAAGGAGAAAAAACATACTATCATCTCAATAGATGCAGAGAAAGCTTTTGACAAAGTTCAACACCCACTTATGATAAAAACCCTGCGGAAAGTAGGCATAGAGGGAACTTTCCTCAACATAATAAAGGCCATATATGACAAGCCCACAGCGAACATCATCCTCAATGGTGAAAAACTGAAAGCATTTCCACTAAGATCAGGAACAAGAGAAGGTTGCCCACTGTCACCTCTCTTATTCAACATAGTTTTGGAAGTTTTACCCACAGCAATCAGAGAAGAAAAGGAAAGAAAAAGAATCCAAATCAGAAAAGAAGAAGTAAAGCTGTCACTCTTTGCAGCTGACATGGTACTATACATAGAGAATCCTAAAGATGCTACCAGAAAACTACTAGAGCTAATCAATGAATTTGGTAAAGTAGCAGGATATAAAATTAATGCACAGAAATCTCTGGCATTCCTATACACTAATGATGAAAAATCTGAAAGTGAAATCAAGGAAACACTCCCATTTACCATTGCAACACAAAGAATAAAATATCTAGGAATAAACCTACCTAAGGAGACAAAAGACCTGTATGCAGAAGATTATAAGAACTGATGAAAGAAATTAAAGATGATACAAATAGATGGAGAAATATACCACGTTCTTGGATTGGAAAAATCAACATTGTGAAAATGACTCTACCACCCAAAGCTATCTACAGATTCAATGCAATGCCTATGAAACTATCACTAGCATTTTTCACAGAACTAGAACAAAAAAATTCACAATTTGTATAGAAACACAAAAGACCGCAAAGAGCCAAAGCAATCTTGAGATCGAAAAATGGAGCTGGAGGAATCAGGCTCTGTGACTTCAGACTACACTACAAAGCTACAGTAATCAAGACAATATGGTACTGGCATAAAAGCAGAAAGATAGATCAATGGAACAGGAAAGGAAGCCCAGAGATTAACCCGTGCACACATGGTCACCTTATCTTTGATAAAAGAGGCAGGAATGTACAGTGGAGAAAGGACAGCCTCTTCAATAAGTGGTGCTGGGAAAACTGGACAGGTGCATGTAATAGTATGAGATTAGATCACTCCCTAACACCATACACAAAAATAAGCTCAAAATGGATTAAAGACCTAAATGTAAGGGCAGAAACTATCAAACTCTTAGAGGAAAACATAGACAGAACACTCTATGACATAAATCACAGCCAAGGTCCTTTTTGACCCACCTCCTAGAGGAATGGAAATAAAAGCAAAAGTAAACAAATGGGACCTAATGAAACTTCAAAGCTTTTGCACAGCAAAGGAAACCATACACAAGACCAAAAGACAACCCTCAGAATGGGACCTAATATTTGCAAATGAAGCAACTGACAAAGGATTAATCTCCAAAATTTACAAGCAGCTCATGCAGATGAAGAACAAAAAACCAAACATCTGAATCCAAAAGTAGGCAGAAGACCTAAATAGACATTTCTCCAAAGAAGATATACAGACTGCCAACACACACAAAATTACAGTGAGATATAATCTCCTACCAGTCAGAATGGCCATCATCAAAAAATCAAAAACCATAAATGCTGGAGAGGGTGTGGAGAAAAGGGAACACTCTTGCACTGCTGGTGGGAGTGTGAATTGGTACAGCCACTATGGAGAACAGTATGGAGGTTCCTTACAAAGTATAAATAGAGCTACCATATGACCAGCAATCCCACTACTGGGCATATACCCTGAGAAATCCATAATTCAAAAAGAGTCATGTACCAAAATGTTCATTGCAGGTCTATTTACAATAGCCTGGAGATGGAAACAACCTAAGTGTCCATCATCGGATCAATGTATAAAGAGGATGTGGCACATATATACAATGGAATATTACTCAGACATAAAAAGAAATGAAATTGAGCTATTTGTAATGAGGTGGATGGACCTAGAGTCTCTCATACAGAGTGAAGTAAGTCAGAAAGAGAAAGGCAAATACTGTATTCTAACACATATATATGGAATTTAAGAAAACATAATGTCATGAAGAACCTAGGGGTAAGACAGGAATAAAGACACAGACCTACTAGACAACGGACTTGAGGATATGGGGAGGGGGAAGGGTAAGCTGTGACAAAGCGCGAGAGTAGCATGGAGATATATACACTACCAAACATAAAATAGCTAGTGGGAAGCAGCCGCAGAGCACAGGGAGATCAGCTTGGTGCTTTGTGACCACCTAGATGGGTGGGATAGGGAGGGTGGGAGGGAGGGAGATGCAAGAGGGAAGAGATATGGGAACATATGTGTATGTATAACTGATTCACTTTGTTATAAAGTAGAAAAAAGACACACCACTGTAAAGCAATTATACTCCAATAAAGATGTAAAAAATGAAAAACAAACAAACAAACAAAGTTTTTGTGTTGACACAGTTATTCATTTCTCTTGAGAGTGTACCTATGTATGGAGTTGCTGAGTCATATGGCAACTCTATGTTTAATTTGAAGAAGTGCCAAACTGTTTTCCAAATTGGCTGCACAATTTTATATTGCCATCAGAAATACATGAAAGTTCCAATTCCTCTTCTCACTTTCTGCAAAAATTCAATTTGGATTTTGTTAAGTATTGTTTTGAATCTGAAGATCACTTTGTGAAGTATTGAACTTTAACAGTATTAAATCTTCCTGTCTTTGAACATGGGATGTCTTTTCAGTTATTTATATCTTTAATTTCTTTCAATAGTTATTTCAAATTTTTCGAGTAAAAACTGCACTTCTTTTGTTGAATTTGCTTTTAAGTGTTTTATTCCATTGCAAATCGAATTGTTTTCCTAATTTCTTTTTTGGAATATTTATTGCTAGAGTATAGAAATACACTTGATTTTTATATATTGCTCTTAAAGCCTGTAACACTGCTGAGCTTGATTAGTTTTAATAAGTTTTTATTGGATTTTGTAGGATTTTCTCTATACAAGATCATACCATCTGCATATAGAGATAGTTTTGCTTCATTCTTTGCAGTATGAATGCCATATATATATATAGTCTAATTGTTCTGGCTCAAACCTCCAGTATAATGTTTAATACCAGTGATGAAAGTGGACATCCTATGTCTTATTCCTGATACTAGGGGAAAACAGAGTATTTCACCATTAAAGTAGGTTCTAATTTCTCTTGTGATTCCTTCTTTGACCAATTGATTATCTAGGAGTGTGTGGTTTAATTTTCCCATACCTGTTAACTTTCCAAAGTTCTTTCTTTTATTTCTAATTTCGTTCCATTGTGGCCAGAGAATATATTCTCTGTGAATGCATTTCTTTCAATTTATTGAGAATTGTTTTATAGCGTAGTATATAGTCTATCCTGTACAATGCTGCATGTGCACTTGAGGAGACTATGTATTCTGCTCTTATTGGCTGGAGTGTTCTGCAGATGTCTGTTAGGTCTAATTTATTTAGAGTACTGATCACTTCTTCTATTTCCTCTGTGGTCTTTTACATGGTTATTCTTTCTATTATAGAAAGTGGAATATTGAAATCTCCAACTGTTATTATTGAATTGTCTATTTCTCCCTTCAATTATGTCAGTTTTTGCTTCATGATTTTTAGAGCACTGTTGTAGATGCATATATGTTTATAATTGTTATATCTTCCTGATTATTTGACCATTCTATCATGAAAAAATATCCCTCTTTATCTCTAGTAACATTTTAAAATTTTTTCTAATTTAAATAAGTCTGATATTAGTGTAGTCACTCTATCATGATTTCTGTGTGCATGATATAATTTTTCCATCATTTCATAATTAATCTATCTGTATCTTTGAAACTAAGGCCTGCATCCTGTAGGCATACATTTGGATTTGATTTTTTAATTCAGTGTTACAATTCTTCCTTGTTTGGGGTTTCTAATCAATTCATTTTCAATGTTATTATTGATATAGTACATTTATATCTACCATTTTACTTTTTGTTTTCTATGTGTTTCATGTCTTTTTCTGTTCCTCTATTCCTCCTTTACAGCTTCTTCTGCATTAGGTGAATACTTTCTAGTTTAATGTAATTATTTTAATGATTTTTGACTACATATGTATATATATAATATATAGTGTATATAATGTTACATGTAAATATGTATACTTATTTATACATGCATATGTGCACACATGTGTGTGTGTATGTCATTCTCTTACTGGTCTTTAGATCGTGTGGTCTTATTACAATTACTTCAGATTTATTATACATTAATTCCAGTGAGATATAGAAATATTACTCCTATATATCTATATTTGCTCTCCTCTTTATTGTGCCATATATATATATATATACATATAACACATATGTATGTAAAAATTCAATATATTGTTATAATTATTACTTTATGTATTATTTGTTTTAATGAAGCTGAAACGAGGATGGGAGTGCAAGTTTTATAAATAATTATCAATTATTTTTTACTAACATTCTTATTTGCCATTTCTGGCTCTCTTCATTTTTTTGCTTGTTTCTGTGTATTTTGAGTTACGATATGATGTTGTTTTGTTACTCCAATTCAGTTTTGCTCCTACCCACCCCTTTTATGCTGTTATTGTCATATATATGTGTGTGTGTGTGTGTATATATATGTATACATTATATATATATATAATTTTAATAATGCTGTTATCAATGCATGTGTACGAATATATTTGAGCCCGTTTCAGTTATTTGGGGTATATATCCAGGGATGAAATTACTAGGTTATATGGTAATTCTATGTTTAATTTTGTGTGGGATCACCATACATCTTCGATAGCAGCTGCACCATTTTATATTCCCACCAGCAATACACAAGCGTTCCAATTTCTCCACATTCCCCTTGAAGCTTGTTATTTTCTGTGTGTGTGTGTTTGTGTTTTTAGTAACTGCCATTCTAATATGTGTGAAGTAGCATCTCACTGTGGTTTTGATTAGCTCTTCCCTAATGACTAGTGATGTGCAGCATCTTTTCGTGTGTTTATTGGCTATCTGTATGCTGCATTTGGATAAATGTCTTTTCAAGTTTTTTGCTCATTTTTAAACTGGGTTCGTTGAGTGTTTGTTTTGGTGTTGTTAGAATTCTCTTTATATTCTGGATATAAGTCCCATATCAGATATATGATTTGCAAATATTTTCTCCCATTCTGTGTGTTTCCTTTTCATTCTGTTGACCAGATCCTTTGTTGTACAAAGGGTTTTAATTTTGATACAGCCCAACTTATCTATTTTTTTTTTATTGCTTGTGTTTTTGGTGTCATACCCAAGAAATCTTGCCAAATCCAATGTCATAAATTTTTTTCCCCATATTTTTTCTTGTAAGATTTTTATAGTTTTAGTTCTTACATTTAAGCCTTTGATCCATTTTGAGTTAAATTTTGTATACGGTATATGGTAAGGGTGCAACTTCATTCTTTTGCAAGTGGATATCCAGTTTTCCCAGCACTATTTGTTGTCTTCTAGTTGCTAAATGGCAGCCATTCATATTGCCCCTTCTTCTCAAAAGATCTATTTCTATATATTTAAACAAGCATCTTTCAAGTTTTAGAAGTATAATTTATTAGGAACCATCCACCTTCTGAATTCCCTTGCTGTCACTCTGTCTCTAGTTAAGCATTAACTTTACCAAGTGAAATCAATAATTTCTAACTAGATAGCTTTCATCCATAGAGAATAAAACAAAGCATGCTAAGAATTGAATTTAATATTAACATTTTGATTAACAAAATTAGAGAGTTCTTGAAAACTTGGGAAATTAAGTAACAAATACATACAGAATTGAAGAAAAATTAAAAAGCCAAAAGGTAAGGGCTTTTAAAAATTCATTATGCATATAAAATATTGTAGTGGTTTTCACAATTTGACAGAGTTTCTGAAGAATTTGGGAACTCGCTGACACATAATATTTTAGATGGCCAGACGATACTTCACATAAAGTGCTTCCAAAGTATGTGATGGAACAAGTAATATTATTGTTCAAATGATATTTACTATAAAATATAGGTAATTAAGTACATCTCTAGAACTTTTCTCAAAAATTCACCTTGACACTAATCCAAAACATCTTTTTTATTTTCTCACTTAACTCTAATTGACTTATAGTGGATAAACCACATAAATACTAATTGAATAGAGACTCTGTCAATATGGTAGTAGAGTTTTAATAAATAACCAGAAACATTGATATTATTTGTCCTTAAAAACACTCTGTCTTGTCCTTTAAGTAATGGGTATTGCTATAGTTAGTAACATTCATGACTTGAAAAAAGCCTATTCACAAGCTACAACAAACAGAAAACATATACCCAGACCTACTAAATGTAATTATACCCAATTAGATAAACAGAAGATCGTTCACAATATGTGTGTGTTGTGTGTGTAAAATTTATAAAAAGTCACATTTTTAGCTAAATGTTTTTAATCTCAGAATTCAGAATACCTTGGTGAAAATCCTAGTTTTAATTAAAACAAGTTTTGTAATAAACTTCGTTGTTGTATCTCTAAGTGCATAAAAATCCACCAACTACTAGAGAATCAGTATTAAATAAAAGCACAAAAACAGAAGTGTAATTAATATTCTAAGAGTTTCTATTTGAATGAATGCTATTAAAATATTCTTTTAAGCATTTTTTTTTAGTGAGCTATACAGTCTCCCTTAATACTATCGATACCATTTAATTAACTTAATGAACTATTTCCCAAAGAGAGAGTACAAGTCAAGCACAGACTAACTCAGTGAAAGTTCAGAATAACATTCGTTGTGAATTAATGGAGTTCAAATTAATTACACTTAAAACAACATTCTCTGAGGGCTTCTGTAACTTATTAATAACATTTAACTTTGAAGAAATAAATATTCTTCCTAGGGAAATATATTATCCTCGTAAAGCACAAAAATACCCTTTGGATATCACAGTAATTTTCTATAGGGAAAATGTGATGTAGTCATATTGTTGATCATTTTATCATGTTGAAAAGGCAACTTGAACTAAAGTTATGAGTCAAGTGATGACCAACATTCTGCCAATACACACCTCAATCGAGTATACTGGGAAAATGGAATATATAACAGGGTGATAAAAATACCTATCTATAAAGAATATATTGCAAAGGAGACAGACCCAATATCTCTCTTTGGAAATCACTTACAAGAGAACTGTTACCATCTGCAGTTGTTGAGAAGGAGTGAGGAAAAATGACAGAATATTGAACTATATTTTTAGCACAATGAAATTAAGATCACTGTTAGAGTGTAATTCATCTGTTTTGTGTCAGAAAGAAAATGTGCTCTTATGAGGTTAAATAAATTCATTTGGATATTCTTTTCCTTTGTTCTAAATGCTTACACTTATTTGACCTTTAAATTGCTTTTGAGAACTATCTGTTAACTCATATTTATTTAATTGGCTGATATATATATATATGTATATATATATATATTTCAAGAAATAGAAGAACAAATTCCAGTCTTTCAGGATTCAGATAACCAGTTCATAGATATGATTAAATGTGCTCTGGTGATGCTCCCTATCATTCTCTAACCTTTATCAATTTGAAGACAAATGCATATTTTATAGACATTTTCCTTAGTGCTGTTCCAAAACTTAATAGAATGTTCATTATACAGAAATCTCCAAACTGTCCCATTTAATATATCTGTTAATCTCTGATAGCAAATTACATATGATAGAGTTCTTATACAGATCATTTGATTAGTTTTCAAAGCTGACCTCTCATGAAAAAGAATGTAATATTGTTATAAATTTGCTTTGGTTTTTCTTCCTCTTGCTCTTTCAGTAGCTTTCCAATTATACCACTGAAGATTTTCAGTGTCATGTTTTAGGGGAATACTGCGTTGTAACTGATACATTTATTTCAGCAAATAATTTTTACTGCCCTCAGTTGCTCATCATTTGGTCTTCCCAAGTGAATAACTGGAAAATTTATGACTTGCCTAATGAGTTGACAGTTCAGAGTTTAGTTTAATGTGGTCCAAATGCCTAGTAAAGGTATTTGGGACATTCAACTAAGATTTTCACTTTTTATTTAAAGTTTTGTGAGATTTAAAGTTCCCCTAATATTGTTGAAGATAATCTGTTGCAACTTGATACCTTCAATCTATTCATGTAAGTGAACTAGTCAGAGTAGCAAAAGGACACACTAGAAACAAATATAATAAGATGAATGATCCTATTTTCACCTGACATCTCTCCAATATCCACTGAGACCTGTTGGGAACAAATTGAGTAAAGTTACCATCACCAAAATAATAATTTGGGCCCATATGAGTAAGTAAACATCTGGAAATAGGTGGGGTTGGAAAGCTTACTATGAAAATATCGTTAGAGTTGGCTACCTTATAGCTACAAATATATCTATACTTTTTATGCTAATAAATTGTTTATTCTACACCAGACCTTTAATCAATCCATGGTTCCATAATCATATATTAGTTCTGAATTTAGACTCCCCAGAGTTTTATTCCTATATAACTTAAAGTCTAAGTTAGTTAACTAGCATAACAAAGAGCAGGTATTTGTTTTGTTTTGTTTTGCGGTACGCGGGCCTCTCACTGTTGTGGCCTCTCCCGTAAAGGAACACAGGCTCCAGATGCGCAGGCCCAGCGGCCATGGCCCACGGGCCCAGCCGCTCCGCGGCACGTGAGATCCTCCCGGACCGGGGCACAAACCCTCGTCCCCCGCATCGGCAGGCAGACTCTCAACCACTGTGCCACCAGGGAAGCCCAAGAGCAGGTTTTAAATTAAGCAAATTCTTAATATTAACAACATAGCATTGCATTTAGAGTAAAATGATGAAAGAAGCAAAATTCTCACACAATGAAACTGTCTATAATTACACAGATACTTTTCATATTTCAAAACACTGCAAATACATGAAAACATAGCTCGCAATATCAACAACCATCAAACAATGAGAAGTGACTCATTTGTTATAGCATTTCTGATTAATAACAAGTGTAGCAGTTTTTATATTATCAGGTTATTGGGACCTCAGCGAAACAATGGTGACAACCTTACACTGGTTCAGTTAACAATAGTCACTAAGAAGAGTCTTCCTTTCCCCTTTAAAAGTAATATTTGATGAAAATAACAATTCAAACCTGGTAAAAGAAGAAAATCTTTGGAATTACCACAGCAGCCAAAAATAATCTCATGGATCATATCACTGAATAAATTTTGTTTCATGTCTATCTGCAATACCTTGAAAGACTTAAAACTTATTTGTTAATATTAATTGATATACTCTAATAAAATGAGCTGTGGTATCTTTCATTTCAAAATTCTGTGACATATTCTGCATCATGTGACTGTAAAATATTTTAAACACCCAAATCTATGCAAAACTAAGACAGAATGCAGGTAAATGCCAAATTTTTAATTACTTTATTCTTTTATATTTTATCATATTGAAATAGTGCACACATACTTGATGAAGAGGCAATGACACTTTGATGCAAAACATTATCACGCTAGGAGTGTTGTGATGCGAAGTATACTTCACAAAGCACTAATTGTATTTGGCTTTTGAAATTGGAAAGTAAAATATTTTCAGTTTTTCTGGGGGATTAGCAGAGAATATTTTATTATTCTTTAGAACTTTGATTTATAGTGTGAACTTAATATCTACAAGTCCAAAGCAGAACAAGGCCATTACCTTAGTGTGACTTTTAATTTTTTTTAGTTTAATGAAGAATCTATCAGACTTATAGATTCTCCTTTTGGAAGATGGAAAAAGGGACTTTTGGTCTATGGCCACAGACACTATGAAAAACATACAGAATTATTAATGACCAATAAATGTAGCCAATGCCTTTCAGCCAATAATCTTGGCCTATTTGTGCTAATGAAGTGGGCTTGGTAATACCTATTGCTATTCTATAAAGCAGGAAGCCTGTGTTTATTTAGACTGGGAAAACTGGGATACACCTGCCTTGTTTAAGAACTCACTTGGCAAAATTTTCACACTTCAGTTTTAACCCATTTTTTGAATATATCTTACAAGAAATAGAAATTGTTTTCTCCATTTAAAAATTAATAATGCTACCATTATAAACTTCCCCTATTATAAATTCTGGGAGTTTCTTACAAGCATGCTAGGTCCTTCTAATAATGAGTTTTTTTTAGAATACTGAATCATTAATAATAAATGCTGTCCAGTGTATTTGTTAACAAAGGCTATTACAGTTAAACATGTTAATATATGTTATTACAGAGACTTATAGGTGACTATAAACACAAAATCAGTCATGATATTTTGGGATTATTTGGGGAAATATTTGTTCATAAATTTACTATTAGTTACTTATTCAAGAACTATATTTTGCAAAAGCAATAGTTAATGTTATTGCTTCTAGGCCTTTTGGCTAAGATCAAGTGAAGAGTTAATTTTTAGTGATTAAAGAGATATGTAATCAATTAATTTATATTTTAAAATGTAATTGATAGCTTTTAAAATATGCCATTTAAATATGCCTTTCAACACAATCTACAGTATTGGTGTCTTTGACTTTGACATAAAGAATAGGAAGTACAAGAAAAAATATATTCAAAGGTACTGAAAAAGTACCATTTCATGCTTATTAAAAAACAAACTAAGTCTGTCATATATAATACTATGTAATGCTGTTAAAAGACATACATAGAAAGAAAACTCAGATATCTAAATTACTTTGGACATTCCATTTAAATAATTTTGTTTCTATAAAATTGATTTTTATACTGAAAACATATACAACAGAAAGTGTGAGCTATTACTATCATCATTGCTAGCTAATTACAATCTGAAGAAGAGAAAGGATTTCTTCCCCTAATGATGCTCTTTGAATAGGGCACTAATAAGAGCAAGGATAAACAGTAGTGGCACCAGATATTCCCACTGCTGGGATCACCTCTAGGTTATTCTAAGCTAGGATTTGGAAATGTCAAAGTATATAATGAAACAAATGTGGAAGCATTTATTCTATGGTAACTTTGAATAAATTGATTCAAATGTGAGAGAAATCATGCAAACTTTCTCTAGTGGAAATATTCTTACTCCTGTTACAATGTTTATGAACTATTACCCATAATATAGGTGGGTATGAATTAACCATTTGGGATTCAGTATTACATATTACTTGAATGAAATTTTCAATAAATTCTAACTTACTGCAGCCAAACATTATGCATGTGAGCATTTATTCAGTATTTTGTATTTTAATTAGTCAAACTCAATATGTTCCTGGTGTCAATATGCTGATTGTCTTTGAGCAAGAGAGAAGAAAAAAGTGTTGCTTTTCTTTTTTGAAATAGAGAATGCCTGGTACTTGCTTTTCTATTTGTGCTTGTATTGATTTGCATATTCTTTAGAGGCAGGTCATTGAAAAAACAATGCTTTATATTGCTTACACTAATAATGCACTAATAATTTACACTAATAGTGTAAATTAGTTTACACTAATTTACACTAATAATGCAAGTACATTTAATTGGTCAAGAGATAAAGCTAATTGCTTGCTTTTATTAATGCAGATATAACTGTACTGTAAATGACATATGAAGATTTTCTTTCAAATTGTTTTTTTAGAAATGGCAACTGGTGCTCCAGTTGTGTTAGGCATACTATAGATTCAATATTTTTGATCTGTACAAATTTATATCTGTTTTGTAATGAGGAGCATTAGAATGTTTGTACAGATATATTTTGTAATGAGGAGTTTTTTAATGAGGAGCATTAAAATGAGGAGTTTTGTGAAGTTTTGTAATGAGGAGCATTAGAATGTTTGTACAGATATAAGATGGACAAGCATTAATCAAATTTAGTCTAATGAACTATAACTTTGATGTTTGCACTGCAGACAACCTGTATTTGAATTAATCTGTTCAAGATTTCAAAGGTAAGTGTATGTGCTATAAAAACATATAGAGAATCATAGAGATAGTGTTCACTTAAACAACAACGTTTCTTCACAGCAAACTAAAGTTTAATTAACAGTATAGCTAAATAAACTGTTATAATGTAATAGACTAATCATACATTTCTTACAAAGTGGCTGAAGATATGGACCAAAAAATATAAGATTTCTTAAAATGTACTTAATCCAAATATATGTATGTAATTTGTGAATGACAGCCAATTTAACTACTCCATTTAAGAGGAAGATGATAAATAAGGCATAGGTTTTGTGTGTGTGTGTGTGTGTGTGTGTGTGTGTGTAAAATAAGGAGGATGTGATTGTGGTGGCCATGGAAGAGAGAGCACAATATCCATAGAGGTCTCGGGACGATAGAAATGAATGAAGAAAAGGAGAGATTTAGGTACAGGGAGATTTGCAGGGAACTAGTGTGAACAGTCCTTTGGACAGTTAATTGGAACCTTAAGTGAAGAGGAAGGCCCCGGAGGCTGTACTCTTTCTCAATTGAGGAAAATGAACCAAAAATTATCCCTGATAAATGGACACGGAAATAGATGAAACATTGTTCACTGTATGTAGGCTGGCATATTAAGATAGAATATAAAGCAACATTCCCTGAATTAAGCAGCATACTTATTTCAATACATTTTTCCTAAAATTGCTTTTCCTCACTATTAACATGTATCCTCCCCACATATGGATTTTATTGTACATACATACACAACTTAAGTGCAATTCAGTACATACACATGAACTTTCTTTTACTAAGAAAGGAAGAAAGGATTAACCTCATATTCTTATTCTATTTTTAACTCATTATGTTTTCTAGTGATTCAGTTGCACTTAGGCTCTAAAGATGGGCCTGCATTTATTCACTATAGCAACAAAACTTACTATGTTACTGGGGTGAATTACAAAGACATATTTCTAAATGTTAAAGAAACCATGAATTCCCAGGAAATATTTCATTCTCTAATATGTACCTCACATTTTATATATTGTTAGATTTGTTTTGCTAATATTTAAAATGGACATTGTGCCTATATTCATGTGGAATATTGTTTGTAGCTTTTTAATTCTTTTTTTTATTTCATACTGTCTTTTCCTGGATTTTAGTGTCAGAATAATTCTGGTCCCTTAAATGAGTTGTAAAACATTACTTCTTGTATTTTTTGAAAAAGTCTGTGGAGAATTGTTATTCTTTCTTCCTTCAACATTTTTGAAAATTTACCTTTGAGACTCCCTGGGCTTGATGTTTTCTTTGTGGGAAGATTTTCAGCAAAAAAAGTAAATTCCTTCTATAGATATAGAACTGTTCAGATTATATATTTTCTTCTTGAGGGAGTTTTGATAACTTGTGTCTTTCAAGGAATTTGTTTATTTCTTCTAAGTTGTCCAATTTGTTGGAAAAAAGTTGTGCTTAACTATTCTCTTATTTTTTACTATCTGTAGGATCTTTGGAGATGGCTCCCCTTTTTTCCCTGATATTGACTGATTGATTTTTGTTCCCTATCTTTTTTCTTCATTGCTTTAGCAAGGGATATATCAGTTTTATTAAAGTTTCCAAAGGACAAGTTTTGACTTGTTCATTTTCATTAATGTTTGTTTTCTATTTTGTTGGGTTATGCTTTTTTCTTTATTACTTCCTTCTACTTACTTTGGGTTTATTTTGTATTTATTTTCTAGCTTAAGTTAGTATCTTGGGACATTAATTTTAGACCTCTCTTTTTTTCTAATATAAGCATTTAAAGCTTATGTTTCCTCTGAGAACAGCTTTAGTTATTTGCATCTCATTAATTTTGATATATTGTATTTTTATTACAATTCAGTTTGGAATAGCTTAAACTTCTTGATTTCCTCTTTTTCTCATTGAAGTATGTTGCTTAAATTCCAAATATTGTGATTTTTCCTAGGTATCTAATTGTTATTTATAGTTTAATTCCATTAAGTTCAATAAATATATTGTGTGCTTTCAATCCTTTGAAATTTATTAAAATTTGTTTTATGATCCAGCAAATGGTCTACCTTGGTGAATGCACTATATGCATTTGGAAAACAATTCATATCCTGCAGTTTTAGGTTGTAGTATTCTGTATGTAATTATCAAGTAGGTGAATGTGGTTGATTGTGTTGTTTGGATCCTCTATTTCTTACTGATTTTTTTTTAATCTACTTGTCAGTTGCAAAGAGAATGATGTTTAAAATCTCCTACTATTTATGGGATTATGTATTCCTTGTTTTAATTTCATCATTTTTGCTTCACATATTTTGAAGAAATTAAGTGCATACCCATATAAGATTAATATATTTTCCTAACGAATTAACACTTTTATAATTATGAAATAGTCTTTATTTTTGGTAACACTTTTTGTCTTGAAGTCTGTCTTTCTAATATTAATATGGCTACTCTGGCTCTTTATATTTCCTGTTCAATTTATATATCTTTTCCTATCCATTTATATTCAAACTATCTATATCTTTGTATTTAAAATGCATCTCTTCTAGACAGCATAAAGTTGGATTTTGCTTTCTGCCTTTATTTAGAGTGTTTACTTTGTTAACATTTAATGTAACTGTTGATATAGTTTAATTTGGTTTCCCATTTTATTGTTAATTTTCTGCTTGTCCTCTATTTTTCTTAATATCTGTTCCTATTTTTCTGCCTTTTATTGGATTATTTGAATTTTTTAGATATCCACTTTAATTTATTGGATTTTTAGCTATATGTCTTTGCATTTTTTTAGTGATTGCTCTAGGAATTAGAATACATATTCTTAAAGTTTTACAATCTACTTAAAATGAATGTATTGTTAAAAAATTATCCTGACACTTGTTAAAACTCTAAGGAAGACTTTACTCAAGACACTGTCATAGGTGTGGTGTGAAGACATTTTCAATAGAGGAGAGAGCTTGAGCTCTTCTCTGAATACAGTAAAGACAGCTAAGGACTTATAGTCAAGGAGAAGAGAGAGGGGGAGATGGATGGGGAGATGGAAAATTACTAAGAGGAGACATCAAGGGTAGGGAGATTCTTGATAAACCAATTCAACAGAATTCTGGCTGAAGTCAGGCCTGAGTAATCAAATATCGAGGGTGTGGGATTCTCTCTAAACTGAATTTTCAGGGCTTGACAGGCCAAAGCGAGGGCCCAAAAATGAGATCTAGTCAAAAAGAGGGCTCAGAGGAGCCTGTCTAAAGTTTGGTGAAGGAGAGAGTCTTTGTCAATACCACTGAACATAAAATGTAGTAATTTACTGTGTTTACTATGACATATTATTTGGAGAACAATACCAAAATATAATAAGCAAGAATTTGTAAACTTTTCCACATAACGATGTTTTTAACTACCCACTTTGTCATTCTTCTACAGATTTCTTCTGGAAGAGACATAAAGCATATTATTTCTTTATTAAAAGAAAGTTAATATTGGAGAGGAAGAAAAGTATTTGATAAAAACAGTTCTGATAATTTGATAAGGAAAATCTGAAAATATTAATTATATTTATAATTTAATTCAATTATTTAAAGTGTCTATGTTTTCTCTTTATCACTTTCCTGGGCAGATTGAGCAATAACTCAATAATAATCATGATATTAAATCCTGCAGGCACATCACAAGAAAGACATTATAATGTTATTGTAGTTAATACAAATATAATAGTTAACAGAGAATATTCCAAGACCATGTTCTTATATTCAACCCAAAGGATTTTAACAGTGCTTCTTGACTAGGGTTGCCAGATTTGACAAATAAAAGTACAAGTTGCCCAGTAAAATTTGAATTTTATATAAACTCCAACTAACTATTAGTGTAAGTATGCTTGATGCAATATTTAGATATACTTATGCTAAAAAATGTTGTTTATCTGAAATCAAAATTTATCTGGACATCCTGTATTTTATCTGGCAGTCCTATTCTTGATATGATGCTCTAATGTATCCATGAATTTTCTGTAACTGCACAATAACCACAAAAAAATCAATGAGAATTTATTTGCTTTCAATCAGATGCTAAAAAGATAACTTAAGTAACCCTTGTATATGCATAGTAGGTAACTATTTTAAAGAATAAACTTATCATATATTTCTTATATACATCCTAACATTATAAACCATATACCTTGTGGAGAAAGAGAGGAACTACTTTCTCAATATTAAATTCTTCAATTTAAATCCCAGGCCCTGAAAAACACTCTCTTTTAACATATAAGACCAGCTCTACTCCCTACTCTCAGAAAAATTCCTTTCGTTTTTTAAGGAATACATGATATTATTTTAGCAAAGACCTGTTGAGCAATTAATATTTATTTGGTTCTAATATTTCTGATATTGATGGAGGCTAGACCATATACAAAAATTTTGATAAATCTGTTGCTTTTCATTTTGTGGTACAATCTATTTTAGTTTATGTCTAAAAACAGGTGTTTAAGGAGGCACATTCTGTTATTCTGGTCATCTTAATATTAACTAATAAATTATTATTCATTTATGAATATTACTGTGCTAATTCAAAGTTAGCAGGAGAGAAGATGTCAGAGCCTTGCTGAAGGCAGCCATGGATTTATACTGAGATAGTCACTTTCTTGCTTGGCCCTGCCTGTGACCAAGGATCCACATTTGTAAGAAAGACAAACCAAATATTAAATTTTTATTACATGAATTGCAGGAAGATTTTTGAGCTACTGTACAATAAAAATGTGTTTTAAAGACAAGGGATAATATGTACCTATATTATTTATTCTTACAAAAGCTATTAAAAGTAAAATTGCATCTAAACAAGTCAATAAGTATGAAGTATGTCTATATTTTTGCATTTTTTCCTAAAGTGTTGCAATTCCAACCCAAAATACATTTTCCCCAAGGTTTGAATCATCTGTCAATTTCACAGAGCAATCATTATATAATTGAAATATGCAAATATGCAGATTTTTGAATTAGACATTTTATGATATTGTGTGGTTACATAAGTTGTAAAATGAAACTCACTATTAAAACTACTTAGAATATTTTATTAAATCAATTTAAGACATAGTCAATATACTATTATAGTACTCTTTTTTTAAAATAAGTTTTATACCTTAATGATTACATATTAAAAAAGTTTATTATAGCTCTGTGGTGATTCATCCTATTTACTCAGGTAAAAAATATATATATTTTCAAAACCTAAATTGCTCTGACAATATTACACCTCTAGGAACAATACAATGCAGGTAATTTTCAATATTCAACTAATGTGTTTCTTCCCAGCTAGTCTTGCCAATTATTTATAATATCATAGAGATAGTAAAATGTAATTGACATCTACTTTATGTCACTTAACTGAGTATATTATGCATATCATATAATTTAGAAAATTTTATTAGATTCCATTAGTCATGTTCCAAAGGCTACAAACACAACAAATATGAAGCATATATATTAGCATTTATAACACCTGTGCCTAACATTCACACCTTTCAAAATAATGATAGAATAGATGCTATGCATATGCACTGCATACATGCATATGTTTACCCACAATTAATTTGTATTTTGTAGTTAATATCTTATTGTTATGGGCTTTTTAAAGTTTGTTTTATATACATTTTGGATGGTAACTGCATATATTATCAAATATAATAATTCTTTTCATTAAAAAAATACACGTTTTTTCTCAAAGAAAATTTAGATCACTTTCTATAAATTAAACGCAAATCAACAGAGTGATAGATTACATTTATTTATACAAGAGTGTGAGTATAAATCAGTGTAGGTAGATATGAATGTTTTAAAATATATGGTAACAACTTACACAATAAAAAGGGTAAAAAGCAATGACATATTTTGATTATTGGTTAGTTGCACCAGAAAGTATAAACATAAAATGAAACATTTCATGAAGCAACAATTTAGTATTTTAAATGAAGGGAAAATGCGTAGTCAAACTGACAAATAGAAATAATATGAGTGCTACAATTTTCACATCAATCTAAGGAAAAAAATGTTTTGAATTACAGTCTTTTTAATCCTATGTGTTAAAGAAAATTATTTCAAATGTGTAATAATTTTAAATAGTATAATCCAGATTTCACTGTGCCCCTATCAAATCTAAGAGTGTAAAAGTGTGATTCTGAGTAATGTATATCTTCTGGCATTTCTGAAAAACTGTTGAAAATTTTTGTATTAGAAAAGTGGTGAGGGGGACCTTGAAGATGGCGGAAGAGTAAGACACGGAGATCACCTTCCTCCCCACAGATACACCAGAAATACATCTACACGTGGAACAACTCATACAGAACACCTACTGAATGCTGGCAGAAGACCTCAGACCTCCCAAAAGGCAAGAAACTCCCCACGTACCTGGGTAGTGCAAAAGAGAAAAAGAAAAAACAGAGACAAAAGAATAGGGACAGCACCTGCACCAGTGGGAGGGAGCTGTGAAGGAGGAAAAGTTTCACACACTAGGAAGCCCCTTCACGGGCGGAGACTGCGGGAGGTGGAGGGGTGCAGAGCAACGGGTGCGGAGGGCAAAGTGGGGAGATTCCTGCACAGAGGATCAGTGCCGACCGGCACTCACCATCCCGAGAGGCTTGTCTGCTCACCCGCCGGGGCGGGCGGGGCTGCGAGCTGAGGCTCGGGTTTCGGTTTCGGATGGATCGCAGGGAGAGGACTGGGGTTGGCGGCTTGAACATAGCCTGAAGGGGTCAGTGCACCACGGCTAGCCGGGAGGGAGTCCAGGGAAAAGTCTGCGCCTGCCGAAGAGGCAAGAGACTTTTTCTTCCCTCTTTGTTTCCTGGTGCGCGAGGAGAGGGGTTTAAAAGTGCTGCTTAAAGGAACTCCAGAGACGGGCGTGAGCCGCGGATAAAAGCGCAAATCCCAGAGACGGGCGTGAGCCACGGCTAAAAGCGTGGACCCCAGAGACGGGCGCGAGCTGCGGCTAAAAGCGCGGACCCCAGAGACGGGCGCGAGCCGCAGCTAAAAGCACAGACCGCAGAGACGGGCGGGAGACACTAAGGCTGCTGCTGCCGCCACTAAGGGGCCTGTGTGCGAGCACAGTTCACTCTCCAAACCCCTCTTCTGCGGAGCCTGTGCAGCCTGCCACTGCCAGGTTCCCGGGATCCAGGGACAACTTCCCCGGGAGAACACACGGCGGGGCTCAGGCTGGTGCAACGTCACGCTGGCCTCTGCCGCCGCAGGCCCACCCCGCACGCAGTGCCCCTCCCTCCCCCCAGACCTGAGTGCACCAGAGCCCCCGAATCAGCAGCTCTTTTAACCCCGTCCTGTCTGAGCAAAAACAGACGCCCTCCAGCGACCTACACGCAGAGGCAGGGCCAAATCCAAAGCTGAGCCCCTGTGAGCTGTGAGAACAAAGAAGAGAAAGGGAAATCTCTCCCAGCAGCCTCAGAAGCAGCGGATTAAAGCTCCACAATCAACTTGATATACCCTGCATCTGTGGAATATCTGAATAGACAAGGAATGATCCCAAATTGAGGAGGTGGACTTTAGGAGCAAGATCTATGACTTTTTCCCTTTTCCTCTTCTTGTGAATGTGTATGTGTATGCTTCTGTGTGAGATCTTGTCTGTATAGTCTTGCTTCCACCATTTATCCTAGGGTTCTATCCGTCCATGGATTTTCTAAATTTTTTTTCTTAATAATTAATTTTAATAACTTTATTATACTTTACCTTTGTTCTTTCTTTCTTTCTTTCCTTCCTTCCTTCCCTCCTTTAGACAACGAATCACCCCAATATGAGGAGGTGGTCTCTGAGAGCAAGATTTTTGATTTTTCCCCCTTTACCTATTTTTGTGAGGGTGTATGTGCATGCTTCTGTGTAAGATTTTGTCTTAATAGCTTTGCTTCCAACATTTGTGCTAAGGTTCTATCCGTCCCTTTTTTTTTTAATAAGTATTTTTTAATTCAATAACTTTATTATACTTTATTTTATTTTTACTGTATCTTCTTTCTTTCTGTCTTTTTTCCTTCTTTCCCTCCTTCCTTCCTTCCTCCCTCCCTCCCTCCTTTCTTTCCTTCTTGCCTTATTTCCTTCTTTGCTTCTTTCTTTCTTTCTTTCTTCCTTCCTTCCTTCCCTCCATTCCTTCTTCCTTTCCTCATACTTCTACTAATTATCTCTATTTTTTCTCCCTTTTACTCTGAGCCGTGTGGATGAAAGGCTCTTGGTGCTCCAGCCAGGAGTCAGGACTCTGCCTCTGAGGTAGGAGAGCCAACTTCAGGACACTGGTCAACAAGAGACCTCCCAGCTCCACATAATATCAAATGGTGAAAATCTCCCAGAGACCTCCATCTTAACACCAGCACCCAGCTTCACTCAACGACCAGCAAGCCACAGTGCTGGACAACCTATGCCAAACAACTAGCAAAACAGGAACACAACCCCACCCATTAGCAGAGAGGCTGCCTAAAATCAGAATAAGGCCACAGACACCCCAAAACACACCACCAGACGTGAACCTGCCCACTAGAGAGACAAGATCCAGCCTCATCCGCCACAACACAGGCAGTAGTCCCCTCCACCAGGAAGCCTACACAACCCACTGAAACAACCTTAGCCACTGGAGACAGACATCAAAAGCAACGGGAACTATGAACGTGCAGCCTGCAAAAAGGAGACCCCAAACACAGTAAGATAAGCAAAATGAGAAGACAGAAAAACACACAGCAGATGAAGGAGCAAGATAAAAACCCACCAGACCTAACAAATGAAGAGGAAATAGGCAGTCTACCTGTAAAATAATTCAGAATAATGATAGTAAGGATGATCCGAACTCTTGGAAATAGAATGGACAAAATGCAAGAAACAGTTAACAAGGGCCTAGAAGAAATAAAGATGAAACAAGCAACGATGAACAACACAATAAATGAAATTAAAAGTACTCTAGATGGGATCAAAAGCAGAATAACTGAGGCAGAAGAACGGATAAGTGACCTGGAAGATAAAATAGTGGAAATAACTACTGCAGAGCAGAATAAAGAATGAAAAGAACTGAGTCAGAGACCTCTGGGACAACATAAAACACACCAACATTTGAATTATAGGGGTTCCAGAAGAAGAAGAGAAAAAGAAAGGGACTGAAAAAATATTTGAAGAGATTATAGTTGAAAACTTCCCTAATATGGGAAAGGAAATAGTTAATCAAGTCCAGGAAGCACAGAGAGCCCCATACAGGATAAATACAAGGAGAAATACGCCAAGACACATATTAATCAAACTGTCAAAAATTAAATACAAAGAAAGCATATTAAAAGCAGCAAGGGAAAAACAACAAAAAACACACAAGGGAATCCCCATAAGGTTAACAGCTGATCTCTCAGCAGAAACCCTACAAGCCAGAAGGGAGTGGCAGGACATACTGAAAGTGATGAAGGAGAAAAACCTGCAAACAAGACTACGCTACCAGCAAGGATCTCATTCAGATTTGATGGAGAAATTAAAACCTTTACAGACAAGCAAAAGCAGAGAGAGTTCAACACCACCAAACCAGCTTTACAACAAATGCTAAAGGAACTTCTCTAGGCAAGAAACACAAGAGAAGGAAAAGACCTATAAAAACAAACCCAAAACGATTTAGAAAATGGGAATAGGAACATACATATCGATAATTACCTTAAATGTAAATGGACTAAATGCTCCCACCAAAAGACACAGATTTGCTGAATGGATAAAAAAACAAGACCCTTATATATGCTGTCTACAAGAGACCCGCTTCAGACCTAGAGACAAATACAGACTGAAAGTAAGGGGATGGAAAAAGATATTCCATGCAAATGGAAACCAAAGGAAAGCTGGAGTAGCAGTTCTCATATAAGACAAAATAGACTTTAAAATAAAGACTATTAGAAGAGACAAAGAAGGACACTACATAATGATCAAGGGATCGATCCAAGAAGAGGATATAACAATTGTAAATATTTATGCACCCAACATACGTGCACCTCAATACATAAGGCAAATACTAAGAGCCATAAAAGGGGAAATCGACAGTAACACATTCATAGTAGGGGACTTTAACACCCCACTTTCATCCATGGACAGATCATCCAAAATGAAAATAAATAAGGAAACACAAGCTTTAAATGATACATTAAACAAGATGGACTTAATTGATATTTATAGGACACTCCATCCAAAAACAACAGAATACACAATTTTCTCAAGTGCTCATGAAACATTCTCCAGGATAGATCATATCTTGGGTCACAAATCAAGCCTTGGTAAATTTAAGAAAGTTGAAATTGTATCAAGTATCTTTTCTGACCACAACACCATGAGACTAGATATCAATTACAGGAAAAGATCTGTAAAAAATACAAACACAATGAGGCTAAACAATATACTACTTAATAATGAAGTGATCACTGAAGAAATCAAAGAGGAAATAAAAAAATACCTGAAAAAAATGACAATGGAGACACAACGACCCAAAACCTATGGGATGCAGCAAAAGCAGTTCTAAGGGGGAAGGTTATAGCATTACAAGCCCACCTTAAGAAGCAGGAAACATCTCGAAAAAACCACCTAACCTTGCACCTCAAGCAATTAGAGAAAGAATAACAAAAAAAAACCTAAAGCTAGCAGAAGGAAAGAAATCATAAAAATCAGATCGGAAATAAATGAAAAAGAAATGAAGGAAACAATAGCAAAGATCAATAAAACTAAAAGCTGGTTCTTTGAGAAGACAAACAAAATAGATAAACCACTAGCCAGACTCATCAAGAAAATAAGGGAGAAGACTGGAATCAATAGAATTAGAAATGAAAAAGGAGAAGTAACAACTGACACTACAGAAATAAAAATGATCATGAGAGATTACTACAAGCAGAAATAAAAATGATCATGAGAGATTACTACAAGCAACTCTATGGGAATAAAATGGACAATCTGGAAGAAATGGACAGATTCTTAGAAATGCACAACCTGCCAAGACTGAATCAGGAAGAAATAGAAAATATGAACAGACCAATCACCAATCACAAGCACTGAAATTGAAACTGTGATTAAAAATCTTCCAACAAACAAAAGCCCAGGACCAGACGGCTTCACAGGCAAATTCTATCAACCATTTAGAGAAGAGCTAACATCTATCCTTCTCAAACTCTTCCAAAATATAGCAGAGGGAGGAACACTCCCAAATTCCTTCTACGAGGCCACCATCACCTTGATACCAAAACCAGACAAGGATGTCACAAGGAAAGAAAACTACAGGCCAATATCACTGATGAAAATAGATGCAAAAATCCTCAACAAAATACTAGCAAACAGAATCCAAGAGCACATTAAAAGGATCATACACCATGATCAAGTGGGGTTTATTCCAGGAATGCAAGGATTCTTCAATATACACAAATCTATCAATGTGATAAACCATATTAACAAATTGAAGGAGAAAAACCATATGATCATCTCAATAGATGCAGAGAAAGCTTTTGAGAAAATTCAACACCCACTTATGATAAAAACCCTGCAGAAAGTAGGCATAGAGGGAACTTTCCTCAACATAATAAAGGCCATATATGACAAACCCACAGCGAACATCGTCCTCAATGGTGAAAAACTGAAAGCATTTCCACTAAGATCAGGAACAAGACAAGGTTGCCCACTCTCACCACTCTTATTCAACATAGTTTTGGACGTTTTAGCCACAGCAATCAGAGAAGAAAAGGAAATAAAAGGAATCCAAATCAGAAAAGAAGAAGTAAAGCTGTCACTGTTTGCAGATGACGTGATACTATACATAGAGAATCCTAAAGATGCTACCAGGAAACTACTAGAGGTAATCAATGAATTTGGTAAAGTAGCAGGATACAAAATTAATGCACAGAAATCTCTGGCATTCCTATATACTAATGATGAAAAATCTGAAAGTGAAATCAAGAAAATACTCCCATTTACCATTGCAACAAAAAGAATAAAATATCTAGGAATAAACCTACCTAAGGAGACAAAAGACCTATATGCAGAAAATTATAAGACACTGATGAAAGAAATTAAAGATGATACAAATACATGGAGAGATATACCATATTCTTGAATTTGAAGAATCAACATTGTGAAAATGAGTCTACTACCGAAAGCAATTTATAGATTCAATGCAATCCCTACCAAACTACCTCTGGCATTTTTCACAGAACTAGAACAAAAAATTTTGCAATTTGTATGGAAACACAAAACACCCCGAATAGCCAAAGCAATCTTGAGAACGTAAAAAGGAGCCGGTGGAATCAGGCTCCCTGACTTCAGACTATACTAGAAAGCTACAGTAATCAAGACAGTATGGTACTGGCACAAAACCAGAAAGATAGATCAATGGAACAGGATAGAAAGCCCAGAGATAAACCCACGCACATACGGACACCTTATCTTTGATAAAAGTGTCGAATATACAGTGGAGAAAGGACAGCCTCTTCAATTAGTGGTGCTGGGAAAACTGGACAGGTACATGTAAAAGTATGAGATTAGATCACTCCCTAACACCATACACAAAAATAAGCTCAAAATGGATTAAAGACCTAAATCTAAGGCCAGAAACTATCAAACTCTTAGAGGAAAACATAGGCAGAACACTCTATGACATAAATCACAGCAAGATCCTTTCTTACCCACCTCCTAGAGTAATGGAAATAAAAACAAAAATAAACAAATGGGACCTAATGAAACTTCAAAGCTTTTGCACAGCAAAGGAAACCATAAACAAGGCCAAAAGAGAACCCTCAGAATGGGAGAAAATATTTGCAAATGAAGCAACTGACAAAGGATTAATCTCCAAAATTTACAAGCAGCTCATGCAGCTCAATAACAAAAAAACAAACAACCCCATCCAAAAATGGGCAGAAGACCTAAATAGACATTTCTCCAAAGAAGATATACAGAATGCCAACAAACACATGAAAGAGTGCTCAACATCATTAATCATTAGAGAAATGCAAATCAAAACTACAATGAGATATCATCTCACACCAGTCAGAATGGCCATCATCAAAAAATCTAGAAACAATAAATGCTGGAGAGGGTGTGGAGAAAAGGGAACACTCTTGCATTGCTGGTGGGAATGTGAATTGGTTCAGCCACTATGGAGAACAGTATGGAGGTTCCTTAAAAAAACTAAAAATAGAACTACCATATGACCCAGCAATCCCACTACTGGGCATATACCCTGAGAAAACCAAAATTCAAAAATAGTCATGTACCAAAATGTTCATTGCAGCTCTATTTACAATAGCCCAGAGATGGAAATAACCTAAGTGCGGATCATCGGATGATTGGATAAAGAAGATGTGGCACATATATACAATGGAATATTACTCAGCCATAAAAGGAAATGAAATTGAGCTATTTGTACTGAGGTGGATAGACCTAGAGTCTGTCATACAGAGTGAAGTAAGTCAGAAAGAGAAAGACAAATACCTTATGCTAACACATATATATGGAATTTAAGAAAAAAAATGTCATGAAGAACCTAGGGGTAAGACAGGAATAAAGATGCAGACCTACTGGAGAATGGACTTGAGGATATGGGGAGGGGGAAGGGTGAGCTGTGACAGGGCGAGAGAGAGTCATGGTCATATACACCCTAACAAACGTAGTAAGGTAGGTAGCTAGTGGGAAGCAGCCGCATGGCACAGGGATATTGGCTTGGTGCTTTGTGACAGCCTGGAGGGGTGGGATAAGGAGGGTGGGAGGGAGGGAGACTCAAGAGGGAAGACATGTGGGAACATATGTATATGTATAACTGATTCACTTTGTTATAAAGCAGAAACTAACACACCATTGTAAAGCAATTTTACCCCAGTAAAGTTGTTAAAAAAAAAAAAAAAAGAAATGTGGTGAGAGATTGGCTCAAGATGTCAGAGTAGAAGGATGTACGCTCATTCCCACTTGCTAAAGCACAAGATTCACAACTAATTGGTGAATAGTCATTGACAGAAAGACCCTGGAACTTACCAAAAAAGATAACCCACATCCAAAGACAAAGGAGAAGCCACAGTGAGATGGTACACAGGGTGCAGTAATGATAAAATCAAATCCCATAACCCATGTGTGGGCAACTCACGAACTGGAGAATAATTATACCACAGAATTCTACCCACTGTAGTGAAGGTTCTGAGCCCCACGTCAGGCTTCCCAATCTGACAGTCTGGCAATGGGAGGAGGAATCCCCAGACAATTTGACTTTGATGACCAGCAGGATTTGATTGCAGGACTTCGACAAGACTGGGGGAAACAGAGACTCCATGCTTGGAGGGCACACACAAAATAGTGCATGCACCAGGACCCAGGTGGAAGGAGCAGTGACACCATAGGAGACAGAACCAGACCTACCTGCTAGTGTTGGAGGGTCTCCTGCAGAGGTGGGGGTCAGCTGTGGCTCACTGTGGGGATAAGGACACTGGCAGCAGAAGTTCCAGGAAGTACTCATTAGCTTGAGCCCTCCTGGAGCCCACCATTAGCCCAACCAAAGAGCCTGTAGGCTCCAGGGCTGGGTCTCCTAAGGCCAAACAACCAACAGGGAGGGAACACAGCCCCGCCCATCAGCAGACAAGAGGATTAAAGTTTTACTGAGCTCTGTCCACTAGAGCAACACCCAGCTCTACCCACCACCAGTCCCTCCCATCAGGAAGCTTGCACAAGCCTCTTAGATAACCTCATCCACCAGAAGGCAGACAGATAAAGCAAGAAAAACTACAATCCTGCAGCCTGTGGAAAGAAAATCACAATCACAGAAAGATAGACAAAATGTAAAGGCAGAAGACTATGTCCGAGAGGAAGGAACAAGATGAAACCCTAGAAAAACAACTAAATGAAATGGAGATAGGCAACCTTCCAGAAAAAAGAATTCAGAATAATGATACTGAAAATGATCCAGGAATTCAGAAAAAGAATGAAGGCAGGATCCAGAAGATGCAAGAAATGTTTTACAAAGACCTACAAGAATTAAATAACAAACAAATAGAGAGCAATACAATAACTGAAATGAAAAATACACTAAAAGAATCAATAGCAGAATAACTGAGGCAGAAGAATGGATAAGTGACCAGGAAGACAGAATAGTGGATATGTCTGCCATGGAACAGAATAAAGAATGAAAAGAAATGAAGACAGCCTAAGAAACCTCTGGGGTAACATTAAATGCACCAACATTGGCATTATAGCAGTCCCAGAAGGAGAAGAGAGAGAGAGAAAGGACCCGGGAAAATATTTGAAGAGATTATAATAGAAAACTTCCCTAACATGAGAAAGGAAATAGCCACCCAAGTGCATAGAGTCCCAGACAGGAGAACCCAAAGAGAAACATGCCAAGATACATGGTAATGAAATTGACAAAAGTTAAAGCCAAAGAAAAATTATTAAAAGCAACAAGGGAAAAAAGACAAATAACATACAAGTGAACTCCCATAAGGTTAACAGCTGATGTCTCAGCAGAAATACTGTAAGCCAAAAGGGAGTGGTATGATATATTTAAAGTGGTGAGAGGGAAGAATCTAAAACCAAGAATACTCTACCCAGCAAGGATCTCATTCAGAATCGATGGAGAAATCAAAAGTTTTATAGAGAAGCAAAAGCTAAGAGAATAGAGCACCACCAAACCAGCTCTACAACAAATGCTACAGGAAATTCTCTAAGAAAGAAACACAAGAGAAGAAAAGGACCTTCAAAAACAAACCCCCCAAAATTAAGAAAATGGTAGTAGAATCATACATATCAATAATTAGCTTAAATGTGAATGGATTAAATGCTCCAACTAAAAGACGCAGACTGGGTGAATGGATACAAAAACAAGATCAATATATGTGCTGTCTACAAGAGACCCAATTCAGACCTAGGGGCACATACAGACTGAAAGTGATGGGATAGAAAAAGATATTCCATGCAAATGGAAATCAAAAGAAAGTTGGAGTAGCAATACTCATATAAGAACAAATAGACTTTAAAATAAAGAATGTTACAAGAGACAAGGAAGGACACTACAAAATGATCAAGGGATCAATCCAAGAAGAAAATATAACAATTATAAATATATATGCACCCAACATAGGAGCACCTCAGTACATAAGGCAAATGATGACAGCTCTAAAAGGGGAAGTTGAAAGTAACACAATAATAGTTGGAGACTTTAACATTTCACTTACACCAATGGACAGATCTTCCAGACAGATAATTAATAAGAAAACACAAGCTTTAAATGACACAATAGACCAGATTTATTTAATTGATATTTATAGGACATTCTAGCTGAAAACAGCAGATTACACTTTCTCCTCAACTGCACATGGAACATTCTCCAGGATAGATCACATCTTGGGTCACAAATCAAGCATCAGTAAATTTAAGAAAATTTAAATCAGATCAAACATCTTTTCTGACCACATTTCTATGAGGCTAGAAATAAATTACAGGAAAGAAAAACTGGAAAAAATACAACACATGGAAGCTAAAAAATATAATACTAAATAACCAAGAGATAACTGAAGAAATCAAAGAGGAAATCAAAAAATACCTAGAGACAAATGACAATGAAAACACTACAACCAAAAACCTATGGGATGCAGCAAAAGCAGTTCTAAGAGGCAAGATTATAGCAATACAATCCTACCTCAAGAAACAAGAAAAATGTCAAACAAAAAATCTAACCTTACACCTAAAGGAACTAGAGAAAGAAGAACAAAAATAACACAAAGTTAGTAGAAGGAAAGAAATCATAATGATCAGAGCAGAAACAAATGAAATAAAAGAAAGAAAACAATAGCAAAGATCAACAAAACAAAAAGCTGGTTCTTTGAGAAGATAAAAAAAAATGATAAACCTTTAGCCAGACTAATCAAGAGAAAGAGGGAAAGGAATCAAATCAATAAAATTAGAAATGGAAAATGAGAAATTACTATGGACACCATAGAAGTGCAAAGCACCGTAAGAGACTATTACAAGCAACCTTATGCCAATAAAATGGACAAATTCTTAGAAAAGCACAACCTTCTGAGATGGAACTAGGAAGAAATAGAAAATATGAACAGACCAGTCACAAGTAAGGAAATTGAAACTGTGATTAAAAATCTTCCAACAAAGAAAAGCTCAGAACCACATGGCTTCACAGGTAAATTCTATCAAACATTCAAAGAAGAGCTAACACCCATCCTTCTCAAACTCTTCCAAAAAAATTGCAGAGGAAGGAACACTCCCAAACTCATTCTATGAGGTCATCATCACCCTGATACCAAAACCAGACAAAGATACTATATACAAAGAAAATTACAGACCAATATCACTGATGAATATAGATGCAAAAATCCTCAACAAAATACTAGCAAACCAAATCCAACAATGCATTAAAAGGATCAAACACCATGATCAAGTGGGATTTATCGCAGGGATGCAAGTCTTCTTCAATATATGCAAATCAATCAATGTGATACACCATATTAACAAATTAAGAAATAAAAACCATATGATCATCTCCATGGATGAAGAAAAATCTTTTGACAAAATTCAACACCCATTTATGATGAAAGCTCTCCAGAAAGGGGGCACTGAGGGAACCTACCTCAACATAATAAAGTCCATATATGACAAACCCACAACAAACATCATTCTCAATGGTGAAAAACTGAAAGCATTTCCTCTAAGATCAGGAACAGGACAAGGATGTCCACTCTCACCACTATTATTCAATGTAGTATTTGAAGTCTTAGCCATGGCAATCAGAGAAGAAAAAGAAATAAAAGGAATCCTAATTGGAAAAGAAGAAATAAAACCATCACTGTCTGCAGTTGACATGATAGTATACATAGAGAATCCTAAAGATGCTACCAGAAAACTACTAGAGCTAATCAATGAATTCCATAAAATTGCAGGTTATAAAATTAATGCACAGAAATCTCTTGCTTTCCTATACACTAAGAATGAAAGATCAGAAAGAGGAATTAAGGAAACAATCCCATTTACCATTGCAACAAAAATAATAAAATACCTAGGAATAAACCTACCTAAGGAGACAAAAGACCTGTATGCAGAAAACTATAAGACACTGATGAGAGAAATTAAAGATGATACAAAGAGATGGAGAGATATACCATGTTCTTAGATTGGAAGTATCAACATTTTGAAAATGACTATGCTACCCAAAGCAATCTACAGATTCAATGCAATCCCTATCAAACTACCACTGGCATTTTTCACAGAACTAGAACAAAAATTTTCATAATTTTTATGGAAACACAAAATATCCCAAATAGCCAGAACAATCTTGAGAAAGAAAAACGGAGCTGGAGGAATCAGGCTCCTAGCCTTTCAGACTATACACAAAGCTGCAGTAATCGAGACTGTATGGTACTAGCACAAACACAGAAATATAGATCAATGGAACATGATAGAAAGCCCTGAGATTACCCCATGCACATATGGTCACCTTATCTTTGATAAAGGAGGCTAGAGTATACAATGGAGAAAGACAGCCTCTTCAATAATTGGTGCTGGGAAAACTCGACAGCTACATGTAAAAGAATGAAATTAGAACACTTCTTAACACCATACACAAAAATAAACTCAAAATGGATTAAAGACCTAAATGTAAGACCAGACACTGTAAAACTCTTACAGGCAAACATAGGCAGAACACTCTATGACATAAATCACAGCAAGATCCTTTTTGACCCACCTCCTAGCAAAATGGAAGTAAAAACAAACCTAAACAAATGGAACCTAATGAAACTTAAAATCTTTTGCACAGGCAAGAAAACCATAAAAAAGGAAAAAAGACAACCCTCAGAATGGGAGAAAATATGTGCAAATGAAGCAACTGGCAAAGGATTAATCTCCAAAATATACAAGCAGCTCATGCAGCTTAATATCAATGAAAAAAACAAGAGTCCAAAAATGGGCAGAAGACCTAAATAGACATTTCTCCAAAGAATATATACAGATTGCCAACAAACACATGAAAAGATGCTCAAAATCACTAATCATTAGAGAAATGCAAATCAAAACTACAGTGAGGTATCACCTCACGCTGGTCAGAATGGCCATTATCAAAAAATCTACAAACAGTAAATGCTGGAGAGGGTGTGGAAAAAAGGGAACCCTCGTGCAGTACTGGTGCACATGTAAATTGATGCAGCCACTATGCAGAACAATATGGATGTTCTTTAAAAATCTAAAAATAGATCTACCGTATGACCCAGCAATCCCTCTACTGGGCATATACCCAGAGAAAACCATAATTCAAAAAGAGTCATGTACCACAATCTTCATTGCAGCACTATTTAGAATAGCCAGGACATGGAAGCAACCTAAGTGTCCATTAACAGATGAATGGATAACAAAGATGTGGTATATATATACAATGGAATATTACTCAGCCATAAAAAGGAACGAAATTGGGTCATTTGTAGTGAGGTGGATGGATCTAGAGTCTGTCATACAGAGTGAAGTAAGTCAGATAGAGAAAAGCAAACACTGTATGCTAACACATATATATGGAATCTAAAAAAAAAAGGTTCTGATGAACCTAGGGGTAGGACAGGAATAAAGACACAGACATAGAGAATGGACTTGAGGACACAGGGAGGGGGAAGTGTAAGCTGGGATGAAGTAAGAGAGCAGCATTGATGTATATACACTACCAAATGTAAGATAGATAGCTAGTGGGAAGCAGCTGCATGGCACAGGGAGATCAGCTCGGTGCTTTGAGACCCCCTAGAGGGGTGGGATAAGGAGGGAGGGAGGGAGATGCAAGAGGGAGGGGATATGGGAATATACGTATGCATATATCTGATTCCCTTTGTTATACAGCAGAAACTAACAAAACACTGTAAAGCAATTATACTCAAATAAAGATGTTTAAAAAAAAAAGAAACTTGGTTGAAGATCAAAATATGCACTGGAGAGAGACAGTTAATTTCAGATTAAACAGTATTTCCTTACATTGACCCCAAATCACAATACTGTCTAAGTAAGTAGCCAATGAAATAAAATGAAAATCCACTTCATGTTCAAAATGAAATAAGTAATGTATATGAAAGTCTTTATCAACTATTAATGACTGCTCGAAAATAAAGTAATGTAACATATCAAATTAAAATTTAAATTAGGAAAGCAAAGTCAAATTTAAATACGTAATTTCTGACTTGAACATTAGTGTGAGATTTGGCAATTACAACTTAGTATTCCTCATAATGTACTAAAAGCAGGATTTTGGACCTCTATATCACTGTATTTTGTGAGATTATATGAGTTTTTATTTTTTTTATTGTACCGTGTTCTGTTTTGGTCAGATGTATCTGGTGCCTGTTTTAAATTATTAAATGGCAAACAAAAAGGCAGCCTCCTTAATGGGAGAAGGCATTTACAAATGATATATCTGCTAAGGGGTTAATATCCAAAATATACAAATAACCCATACAATACAATATTAAAAAAAAACTCAATTAAATATCGGCAGAGGGCTTGAACAGATATTTTTTTCCAAAAAAGACATGCAGATGGCCAACAGACAAATGAAAGGATGCTCAACATCACTAATCATCAGGGAAATGCAAATTAAAATCACAATGAGATACCAACTCACACCTATCAGAATGGCTATTATCAAAAAGACAACAAATAACACATCTTGGCCAGGCTGTGGAGAAAACAGAACCCTCCTGTACTGTTGGTGGGAATGTAAATTGATACAGCAACTCCAGAAAACAGTATGGAGGTTCCTCAAAAAATTAAAAATAGAACTACCATATGATCCAACAATTTTACTTCTGGGTATTTACCCAAAGGAAACAAAAACACTAATTCAGAAAGAAGTATGTACACCAATGTTCATTGCAGCATTTATTATCATTGCCAAGATATGAAAGCAAACAAGTGTCCATCCTTAGGTGAATGGATAAAGAAGATGTTATTTTGTGTGTGTGTGTGTATGTGTGTGTATATATATATATATATATATATATATATATATATATATAATGAAATCAAACTAGACAACATGGATCCATCTAGAGGGTATCATGCTAAGTGAAATAAGTCAGAGAAAGAAAAATATGATCTTACTTATATGAGGAATCTAAAAATAAAAAGAAAGAAAACAAAGCAAAAACAGGCTCATAGATACAGAGAATAAATGTGTGGTTACCACAATGTAGGGGGGTGAGGTGTTGAAATAAGTGAAGGGGATTAAGAGGTACAAACCTCCAGTTACAAAATAAATAAGCCATGGGGATATACAGAATAAGGATACAGAATAAAGAATATGGTCAATAATATTGTAATAACTTTTTATGAGGACACATGGTTACTAGACTTACGGTGTTGATCATTTCATAATGTATGCAAATGTCAAATCACTCTGTAGTACACCTGAAACTAATATAATGTTGTACATCAACTATATTTCAATCGATCAATCAAATATTGAGTGGTACACTTTAAACCTGATTTTAATAAATGACAATTATACTCTCCACACATTAAGTATATGGATTAGACATTTCTTAAGACATTCTGATCTTTTGGTTTATATTTTGACTGTTGCGTCATTTAATATAATTTTAATAACTGTGGTAATGCTTGCAGTATTCTCTAATAACAGGTGAAACATGTCACTTCAAAAAGTTTACTTTTTTTCTGTGTTGTTATGAACAAACATTTCAAATAGTATTTATGTCACTTGCTGTTAGCTCTGTCATCTTTTAAGAGGACTACTTCTGATAGCATTCTGAGAGATAAGGGAAAGATGGCTGAAAGCAAAACTTTGCCATTACAGTATAGTTTTTGTTCACATTCCAGAAGGCACTAATTTTAAGAGAAATTAATTTAGGGATGCTCATCATATTATCACAGGTTTGACAGGATCAGCAAGTGTCATTGTGAACACTGATGATAAGATGTCAGAAGCTAGATAAAAGAATAAAAAATAAATGAAAGTACAGGAAGGAAATGAGCTCTTCCCTTTATGGGTATTTTATAGATAGTGATGCAGAATTTAAACTTGAATTGTGTTGGGAGGAGGAATCCAGATCATCTTCTTTTAACAAGGGCTTTCAGTTTTAATCAACTTTTACATATATTGAAGCTATTGGCACCTGATACAAATAGAATTTAGAGTTTTAATATAACTTCTGTACTACCAAAATAACATTTTAAAGGATGCTAAAAGTCTTACAAATAGTTCACTATCTATACAATGGTGGTGAAATAGAATATTTTTGCAAAATCCAGTGTATTTTTTCTTATTTACAGATGGAACTGATAAAACTATACAGCAATAAGAGTATCAGTTTAATACCAAGAAAAAGCTCTTTAGAATAAAAATGACCAGTCATCATTTTTCTCAAGGTAAGTGTGTATCTTCTAAAAGCCTTGATAGGGAAAAAGCACACTAAAGGTAAATCTTCATGATAATATAAGGTAAATAACTAGCAACATTCTAAATGTTAAGGTGGGAAGGGGGGAAGGAATGAAGGAAAGGAGGGAGAGAGAGAGAGAAAAGGAGAGAGAGAGAAAGAGAGAGAAAGAGAGGTTTGTATTCACATTTCTTCTTGAGATTACAACTTAATCTTCATTTAAAAACCCTAAATGGGAAGTAGAATATGCATTTAAATAGCATTTTTCCAAAAAACGGGTATTACCTTAAGCAACATTTTAAAAAAATCAGTTGTTATTTCACCATATTTTATTTTATAACCAATTCCCTTTATCACTATTCTCTCACCTTTTATGTCATTTTCTAAGTAGTTTATCAAGGAATCTTGACAGCTATGAAGGAATAGAGAAATCTGGCCAAATCACCATGATGCTACTCTAATTCACAGACAGAAAGTGTTAATAATTCTTGATGGGGATTTATGTTGAATTTATGGTGGTAATAGTGCTTTCTAATGGAACTATCTAGAAGCTAGTTCTTTTTTGCTGGGTTCTCCTAAGGGTGCAATAAATATGTCCACTGTGAGGAGGAAAATTGTTCCCCTCAGCCCCGCAGTAGTGAGTGATGTTAGTGCTCCAAGGAGGACAATAAGATACTGTGCTGGGACGTACTGTGAGGAGACAGGGAAGAGAGCAGCAGATCAATTTTTGCAACTCAGGCAACAGGTCCTTGTAATATAATAATTAAATGTTGATTAAATTTATGTAGTCTATGTGCTTCTGAAGCTGTAGATCCAATATTAAGGAAAATTAAGTTAAAGGCCACTTACAGACATTATTTTTTTTAAGAGAAAAGCAATATACTTGTGTAAATGGAGGGTAGTGATAAAATAATTGTGTGGCTTGAAATACTGTAAGGAAATACAAAATTTCATCAGACACCTGCACATTTTACATAGTTCTCAAGCTTGGCTCCTTTTCTCCACTTAACTATAGATTATTACTGTATAGTAACTTTATTTAGGCTGTCATAACATCTGTAATTTGGAAGAGAGGAATGTGGGGAATTCGCATTACCTAACTTTTTCCTTGAGTAACATACTCTAACAATTGTTTCCTAATTGTTTGCTATCTATCCTCAAAATAAGAGTTAATAACAAGGAAAATAAAACTAGTAATGATTCATCTAGAATACTTATTGAAAAAGAAGTTCTCATAAATACATGGAGATGAGAATTTTCTAAGATTTCTCCACATATGTTGATGGAAGATAACAATATTTGGCCTTTAAAGCGATGCTGTCTTCTCTAATACTGTATAGTTTCTCATTTTAACGTTATTCCAGCCAGATTCTGGTAACAAGTCAATAATTTTTCTTTTGGGTTTTATTCCTTATTTCCACAACTAAATAAATGTGTGATCTTAGGTTAGTCACATCCTCACTAGGGTTTGTTTCCTCATCTATAAAATAAACAGTGTGAACTCCCTGATCATCAAGGTTCTTTCAGATAAAAAATTCCTTTCCTTTTCTTTGTCATTTTTTTCAAAGAGGAAAAAAGGCCCCCAGTTGTGTAAGGTTCAGCCCACCACATAATACCTTGACTGGATATTCAGCAGTTCATTATCGGGTGCATACTTTTAAAATATTGGGTTGGCCAAAAAGTTCATTTGGGTTTTTCCGTAATATCTTACTTGAAACAAACGAACTTTTTGGCCAACCCGCAATAAAAGGAGCAGATCCTTATCAACAGTGCCTGAGGGCTAGTGATAATACTTCCTCTATTCCCCATCATACAATTTTGGAGAAAGAGATAACAGAGAAAATGCTACCTTTAAACCAAAGGTATCAGGTGTGACAATAATTTTATATTCTTAACCTAAAATGTCTGAGAAGGGGTTTCTAAATTCATACTACTGATTTTTCTATCACATTATGTGCAAGAGCCTTATTTAAATTTATGCACATGACCGCATATCAGTGGATTAATTATCAGTCAAGAATTTAACTCTCAAAGTCAGTGATTCAAAAAATTACAATTTTACATATCTCCTTATCTGATAGAATAAATATCTCCTATGTGGTAAGATATTATTCATCTTTGGAACAAATAAACTCTAAATTATAAATTGCTCTTGTAAAAATTGAATATATGCTAAAGTAAATCCTCACATGCTCCCTTGGTGGTTATAAAACTCACATGCTTATCATTATGACTTTTCTCTCCACTCTCTCCCAGGGAGTATATCAAAAGCTATAATGGCCTTTTTAGTCCACCTTATGGGAGCATGGTTTTAGACAATAGGATCTCTCCAATTATTCTATTAAAACCCCTATACTATGCACTAACATTTCCGTCCACTTCTAGGAGTCATGGAACATGGGTGCAGGTAACAGGAAGAGATAGGTGCCAGTCTACTCTGCCTGTGTCTTGAGGTGTATGAGTCTGGATATATAAATTGCAGGATTCTAGGCTATCAGTAAAAATACACCACCTAAACTGATTCTAAAAATTTCATTTATACAAGTTTTCCTTACTTTAAAAAATTGCTTCCATTGTTAATTCACACCAGTATATTTTCTTCATTAAATGCATTCCTAGAATTTGATGTTCAGGAGAGCTTTAATTAAATCAGGTCTTTAATTACAGTGAGTCTAAGAAAATCCAATTTTAGATAATGTGTCCAACCTTCTGAACTAAAATAAAAATCATATAATGGGGTTAAATGTTAAGATGTCTGTCTCCAGTGGTAACTGTTCACATAAGATAGGAACAAAGAGGGTAAGACAAAATAAAATAAAACAAAAGCAAAAAAAAGAAAGCAAAATTGTCTTGTGCTGAATTCTCAGTGTACTTCCTTGGCTAACTAAGTCTAAGTCTAACAACAGCTCTTCTAATCTCATTATTTAAAAAAATAAATCAAGGGCAAACTGTTTTGCTGTACTCTTTGTTAAACATAGCCAGTAATTTTCTCTTCTATTCTTCAAGGGCTCTGTTCTTCATAAAACCTATTTTGGAGATGAACATAGCTATATTTTCTCCAAGGGTAACTTATGCACCTAGGAAAAAAACAAAATGATACATTCTCTTAAGGCATTTTGCTATCCTACTTAACTAGTTTATGGGAAAATGTGAAATATGCAGAATCATTCCCCAAAAGGAAAATTTAGTGATGAAATTGTCCCTGCCTGAAACTCAGGGTTTTATTCCAATACATATGGATGCCACAGTGAGGAAGGTGTTTAACAACTGCCCTATGCTGACCCTCCCCGCCAAAACCTACCAGTTTTATTTAAGAGGGAAATGAAATTGTCAGAGGCTGATTTTTCTTAAACTTTCTTCTTCCCTTCCCTCCTTTCCTTCTTTCTTTCCTTCCTTTAATGGTCTATCGACAATTGAATCTATGCTACTTACACAGTTGTGTTTTTTTTTCTTGTTTTATCTTATATATCTATGTTCTTATTTACTTTCACATATTTGGAAAATAAGATTGTCTTTTGATGGTTTCCTTAGATGACTTGAGTACAGCATATCCTTCTGTTCTAGAGTATGTACTATGTGCAAACTATTTTTTTTCCAAGTAATGACCCTGATACTGATCTTGTGAATTCATATGACAACTTCTAGCCTATTTAGAACGTTTGAAAAAATGAATTAGCTAGAGATTTCATTCTACTTTCTGATTAGTAGGGATTATTGGGAAATTAAGGATTGAAAACAGTCTATTACCATGTATATTCATTTTTTTTTTTTTTTTTGGCGGTACGTGGGCCTCTCACTGTTGTGGCCTCTCCCATTGCGGAGCACAGGCTCCGGACGCACAGGCCCTGTGGCCATGGTTCACAGGCCCAGTCACTCCGCGGCATGTGGGATCCTCCCGGACCGGGGCACGAACCCGTGTCCCCTGCATTGGCAGGTGGACTGTCAACCACTGCGCCACCAGGGAAGCCCACCATGTATATTCTTGACATGTTTATACTTTTGGAATTGATTGGCCAACAATGTTGATTTGAATAACAATTTAATGCTGTGTTGATAACTGTAGGTCATCTTTATAGTATAAAAGTCAATTCTATGTAATATTTACCTTCAAGCAGAATTTTGAGAATTTACATGTGTCTATAGGAAATCATGGCAATGTTTAAAAATAAAGGTTCAAAAGTTATTAAGGGCCAACTTTTAAAAAGTTCTATAATTAATATTATATGATCAAGAACTGCAGTGTTCTGACATTCAGACATTAAACTGACTAGTGACTTCAGATATTTTTAAAAAAGAAACATGACCCCTTCAAATATTTGTAGAAATCAGATACTCTCACTAGTTCCTCATATTCTAGATGAAAAAAATGGAAGTGAGTGTTCTATAATCCAGACTTAACACTTTTTTGAAAGATGAAATAAAATGCTGAAGAATTTTGATCTTTTATGATGAATGATCCTGTTCAGGATCATTAATAACACAGTTGGTTGAAACACTTCATTTTTCTTCTGTACCATGGAATATCTAGAAAGATGGCTCTCTAGAGAGTAAAATGATATTTTCTTTATTGCATTTTTAAAGAATATCATGTATTCTTTTTATTAGAACTGCATTGAACTTTGTAAATTTCTGCCACTTGAGAGGCTTTAGGTTTTTCATAGAGAATACTAGTCATCAGAAAATAAATAACAATTTTTTAATGGTGAAAGGACTCCATTTGTTAATGTTATTTTGCATACTTTCATAGAAAATGTTTTTATTCTTTCATCTAAAAGGAGAATGTTATGTATCTCACATATAAATTGGCTTCAAATGATTTTCTTACAGATTTTTTTTTTTTCTTGCGGTATGCGGGCCTCTCACTGTTGTGGCCTCTCCCGTTGCGGAGCGCAGGCTCCGGACGCGCAGGCTCAGCGGCCATGGCTCACGGGCCCAGCTGCTCCGCGGCACGTGGGATCTTCCTGGACCAGGGGACGAACCCATGTCCCCTGCATCGGCAGGCGGACTCCCAACCACTGCGCCACCAGGGAAGCCCCACAGATTATTTTTAAGAAGCATATGTTGAGCCACAAAATTTGGGCTCCTATTATGAGCTCTTAAGAAAAAATTAGGAAAATGTTTTTATTATAACTTTATTAAAATGCATAGACACTTTGAAACATGATAATAGTCCTTTTAATCAAACAATAAAATGTAGAGTACAGGCATATCTCACTTTACTGCACTTTACTGAGTTTTTTTTACAAATTTCATGTTTGTGGCAACCCTGTAGTGAGGAAGACCAAGTCCATGGGCACCATTTTTTCAACAGCATTTGCTCACTTCATGTCTCTGTGTCACGTTTTGGTAATTCTCCCAATATTTCAAACTTTTTCATTATTGTTATATTTGTTATGGTGATTTGTGATCAGTGATCTTTGATGTTACTATCGTAATTATTTTGGGGTGCCATGAATCATGTCTATATAATACGACAAACTTAACTGATAAATGTTGGATAAATGTTGCTTGTGTTCTGACTACTGCATGGACCAGCTGTTCCCCCATCTGTCTCCCTCTCCTTGAACCTCCCTGTCCCCTGAGACACAACAATATTGAAAGTAAGCAAATTAATAACCCTACATAGGCTTCTAAGTGCTCAAGTGAAAGGAAGAGTTACCGGTCTCTCTCTTTAAGTCATAAGATAGAAATGATTAAGCTTAGTAAGGAAGGCATGTGAAAGCTTACATAGGCCAAAAGCTAGGCCTCTTGTGCAAAAAGTTAGCCAATGCAAAGGAAATGCAAAGGAAAAGTTTTTAAGGAAAATTAAAGGTGCTACTCTGGTGAAGACACTAATGATAAGAAAGTGAAACAGCCTTATTGATGATATTGAGAAAGTTTTAGTGGTCTGGATAGATCAAATTACTCACAACATCCCCCTTAAGCCAAAGCCTAATCTAGGGCAAAGCCCTAATTCTTGCAAATTCTATGAAGGCTGAGTGATGTGAGGCAACTGCAGAAGAAAAGTTTGAAGCTAGCAGAGGTTGGCTCATGGGGTTTAAGGAAAGAAGTCATCTACATAACATGAAAGCACAAGGTGAAGCAGCAACTCCTGATGTGGAAGCTGTAGCAAGTTATCCAGAATATCTAGCTAATTAATGAAGGTGGCTACACTAAACACTAGATTTTCAATGTAGACAAAACAGCCTCTATCAGAAGAAGATGCCATCATAGCTAAAGAGGAGAAGTCAATGCCTGACTTCAAAGTTTCAAAGGACAGGCTAACTCTCTTCTTAGAGGCTAACACACCTGGTGACTAAGTTGAAGCCAATGCTCATTTACCATTCTGAAAATACTAAGGCCTTTAAGAATTATGCTAAGTCTACTCTGCCTGTGCAGTATAATGGAACAACAAAGCATGGATGACAGCACACCTATTTACAACATGGTTAACTGAATATTTTAAGCCCACTATTGAGATCTGCTGCTCAGAAAAAGAAAAAAAGTCCTTTCAAAATATTACTGATAATTGACAAGGCACCTGGTCACCAAAGAGCTCTAATGGAGATGAGCAATGAGATTAATATTCTTTTCATGTCTGCTAGCACAGCATCCATTCTGCAGCCCATAGATCAAGGAGTAATTTCAACTTTAAAGTGATTATCTAAGAAATACATTTCATAAGGCTATAGCTTCCATGGATAGTGATTCCTCTGATGGATCTGGGCAAAGTAGATTGAAAATTTTCTGGAAAAGATTTGCCATTCTAGATGCCATTAAGAACATTCATAATTCATGAAGAGAGGTCAAAATATCAACATTCACATGAGTTTGGAAGTTGATTCCAACTCTCATGGATGACTTAGAGGGGCTTAAGACTTCAGTGGAGGAAGCAACTGTAGATGTGGTAGAAACTAGAGAACTAAAATTAAAAATTGCACCTAGGGGCTTCCCTGGAGGCGCAGTGGTTGAGAGTCCGCCTGCCGATGCAGGGGACACAGGTTCATGCCCCGGTCCGGGAAGATCCCACATGGCACGGAGCAGCTGGGCCCGTGAGCCATGGCTGCTGAGCCTGCGCGTCCGAAGCCTGTGCTCCGCGACGGCAGAGGCCACAGCAGTGAGAGGCCCACGTACCGCAAAAAAAAAAAAAAAAAAAAAAAAATTGCACCTGAATTGCTGCAGTCTCATGATAAAATTTTAATGGATGAGGAGATGCTTCTTATGGTTGATCAAAGAAAGTGGTTTCTGGAGATGGAATCTACTCCTGGTGAAGAGGGTGTGAAGATGTTTGAAATGGCAAAGGATTTTGTATACTACATAAACATAGTTGATGAAGTGGGGACAGGGTTTGAGAGGATTGACTCCAACTTTGAAGTAAGTTCTATCATAGGTAAAATGCTATCAAACAACATTGCATTATTTATTTTCAACAGACTTATCGGGACCATAAAATAATTTAGAAGTAAAAATATAAAGATCTAAGTTAGATTAGATCATATAGTCAAATACTAGCCAATTAGAAATTGAAGCAAAGGTAGGAATAAGATCCTGTGGTACAGTATAGTACCAGTAAGGATACATATTTGAAAACACGACATTATGTAGAATGATCTTAGGTTAACAAGACTATCTCCTCAAGTCTTTCTTATTTTAGCACTGTTTTGCATAGAATCGACAAAAACTTTTGCCTTCTCAAAGGTATCATATTGGCTGGGTGAATAAGAAACGTCTTAGAGGTTCATCCTTTAAACTTGATATTCAATCCTTATAAAGTGTTTTGTGTTACAGGGTTTGATGATGCTGTTTCTCTAGTGAGTTTGTGTTCCCCATTATCTTTTATTTATGTTAACATTTCAATCTCCCCAGAAAAGTTTCACCTGTATGAATCTTACTGGTAATGAAGTTAAAGTAGGTGTCACACATTTTTTTTAAATATAGAAAAATAGAATATAGTGGCTTAGTAGTTTCAACAAAGAAACTATTTCACCTCAATAAGAGTACTTATTTTTTTTCTGAAATTATCTGAATAAAAATATTCACATAACACTATTTATGAAGATTCCTAATATGATTTGATGTTAATATTAACAAATCACACTCCTCCCACAATCTATCTGGTACATATGTTGAAACCATGGCAACTATTTTAATATAAATCTTTGTCTTCACAAAATAACGGAGTCACATTGGGATTATTCACTAAAAATTTCAACATTTGTAATCATTTGACTTTGCTATACAGTTTAGTAAGGACAAGATGAATGTTTTTATCTGTCTTGTAGTCTTTTGACTAAAGATACACAGTAGTAATTAATAATAAATTTCTCATAAGGAAATATCTAATTGTCCTAGCTAAAATTTTACTCTTGAAATATTACTGCCCCACAAAACACCTTCTAAGAAGCTTGTACAAGTTTTATCATTATATTATGGAGACTATTGTGCTACATGTCTTAAAGAGTTTCTAAGTTCAGGAAAGCTTAAGAATATAGTATGAATATCTTTGTTTAAAAATTGGTTATAAAAGTTCTAAAGCCAGAATCTGGTAATTTAATATAATTTCAAAAGTCTTATAGATACATGCAAGTATAATTTTTCTTTTTCTCTACTATAGATTATAAACATATTCACACTAGATAGTAAGCTTCAGGTTACATAGACTAGAGACATGTTAAATTTATGTAATGTAATTAGTAAATATGGTCACCTGCTTCAGGTCTTACAAAATCATCACCTTTTCAAGATTTCTACCTGGGCAGGCCTATTTAAAATACAATCTGGCCTGCACCTAAAAATCAACTTGCAAATTTCCTACCTCTGCACTAAATTTTTCCATAGTACTTGTCACCTCCTAATATATCACAAAATTATTTCTTAAGTTGATTGCTTATTGTCTCTCTTTTACCACTATAATATAAGTTCATAGAGGGCAGGGAATTTTTTTTCTGTTTTGTCCTCTGATAAAACCCAGCTACCTAGAACTGGGTCTGGTATAGAGGATCTAATAAATATTTACTAAAGGAATTTTTATTATACATATAAAATTATGCCATAACATCACAAGTATTAGGGCTATATTTTAGTATTATTCATCTTTATTTTTCTCTCTCAAAGATATTTTATTAGTATTCTATCTTGTCTATGATATCCTTCTCAAGGCCTCCAAACAAACTGCACATTCTGTTCTAATCAGTTTTTAATGTTTACAAATTTTTTTTAGAAAACAAACATTTCCTTGCTAGATACATTACTCCTTAACTTATCCTGAGTCCCTTTTAATATATTCTTAAACCTCACTGCATCCTAATGTGAACATCTTTTCACTTTCTATGTTGTATCTTATTAAACCTAATCTGTATCTTTTCTCCCATTTCTACTATTTCCTAATTTACTCCCCTCATTCTGACTAAACACTTCGTGTCTCTACTGTCTACTCTCATACATGCTTAAGTACAACAAAGATTTAGTTGATGATGAAGATAGTATGGTATTTGTTAATATACTGTATTTAGTAAAGAATTTTCTTCTTTAAAAAAAATTATTTAACATTAGAGCTACTCCTTATATTTGAATAGTAAAGGTAACATTAAGTCTAATTTCTTAAGGAGAAAACAAGTGTAACTGAATTTAGGTTAATTTAAACTCTATCTGAAGAGTTTCTTATTGATGTCCTCACTCCCCTTTTATTGATCACTTTGGGAGAATGAACACTATATTTATCAATAACCAATCTTTATGGACAGCAGCTAAATAATAGAAACTTGAAGTATAAAGGACAGACCAGATACTCTCAAGGTACTGTAGGGTCTACAACAATTAAAATATATTTCTATTGGTATATCTTTCTTTCATGAAATTCCCTATACTAGACCTCACTTTCCCCAGTGTCTACTTTGTCCCTGTACTAGGTTAGCATGATTACTGAGGTGCCTCTGTGGTATCATTAGTAATACATTACTGCTGCATGACAGAAAATCCCATTTATCCTTAGAATACCAATGAAAAATAGGAATTAAATTATCCACATTAGTGAAATTAATGAACTTAAAGATCTTTTCATTTCCAGTCCCTCAGGAACACTGTTAGGCCATGATTTTTCATGATTTTCTCTGTGAAAAAGATAATTGACATTTTTTTGACAATATAAGACTCTCACTAAACTCAGAAAAGCTCAAGGCTAAGAAAGATCACATAAGTGGGTCAGTGGTTTAATATTAATACTTTTCAAGTCAAGTTCTCTGATATGTCAAATATTGTCAAAATAAGATTTTTTTCAGTGTTAGTGTAAATATTTACCTGCTTATTTAAGATATTCATAAAAAACCTTCAATTTTTGATAAAATCTGGTTGAGCAAATTTTCAGAGCATGATATATAATATGTTAATAGCAAATAAGCTGGTTTAAGCAAATAATGTGTAGGAACACATTTATGAATTAAATAAGTAAATTCATTAAGGGTATGCACACAGAGTTCAGATCTTCAGAAAACAGCATATTTCTGTCAATGATTCATATTATAGAAAATTATAAATATAAATTATAAACTCATCTCTGGATTTCACTTATGGGGGAAATAACTTTGATATCTAAAGTTAAAAACATGAGAACACTGACATTCTGCTAAAAGACGTAGCTTTGGCATTTTTTGATAATACCTATGATGTCTTACCCTTTGTTTTACATACACTGAGGATAGAGTTTTATTTACAAAGTTAATTTTAAGACATTAAGTTTTGTTCTAAATCCTTCAAAGAAACCTCAGAGGAGTTAAATTAAGATTCTGTCTACACAGTTTAAAATTGGCACTTTACTCCTACTGAATTGATCTATCTATCTGTCTATATATATATATATTTTTTTTTTTTTTTTGGCTCAAGGAAACCTTTCCATTTCTAGTGTTTTTCTCACATGTGGGAGTGCCACAGATGTGTTTCTTCTAACATAAGAGAAATAGTTTTGGAGATAACGCATTAACTTGAGAATTAAAAAAAATACATTCTACATCTATGTTTGCTACCAGTATACTTTTAGACCAGTTGAAATTGGCACCATCTATCCATCCATGAAAGGATAATTTAAAAGGCTTTACTTAGAATTGTGTGACCAACATGATGACTACATCAGATGACTCCATGACTAATACAATTGTTTCTTTGTAATCAGTTGTCAAGGGAGAGAAAGAAAAAAAGAAAGAAAGAAAGAAAGAAAGAAAGAAAGGAAAATAAAGAAGGAAGGAAAGAAAGAAAGAAAGGAAAAACGAGCTAAAAATAGTTGATTCAGAGATTCATCACCTAAGTGATATCATATTCTGTCTTTGGGTTCTGTGAGTCTGGGGCATTTTGTTTATACCTTTTTAAAGTTCTGCAATCTTATTCTTTAAGCACAGAACCATTTTGAAGCATTACTGTAACTGTTGTACTAAGAGACCACAGGGTCTTTGAAAGGGATATGCATGACAAAGTATCAGACATAGAGAATGGACTTGAGGACACGGGGAGGGGTATGGGTAAGCTGGGATGAAGTGAGAGAGTGGCATAGACATATATACACTACCAAATGTAAAATCGATAGCTAGTGGGAAGCAGCCACATAGCACAGGGAGATCAGCTTAGTGCTGTGTGTCCACCTAGAGGGATGGGATAGGGAAGGTGGGAGGGAGACGCAAGAGGGAGGAGATATGGGGAATATATGTATATGTATAGCTGATTCACTTTGTTATAAAGCAGAAATTAACACACCATTGTAAGGCAATTATACTCCAATAAAGATGTTAAAAAAAATGACAAAGTATTAGGAAAGTGGCATTATTATCACCCATCTCTGGATTTCTCCTGCCTGACAGCTATAGTTTGTATCTATTACTGGGGTAAGTCTTAATGTTCTTTGTAGTTGGTACATTGACAACAATGTGGGGCCTGTTTTGGTGGTGGTGGATGTTCTCCCCCAGCCTTCTCAAGAAAGTTTGCATTTGTACACATTATATGTAAAAGGGGGAGTCAAGCTAATTTTTCAAAATAATCAATATTCAAATGATTTTGAATCTTATTGGAAGAACTTCTACTCCCCCCATAGATGAAGACTAATTAGGAGGTCTAATATGTACCTTGAACTTGGGGTTCAAAGAATAATAAAGAAAATAAAATTTTTAATCTTTTAAAAAAATTTTTTTTCGCTTTGAGGACCGCCTGAATTGAAAGTTAATTTTCAGGTTCTAAGGTTTCTTTTCTTTTCTTTCCCCCCCTTTTTTTTTTCTAAAGAGGAAAGCATGGTGGCAAAGTATTTCAAATCACTTATTTTAATATCCCTAATTCTATTACACATAGTTTATTTACAAAACCCTGTTTCACAAAAAAAAAGGTCAGTCCTTGCTAAAGCATGGTATCTTACAGAGAAGTCCTTTGTATATTCCCAATAAATCCTTATATAATTTTCAATTGTTATTTCTACCAAATCTAGAAGATGGTTATCAACAATGATGGACCCCGTTATTGGCTCAAGTTATATGTACCTCCAATTTTCCTTTCCCATTCACAAACAGATCACAGAACCTATATTTATTTACTTTTACTTTTTGAAAATATCTCTTTCTTTATTAGCATCCCATAGAACATACTTTAGTAAATGCTAGTCTCTACTTACATGCATTTGAGTCAGCTATTCTGTTTTCTTTATATTCAACCAATGAAACCCAGAGAAAAGATGTGCCATCTGTTTTGGCTACTTATATGTAATTATTCACGATTTTACATCCATTAATCCTCTTCATATTCACTGCTATCCCAGTGCTACTCTGGGCAAGAGCTTAGATTGACTATTGCTCTTGTAGTTGCTCTTTCTTATTACAGTATAAGGGCTCTACTGCATTACCAAGATCCATGAACACAAATAAATAACAGAGAAATAAAAATCTGGAAACCTCTAAGAGTGGTAATGGCACTAAATAATACATATAGATTCAGTGGACTGTGATTAGCATTTGTCTGAAAGGTATCACAGCTCTGTTCTGCTGTTAGAACAACACTTGCAGCCATGGAGTATATCTATATTAATGCTGGAAACCCTGACCAATGCATTTAGTATGAATAACCCATCCAAAAAACAAGCAATGGTGTTTTGCTGGTTACAACAACACAGATTGCACACTAATCACTGTCTATTCTGTAAACATGAATCCAACTGTGTTCTTTTCTTCTGATTTCCTTTAAAAAAATCATTCATTCTATAAACACATAAAAGGGGGAGCTTTCCACAGTGTTAAGTATAATGCTTCAAGAAAAAAGCGGTGCATTAAAAAGCTCTACCCTTTAATCCAGACAGCAATCTAAATCTAACCTAGGGCTGTTTATTTTTTTAAGGTGTGTGGATCTGATTATTATATCATTCAGTGATTCCCTCTGTTACCTTTATCAATCCTGTACTAATCTTTCCTCAGTTAATAATGTAACAAATGTTAGGGCTTAAATTGGACATAATTTCCTAAGTCTCTATACTGATGCTCTTATTTTATCACCTGTTACATATACATTTGTAGGTGGTGGGTTTAAAGATAAAGACTACTCTTCTTCTTTTGACCCTCCAAACTTTTGTACAAACATTACCTCTTCTTTTCTCAGAGATATTAAAGTAATAATTCAAATTCTTATTAAAACATGGAGAAATATAGTGTTTTCAGAGATATATGAAAAAGGGTTGAACTGGAATTTCACTAAGAATTCCTGCCACAACCTAGGACTCATTAAATGCATGTGCATTGTGCATGTATATGTCTGTGTTTGTGTGTGTGTAATTTTATTTGTCTTAAAAGGAAACTTCTCTGTAATTTTGTTAACTGCATTATGTGACCTCTTGTTCTTGGAAGAATAATCAAACTCTTTAACTAACCAGAGACCTGCTTTTACAACTAGTTCCACAGTTACCAGTCTCATTCCTCTTTTGATTAGTATCTAGGGCTAGGAGAGAATTTAGAGGTAGTTCTCACACTCTCCTCTCATTTTCATCTATTCATCTGAGAATGGGGAATGTTTTTCACACTCAAAGCGCTATCTGGAAGTCTGTCAGATTATGGTCCATTTCATTCACTCATGCATTCTTACATTCATTCATAATAAATCTATGATTGCTTTTTAAATATGCTTGACATTACTGATGGAAAGAAGGGAATCTAATTTTATAAGTGAAGTAGAAATCAGATATTTGGGTTAAAATTTTACTTGGGTCTTGAAGGAATGAATGAATGCCCTTTGGAAGAAATGGTCAATTATATTAGATAACTTCTCTTGGGCGGGATTGTTGAATAGATGAATACATTTTGGATATTTATCTTTTTAAAAGTGTTTTCTTTTAAGTGCAGGGTCTGATAATTTTTTTAAATAAATGAACTTTAGGGCTAATTTCTCAACCTATATTAAATAACTATATTCTGTTTGTCAAAATTCCCAGCATTTTAAAATTGGTTATAAGCATTCTAAAGGTATCAGAATCATACTATGTGTAATTAAAAAAGAAAAAAAAATGTGTCTAGTGATTTCAAATATCCTTCATGGGAAATTGTACTATTATAATGCTTTTAAATGAAGACATTGATTTCATTTTTATATACTACATTAATTTAAAAAAAATCTTCATTTATGCATGTGATCTGTTGGCATTTTTAGGATTTATGACAAAAATACTTCAATCTTGTATTCTGTCTAAGAAGACACTATATAAAACTCCCTTTCAAGCTTCACACTCATCAAAGACATTACATCAGATATCACACTGCTTATTTAGTTAAACATATGAAGATTTCAGTAATAATGTAAATATTTTAAAATTTGCATGTCAACTTAGCCACAACTGAAAATCAAAAAGTTCAATTTTTACCAGTAGAATAAAACACATTTTTTTTACTCTGAATATAAATATACATGGACATTAGCCATCTCTCTGAATAAAATCTACCCAATGTATATTTTTACCATATGACTTCAGGATTTTCCAGTAAAAATGTCTTTCTCTCTAACCAAGTCTATAGCATAAAAGCTCTAATTTTCAGGGAATGAGGAGTTTTGTTTTAAAATGTGATAATATGTTTTTACAAAATAAAACAAAGAAAAATAGACCAAAACAACAACTTCCCCCATGTAAACATGAGCTATTAAATAGCAAGCAAGTAAAGCAGAGTTCATAGGAAGCTCAATTCATGGAAAAATTACGGATTTCTTCTTTTCCTTACTTGGCTTCCACCACCTTCAGTACTCCAAAAGCTGCTAATGATCATAAAGGTGAAACCACATATTAAATGTTGCAGGTGGTAGAATAAGAAAGGAAGGAAAGGCTAAAGTCAGTCTACAAGGACATAAACCTCCTGTGATGAATTAAGAATAACTTTTATTTCAAGGACGGGTACTCTTTTAAAAGTTCAGATGCTGACCTATTGTATTCTGACACCTGAGAAATATTTAGCTACAGGGAACAGCAGGGAATCTGCAGCCCAAGTACTGAGTTCCATTTCTTAATTTTGTATCCCAATTAATTCTTAGGTCATTTCCTAGCACTCTGTGTTTTATCTTCTAATTTGAAAAATTAGAACAAGAAATTTGAAAATGATCCAGTGAATGAATTCTATTGTCTAGCTTGTCTAGCTAAAGTTGCATTATCATTGTAATATTTTTCTTTTAAATGGTTATCAATTAAAATTTAACATACTGGCTTCAAAAATGGTTATGGTTAGGATGTTTTATAAGGCAAGGTTGATAGAGAACTTTTCAATAAGCCATTGTGTACCTGATTGGCCAAAACCTGATAAAATAAAGATTCCATGTTAAAAAAAAATCTTATTTTTGGCAATTTTATGCAGTATCATTTTTGTGAATAGCTTTAATTATTTTTTATATTTTTCTTGACATCATGACTGTATCCATAAAAGAAAAAAGTAGGCAGCTTCTTATCAAGTTAAAAAAGAAGACACAACTCAGGAAGGAAATTTGGCAGATATCAAAAAGAAAATTCAAAATGGTTAAAAAGGATATGATAGTATGAATCATAACACCACATGGAAACTAAGTTTGTTTTTAATGGGTTGAAGACATAATATTTTATGAAGATTCTACACAGTTTCCATTTAAGGACTCTTTTCTGGCACAGTTACTTATTACTGAGTAAGGAAAAACTTTACAAGTTTGTTTCTCATTGTCAGATTTACTTTTTTGGGTAGGTTGCAGATCAATTATCAAAAATCACGGAGTTCCTCATAGCAGAAAAACAAGGTCCTGGTCAAAGACATGAGCACAAACATGTACTGGACTTTAGGCATTGCCAATACACATTCTAAAGATGACATTCTCTTAGCTATCTATCCTCCTATTAAGTTAACTTTTGGTCAATTATCAGATCTCAAGGGAATGGCAAGGCACAAAATGGCAATAGATTGAAACAAGTGTCTGTTACAGGGACAGAACATGAATTCCAGAGGATAAATTTCACCTGTATTTAGTTGTAGTAAAGAAAAGGACAAACTGACCCTGAAAACTAACACTGAAAACACAAATCTCCAATGAAAACACAAATCTTTTGTAGGGGTATAAAAATAGGGATAAAATAACTGATAGGTGGGAGTGGATACCCATATTGTCAGAAATCAGAGGATAAGCCAGATAAATGTTATTGCCTTAGTTTCACCACAGTATACATTAACAAGAGCTCCTTCTGAGAAATGAATAGGTAAAGAATTCAGATTTTGGATAAGAGACATAAAGCAAAAGTTGGACATCTGATAGATTTACACCATCTAGGTAGTTAATCATTTGTGTCCTCCTATATTAACTCTACCTGATATATGGCATGATATGTTTGCTTCATATTATAAACTCTTTTTCACAACTCCAGAGCAATTTAAAGAGAAAAGGGAAAGAGATCTTCCAAGAGGATAAGTTGCTTAAAATCAATAGGGATAAAGGTAGTAGCTGGGTACTGAGGTGTCAAGGTGTTTAAAATTTAACTCTGGATAATACATGATAAACGAAAATAGCCAGAAGCTCTAGAATACCAAACCATTTTTTTCTTCCGTAGTAACTGTTTACTACACGGCTTCTAGCCTCCCTTTTAGAGCATACTGAAACATATCTGGTTTGGTATCTGAAAGTAGCTCACCTTAATTCAAAATGAAGTCATAAAAAAAGGATGAAGAAACAGTCATATTTCATTTGGGAAAGGTGCTAAAAAATAAACATTAAAAGCAAATTATGATGAATTGAGAGGTCAAGGACATTTCTGAAAATAAAAACAAACAAAAAAGAGCACGTGTTAGATTCAGGATGTAAGAAAAGTGATGATCAGTGTGCAAAAGAAAGAACTTTATGATGAAGTGAGCTATTAAGTACCAGAAAGGCTAATTGATTCACTGCTGCAAAATCTCTTTCCCTGGAAGTTTTTAAAAGAGCATGTGTGCATTAGGGCATATGCTCACGCCCTTAGGGAGGCCACGTAAACTTTGTGGGCAGGGTGACCAAAGCAGAGATGGAGGCAGTTGGAGAAAATCCCTGCCACTGAGTTCCAGGGTGAACTCTGGCGGGCACAAAGTCAAGATTATGATAGCAACAGTTAATGTCAAATTTCAATCTTGATTCAATATGTCTTGTTTTTATGAGATGTGAGAAATGTATAACATTACTCTTACTATTTATAGAAAAAAAATGTAGCTCACAGCTATCTAACACATTATGAGGGAAAAATAATGAGGAGATGAGTGGATAAAACATTTGTGGACCAATTTAATAACATGAAATTTTAGAGATAGACCAACTATAATTCCCTGTGTATGTAGAAAGGGATTCAAAAGAGCCTGTGGGCAGAGTAGTAAGCAAAAGACGTGACTCATCCAAACCAATAAATATCATCATTTTGGTCGAAAAGCAGTGCATCACTGAGAAAAGTTGCTATGACATTGGATGGTAATGACAAAATGGATTGCCTGTTGCTGTGATGTTATTCTGGGGGAAAGACTTTAAAATGTGACATCTTTTAAGGGATATGCATATTTATACAATGTCTGCATGAGCTGAACAATACTTCAGACCAAATCATGTGCAACCAAATTTTATAGTTTTCTAAAACAGCCTGAGAAGTTCTACTTTGCTACCCTCAGCAGTTTTGCCCCCAAACATGACACTTAATTAATGATCATTAAAATAGTGCATAAGACTTGACCCATCATTTCCTGTCCTATATTTAGCTTACTCTCTGACTGACGCATCTATGGCAGATTTGTCAGAGAGCCTTACTTTCTGAATGGTCAAAATCTTAACTGCAAAGAACAACTCTTGAATATAGCTTATTCAAGTGGCATCAAGTTGTGGGAAAAGTATAAGTATTAAGGGTGAGATAGACTTGGGCTGTTTTGGCACTTAAGAGTTTTTGATCTTGGGAAAGTTAATTAGCTCCCTCTGAGTCCCTTATCCCCTTTTCCTTAAGGTCCAGAGTGAGTTTGCAATTCCTATTCTTCAGAAAGACTGTTTTGAAAATTGGACATAATGTATGTAAATTTCTTATCAGAGGATCTAGAAAATAAACAAAATAACATTTACTATAAATACAATAAATGTTCATGTTGATTCCTTTCTATTTCTTGCCCCCCCAAGATATTTTTATCAGCAATTTTTCTATACAATGAGTCATTTTTACAAATAGTGTCCAATTATTCTTTTTCCTCTCTTATTCATATAATTAGAAGCCAACCAACTGCTCCTTCCATCCTACCCCACAAGGCAAAGAAAACACTTAATACTTGTCAGTATCATTTCTCAACTGTCATAGTACAAATTCAAATCTGCAAAGATATATCTATTGACATTATTGTCATCTCTAGTCACAAATCCTCAAAAAGCCAAAAAAATCTGTATAAAAACAAGCATTTCCTATTAATATGTACTTGAAGTGGGCATATGAAGGCAAAGAGAGGGTGAAAGGGATAAAGGGAAAGTATAATACTGTAAAAATGACATGCTGAAAAATGAAACATATTATTTGAATATACTGGGACGATTAATTAACTAATGATAAAGATATAATTTTGATTTATTTTCCTGTCATAAATTTAAAAAAATAATATGATGTCATTATGGTAAATTTCTGCTTTCTGATGCCAACTGTAATTTGAACTAATTACAACTGATAGGTTAATATGCCTTTTGATAAATGAGTCTACAGTCATTAACTATATTTTTTATCTCTAACAAAGAAAGTAATAATTATACTTAAGCACTCTGCAAGAGAGAGAGGTACTAGCTTAATCATAAAGTAAAGTAAAGGCAAAGAACATATAGATAGGATAGATAGAGAGGATAAATCTTTGTCCTAGTATAATAGAATAGTATAATAGAAGGATAAACACAAGTTTGGCTTTAATTATGAATGAGTTAACACCCAGTTTCATATGAGCTTGAATGAGTTACCCAGGTTCTCTATACATAGTTCATCTGCCAGTGCAATGTACGAGGCACTTGACATGAATTATTTTATGTATTCTTACAAAAATGAAGTAGTTAACATTATGATCCTCATTTTACAAATGAGGAAATGGGGTTCAGAGTGTCTAAGAGCTTGTCCAAGGTTGCACTGTTAGTAAGCAGTAGTAGCAGGACTTGAAAGATCTTTTTATCAGTAAGTCATACTGAATGCTCCCTGAAAGATTTGTTTTGTATCTAGCAAAGTCCTTTTTTGCTAACATGCTCCCAGAAGGTCTTCAACAGACTACATTAGGATATAATGCTGAAGGGCCTGATCATTCTAGCTTTTGCAAAATTGAGGAAATTGGCCTTATATAAGCAAGTCAAAAAGGTGCCTAGACCAAGTGGAGAATGCAAAACATCATCTCCTTTTCATAGTGATGAAAGGTATATGGTGATATCCTCCCAAGAAGATAACTGGCTCAATTGAATTGTTCCAGATCATATTCCCTAGCAATCACTGGACTGAGTCTACAAAGCGCGTATGTATACTATGCACACACACACACACACAGTGTTGTGATTGTGTTTTACAAAAATATTTTATAATATCAATATTTATGGTTATACATGAAGATATAGTTGCTGCTAAGGAAAGTATAATAAAAATATCCACATGATAGGTAAAGAGAGTGTAAACAAACATGAAAAGAAAGACATTTCAAAAAAATGATATATACAGCATTTAACTTCTCAATTTGGATGAGTTTACAAATATTCTTTAAGATAAAAATCCAGTTAAATTAAAACAAATTAGTTAAATGAAACAGGTTTAAGGCAAATAGGAAAGAAAGTCAACTTTGTTTTTGAAAAATATTGAAACTATATGACAGCTTTCACATACTAATTTGTTTAAAATAACTTATAGTATAAAAGAAAGAAAGAAAACAAGAAAACATGGGATTAATCTATCATCTTAGTTCAAACAATTTTCACTAATAGACCATGGAGGTGAGATCCCCAGTGAATGGAAATACTGTCATTGCACTGTAACATCTTTTGAAAAATCAAAGAAGTGGGCTTCCCTGGTGGCGCAGTGGTTGAGAGTCCGCCTGCTGTTGCAGGGGACAGGGGTTTGTGCTCCGGTCCGGGAGGATCCCACATACCACGGAGCGGCTAGGCCCATGAGCCATGACTGCTGAGCCTGCTCGTCCGGAGCCTGCGCGTCCAGAGCCTGTGCTCCACAACGAGAGAAGCCACAACAGTGAGAGGTCCGCGTATCGCAAAAAAAAAAAAAAAAAAAAAATTTATATTAAAAAATAGGACAATAGAGACAGAAAGTAGATTAGTGATTGCCTGGAGTTAAGGATGGGCACAAAGAATCTTTTACGGGGTGATGAAAATGTTCTACAATTGCATTGTGGTGATGATTGCACAACTCTGTAAGTTTGCTAAAAGTCATTGACTTGTACACTTAAAATGCATGAATTTTATGGCATGTAAATATTACTTCAAAGAATCTGTAAAGGCAAAGATTAAACATTTAAAAAAATCAACATGAGGAACCTTATGAAAATAAGAATAGGAAAGGAAAAAAGTACTTTTCAAATTGAAAAGTTGAAATGATGGGAATAAAAACGTCAAAATTAGTGAATCTTCAGAGGTGTAACCTTCATTTCAAGTCTGAGTGTTTAAGGTCTTCAACAGATAAAATAATCACATATTGAAATTTTTTATGGTCACGAAATCCTTATGAAATGTCACATTATGCGGTGGCCATATTTCTAATATTCTTATTTTTGTGTAGTGCAAAATATAAAGGAATTCCTCACTATGATTTTTTTTTATCAATTCCATAACTTCATTTCTCCCTTTATTTCCAAAGTTTCATTATTTTTGATAGTAACGTTTTTCATACTTCCACAATATAAAGGCTGCTACTTTCTTAATAAGAAAATCTTCTTTCCATTCTCAGTAAAGAAGCAATTTGCCCTTGTTTTTTTAGAAAGAAGGGGCAAAACTTGAAGTTACTCAAGTTGCACAGGGTATGTGTACACATGTGTGATTAAAAAATGCATTCACCTTTGTCTCCACTTTGTATTGTAACAATAGTAAGCATGAGAATACACTATATTTCATAACTATAAAAGAGATAACATACTGAATAAGCACCATCCTAACTGCTTTAAATCATTCTATCTCTATTAATTAATTCTCATGGCTGAAACATATTGAGGACTTAATATATGTCAGGCATTTTTCTATACACGTTATACACATCATCTTTCATTTAATCTGCAAAGCATTTCCATGAAGTAGGTACTAATATTATCTCCATTTGACAGATGAGAAGCCTGAGGCACAGTTAAGTAACTTGCCCAAGACCACACAGCTAGCAATTGTAGAGCTAAGTATAAAATTCAGTAGTCTGACTGCAGAGCCAAGGTCTTAACCACTGCTCAGTGCTGCCTCCCACTTTGTGTTAAATTTTCAAGCTCATATTTCAAAATAATCCAAAATCATTTGATTTAATAAATGTACTATAAAAATCACTTTCCCATTGTGCTTCAGCACTCTGTACACCCACTGTGATATGATGGCTCAGTTTTATGGCCTGTAGTTACAAAGATACTAACTATGGCTTTAATTAAACATTTTCTTTTCTTTCGTGTATCATCCTTTAAACATTCCTCCAGTAATTTCATCCTAGTTAAATAATTTAGTTCTCAGGAGAAACTCATCTTAATTCCATACTTCAAAAACCCAGTCTCCTCAAGACACTTTAGTTGGTTCTCTAAAAATATTGTAACAAAAGGAAGAGTATTCTGATGAGTTCAATATGATTATATTTAACCCCAAAATAGTTCCCAGTATTAATATGCTAACTACCATCTACTAATCTTGGAAGTGTTGTAGTAATCAAAGGCTGTTGCATTTTCCAGTGATGTGTCTCTCTTTCCTTCAAAAGAGAAAGCAGTTATTCAACTCAATGAATCACAATGAAAAGGTAATATTCTTTTGCTTTCCAAAGCACTAGTAAATGGACAGGTATCTGCATGAATGTGTTGATGCTTCAAAGAAATAGACCATTATATTAGGATGTCCTTCACCTAGCAGATGGTATGTGAAATCAGTTTCATGGATGATGAGGCTTCTAAAGGTTTTGATTTGTAATCCATTGCTTTAACACGAAGTAATACATACTCAGGGAAGAGTTTCCCTACAGCAACATTTTATAATGATCCATATTTGAAGGAATACCCTTAAAGACAAGCACAGACAAGCAATAGACATTACTATGTGACGCCATAGATAAAGGCCTTATTGGATTTCAGCTAAGTTTGCCATCAAGAAGCTGCACCTGTCATAATCTTATGCACCCCCTCATCTTCTAGGAGTGTGGAGGTTCCTTGAAAGCTTTTGATTCCACTATGTACACACTCAAGAAGCAAAGAACACGATATGGAGTTTCAGGGGATTTTTTATGCTGCTTCAAATTATTTCTTAGAAAATACAGGAAACTCTTATCCTGCCTCTGTTCTCTGTCACTAAGATGCTTCAAGGCAGAAATGTACTGAATTAAGACCGGGTTTCAGACTCATCTAGTTCAGTTAACTTCTCTGTGCCTCGTTTTGTCTCTCCATGGACCAATAATGCTAAAAGCAACAATAACAACGATAGATACAATAAATTTGGAAGACACTCTGCTACATGCACCGTGCTTAGTGTTTGTTAAAAAACACGTTATATTGCATTAAAGTGGATATAATCACATACATTTTATAGCTGAAACATATTAGGTTAATAACTAATGAATACAATATTCAAACCCAGACTCCCTCTTCCGAAGCTGCACTCCCCTTTCCAGCTTAATGTTGCCTATTTTAATGTTGCCTATTTGCCTCCTTACTACCAAATAATGGGATTTTGAACTTTAACAATCTCTGTTGTCCCTTTTGATCTAAATTACTGCCAGCAATATGTTCTAACGATGCTCTGCAACTGTCTCTACCTGGGGTCAGTAGAGTTACTAGAATTCCTAGAATCACACAGTTGCCATAGGAATGCCTTTCAGACCTGGCTCACAGACAGTAGCAATTTTCAGGTATGCTCATCTCTCCCGAAGAGATAGCACAGGAAGGTGTATTGGACACATGCAAAGACACAGGGTCCAGTGAGAAACTGGAATCATTACAGGCTTTACATTTTTACTCCTAAATTGCATCTGGGAAAACTGGCCTGCAGAACCTCCCAGCACATTCAGCCTTGCTGTCTGCAGTCTGAACATTCAACAGCTTTAAAAGGTATTGCTAACAATAACCAAAGCAATCTTGAGAATGTAAAATGGAGCTGGAGGAGTCAGGCTCCCTGACTTCAGACTATACTACAAAGCTACAGTAATCAAGACAGTATGGGACTGACACAAAAACAGAAATATAGATCAATGGAACAGGATAGAAAGCCCAGAGATAAACCCATGCACATATGGTCACCTTATCTTTGATAAAGGAGGCAGGACTGTACAGTGGAGAAAGGACAGCCTCTTCAATAATTGGTGCTGGGAAAACTGGACAGGTACATTTAAAAGTATGAGATTAGATCACTCCCTAACACCATACACAAAAATAAACTCAAAATGGATTAAAGACCTAAATGTAAGGCCAGAAACTAATAAACTCTTAGAGGAAAACATAGGCAGAACAATCTATGACATAAATCACAGAAGATCCTTTTGACCCACCTCCTAGAGAAATGGAAATAAAAACAAAAATAAACAAATGGGACCTAATGAAACTTCAAAGCTTTTGCACAGCAAAGGAAACCATAAACAAGACCAAAAGAAAACCCTCATAATGGGAGAAAATATTTGCAAATGAAGCAACTGACAAAGGATTAATCTCCAAAATTTACAAGCAGCTTATGCAACTCAATAACAAAAAAAACCAAAAAACCCAATCCAAAAATGGTCAGAAGACCTAAATAGACATTTCTCCAAAGAAGATATACAGACTGCCAACAAACACATGAAAGAATGCTCAACATCATTAATCATTAGAGAAATGCAAATCAAAACTACAATGAGATATCATCTCACACCAGTCAGAATGGCCGTCATCAAGAAATCTAGAAACAATAAATGCTGGAGAGGGTGTGGAGTAAAGGGAACACTCTTGCATTGCTGGGGGGAATGTGAATTCGTACAGCTACTATGGAGAACAGTATGGAGGTTCCTTAAAAACTGCAAATAGAGCTACCATATGACCCAGCACTCCCACTACTGGGCATATACCCTGGGAAAACCATAATTCAAAAAGAGTCATGTACCAAAATGTTCGTTGCAGCTCTATTTACAATAGCCCAGAGATGGAAACAACCTAAGTGTCCATCATCGGATGAATGTATAAAGAAGATGTGGCACATATATACAATGGAATATTACTCAGCCATAAAAAGAAATGAAATTGAGCAATTTGTAATGAGGTGGATGGACCTGGAGTCTGTCATACAGAGTGAAGTAAGTCAGAAAGAGAAAGACAAATACTGTATGCTAACACATATATATGGAATTTAAGAAAAAAAATGTCATGAAGAACCTAGGGGTAAGACAGGAATAAAGACACAGACCTACTAGAGAATGGACTTGAGGATATGGGGAGAGGGAAGGGTAAGCTGTGACAAAGCGAGAGAGTAGCATGGACATATATACACTACCAAACGTAAAATAGATAGCTAGTGGGAAGCAGCCGCATAGCACAGGGAGATCAGCTTGGTGCTTTGTGACCACCTAGAGGGGTGGGATAGGGAGGGTGGGAAGGAGGGAGACACAAGAGGGAAGAGATATGGAAACATATGTATATGTATAACTGATTCACTTTGTTATAAAGCAGAAACTAACACACCATTGTAAAGCAAGTATACTCCAATAAAAATGTAAATAAATAAATAAATAAATGCTGGAGAGGGTGTGGAGAAAAGGGAACCCTCTTGCACTGTTGGTGGGAATGTAAAGTGTTACAGCCACTGTGGAGAACAGTATGGAGGTTCCTCAAAAAACTAAAAATAGAACTACCGTACAGCCCAGCAATCCCATTAATGGGCATATACCCTGAGAAAACCATAATTCTAAAAGAGTCATGTACCACAATGTTCATTGCAGCTCTATTTACAATAGCCAGGACATGGAAGCAACCTAAGTGTTCTTTGACAGATGAATGGGTAAAGAAGATGTGGCACATATATACAATGGACTATTACTCAGCCATAAAAAGAAACAAAATTGAACTATTTGTAATGAGGTGGATGGACCTAGAGTCTATCATACAGAGTGAAGTAAGTCAGAAAGAGAAAAACAAATACCATATGCTGACATATATATATGGAATCTAAAAAATATAAAAAATTTAAAAAGTGGTTCTGAAGAACTTAGGGCCAGGACAGGAATAAAGACACAGACATAGTGAATGGACTTGAGGACACAGGTAGGGGGAAAGGTAAGCTGGGATGAAGTGAGAGAGTGGCATGGACATATATACACTACCAAATGTAAAATAGATAGCTAGTGGGAAGCAGCAACATAGCACAGGATCAGCTCGGTGCTTTGTGTCCACCTAGAGGGGTGGGATATGGAGGGTGGGAGGGAGATGCAAGAGGGAGGAGATATGGGGATGTATGTATATGTATAGCTGATTCACTTTGTTATACAGCAGAAACTAACACACCATTGTAAAGCAATTACACTCCAATACCGATGTTAAAAAAAAAAAGGTATTGCTAAATCTGCACTTCTTAGAGATAAACACTTAAGACAATTGAAAGCCTGAGAATAGATTTCCGTAATTTAAGAATACCTTTCATGCACAGTAATTGAAAAGCAGAGTGAATCTGATGTTTCTGGGGAAGCTGTACTTAAAAATCAAGAGATGAGTTAGGATAATATGAACTGAATTTCTTAACAATCTTATAAAAGGCACAAGCAGAAGTGTTCTATTAAGAGAATTTGCACCTTCCAGAACTGCGCAAGATACAGTCTGTTAATCCAGGGAGGCATTGTTAAGAATATTTAGTCAGATACACTCCCATACCTGAATCACTCCAGGGTGATAAGTTAGGTTGCTCTCACAGCATAGTTAGCTTTTCAAGGCCTCTTCAGGACAATTTAGTGCCTTGAAAATTGTCAGTAATATGCTAAATGCCCTCAAGTTGCATTTTCATGGTTAAGCAGACACAGGCGATTATTATATCAGAATAATTCAGACAAAACCCTTTCCCCAAATTTGTACTGAGAGCTAATTTAAAAGATTCAGTAACTGGCATTTGCAAGATTTTTGCCCTGTTATTTAATTCTTTCGACCATGCTGATACTGCTCAAGTGTTTGTCTTATTGCCATGTTGTTATTCAGGAACAGGGGAAAGCAGGTTTCATTCACTATCACTAAAGGAATGAAATAAAGTAATCAACTGAGAACAACTCTGTAGACAAGATGTTATAGACTGGCGGTGGTTCCTACTAATTAAATATTTCAAGGTTGTCCTCAGTAAGTTATAAATTCCAATTATATCAAGATTTAGGTTTGTTTTGAAGCAAGAAATTATTTAATTTCACCCACCTTCAAGTTCAATACTTCATGTTTACTTTCACACAAGAACAACAATTACATTACAAATTAAAATGTCTGAAAAGAAAACATTGTTTCATTATTAAATATCCTATAATTTTTGAAGTGAGATTCTAGCTAAATCTCTATTTTAAATCATGGCATATTTCTTTATGAGTCTCCAAAAAAAGAGAGAGATATTGTAAGGCTCAAATGAGAATATGACTTAATAAGAAAATTTGCAGGTTTATCTCAAAGATCAATAATTAATATTTTTCCTACCAGTGTTTCCTTATGTTGCACAGAGAAGCTATTACGAATTTGACCTTTGTCTAGCCAAACAATTCTTTACCCAGGGGTGAGGATGGAAACTAACAACTATTAAGCATCTCCTGTATACTAAGATCTAGAATAGAAACCAGGTCACCTAAGTCCCAGCCCAGCCCCATGTTTTTTCCCCATATACCATTGTTGCATTTCTTGAAATGCAGAAGAAATAAACAAAAAAAAATTACTGAGGCAATATTAGCTCTTATAACAACTGACTAGGAAGCTGTAATCAATAAGTATGTAGACTGCTCTCAAATAATACTTATCTAAAAGAAAAGGAGAATCTGAAGCAGAAACCATTTTGCAGAATTCTAATCAGAATATGTCTCAAAAAAGGAAAAGTAAATACAGTATTTCTTGTCACTATTAATAGCACTTTCTTTTTATCTGAACTTTTGGCCTTAAAGAATCACAATATCCAGATTCCCAAGTTATAATTTATTTGAAGAAACTCTAAGTCTAGTGCCAGACTGTCAATCACTGTAGGTCTTACATGTGGGCAAATCTGATATACTCATCCTCCTCACTCCCACCCAACCCTCATATACACAGTGCAATTTCCATCCCATCATTTCAGCTAAGAAGTAAATCTGACAATTTATTACAGCCCTCCTGCACCAGATAATGGTCCAATTGATGGTATGTGACAGAGCAGCTTAACTTCAAGAGCTACTGCCGCTTTCTACAGCTGCTGTCACTTTTGCTTTCCTCAGCTTCACCTTAGTAAACGATTTCCTTGCTGCTGTTTTAATTTTGATATGTCTTGTTTCCCTAGGAAATTGCTATGAAAGTGAATAAAAATAGGTAGCTGTGAAGTTTTTTTTCCCCAGTATATACATCAACTTTTGTCTAACATAATTGCAGAATCAGAGCAGTAGCTAACACCAGACATTTTTTTTTTTCTAGCCAGTATGAAAACATGGGCACTGTCTCATCTTGGCAAAACTCTTTACTTTTTCAGTGATATATAATCTATTGAGGCAGAAGAAAAAAGTTTTAAAAATTCATTGTTTTGATCTTAATATTTAGTAAAATTAGATGTTCTTCAGGAAATTTAAAAATATATTCTCTTTCAACTTATTTGTATATACAAAGTTATTTTCAGGCATCTATTAAAATCCCAGCTAAATTTCTGTCCCAAATGCTGTTTTAAATTTTGCTATTATTTTAGTTATTTTAATCTTATGTTGATTTATTTTAATGAGTTTTATGTTAGTCTTAGCTTTACATCATTTGTAAAATATCCATAAAATGTTATGTATTCTAAAATGAGAGGGTTGATATGTGTTGGAGGTTCAATGTTAAAATTCTTGTTTCTTGTTGTTGCAGCCCGACCTCTTCACTGCTACTCCAACACCAGTTAAACATCAGTTTACAACATGAAAGTTTTTCCTTAGGTGCAAATCAAATATTTAATATCCACATGGAAACCCAGATGATTCAGCAGAAGTTTGTGCCAGTCATTTTGATTTCAAATGAATAAAATATCAGTGTCTAAAAAAATTTTTCTCACTTAAAGATCTGTATTTCTCATTGTAAGAAACTGAACTAGAGTCAGCTCTCACCAATCTGACCCAGCAAAGGACAGTAGCAAGGATAATCCATAAGGCATTTATATTTGGTTTTGGAATGCATTTTTTTGTTTGTTTTTTTGGTTTTTGTGTGGTACGCGGGCCTCCCGCTGTTGTGGCCTCTCCCGTTGCGGAGCACAGGCTCCGGACGCACAGGCTCAGTGGCCATGGCTCATGGGCCCAGCCGCTCTGCGGCATGTGGGATCTTCCCGGACTGGGGCACAAACCCGTGTCCCCTGCATCGTCAGGCGGACTCTCAACCACTGCGCCACCAGGGAAGCCCTGGAATGCATTTTTGACATGGCATTTTTTGCAATTGAGTGTTTTCTGATGTGGAGCGCTCAATTCAAAGTGATTCAAAGACATTATAAAAGTCCGATTCTGAAACGGCTGGAAAGCTGCTCTGATTTGCACTCTCAGAACTGTCCCCCCTCCCACCTCATGTTTATGTTCTCGATTTTCTGCCTAAATCCTCCCTATATCTCTCAGGCCTCTATATTGTTACATGTTTCTGGCACTATTTCTGACAGTTTGTAGGATCTCTCTTTAGCTCAGTCCTGATGGGAAATAAAGGCGTTTGCCACTTTTCCTCAATGGAAAACAAGCAGAAATATATTCACCCTCTACATTACATTTTCGACCTTTGCAGATGAGGATAGGAATTGATGTTGTAAAAAGGAAAATAAAAGGTGAAACAAATCACATGCTTTTCACAGATTAAGGTAATTTTTTTTTCAAAATTAAACACTATTAATTGGAGAGATGTATAAAAGGATCCTGATTCCTGGAATTGAAATCACTTGAAAGATAAATTGTTTGGATAAGCATATAAAAAAGTGGAGTGCAACCACTTTAAAACATTTTACAACTTGATTACATGTTCAGTGTAATTTTCATTCTGAGTATCAATTACAAGAAAAGTGTTTTAAGCCACAGAAATTTTCATAAATAAATAGCCTCTATAAAGATTCATTTTAGCTGCATTAGAAATGTGTTACAAAGCAAATACAGTGAGGAGCTGGATTCAGAGTTGAAGAAAATTATACACGTTACGGTGACAAGAACTAGCATTATAAAGGCCAGAGAAAGATTGGAATTACTTATTGCCCTTCTTCAATGGTATTTCTAAAGTGCATTATTCATAGTGATGGCAATAACTATCCACCGGTTTTCAGAAACTCCAAAGGGAGAGGTACTTTCATTTATTTTATTCTTTTTTTTTTAAATCCAGAGCTTATGTCTGGGCAAAAATTACTACCAAAATTGTATAAATATAGAATCAGATATTTGATTGTTTTATATTTATTTGTTTACACTGAAGAGAAATAAATCTTAATTAATTAGCATCATATTGATAATGAGTAAATTTTTCCCCTAAGTAAATAGTCATAAATATCGAGACAAATTTCACAGACCCTCTAAATTCTGAATTAAAAAAAATATTGTATTGAAGTGATTTAGATTTAATGAAAGGAGATAAGGTATAAAAGAAACCAGAATGAAACAATTAGGAGATATTTAGTACATTTAGGGAGAATTTGGGGGGCACTAAAACAATCTAAGTGTCTGTGGACTTCTTTTCAGGAAGATTATAAGGAATTACCCAGAAAAAAAATATGCTATATTTTCCATTCCCCAAGTTATCTCTAGAATATAGTCAAGATATTTTGAATTATGCTATAATATCTAATCTATTGTTGATGTGCAATATACATGAAAGAACTACTCAGTTTTGCAAAGAGGCTGCTTCTTTTCAAGTTAAGGAATTTATCTTCCACTGGGTATTTTAATCACTGCTTCAGGTTTATATTATTCATTTCATATTTGAAGGTTGCATTTTATGTGTATAAGTGTGATCTTTATTTTTAAGCATTTTAGGATTAAAGTGTTATGTATCACATAAGTATATAATAAACTTAAAATTTGCAATGGTTTCATAATCACTACATTGTTTGATTGACTTAGTACATTATAAGGCTAACTATATAACTAATAAACAGACTTGAAGTTTCATTCTTGTGTCATGGTATTTATTTTTAACAAACTGGGCAGTAGAATTTTTGAGGAAAAAAAAACCTCTACTGCAGTAATGTAGCAGATTTGTTTTAAACTATCAAATGTCTGTATGTTTAGTGATAATCCACCACATTCTGTTAGTGAACCACAGGTGTCTCTAAAGAGTGGGTAATTTGGTATACCATATGTGATGACATGCTGTCCCAATAGGATAACATCTTTGCTATAGAAACTTTACAATTTAGCGTTATGCTTTGTTACTTTTGTAGGTGGACTAATTTTACTCAAGACAAACTAAACTATCTCTTTTAAAGAGCATACTTTCATAAAAATAACTTTAAAAGAGAGAAAAAGAAAACTCTCAGGGCATGCTTAATTGTGGACATCTGAGATAATGGTCCAATTTACAGAAGTACCATTATACTCTATGCAAATGTTTGTTATATTTTGCAGTTTAAACCAGCAAGAAGTGTGTCTTTGTTTTTTTTGCAGTACGCGGGCCTCTCACTGTTGTGGCCTCTCCCGTTGCGGAGCACAGGCTCCGGACGCGCAGGCTCAGCAGCCACGGCTCACGCGCCTAGCCGCTCCGCGGTATGTGGGATCCTCCCGGACCGGGGCACGAACCCGTGTCCCCTGCATTGGCAGGCAGACTCTCAACCACTGCGCCACCAGGGAAGTCCAAGAAGTGTGTCTTTATACACTAACAAAATAATGAATTAAAAAATTTAAAAAAACGAATTAACTGGATGTTTGACTTTTCTCCCACAAAGCAAATTAATCAGACTTTTTGTAATCATGTATTATCCTTAAGTGATCAATATTTGCACGGAACATCTAAGGGCATAGCAATTTTACAAAAGCATATCAAATAAAATTTTGATAACTTGGAATATTGATATATTTGGCAAATAACGGACATTTGCCTAGTCCTATGCATATATATCTATATCTATAAATAAATATCTGTCTAGTTCCAATTCAAACAAGATCATTCTCTATTATAATTAATGATTTGAAACAAAGCAATATTAAAATTTCTCATGATTGATCAGTCAATTAAATGAAATAATTCTTATTTTTATAATTATGAAATATATATAAAAATTTCAATCAAAAGTTTGTACTTTGAAAGATTCATCTTTTAACTGTAGTGTCTAAATCCTAATGAATACCTGACACTACTGCTATATTTTAAAAAATAGTAGTTTAAAGTTACCTTATGCTCTGTACTTAAAAAGTTAATTTCAATTCAAATAACAACTTATCACAACAGAAATCCACAAGAAAAACCCCCATGAAAACCAGTGCCAGGGTAGGAAAACCTAAACTGTAATTGAGAAATTCCTGGATGCTCAATGCAAACAAGTCTGAGAGATAAAAACTCCAAGGGGACCCAGTCATTGAGGTGCCTCAATAGTTTTTGAGTTTTACACCCTGGAAGTCTACCAAGTTCTCACAGTGAGAAAAATCCCCAAGGTCTTTTGGCAGGGAGAGAGAGAAAAGAACCATTTTGAAAGATGCCAGAGCCCTCCGTTCTTCTTAATAAGATCTGCATTCAAGAGAAACTGTTTAACCACAGCTTAACCTGCTGAGGTTTTATCAGAGCCTAACTAACCTGGGGGAAGGGAAATACCCAACTTTGCTGCTATGGACTTCTAAATGGAGCAAGGGAAATGTCCAAAGCCAACCCCTTTAGCCATCTTGTCACTCCCAAAAAGGGTGGGGAAGTTGAGAAACATTTGTGAAGTTCACAGTCCAGAGGCATGGGCTCACTAAAAAATTGAGACTTAGTCATAGGACTACAGAACACTTCTCCTTTCCCCTATACCTTATCACCATGTTAATGAAGATCTATTTACAGCAGTTCCTCTTACCCAATATATCATGTCCTGTTATCAAGAAAAAAGTGACAAGGCACACTAAAAGGTAAAAAGCACAATGCGAAGCAACAGAGCAAGCATCAGAGCCAGACATGGCAGGAATGTTGGAATCATCTGACTAGTAATTTAAAACAACTATGATTAATAAACTAAGGACTCTAATGAATAAATCAGAAACAGCATGCAAGAACCGATGGTCAATGTAAGCAAATAGATGGAAAGGATGAGTAAGAAATATTAGAGATCAAAAACCGCTGAAACAGGGCTTCCCTGGTGGCGCAGTGGTTAAGAGTCTGCCTGCCAATGCAGGGGTCGCGGGTTCGTGCCCCGGTCCGGGAGGATCTCAAATGCCGCAGAGCGGCTGGGCCCATCAGCCATGGCCACTAAGCCTGCATGTCCAGAGCCTGTGCTCCGCAATGGGAAAGGCCACAACAGTGAGAGGCCCACGTACAGCAAAAACAAAACAAAACACTGAAACAGAAATGAAAAATGCCTTTGATGGGCTTGATAGCAGGCTGGACGCAACTGAGGAAAGAATCTCTGAGTTTATTTTAGCTGCTATGACAGGGGTCCATATAGGATATAGTGTTCAATTCTACCTGGGGGAGGGTCGTGGAAGCATTGTAAAAGGAATTGACTCTTGAACTGTGGGTTGAAAAATGAGAAGTGCTTTAAAGTGGACATTGCAAACAAAGTAGTATATAAACCAACAAGGAAGCTGAGTGACTCATTAAGTGAACTTTAAATTATTTGGATTGTTTAAAGCATTGAGATTGAGGGGCAAGTGGAGAAATGAGCATGGAGAGATAGATGAGATGCAGATCATGGAAGACTTGCTAAGCTAAGCAATTTGCATTAGTTGATAAAAAAGAATGGCAACCAGAATAAAAGGGCTGCATCAATATATAAAATGTTTATATAAATATTACAGGAAACTCACTGTTAAAATGCAGTGTGATGTGATGAGAAAAGGACTAGGATAGAGTGTGACAAATCAGCCTTTAAATATCAGCCCTTCTATTTAATAACTATATACTACAGGGGAGTTACTTAATATTTTTGAATCTCAGTTTACATATAAACAACTTAAATTGCTTAGATATTGTGGACATAACACCCATGCAATGGTATTATTGTATCTGGCAGAGTCATCAACTGTAGAACAGCACCTTGTAGTCTATATATATAACTGTAAAATGAGAGCCCAGCAAGGCAAATGATTATGTTCAGTTTTAGTGACAATACATGTGAACCATTCCCAAGTCTGATGCATTTACTGATTCCTCAGGTTAGAGAAAAAACTCCTACCACTCTTCAGGGTCTGATCATTATTCCAGAAAGAGGGCATCACTGTAGATAAATGCATTTTCTTGAATGCATTATGTAAATTCAGTATTGTCAGTGAGAAAGGATGGATTACAGTAGTGCTGGCCTATAATATTCACTGGAGAAAACAAGGAGAGTTAAAAAAACATCAAACGTCAGCCTCTCTCTACTGAAACGAAGTGAAAGGTGAACTGTTTATACATACGGCATGACAGCTCCACTAACATATACTTCATTTTTCATAGGATAAACAGACAGTGACATTTAATACTCCTAACAGGGGTTAGATGTTCTGATCTGTGAAACTGCTCGGCAGTTCATGTGGAGAAGACAAAAGTGCACTGATATCCTATTGAAAGGCCAGGACAAAATACATCTCTTGAATCACAAATGACATGAAAAGGACTTAGAAAGACTATATTTGCATGATCTTTGGGTTATTTTATAATAACAGGTTCTGAACAATTTATACCTCTTTACTATTTCTTGTACGATACTTTGACCCTCATTTTCTTTAAGGGAATTGTGTGAGTTTGAGGTGTGGCTTTCCAACTCCCTTTAAACTAGATGAATGGGTAAAATAGTAAAATGGATATTTTGGTAGGGTTGTGTGTTTGACCGTTCAACATATGCTTCTCATTTTTTTTTTCATTATATTACTTAGCTTTGTGAAGGGAAAGAAAATAACCTTTTTGTAAAATGTTGCCAAATAGGGTTATAAAAGTCAAGGGGACAGGGCTTCCCTGGTGGCGCAGTGGTTGAGAGTCCACCTGCTGATGCAGGGGACACGGGTTCGTGCCCTGGTCCAGGAAGATCCCACATGCCGCAGAGCGGCTGTGCCCATGAGCCATGGCCACTGAGCCTGTGCATCCGGAGCCTGTGCTCCAGAGAGGCCACAACAGTGAGAGGCCTGCGTACAGCAAAAAAAAAAAAAAAAAAAAAAAATCAAGGGGACAGACATGTAGCTTTTATTGCTTTAGTTCACTAGTTTCTGTGTTATGCAGAATCCAAGTATTAAATAAGAGTTTCCCATATTTTTTGGTCGTAAAGATGGATTTTGTAACAAAAATGAACACACTACTGCCTTATTGACTTCTAATGAGACCAAAACCGACAGAGGTGTGAACTGCCCTATTTATTATATTGAAATTCCAATATTATCATTTATTTGTGACAGTTTTGATGTTCTTACTGAAATAAGACTTTAGAGGTTTTTTAAAAAAACTATTAACCTTGCAATCAAAAATAAAATATCTCTCACTGAACTATATTATATTCTCTCACAATGAGATCTGTACTTATGACATTTTAGTATGTGCAAGATACATCCATATATGCACATCACAAATATATTTTATATAGATACTTTGGAAATGTATATTTGTTTCACATGATTCTGAATTTAAAAGAAGAAAATATTATAAATCAATTATTAGCTAACATTTAGAGAAATCACACCCTATTTAATATCAAATGTTGGGCTCTCAAGGGTGTTTTATAAAGATGTTTGCAAATTCTATAGCTTTTTCTCAGCTCTAAAGGATCATTTGGTAACATAGTAGATAAGTTAAAGAAATGTACTAGTAGTCTTTTGGGGAAATGAAAAAAGAGAAAATTTGTTCTGATCCTCTCTGGAAAATTAGTCCCCATTATACTTGCCTCAAAAGTTCTGCTTACCACCGAGCATCTATACTTTCAGAATTTTTACATATACAGTTTAACAAGCAACATACATATTGGTAAACGCATCTTCTATGACTCATATATCCTAGAGCATGTTACTGTCAGTGCCTTAACTAATGACTTTCTTCAGGCTCATGTTCCAGATGAATCTCAGTAAGGTTAAGGACCTCACAGAAGGACACACAGGTATATTCTAGTGACTGGGATTTAAATATTTAAATATTCTGCCTAGCTCACCAAGACATGCTGGCTTTGTGGGAAGCAACTCCAGCGACACTATTAGTACTTGTAAAGGGCCTCAAGCCTGATGTATGCGGATGATTTTCAGAGGGCATAGCTATATTCTAAGAAAGTTAAAGCATAATAGTCATTATTTTCATATCAACAAACTATCCCTACTACCCCTATGGCGTGCCAGTGTGTAAAAATGAACTGAAAATCGAAAAACCTGAAGAGTCAGAAGCAACCTGACTAATTTCACATCTGAGTCACTGAGAAATACAGCCTAGTATGTTCTCAGTGCTTTCAACTTTGGTAATGAGTCTCCTATCTCCCATCTGAATCTCATGCTAACCCAGGCAGTGAAGCAGGGGGTTGCTGATCCTTCCCAACTGACACCGGAACAGCTGAACTATATACAATAGGTATGATTTTTCTCAAAATAAATGACAGAAAAAAGACCTAGGACTAGAATGCAAATCTCTAGTTTCCCAGCCCCAGGCATTTTGAAGTTCCTGAAAAGCTGATGTAGTGACCTGTTATTAAGGCTAAAAGAAGAAATCAGCTTAAAATATATAACATGTTTTCAGTCATCAAAACATATCTGTTTACTTTTGCCCAAACTCCAAAATGTATGTTAAGCAAGAACGAAGCTCACAGTTAAATTGAAACCCTGATTAATTAATCTGGTCTTATATGTTTTCTATGGGAAAGATATAAAAGAAAGTGTGACATCTCCATAATATTGTTAGCTTGTATAGTTTGCATGCACGATCTGAACAAAATACTTTTTTTATGGGCAGATTTAGATCTGAAACATCCTTTTCCCTCAACTGTATACTGATTTGGGGGAAATTTTTGCTACCTGAATTTCTAATCAATGACACAATAAAAGTTTGGATTCAGCTCACCAATACACAGAAAAAGCAGCTTTCTCCAAAACAAACATATTTCACTCTAAAAAACCGTGAGAGAGCAAAATACTAAAGTGATTAACTGAAGTGAAGAAATATATGTAGAAAGTTATTTGAATATTTGGTACCTAGCTATTCTGTAGTGAAGATAATATCACAATAAAGGTTGCTATGCTTGCAAAAGTGAATTCAAACTAATTGAATTGAAGCAACTTATTTGTGTAAACTGCTATTGTAAAAATACTATTTTCTAATGATGTAGATTACCTTAAAGTGGCTTATTATTTTATTGCAGAAGTATAAGTAGTATCTAATCCTTCAAGTTGTACCCAGAGGCTCAGAACCAATTAGCAAAAAAAAATAATAAATACATAAAATTTTTAAAAATTAAAAAGCTAATTCATCACAGTTCACTTTAATTTTTACAAGCAGCTAAAATAAAATAGGTTTGAGGATAAAACCTAAACTTAAAATGAACATGGCTTGTCACCATTAAAGACTGAAATTTTTCCAATTAGTGCACATTTTACTATACCAAATTCAAAGCTGATGAGTTTCATGACATTCAGATATAGATATTGCCAATACATGCCATACAAATCAAGCTATTAACAGAGACTTAATGTAAGACAATGGTAAACTAAGTCTCTTGTGTTAAGCCACTTGGACTATACAACACAGTCCTAGAAATGCAACACGTGGAGGAATACCCAATATTTTCTTTATTTCATTTGTTTTTTATATTACACGGAGGGAATCTGGAATTTTCTAAGTACAATTTATTATGTACCTTACATTCTTTTTGCCTTCTTTTTCCTCCTGTTTCTCTTTTAAACTATTTTAGTGAAATTTGAATTGGGATTCTGGCAATAACTTATATGCCATGATTTAAAATAAATTTGAGTAGAAAAAATATACTCACTCATAATTTACTCAACTCTCTCTTCCTTTCAGAAGACCTGTTTCACTTCCTATTAAAATAGATCACAAAATAGATCACAAGACAAGCGTCACAAGATCCTCCTGAGGTCTGTGCCTTGTTTTTTAGTTGATATGCTTGTAACTAATAACAATCATTCAACTATCAAAATTCCAAAATTAGAATTCCCTAAGACTCTGTGTCAAAAATCACAGCTGTCATTAATTTCTCTCCTAGTTATCATTTCAGTAATTGTGCCAAAAACTGAATGGCTCAATGAAGACTGAATTTCTGTCTCTCTCTTAAAACAAGTTGTGCAGGGCAAGCATGGTAGTGAGACAGGGCAAATAAATTCAGTGCTACTGCACATGCCACTTCTGTACTGTGTATTTAATAGAGAATCATGGTCTCTGGGGTCCCTTTTTCTGACATCTGGCTTAACTTCTATTGGTGACAAGTTCATTATAAGTATATAGACAGATTTTTCATGATCATTGTTATGAAAAGTAGCATTTTACTTCCTAGAAGTATATAACTTCAACCCACATGCATCTTCACACGTAGGTTTTGTTAATTGTAAATATGTATTTCTGACATAAAACTAACTGCATCATCATTGTCAATACAAGGAAGAAAAATACTCCAGAGTATACGACATAAAGATATGTGGAGGAAAAAAAAAACTATAGAGGTTTAGGTGATATAAATTATATTTGATGTTTTATTGCTGTAAAGCCCATGATTAAAATATCTATTCTAAAGATAATCCATGTCCTTATTTCTCTACTAATTTGTCTCTGATGCTCTTGTTACTCTTTGAAAACAAGGAGCTCTCCTGTCTGTTTTGTACAAGTTCTTAGAAACAGAAGTGCTGAGAATGTATTGACTACCATTTCATCTATTAGTGTCAGTTCTAAAGAACTTATTAGGTTTACATATCAGCAAAACCTTTTTTTACTTTTGTGCAGTCCAAGGACTGGCATCGCTTTGTCATGTTCACAGTTGTTTTTTATCTATCTGCCTTGAAGTTCAATTTTATTTGAGAAAGCTATTATATTTTTGTTTTGCTGTTATTATTATTAGTACTTTAATCATTATTACAGAATTATAGGTGTTAAAAATAGTATGCCAGAATTAATACTTATTGGGTTCAAATAAGATCACGTTGTTTCATACAACAGCTTGTGTGAGAATATTAGTGATTTGAAAGATATACATAAAAGTTCTGTGGCATGACTCCTATTATTTCAATAAATGAAATGGGCCAGAATTAGAAAGATTAAAAGGGTGGAGATGCAGATTGTTGAAAAATAATTTTGATAGTAAGAACAGAACAGAGTCTGACAGAAAAGGGTATATTATTTCATCCTCAGTTAAGCTCTATGAGGATCTGAAAGAAAAACTTAAAAAAGGAGGGTGGAAATAATTAAGTAAACTCACAAAGTTTGACTCTGCCCAAAAAGAAAAATAAACATTGTGAGAGAAGGGGTAAGGGACAAATATATTTTGTACTAAATGAACATTCAAGTGTAAACATATCTGGGTTTATGGGTGAAGGTCTCTGAGAAGCCATTGTTTTTCCCAAGCCTAACATGGGCATTGCCTGTGGTGACCATTTTGGCTATGACAGCCATTTTTGTTCAGAGCAGGTGGTGGGTGTCTTTCACCAGGATATAATACCAGAAACGTCTTTTCCTCATGCTTTTATTTTTTCAGACATAGGAGTAATCCAGCAAGGTCCAAAAGTGAGTGAAAAAGTTCATTCATATTAATATTTCTGGTGGTATAATACCACCATAACTATAATCACAATAAATGCCAATCTACTGTGATGTTAAAAAATAAATTAATCCAGCTCTGTTGTTTATTAGTTAGAAGTCGAAGTCATAAAAGTTAAATCATTAGTTTGGATATAAAACTATGTTATACACAGCATATTTTAAAATGTTCACTTGATGTGGGTGTGTGCCCACATCCAGGGTCTGGATGCATCTGGCCATTTGGAAAAGCTACAAATTAGCTTGTGTGTGAAATAATCCCCACAGAGCTGCAGGTGTCACTTTCTGGAAAGTTGAGCTCTAATAAGTTGTTCCAAATAACTGTCTTGTAAATTGGCCATATCATCCCTAATTGTTCTTTCTTCACTTTCTGTCCATGTAAAGACAGACTCTAGGGGAATCTGCATATCACGGTTTCTGAAACAAGTGTCATTTCTTCAGATCAGAGTTTGTATGGTACATACCTGTTCTGCAGCAAATAGTGTTTTACTATATCTAGATTTAGACTGATTAGGTCTTTCTTTGCAGTCCACATTGGAACTATTTTGAATACAAACCTAGCTTATAAACACTCTTCTTCAAGCCTGCCTGAGTCTAACAATTAAAGATTTTGAGCTTTCTAGTAGTTAACTAGCTCAAAAATGTAAATTCAACCTGTCATTGTTCATGAGCCCTGTATATATTTGTAAGACACCTAGAATAATTGTACTCTAATAAAGAAATAGACAAATGACTGATAAAATTGGGCAAAAATTCACTGAACAAGTGTTTATTGGAAAGCTTATATATGCCAGGTACTGTTATAGGCACGTGGGAAACATCAGTGAATAACACAGACCAGAACTTGGCCATCACAGAGCTTACTTCCTAGTGAACTTACATTCAAGTGACTAGAAAGAAATCCCTCTCCTAACACTCAAGACACTAAGAAAACTTTCCCCAGAATAGAGGCTCCTTGTCATTTCTTACAACCTGCACCCTAAGAAAAAGTTACTGATGGTAAGAGGTTAACTGAGGAGATGATTATGTGATACGGTTCTAATAAAACATTAACCAGATTCACCCCTTACTGATATTCAGGATTTGAAATTAATTGGGAGGTAATTCAATCACATCATTACAGGGTGTTCATTGAAGGATGAATTATTCTTGTCAGTGGTGCATACACATCATTAGTTGGTGAATATTGAGTCCTAACAGAAACCTATTAGCTCATAGGAGTCAGAAAGGGCCTTCTTATTTCTCCAGAGCAGAAAACTATTTTCATAACTATATCTTCACTTACTATATTATATGGGAATTACCTATTTTTGAACCTAAATCTCTCTTAGAAGCAGAGATTGCAGTATACTTATTTCTGAACCCTAGGGTCCTACCGCAATGCCTGACACAGCATAAGGGCTCAGAATTGCTAACTGAGCTATTATTGAACAATAAACAATCTTACTCTTTTTTAAATGAAGATTTAAATACCATTTATAAATAGCAACCATTTGAAAATTTTACCTTTTTATTCTGTTTTTCTGTATACAGAAATAACTTGGCATAATTAAGTAATAAAATACTTAGTATTTTATAATAGAATATTAGAAAACTGCATTACCATCTTGTATTAGCTCAAATAAAAGATGAAAAAGACATCTGATCAGTGATCTTAATGGAAGGTAACTTTGCCCCCAAGGGGACACGTAGTAATGTCTAGAGTTTTGTTGTCACAACTCTGGGGCGGGGGAAGGGTTACCACTTTTATCACTTGACAGAGAATAGAAGCCAGAGATGCTGCTTGGCAACCTACAATGTACAGGACAGCCCCACACAACAAGGAATTACCTAGCTCCAAATGTTAATAGGGCCAAAGGTGAGAAACCCTGCATTAGATAAATATGGGCTAAAATTATAGGAAGTATAGATAAAATTCTAACATAGCTTGTCAATATTTAGGTGACAAGAGTAAATAAACATTTCAGTGAACATCATGAGTGGAAAACTGGTAAGATATGGTAAAACCTTTAATTATTTTATTTGTTACAGCTATTTTAAATGTTTATTGATGATTTCCAAAAGCAGCTGGTTTGCATATTTATTGCAAAATGGTGGTGGGGGGAGGAGGAGAAGTCAGTATATTCCAGTAGATAGAACTCTGAGATAAAAGATCAATGATCATCTTTCTCCTCTAAGTGTAGCACTAACTCCGGGACATCTTGGGGAGGTCACGTAGTTTCTGGGACTCAGTTTTTGTTGTGCCATCTGCTTCTGATCAGTAAGTCCTCAATAACCCACTCCTCTCTACGGCAGCATTGTGCAACAAAAATATGAGAGGCCCAGGTACAAGACACATATGTAATTTAAAATTGTCATGTAGCCCCATTAAAAAAAGTAAAAAGAAACAGGTGAAATTCATTTTAATATTATACTTTATTTAACATAATATATCCAAAATATTATCATTTTAACATGTAATCAAAACAAAAAACTACTCAGATATTTTACATTATTTTTAATACTCTCTTAAAATCTCATATTTAGTTTACACTTAGGGAACATATCAGTTTGAGCTAGCCACATTGCAAGGATTCCTAGACACATGTTGCAAGTGGTTACTATATTGGTCAGTACAGACCTAGATATTAAAACCTGACTCTTAAATTTGCCCATGGAGGTTTGAAGAAAGAGAAAGGAAAAAAAAATCAGAAATCACGGCGTTATCACTATTAACAAGTTTTACTGGTTCCCTCTTACCCCATTTATGTGACTCTTGTGGTAAGATTTATACCTATAAACATAGCCATTTTTTCTTTTCATCTTAGGGCATTATTAGATAAATAAGTATAATAAAATAATCTGGAACTTTTGTTTTACATCTGAAGAAAGTTGGGATGGGTGTTTTCATATATTTACAACTATGCGTTTCAAGATATTCTCCGGTAATGGTAGCCAGAGATATTAACTAAACAAACAGGAACTGAGTAATGTCTGTAAGGGCAGAAAAATTAACAACATTAAGTACTGTCTCTGCAATCTTTTCTTTCTTATATCCTTCCTTTCATAGACTAACCAAATTGTGAAGCTGTATCTTTAAGTTCAAGTGAAACAAAAATAGAGTTTTTTTCTTGGAATTGAAAAACTATATATTTGTTATGTCACTGAAGCTTTGCTAAGGAAAGCACTTCATCCACAATCATATGAAGTTCCGAAGCTTCACAATGTAATACTTCAATTGAAAACAACACAGGATTACATGACAGTTGGAAAAATGCAATACAGTATCTCTGAGAGGATATACTAAAATCCGTTTTGACAGCATAATGATATTACTACTGCTTAAAGACACATGCTAAAAATGTTTTTTTCAATTTGTTCACTTAATTGTGTGAGTGGTGATAAAAAATCAGAAATATTTATTAAGTTTATTGCTCATATCAGTATATTTGCACAAGCAAAATAATTTCCCAAGAAAAATTAAGTAGGTAAGGCAGAGAAAATAAATGAATTATGAGTTATGATGGTTTGGAGCATACTGGTTAAAATTAGTATATTTTCTTCTAAAGAAGAATTTGAATATAGGAGTATACAGATATTTGAATTAACTTGGGATATGTGGGAGTCACTTTACTTTTTTATAGCTTTGCATTGTATGTCCATGATCTTTAGCTTTTATGATTCTGTATACACATATTGCAAGGAGCAGCTGATATATACTGAGCATTTACAATATGACAGGTGTTTTGCAAATATTGGTTTCAACATAGTACTGTCCCACATTTTCTGATGAAGAAATCAAAGGTATTCGAGTTTCAAGCTATAAAGATTAAGGAGATAGTAATAAATTTCCTGCTTATTATTTAATACATTTATACAGGATCATTTTCATGAAATCCTTGAAGAGTTGAGACATTTATAAATAAGATTTAATAAATTTACAATGCTTGCCATGTTAAATATAATGCCTTCTGTATCATTTACTCTGTGAATCTTGCCCACCTGTACATCCCAGCTAACAGGTAAAATAGACAATTTATATTTTCTTATACTCTGAGTTTTGGGGGGAATTAATATCACTTTACTTAATGATAATAGCAATTAAAATACTTCATTTTTCTTGCATCTAGATAGTTAACACTTGCTCTCTAAACTCTGTTCTGCATTCTGACAGCACTTTTCAACCTGGTAATCTAGTACAAGGAAAAATTCCCAGAAGGCAAGCTATTTTTTTTTTTCGGTACACGGGCCTCTCACTGTTGTGGACTCTCCCATTGCAGAGCACAGGCTCTGGACGCGCAGGCTCAATGGCCATGGCTCACGGGCCCAGCCGCTCTGCGGCATGTGGGATCTTCCTGGACCAGAGCACGAACCCGTGTCCCCTGCATCGGCAGGTGGACTCTCAACCACTGCGCCATCAGGGAAGCCCAAAAGGTAAGCTTTGACCTTATGTTCTACTACATAAAGAATTAGGAGGGAGGGGAAGATGGCGGAAGAGTAAGACGCAGAGATCACCTTCCTCCCCACAGATACACCAGAAATAAATCTACACGTGGAACAACTCATACAGAACACCTACTGAAGGCTGGCAGAAGACCTCAGACCTCCCAAAAGGCAAGAAACTCCCCATGTACCTGGGTAGGGCAAAAGAAAAAAAGAAAAAACAGAGACAAAAGAATAGGGACGGGACCTGCACCAGTGGGAGGGAGCTGTGAAGGAGGAAATGTTTCCACACACTAGGAAGCCCCTACTCGGGCGAAGACTGGGTGGCAGAGCGGGGGAGCTTCGGCGCCACAGAGGAGAGCGCAGCAACAGGGGTACGGAGGGCAAAGCGGGGAGATTCCCGCACAGAGTATCGCTGCCGACCAGCACTCAGCAGCCCAAGAGGCTTGTCGGCTCAACCGCCGGGACAGGCGGAGCTGGGAGCTGAGGCTCGGGCTTCCGTCAGAGCGCAGGGAGAGAACTGGGGTTGGCGGCGTGAACACAGCCTGTAGGGGGTGAGTTCACCACGGCTAGCCGGGAGGGAGCCCGGGAAAAGGTCTGGAGCTGCCGAAGAGGCAAGAGACATTTTCTTCCCTCTTTTTTTTCTGGTGCACGACGAGAGGGGATTAAGAGTGCTGCTTAAAGGAGCTCCAGAGACCGGCGCGAGCTGCAGCTAAAAGCGCGGACCCCAGAGACGGGCATGAGATGCTAAGGCTGCTACTGCTGCCACCAAGAACCTGTGTGTGAGCATGGGTCATTATCCACAACGCCCTTCTGGGGAGCCTGTGCAGCCTGCCACTGCCAGGGTCCCGGGGTCCAGGGACAACTTCCCCGGGAGAATGCACTGCGAGCCTCAGGCTGGTGCAACGTCATGTGGGCCTCTGCTGCTGCAGGCTCGCCTCATACTCCATGCCCCCACCCCGGCCTGAGTGAGCCACAGCCCCCGAATCAGCGGCTCCTTTAACCCCGTCCTGTCTGAGCGAAAAACAGACGACCTCCAGCGACCTACATGCAGAGGCGGGGCTAAATCCATCGCTGAGCCCCTGGGAGCTGTGAGAACAAAGAAGAGAAAGGGAAATCTCTACCAGCAGCCTCAGAAGCAGCGGATTAAAGCTCCACAATCAACTTGATGTACCCTGCATCTGTGGAATACATGAATAGAAAACGAATCATCCCAAATTGAGGAGGTGGACTTTGAGAGAAAGATTTATTATTTTTTCCCCTTTTCCTCTTTTTGTGAGTGTGTATGTGTATGCCTCTGTGTGAGATTTTGTCTGTATAGCTTTGCTTCCACCATTTATCCTAGGATTCTATCCGTCCGTTTTTTTTTATCTTCTTTCTTTCTTTCTTTCTTTCTTTCTTTCTTTCTTTCTTTCTTTCTTTCCTCCCTCCCTTCCTTCCTCCCTCCCTCCCTTCCTTCCTCCCTCCCTTCCTCCTTCCCTCCCTTCCTTCCTTCCTTCCTTCCTTCCTTCCTTCCTTCTTTCTTTCTTTCTTCCTTTCTTACTTTCCTTCCTTCCCTCCTTTAGACAACGAATAATCCCAAATTAAGGAGGTGGACTTTGAGAGCAAGATTTGTGATTTTTTTCCCCTTTGCTTCTTTTTGTGAGTGTGTATGTGTATGCTTCTGTGTCAGATTTTGTCTGTATAGCTTTGCTTCCACCATTTGTCCTAAGGTTCTCTCCGTCCATTTTTTTTTTGTTTGTTTGTTTTTAAATGTTTTTTCTTAATAATTATTTTTTTAATTTGATAACTTTAGTATATTTTACTTTAGTTTATTTTAATTTATCTTCTTTCTTTCTTTCTTTTTTCCTTCCTTCCCTCCTACCATCCTTCCTTCCTTCCTTCCTCGCACCATCCCTCCCGTCCTCCTTTCTTTCTTTCTTTCCTTCATTCATTCTTTCCATCTTTTGTTCTTTCTTCCTTTCATTCTTTCTTTCTTTCTTCCCACTTCTACTAATTCTTTCTCTCTACTATTTCTCCCTTTTATTCTGAGCTGTGTGGATAAAGGCTCTTGGTGCTCCAGCCAGGAGTCAGTGCTGTGCCTCTGAGGTGGGAGAGCCAACTTCAGGACACGGGTCAACAAGAGACCTCCCAGCTTCACATAATATCAAATGGCGAAAATGTCCCAGAGATCTCCATCTCAACACCAGCACCCAGCTTCACTCAACGACCAACAAGCTACAGTGCTGGACACCCTATGCCAAACGACTAGCAAAACAGGAACACAACCCCACCCATTAGCAGAGAGTCTGCCTAATATCATAATAAGTTCACAGACACACCAAAACACACCACCAGACGTGGACCGACCCAGCAGACAAGATCTATCCTCATCCACCAGAACACAGGCATTAGTCCATTCCACCAGGAAGCCTACACAACCCACTGAACCAACCTTAGCCACTTGGACAGACACCAAAAACAACGGGAATTACGAACCTGCAACCTGCAAAAAGGAGACCACAAACATAGTAAGAGAAGCAAAATGAGAAGACAGAAAAACAGACAGCAGATGAAGGAGCAAGATAAAAACCCACCAGACCTAACAAATGAAGAGGAAATAGGCAGTCTACCTGAAAAAGAATTCAGAATAATGATAGTAAAGATGATACAAAATCTTGGAAATAGAATGGAGAAAATGCAAGAAACATTTAACAAGGACCTAGAAGAACTAAAGATGAAACAAACAATGATGAACGACACAATAAATGAATTGAAAAATACTCTAGATTGGATCAATAGCAGAACAAGTGAGGCAGAAGAACGGATAAGTGACCTGGAAGATAAAATAGTGGAAATGACTACTGCAGAGCAGAATAAAGAAAAAAGAATGAAAAGAACTGAGGACAGTCTCAGAGAGATCTGGGACAACATTAAATGCAGCAACATTCGAATTATAGGGGTTCCAGAAGAAGAAGAGAAAAAGAAAGGGACTGAGAAAATATTTGAAGAGATTATAGTTGAAAACTTCCCTAATATGGGAAAGGAAATAGTTAATCAAGTCCAGTAAGCACAGAGAGCCCCATACAGGATAAATCCATGGAGAAATATGCCAAGAGACATATTAGTCAAACAGTCAAAAATTAAATACAAAGAAAGCATATTAAAAGCAGCAAGGGAAAAACAACGGATAACACACAAGGGAATCCCCATAAGCTTAACAGCTGATCTTTCAGCAGATACTCTGCAAGCCAGAAGGGACTGGCAGGGCATATTTAAAGTGATGAAGGAGAAAAACCTGCAACCAAGATTACTGTACCCAGCAAGGATCTCATTCAGATTTGATGGAGAAATTAAAAGCTTTACAGACAAGCAAAAGCTGAGAGAGTTCAGCACCACCAAACTAGCTTTACAACAAATGCTAAAGGAACTTCTCTAGGCAAGAAACTCAGAGGAGAAAAATACCTACAAAAACGAACACAAAACAATTAAGAAAATGGGAATAGTAACATACATATCGATAATTACCTTAAATGTAAATGGACTAAATGCTCCCACCAAAAGACACAGATTGGCTGAATGAATGTAAAAACAAGACCCATATATATGCTGTCTTCAAGAGACCCACTTCAGACCTAGAGACACATACAAACTGAAAGTAAGGGGATGGAAAAAGGTATTCTATACAAACGGAAACCAAAAGAAATCTGGAGCAGCAATTCTTATATCAGACCAAATAGACTTTAAAATAAAGACTATAAGAAAAGACAAAGAAGGACACTACATAATGATCAAGGGATTGATCCAAGAAGAAGATATAACAATTGTAAATATTTATGCACCCAACATAGGAGCACCTCAATATACAAGGCAAATACTAAGAGCCATAAAAGGAGAAATCAACAGTAACACATTCTTAGTAGGGGACTTTAACACCCCACTTTCAACAATGGACAGATCATCCAAAATGAAAATAAATAAGGAAACACAAGCTTTAAATGATACATTAAACAAGATGGACTTAATAGATTTTTATAGGACACTCCATCCACAAATAACAGAATACACATTTTTCTCAAGTTTTCATGGAGCATTCTCCAGGATAGATCATATCTTGGGGTACAAATCAAGCCTTGGTAAAGTTAAGAAAATTTAAATTATATCAAGTATCTTTTCCAACCACAACATTATGAGACTACATATCAATTACAGGAAGAGATGTGTAAAAAATACAAACATATGGAAGCTAAACAATACACTACTTAATAACGAAGTGATCACTGAAGAAATCAAAGAGGAAATAAAAAATTAGCTAGAAAAAAATGACAATGGAGACAAAATGACCCCAAATCTATGGGATGCAGCACAAGAAGTTCTAAGAGGGAAGTTTATAGCAATAGAAGCCCACCTTAGGAAACAGGAAACATCCCAAATAAACAACCTAACCTTGCACCTAAAGAAATTAGAGAAAGAAGAACAAAAAACCCCAAAGTTAGCAGAAAGAAAGAAATCATAAAAATCAGATCAGAAATAAATGAAAAAGAAATGAAGGAAAAAATAGCAAAGATCAATAAAACTCAAACTTGGCTCTTTGAGAAGATAAACAAAATTGTTGAAACATTAGCCAGACTCATCAAGAAACAAAGGGAGAAGGCTCAAATCAATAGAATTAGAAATGAAAAAGGAGAAGTAACAACAGACACTGTGGAAAGACAAAAGATCATGAGAGAATACTACAAGCAACTCTATGCTAATAAAATGGACAACCTGGAAGAAACTGACAAATTCTTAGAAATGCACAACCTGCCAAGACCGAATCAGGAAAAAATAGAAAATATGAACAGACCAATCACAAGCACTGAAATTGAAACTGTGATTAAAAATCTTCCAACAAACAAAAGCCCAGGACCAGATGGCTTCACAGGCGAATTCTATCAAACATTTAGAGAAGAGTTAACACCTATCCTTCTAAAACTCTTCCAAAATATAGCAGAGGGAGTAACACTCCCAAATTCATTCTACGAGGCTACCATCACCCTGATACCAAAACCAGACAAGGATGTCACAAAGAAACAAAACTACAGGCCACTATCACTAATGAACATAGATGCAAAAATCCTCAACAGAACACTAGCAAACAGAATCCAACAGCACATTAAAAGGATCATACACCATGATCAAGTGGGGTTTATTCCAGGAGTGCAAGGATTCTTCAATATACGCAAATCAATCAATGTGATAAACCATATTAACAAATTGAAACAGAAAAAACATATGATCATCTCAATAGATGCAGTAAAAGCTTTTGACAAAATTTAACACCCATTTATGATAAAAACCCGGCAGAAAGTAGGCATAGAGGGAACTTTCCTCAACATAATAAAGGCCATATATGACAAACCCATAGCCAACATCATCCTCAATGGTGAAAAACTGAAAGCATTTCCAGTAAGATCAGGAACAAGACAAAGTTGCCCACTCTCACCACTCTTATTCAACATAGTTTTGGAAGTTTTAGCCACAGCAATCAGAGAAGAAAAGGAAATAAAAGGAATCTAAATCAGAAAAGAAGAAGTAAAGCTGTCACTGTTTGCAACTGACAGGATGCTACACATAGAGAATCCTAAAGATGCTTCCAGAAAACTACCAGAGCTAATCAATGAATTTGGTAAAGTAGCAGGATACAAAATTAATGCACAGAAATCTGTGGCATTCCTATACACTAATGATGAAACATCTGAAAGTGAAAGTAAGAAAACACTCCCATTTACCGTTGCAACCCAAAGAATAAAATATCTAGGAATAAACTTACCTAAGGAGACAAAAGACCTGTATGCAGAAAATTATAAGTCACTGATGAAAGAAATTAAAGATGATGCAAATACATGGAGAGATATACCATGATATTGGATTGGAAGAACCAACATTGTGAAAATGACTCTACTACCCAAAGCAATCTACAGATTCAATGCAATCCCTATCAAACTACCTCTGGCATTTTTCACAGAAGTAGAAGTAAAATATTCACAATTTGTATGGAAACACAAAAGACCCTGAATAGCCAAAGCAATCCTGAGAATGAAAAACGGAGCTGGAGGAATCAGACTCCCTGACTGCAGACTATACTACAAAACTACAGTAATCAAGACAGTATGGTACGGGCACAAAAACAGAAAGATAGATCAATGGAACAGGATAGAAAGCCCAGAGATAAACCCATGCACATATGGTCACCTTATCTTTGATAAAGGAGGCAGGACTGTACAGTGGAGAAAGGACAGCCTCTTCAATAATTGGTGCTGGGAAAACTGGACAGGTACATTTAAAAGTATGAGATTAGATCACTCCCTAACACCATACACAAAAATAAGCTCAAAATGGATTAAAGACCTAAATATAAAGCCATAAACTATCAAACTCTTAGAGGAAAACATAGGCAGAACACTCTATGACATAAAACAGAGGAAGATCCTTTTTGACCCACCTCCTAGAGAAATGGAAATAAAAACAAAAATAAACAAATGGGACCTAATGAAACTTCAAAGCTTTTGCACAGCAAAGGAAACCATAAACAAGACCAAAAGACAACTCTCAGAATGGGAGAAAATATTTGCAAATGAAGCAACTGACAAAGGATTAATCTCTAAAATTTACAAGCAGCTCATGCAGCTCAATAACAGAAAAACAAAAAACCCAATCCAAAAATGGGCAGAAGACCTAGATAGACATTTCTCCAAAGAAGATATACAGACTGCCAACAAACACATGAAAGAATGCTCAACATCATTAATCATTAGAGGAATGTAAATCATCTCACACCAGTCAGAATGGCCATCATCAAAAAATCTAGAAACAATAAATGCTGGAGAGAGTGTGGAGAAAAGGGAACACTCTTGCACTGCTGGTGGGAATGTGAATTGGTACAGCCACTATGGAGGACAGTATGGAATTTCCTTAAAAAACTACAAATAGAACTACCATATGACCCAGCAATACCACTCCTGGGCATATACCCTGAGAAAACCATAATTCAAAAAGAGTCATGTACCAAAATGTTCATTGCAGCTCTATTTACAATAGCCTGGAGATGGAAACAATGTAAGTGCCCATCATCAGATGAATGGATAAAGAAGATGTGGCACATATATACAATGGAATATTACTCAGACATAAAAAGAAACGAAATTGAGCTATTTGTAATGAGGTGGATAGACCTAGAGTCTGTCATACAGAGTGAAGTACGTCAGAAAGAGAAATACAAATACCATATGCTAACACATATATATGGAATTTATGAAAAAAATATCAAGAAGAACCCAGGGGTAAGACAGGAATAAAGACACAGACCTACTAGAGAACGGACTTGAGGATAGGGGGAAGGGGAAGGGTAAGCTGTGACAAAGCATGAGAGTATCATGGAGATATATACACTACCAAACATAAAATAGATACATAGTGGGAAGCAGCCGCATAGCACAGGGAGATCAGCTCGGTGCTTTGTGACCACCTAGAGGGGTGGGATAGGGAGCGTGCGAGAGAGGGAGATGCAAGAGGGAAGAGATATGGGAACATATGTATATGTATAACTGATACACTTTGTTATGAAGCGGAAACTAACACACAATTGTAAAGCAATTATACCCCAATAATGATGTTTTAAAAAACAATTAAAAAAGAATTAGCACTCAGCCTCTCCATCCAACCCAGTTTTAATAAAGCTACCCAAATCCTCTTGGCTGACTCTTTGGCAGGATTGTATCACTCAACTACTCAATTTTTTGCTTGCTAATTCAATCGGCAGCCTGAAAATGCTTTAAGCTCTACATTTAATGGGATAAAGATTTTTATGTGTTTTCAATTTTTGTTCTGTTGACAGGAAAACATGAGTTTTGAGAATTCCAACAAGTCTTTCTTTTCTCATAATAAATGTTACTTCTAACCTAGGGACAGGACAGGAAGGAGGGAGAAGCAAGAGTGAGGGGATATGGGATATATGTATACATATAGCTTATTCACTTTGTTATACAGCAGAAAGTAACACAACATTGTAAAGCAATTATACTCCAGTAAAGATGTTAATAAATTAATTAATTAATTAATGTTTCTTCTAACTTTAACATTACTTACCATTTCATCAATCTTTCCACTATTATGCAAGTTTACATTTTAGGGGAATATAATATTAACTTTATTATCACAAGTAATTGAAACTTTATGGATTATTAATAATAAATTAACTTATTCTTTCAGGGCTTAAAAATAACTTCATATTTTATTACCTTTAGAGAGAAAATTTATATTTAAATATACTAAATGTGTCATTGTGTTACTTTATTAACCCTTTTCTTATTATTAAATGCATAATTGTTCTTCATTATAAATGTGTTTCTTTTGAGATGTGAAAAAATATGAGCATGTTTGACATAATAAGTGAAGTCTTCCTGATCTTTTCTAATGTCATTATCATTAATCACTAAGTTTTCTGGGGTAAGTGCACTGCTATATGTTTATGTCATTATCTTTTTCAATATTCTTAACAGTTTTAGTCATATGACCAATGAAAGAGTGCTCCAAATACAATATTTATGATGTTTACTCTTATAATAATAATTTAAACATTCCCCAAAATAGGTTATCTCCAAAGATCCAGTATTCTCCAAAATAGGTTATCTCCAAAGATCCAGTATTTCTCATCTTAAGAAAAACTGATTATCACCATGCAGAGCATGGGAAGGAAATAAAACAAAACAAAACAGATACAAATGTCAAGGTACCTTTTGGTACCTGGGTACAGTAGAAAATTGTCTAACAAATAATTAATACTTTTAAAACAATCATCCCTAAACCCTTATATCTTAATGGTGCTTTGTGGCTTCACATTGCTTTTTAGAATTATAAAAACTAGTTTATCATTCATTACTTGAATGTTAATTCAAGTGTTTTCTTAATTTTGCACATAGCTATGATCTCTGAAGTCTACTTTAGTCTTCTTTCTACTGAACGTTGCTCCTTCCCAAAGTTAAGTTGTAATGCTCAGGAGGGAAACATTACATATTACACTGCTATGTCACTGCTTCATCAGTAGTTCACGTTGCCTGGCAGAAATGATATAAAATCAGAAGTAACCTCACACTGGAATAGAGACTTCGATTTCTAGGCAATACCTCAAATGCAAAATATTGCTTAAGTGTTTAAATCAACTATCTATAAAGAAGCCATTTCTCTTATGAAGTGGATTATGAAAGAATAAAATAAAAGATAAGCTTGTTCTTTCTGAGGTTAGGAATTTAAACTTAACTGGTGCTTATATGCACACAGGGCAAAGAATGTTACAAGGAGGAGTTTGAATTTCCAATCAATTACAAGTTTCCTTGTAATCGTATTTATTGACTTTTTACAAGAATAGTGAGCTAGACAAAGCAATGCAGACCAATTTCATGAAAATATCTAAGTGTCAATTTCCCTAACAGACCTTACATAAAAATGGAATGATTTTTAAATGGATCATGACATATACCTGACTGTAACTGAAAAGAGACATTATCAAGGACTGCATACTCAGTAAACAGAGATTATTTTCCCAATAAGCAAAGAGAAGCTATTGCTTGTTAGGCTCATTCAGACACTCTAAGTGACATTCTGAGACTTCATTTCACTCTGAAAATATCAAATAAACAACAATAAAGTGATGGAGAAAACTTCATTTTCTTCTAAACACTAAATGAAATTAACATTATGTGGAATGAAAATCTCTTAAGCTAAAAGCTCTATTTCTCCACCTAAGGCAAATTTCAAAATAAATATTAAGATTTTCAAAGGATAGTGTTTAAAGTTCTTGTTACTGAGGGAAAACAGAATGAAATTAATAAACATATGTGTATAAATATGTATCGAATCACAGTCTGATAAAATAGAATGGAAGTATCTAAATATTTTGTGATAAATTCTTGTGGAAAATATACTGCTATAAAATGTGAGTAGCATTTAACTTGTAAACAATTCCGAATCATCTTCTAAATCATCTATCTGTAGGTGAGGTTCTCATGCAATCATTAACACATTCATTTCTAAAACCACTAAATGTAAATTTTAATGTTAGGGATAACTTCTGATGACAAAAAAGGAAGTACTTCTAACTGTACCAGGTTCCCTACCATATGTCTTCACACCTTCCCTTACCTCTATCCACCCACCTATAGATATCAATTGCAGTTCCTGGAAGATACTTCTTTCAGATAATCTCATTATATGGCCAAAGAACTGTGGTGCTACTTTAAGCTCGAAACATATTCCAAGTTAACACCCTCTTGTGATATGGCTTCATGTAGTGTACAGTCATCTAATCCACCCTTCCAACTCTGACTCAGAATTTCCATAGATACTTGGCACATGATTTAGAGAAAACCATAAAATAGAAATAGTAAAAATAGCACAGTCTGTTGTTTCTTAAGCTATAGACAATCATAAAATGCCAGTACGAAACATATTTGTAACATTGCATATGCATAATTATTTATTCAAAGATACTTCTTATCCTGTGTGATATGAAATGGAACCCAGCAGGTCTTCATTTAAAAATGATTAAAATTATGTGAAATAATTTTAAAACCATTCACCCATTTTGTTTTGTTTTAGAAAATGGCATTGCAAATTATTACATTATTTACATTCTCTGTATCATTTATTGTGACTTTTGGAGAGGGTATAATAGAATGCGAAGGGGATTCATAATAACGTTGACTGGGTTTAAACTATGAGACTGCTACTTAAAGTCTGGAGGCACAGAGAAATTAAGTGACTTGTTCAAATGACAAAAAGTAAGATTTGTAGTATTTTTATTATTAATATAGGATTGATACAGTGGAAATTAATAGATAATATTATATAGTTCTCTGTTAACTGCTCTGTATCTACTACCTCACCCTTTAAAAAGTATTATATTCATGGATTTAGAACATGGAATTATGCAAATCATATAGCAAAGTACCAGAACACAGAAGGAGTTAAAAAATGTTAGGTATTGTAGTACTGTATAGAAAGTTGGAATATGTTACCAAGTTCTAGTTAGAAAGTAAAGAACAGAGTGAAAGGAAATGAATATAATTCCTGATTTTGAGGATGTCTAGGTCATGGGTTGCATTCCATTTCTCTTAATGTCACTGCAGATTACCAGATGGATATCTCACTGAAAATTAGTGTCCTATCCTTTATAACTACACATGGTACCAGGTAAGATAATTGCTCAGTCCTGATTATTTTTAGACCAAGGCCCCCTCTTATTCATGTCTATATTTTTACATCTTTTTCCAACTCATTTGTCATTCAAGTCCAATATTGTAATCCTCAAAATAGTACAACAGACCAATAACAAAATTGTGATAAAATTCAGGAAATTTTAGAGGGATTTAATCTATTAATACATTTTAAAGTATAATGTTACATCAATACAATTTAATGGGAGAACGAATAGTCTTTTTAACAAATTCTGCTCTGTAATCACACAGAAAAGGATACAAAAGGACCCCAACTCAAAGCATGTACAAAATTAACTCTAAGTACATTATAGATTTAAATATTGTATAGGATCTAAACCTATATATCTCTTAAAAGAAAACATTGCAGCAAATGCCATCTTAGATTTGGCAATGGTTTCTTAGATATGCCATCAAAAATACAAACAACAGAGACAAAATTGGATTTCATCAAAATAAAAAACTTTGTCTTTGAGAAAAACTGTCAAAAGGATGAAAAATTAAGCTAAATGCTGGGAGAAAATATTTGCAAATCACATATTTGATAAGGGAATGTATTCAGAACATATAGGTAACTTACAGCTCAACAATAAAAAGACAAACAACCCAATTAAAAATGGGCAAAGGGTTTGAGTAGACATTTTGCCAAGAAAATATACAAGTGGTCAATAAGCACGTTAAAGATGTTCAGTATTATTAGTCTTAGGAAAATATAAATCAAAATCAGGAAATATCACTTTATACCCATTATAATGGCTATAATAAAAAAGATAATAACAAGTCTTGGGGAAGATGTGGAGCAACTGAGAACTTCATGCAGTGCTGATGGGAATATAAAATAATGCTTTGGAAAACAGTTTGGCCATTCCTCAAAAAGTTAAAAATAAAGTTATCATATAACCCAGTAATTCCAACCCTAGGTATATACCAAAGAAAATTAAAAATATATGTCCACACAAAAATGTATATACAGCAGGGAAACCTTCAAGATGGCAGAGGAGTAAGACATGGAGATCACCTTCCTCCCTACAAGTACATCAGAAATACATGTACCTGTGGAACAACTCCTACAGAACACCTACTGAACGCTGGTAGAAAACCTCAGACCTTCCAAAAGGCAAGAAACTCCCCACGTACATGGATAAGGCAAAAGAAAAAAGAAAAAACAGAGACAAAAGAATAGGGACAGGACCTGCACCTCGGGGAGGGAGCTGTGAAGGAGGAAAAGTTTCCACACACTAGAAAGCCCCTTCAGTGGAGGAGACGGGGCTGGTGGGGGTGGGGGAAGCTTCAGCACCAAGAAGGAGAGCACAGCAACAGGGGTGCAGAGGGCAAAGCAGGGAGATTCCCACACAGAGGATCGGTGCTGACCAGTACTCACCAGCCTGAGAGGCTTGTCTGCTCACCTGCCAGGAGGGGTGGGGGTTGGGGGCTGAGGCTCAGGTTTCAGAGGTCAGATCCCAGGGGTAGGACTGGGGTTGGCTGTGTGAACACAGCCTGAAGGGGGCTAGTGTGCTACAGCTAGCCAGGAGGGAGTCCAGGAAAAAGTCCGGAACTGCCTAAAGGCAAGAGACCATTGTTTCAGGGTGTGTGAGGAGAAGGGATTCAGAGCACCACCTAAATGAACTCCAGAGAGGGGCACGAGCTGTGGCTGTCAGAACGGACCCCATAGATGGGCATGAAATACTAAGACTGCTGCTGCAGCCACCAAAAGCCTGTGTACAAGCACAGGTCACTATACACACACACACACACACACACACACACACACACACACTGGGGACCTGTGCAGCCCACCTAACCAGGTCCTGTGATCCAGGGAAAACTTCCCTGGGAGAACACACAGCACTCCTCAGGTGGTTGCAACATAACACAGGCCTCTGCCTCCACAGGCTCACCCTGCATTCCGTACCCTGCCCTCCCCAGGCCTGAGTGAGCCAGAGACCCCTAATCAGCTGCTCCTTTAACCCAGTCATGTCTGAGCGAAGAACAGATGTCCTCCAGTGACCTACATGCAGAGGTGGGGCCAAATCCAAAGCTGAATCCCAGGAGCTGTGTGAACAAAGAAGAGAAAGGGAAATTTCTCACAGCAGCCTCAGGAGCAGTGGATTCAATCTCACCAATCAACTGGATGTACCCTGCATCTCTGGAATACCTGAATAGCCAACAAATTATCTGAAAATTGAGGCAGTGGACTATGGGAGCAACTGTAGATTTGAGGTTTGCTTTTTACATCTAATTTGTTTCTGGTTTTATGTTTATCTTATTTAGAGTATATTATCATTGGTGGATATGTTTATTGATTTCGTTGCTCTCTTTTATATATAGATATATAGATATTTTTTTTCCTTTTTCTCTTTCTGTGAGTGTGTATGTGTAGGCTTCTTTGTGTGATTTTGTCTGTAGAGCTTTGCTTTTGCCACTTGTTCTAGGGTTCTGTCTGTCTTTTTTTTTTTTTAATTACAGTTTTTAGTGCTTGTTATCATTGGTGGATTTGTTTTGGTTGGGTTGCTCTCTTCTTTTTTTTCTTTCTTTTCTTCTTATTTCTTTTTTATTTTAATAACTCTATGTTTTCTCTTTCTTCCTTTCTTTATTTCTCTCTTTTCTTCTGAGCCATGTGGCTGACAGGGTCTTGGTGCTCTGGCTGGGTTTCAGGCCTGTGCCTCTGAGGTGGAAGAGTCAAGTTCAGGACATTCATCCGCCAGAGAGCTCACATCTCTATGTAATATAAAATGGCAAAAGTCCTCTCAGAGATCCCCATCTCAATGGTAAGACACAGCTCCATTCAAAGACCACCAAGCTACAGTGCTGGACACCATATGTCAAACAGCTAACAAGACAGGAATACAACCACACCCATTAGAAGAGAGGCTGCCTAAAATCATAAAAAGGTCACAGACATCCCAAAACACACCACTGAACACGGTCCGAACCACCAGAAAGACAATATCCAGCCTCAGCAACCAGAACACAGACACCAGTACCCTCCACCAGAACGCCTACACAACTCACTGAACCAACCTTAGCTACTGGGGGCAGACGCCATAAACAATGGGAACTACAAACCTGCAGCTGGCGAAAATAAGACCCCAAACCCAGTAAGTTAAGCAAAATGAGAACATAGAGAAACACACAGCAGATGAAGGAGCAAGGTAAAAGCCCATCAGACCAAACAAATTAAGAAGAAATAGGCAGTCTACCTGAAAAAGCATTCAGAGTAATGATAGCAAAGATGATCCAAAATCATGGATATAGAATGAAGAAAATACAAAAACGTTTAACAAGGACCTAGAAGAACTAAAGAGCAAACAAACAATGATGAACAACATAGTAAATGAAATTAAAAATTCTCTAGAAAGAATAGCAGAATAACTGAGGCAGAAAAACAGATAAGTGACCTGGAAGATAAACTAGTGGAAATAACTACCACAGAGCAGACTAAAGAAAAAAGAATGAAAAGAATTGAGGACAGGCTCAGAGACCTCTGGGACAATATTAAATGCACCAATACTCGAATTACAGGGGTTCTGGAAGATGAAAAGAAAAAGAAAGGAGCTGAGAAAATATTTGAAGAGATTATAGTTGAAAACTATGCTAATATGGAAAAGGAAATAGTCAGTCAAGTACAGGAAGTGCAGAGAGTCCCATACAGGATAAATCCAGGGAGAAACACACTGAGACACATATTAAACAAACTATCAAAAATTAAATGCAAAGAAAATATATTAAAAGCAGCAAGGGGAAAACAACAAATAATATACAAGGGAATCCCCATAAGGATAACAGCTAATCTTTCAGCAGAAACTAGGCAAGCCAGAAGGGAGTGGCAGAATATATTTAAAGTGATGAAAGTGAAAAATCTACAACTAAGGTTACTCAACCCAACAAGGATCTCATTCAGATTTGACAGAGAAATTAAAATCTTTACAGGCAAGTAAAAGGTAAGGGAATTCAGGACCACCAAGCCAGCTTTACAACAAATGCTAAAGGAACTTCTCTAGGCAGGAAACACAAGAGAAGGAAAAGACCTACAATAACAAACCCAAAACAATTAAGAAAATGGTAATAGGAGCATACATAATGATAACTACCTTAAATGTAAGTGGATTAATGCTCAAACTGAAAGACATAGACAGGCTGGATGGATACAAAAACAAGACCCATATATATGCTGTCTACCAGAGAGCCACTTCAGACCTAAGGACACATACAGACTGAAAGTGAGGGGATGGAAAAAGATATTCCATGCAAATGGAAATCAAAAGAAAGCTGGAGTAGCAATTCTCATATCAGTCAAAAAAGACTTTAAAATAAAAACTATTACAAGAGGCAAAGAAGGACACTACATAATGATCAAGGGATAAATCCAAGAAGAAGGTATAACAATTATAAATATTTATGCATCCAACATAGTAGTACCTCAATACATAAGGCAAATGCTAACAGCCATAAAAGAGGAAATCAACAGTAACAGAATAGTAGGGGACTTTAACACCCCACATTCACCAATGGATATTTCATCCAAAATGAAAATAAATAAGGAAACACAAGCTTTAAATGATACATTAAACAAGAGGGTCTTCATTGATATTTATAGGACATTCCATCCAAAAACAACAGAATACACTTTCTTCTCAAGTGCTCATGGAACATTCTCCAGGACAGATCATATATTTGGTCACAAATCAAGCTTTGGTAAATTTAAGAAAATTGAAATTGTATCAAGTATCTTTTCTGACTACAACGCTATGAGACTCGATATCAATTACAGGAAAAAAACTGTAAAGAATAAAAACACACGGACTCAAACAATACACTCTGAAATAACCAAGAGACCACTGAAGAAATCAAAGAGGAAATCAAAAAATACCGAAAAACAAATGACAATGAAAACACAATGACTCAAAACGTTTGGGAGGCAGCAAAAACAGTTCTAGGAGGGAAGTAAATAGAAATACAATCTTACTTCAAGAAACAAGAAACATTTCGATAAACAACCTAACCTTACACCTAAAGCAATTAGAGAAAAAAGAAAAAAAAAAAAACCCAAACATAGAAGAAGGAAAGAAATCATAAAGATCAGATCAGAAATTAATGAAAAACAAATGAAGGAAGCAATAGCAAAGATCATTGTAACTAAAAGCTGGTTCTTTGAGATGATACACAAAATTGATAAACCATTAGCCATACTTATCAAGAAAAAATGGGAGAAGAATCAAATCAATAGAATTAGAAATGAAAAAGGAGAAGTAACAACTGACAATGCAGAAATACAAAGGATCATGAGACATTACTACTAGCAACTACATGCCAATAAAATGGACAACCTGGAAGAAGTGGACACATTTTTAGAAAGGTATACGCTTCCATGACTGAACCAGGAAGAAATAGAAAATATGAACAGACCAATCACAAGCACTGAAATTGAGACTGAGATTAAAAATCTTCCAACAAACAAAAGCCCAGGACCAGATGGCTTCACAAGTGAATTCTATCAAACATTTAGAGAAGAACTAACACCTATCCTTCTCAAACTCTTCCAAAATATAGCAGAGGGAGGAACACTCCCAAACTCATTCTACAAGACCAGCATCACCCTGATACCCACACCACATATGTCACAAAGAAAGGAAACTACAGGCCAATATCACTGATGAAACTAGATGCAAAAATCCTTAACAAAATACCAGCAATCAGAATCCAACAGCACAGTAAAAGGATTATCCAACATGATCAAGTGGGGTTTATCCCAGGAATCCAAGGATTCTTCAATATATGCAAATCAATCAATGTGATACACCATATTAACAAATTGAAGGAGAAAATCCATATGATCATCTCAATAGATGCAGAAAAACTTTTGACAAAATTCGTCACATATTTATGATAAAAACCTCCAGAAAGTAGTCATGGAGGGAACTTATCTCAACATAATAAAGGCCATATATGACAAACTCACAGTCCACATCACTCTCAGTGGTGAAAAACTGAAACTGTTTCCTCTAAGATTAGGAAAGAGACAGGTTGTCCACTCTCACCACTATTATTCAACATAGTTTTGGAAGTTTTAGCCACAGCAATCAAAGAAGAAAAAGAAATAAATGGAATCCAGATCAGAAGAGAAGAAGTAAAACTCTCACTGTTTGCAGATGACATGATACTATACATAGAGAATCCTAGATATGCTACCAGAAAACTACTAGAGCTAATCAATGAATTTGGTAAAGTTGCAGGACACAAAATTAATGCACAGAAATCTTTTGCATTCCTATACATGAATGATGAAAAATCTGAAAGAGAAATTAAGGAAACACTCCCATTTACCACTGCTACAAAAAGAAAAAAATTACCTAGGAATAAACCTACCTAAGGTGACAAAAGACCTGCATGCAGAAAACTATAAGACACTGATGAAAGAAATTAAAGATGATACCAACAGATGGAGAGATACACCATGTTCTTGGATTAGATACATCAACATTTTGAAAATGACTATACCACCCAAAGCAATCTACAGATTCAATGCAATCTCCATCAAACTACCAATGGCATTTTTCACAGAACTAGAACAAAAAATTTCACAATTTGTATGGAAGAACAAAAGACCCCAAATAGCCAAAGCAATCTTGAGAAAGAAAAATGGAGCTGGAGGAATTAGGTTCCCTGAGTTCAGACTATACTACAAAGCTATAGTAATCAAGACAGTATGGTACTGGCAGAAAAATAGAAATATAGATCAATGCAACAGGAGAGAAAACCCAGAGATAAACCCATACACATATGGTCACCTTATGTTTGATAAAGGAGGGAAAAATATACAATGGAGAAAAGACCACCTGTTCAATAAGGGCTGCTGGGAAAACAGGACAGCTACATGTAACAGAATGAAATTAGAACACTCCCTAATGCTATACACTAAAATAAGCTCAAAATGGATTAAAGACCTAAATGTAAAGTCAGACACTATAATACTCTTAGAGGAAAACATAGGCACAACACTCTATGACATAAAGCACAGCACAATCCTTTTTGGCCCACCTCCTAGAGAAATGGAAATAAAAACAAAAATAAACAAATGGGACCTAATGAAACTTAAAACTTTTGCACAGCAAAGGAAACCATAAAGAAGACAAAAAGAGAACCCTCAGAATGGGAGAATATATTTGGAAATGAAGCAACTGAAAAAGGATTAATCTCCAAAATTTACAAGCAGCTCATGCAGCTGAATATAAAAAAAAAACAAACAATATAATCCACAAATGGGCAGAAGACCTAAATAGACATTTCTACAAGAAGATATACAGACTGCCAACAAACACATGAAAGGGTGGTCAGCATCACTAATCTTTAGAGAAATGTAAATCAAAACTACAATGAGGTATCATCTCACACTGATCAGAATGGCCATCATCAAAAAATCTACCCAACAATAAATGCTGGAGTGGGTGTGGAGAAAAGGAAACCCTCTTGCACTGTTGGTGGGAATGTAAATTGATACAGCCACTATTGAGAACAGTATGGAAGTTCTCTAAAAAACTAAAAATAGAACTACAGTATGACCCAGCAATCCCACTACTGGACATATACCCTGAGAAATCTATATTTCAAAAAGAGTCATGTTCCACAATGTTCATTGCAGCTCTATTTACAATAGCCAGGACATGGGAGCAACCTAAGTGTTCATCAACAGATGAATGGTTAAAGAAGATGTGGCACATATATACAATAGAATATTACTGAACCATAAAAAGAAACGAAATTGAGTTATTTGTAGTGAGGTGGATGGACCTAGAGTCTCTCATACAGAGTGAAGTAAGTCAGAAAGAGAAACACAAATACCATATGCTAACACATGTATATGGAATCTCAAAAAAAAAAATTGGTTCTGAAGAACCTAGGGGCAGGACAGGAAAAAAGACACAGATGTAGAGAATGGACTTGAGGACACGGAGAGTGGGAAGGGTATGCTGGGACGACGTGAGAGAGTGATATGGACATATATACACTATCAAATGTAAAATGGACAGCTAGTGGGCAGCAGCCACATAGTACAGGGAGATCAGCTTGGTACGTTGTGACCACCTAGAGGGGTGGGATAGGGAGGACAGAAGGGAGATGCAAGAGGGAGGAGATATGGGAATATATGTATTTGTTTAGCCGGTTCATTTTCTTATAAAGCAGAAACTAACACACCATTTTAAAGCAATTATACTCCAATAAAGATGTTAAAATAATTTATATACAATTGGTGATAGCAGCATTATTCATAATAGCCAAAAAGTGGGAAGAAAACAAATATCCATCAAGTGATAACTGGGTAAATAATTTGTGGTTATCAATACTATGAGATATTATTCAATAAAACACTATGGAACTGTACATTTTTAAATGCTTAAGATGGTGTATTTTATGTCATGTTTTTATACTATAATATTAAAAAGCCAGGAATTGAGGTACTGATATGCATACTCCAGAGGGATGAACCTTGAAACTATTATTCTAAGTGAAAGAAGACAGTTAGACCCCAAATAAATAATTTCATTTATATTAAATATCCAGATTAGGCAAATCAATAGGGACAGAAGGTAGATTAATGGTTTTTTATAACAAGGGGCATGGAGTAGAACAATTGGGGGTGACTGCTAATGGGTATATGTTATTTTCTGGGGTGACAAAAATGTTCTAAAGTTAGATTTTGATGATGGTTGCACAACTCTGTGAAGATACAAAACCCATTAAATTGTATATTTTAAGTGGGTACATTTTATAGTATGTAAATTATATCCCAATGGAGCTGCTAAAATTTATCTATCTATTTATTTTTCTCTCAGACTTTGATACTCACTTCTGAAGCATAGAGTATGGAAAGGGAAAAAGAACAAATTTACAGTGGAGAAACCTGGCATAATATCACCTTAAGCACGTGGTCAAAGAAAATATTACCATTGATGTCATAAGGATATTATATACTCCCAATATAATGAGATAAGAAAGCCATTTCACCCCTCTGTTATTCTCCCTCAAATCCATAACCCCAGTCTAATCATGAGACAGACATCAGACAGATCCAAATTGAGGGACATTCTAGAAGACCATTACTTTTCAATACTGTCAGGTTCATAGGAAATCGTCAGAGGTCGCAAAAACATGACAACTAAATGCAATGTGTTATCCTGGATTAGATCCTGGAAACCAAGAAAGAACATTTTTGGAAACACTGGTTTAATCTGAATAGAGTCTATAGATTAGTTCCATTTTAGCAGTGTTGATTTCTTAGTTTTGATAAATGTACCATAGTTATATAAGTTATTAACAATAGGGTAACCTGTGTGACAGCTTTAAGGGAATTCTCTGCATTATCTTTACAGATGTTCTTTAAATAAATGATTACAGAATAAGAAAAAAAAAATCACGACAAAATATTAGATATATACTATATGTAACTATTACACCTCTAATTTACAAATCATTTAATTAAACAAAAACAAATACAAAATGATTATTTCAGTGGCAAAATTATAGATAGTAGAATATGACTTTTGATATTAAAATAAAATGTATATATGATAAAAATGTTTTCTTATGTGCTCCCCCTCCCATGATGCAACATATTCATGTTAAATCAGGGTATCATCAAAGTGCAGAATCTAAATAAAGACATTATCACTGTGTCAGATTTGGGGGTGATGAATTTTAGCAATATATTGCATATAATTTTATGAATAAAATAAATTGTATAATATATAACACTGAAATATATAATTTATGTAAATTACGGGGAAAGTCTATATAACTGAAAGAACATAGGACTTCTTGAGCATGTGTTATTGATTCCTCTGAGTTTTGGGCCTTCATAAACTAACTATATGATCTTGAAGAACTACCTTTCTATTTATGTACTCTCATTCCTACTTCAATGCAAAACTGTTCATATGCATCATGATCATTAAAATCAATATTTGCATCACATGTGAAAATAATGACATATTTCCAGAGAAAACCATAATTCAAAAATATACATGCACCCCAATGTTCACTGCAGCACTATTTACAATAGCCAAGACATGGAAGCAACCTAAATGTCCATCAACAGAGGAGTGGATAAAGAAGATACATATATACAATGGAATATTACTCAGCCATAAAAAAGAACAAAATAATGCCATTAGCAGCAACTTGGATGGACCTAGAGATTGTCATACTGAGTGAAGTAAGTCAGACAGAGAAAAATATATGATATTACTTATATATGGAACCAAAAAATAAAGGTACCAATGAACTTATTTACAAAACAGAAATAGAGTCATAGATGTAGAAAACAAACTTATGGTTACCAGGGGGGAAGGGGGGGAGGGATAAATTAGGAGAGTGGGATTGACATATACACACTACTATATTAAAAAAGATAACTAATAAGGACCTACTGTATAGCACAGGAAAATCTACTCAATACTCTTTAATGGCCTATATGGGAAAAGAAGCTAGAAAAGAGTGGATATACATATATGTATAATTGATTCACTTTGCTGTACACCTGAAACTAATGTAACATTGTAAATCAAATAAACTTCAATAAAAATTCTAAAAAACGATAAAGTCAAAAAAAATAAATAAGTGCCTTTGTAAGTATATCGCAACTCTCTTAGTACAACTTATATATGGTGAAGAATAAAAGATTAGAAATAATTCAACAGCATATGTGTTTTCCTCTAAGCTATTACTAATCATTTGTGATTAAAATATTTTTTAAATATTTAAAAATCAGTATTTGCATCACATGTGAAAAGAATGAGACAAATTTTTCCCATGCAAGGTGCAGTCTATTGGTCAAGTGGCAACAAAGCCACATACTCCACTGAAGGAACTGTGTCTTTGGGGAATAGTTTAAACTCCAAAGCATTGAGAAAATGCCGTTTTCCCAGCAATCCTTCACTACTTCTGACAATAGTCTGTGTAAAAGGCGATAAATTGTTTAGCTGCAATGAATGTCAAACAAGCCATGCACCACAACTGTAACAATTTTCTCTTTCTTTATAAAATTATGGTAATCCATGTGTCTCTGTTGATTTATAAATTCATTTTGTTATTTAAAAAAAATAGAATCTGGATTATCATAATGTCATACATAAAGCTTACAAGAGGCAGAGAATTTAGTTTGAGTTTAGATGTGTGTCATATGACTTCAGGGAATTTAATAAATACCCTAATTATCATTGAAGGGTAAAAAAAGACAATTAATTTACATGTTCCACATCTTTCCTCAAAACACTTTATATGCTAAGAAGTATCAAAGGATGAGATAAGAAAGAAAATACTGTTTAATGTTTAGTGTCAGATTATTAATTCAGACACAATATAGCATTCCCATGGATGTTAAAATACAAATGTTACTGCCTAATTCTTAAAAAGATATTCCTATTTATAACTAACAATCAAGTTGAGACTATTTATAAGGAGTCTACACACAAGTTTGAAGACTAAGAAAGACAAGTAAAGGAAGAATGTCCCTACAATTTTAATAAAACATATGTGGGTACGAAAGAGTTACTACAACCTTAGATTTATACACATACATCTATTAATTTCTATCAAGATTTGTTTAGATTTTAAAATATGCAAATTAACCTTGCTACCTCCTTATCACCTTTAGAGTTAGACACTAATTAACAGAGAAGTTAGCTTAGTTAAAGGTAAAGGTTAATTGTACTTAAGTATACGAATAGAGGGTTCAAAACATATTCAACAGTTACAAGCTTCTTTGATAAACTCATTAAGAAGTATCTCTCTTGCTTTTTAACTTGACATATATGCCTGAAAATACTGACAATGATAAAAGAATATAATTACACATGAAGCTTTACTTTTAAAATTCATAGAAAAATATTTCATGGATTGATGAAAACAAGCAGCACCTCTTTTTTTTTTTTTTTTTTTTTTTTTTTTTTTTTGCGGTACGTGGGCCTCTCACTGTTGTGGCCTCTCCCGCTGCGGAGCACAGGCTCCAGACACACAGGCTCAGCGGCCATGGCTCACGGGCCTAGCCGCTCCACGGCATGTGGGATCTTCCTGGACCGAGGCACGAACCCGTGTCTCCTGCATTGGCAGGCGGACTCTTAACCACTGTGCCACCAGGGAAGCCCAGCACCTCTTTTATTAATTTATATTTGGAATAAAAATAAAATAAAACGAGTTTTGCCTAAAGGCTAAGCAGGCAAACAGTATAATTTTCATCCAGAAAAATAATAAAAATGGGAAAATAACAAAGCTGTTATTATATTAACATAATACTGAACATCTTCAATGTCCAAAGGACAGTGCTAAGTTCTTTGTATGCATTAATTCATTAAATCCTCACCACACACTATGAAGTAGTTGCATAATGATATTTATATTTTACAAATGAGGAAACTGTGCCTTTAAGAGGCTAAATGGGTCTTTGCTAAGAAGAAAGATATGTTTATAATTTGAAATGCTGATGCAAGGAAATATCTTTACACCAAGTCAGGTTGAAAATTGTGGAAAGGGTCATTTAAAATCAACCAGGATTTAATATCCTAAAAACCTGAATGAATCTGGAATGTCAGAAATAACCCCAATTTCCAAAATAGTTCTCGGCTTTCTTGGATATATCTCAAAGGTCAAAGTTATTGAAACTCCTTTGTTAAAAATATGTTTAGACATCTTTTAAACATAGTTACAGCATTAAAAGTTGCTTTTCAAACAGTAAAGTGTGGTGTGGCAGGCAGAATAAAATCTCCTATCCCCAAGATGTCTAAATCCTAATCCTTGGAATCTTTATTATGTTATATAATACATGGCAAGGGAGAAGTAAGGTTATAGGTGGAATTAAGTTTGTTAATCAGATGATCTTAAAGGAATTATCCTGGATTATCCCAGTGGAGCCAACATTGCCACGAGGGTCCTTAAATGGGGGAAAGGGAGGAAGAAGAGTCAAAACCAGAGCGATGACATTGTGAGAAAAACTGAACCAGCCTTTGCTGGTTTTGAAAATGGTAAGAAGTCATGAGCCAAGGAATGCTGGTAGCCTTTAGAAACTGCAAAAAGGCAAGAAAATGGATTCTCCTTTATAGGCTCCAGAATGCTACACAGTCCCATCAATGCCTTGATTTTATCCAAGTGCATATTGGACTTCTGCTCTCTGGCAATGTAAAATAATAAACTTATTTTGTTTTAAGACACTAAGATTGTGGTAATTTGTTACAGCATCAATAAGAAACTAATACAAACAGAATGTTGCTATAATCTGCTTGATTATTGTTCTAGTAATCTTAGGTGTTATTCAAAATATTGGTCACAAATATTCACTAGAAACCTGTTAATAAATTGACTTTGAAAACAGAGGAGGTATGCAACTCTCAGAAAGATTGATAAAATTTGCATCCATCTATCTATATCTATATATCTGTATCATCTATATCTATATATCCAACTATATATGCAAATCTAATAGCCAAATTAATATTCAGGAGTTAATTTGCAGTTATTAAGGCATAATTCTAAAAGCATTTCTACCAGTTTTCTACCTGCCTGCGTACTTAAAGTAAACACTAATAGGTTTGACATTCCCTTTTCTTTCAAATACCTGAAGGAAAAATGTTATTTGGTATGAATTACCTGGATTATTTATGTGACTATAAAATTTAAGTTAAAAAAGAAACTTAAAGATTGAATTAGAAAATGTAACCTAATTTCTTGTTACCACCTGAATGGATATCATTCTTGGAAACTTTAGTCATATAAAAATTATGAACCAGTTAGATGGCTAAATTCTTAATAAACCAGTCAAATTGAATCAATTTAAAAATACTTAAAATATGTCTTTCCTAATTGTATCTCAAGATTTTTATTATTCTAAAATCTAAATTTAATTATAGTGATAACAATAAATTGTTTCATGTGGAAAATTTCTAAAAGTATCTCAAACTATATTAAAGGCCTATCATTTCCATAATCCTTAAAGCTTGTTTGATTATCAGTAGAAGCCTGATATAGTAGAAGGTCTGTATTTACAATGAAAAGTAGCCTTATAAAATTTTCCTTGGTGGACAGGAGACTTTTCTTGTTACTGAAACAGCAGAGATAAAGAATGACATTAGCTATCCAAATGTAACAAAATTCCCTACATGTATTAGGTATTCTATATGTCTAAACTGTGCAAATTAAATTTTATAAGAAAAATTAGGGATTTCTTTCAAGATATTAAAGTATTGTTAGTTTAAGTAAAAATTAAGGATAAATTTCTAGTAATAAAAATTCAATATAAGGTTTATTTTGTAACAATCTACTTTTGTTCTAGTTCTCTTGATTCTGCTTGTTTTATACATAATTTTAAGACCAAGATATACTGTATAAGAATGACATTAAGATTTCTCATAATCCTTACCCTGTCATTATTTTATTTTATTTGTGAGGAATTTATCATAATGAGATGTATGAATCTATCCTTGAACTGACCATTTATTTAGAAAAAAATGTCATTTTCAATGATCATGACAGATCAACTATGAATATCAGAAAAAAAAACCTTTCAATAAACTGACTTCAATCTATAAAATTGACTTTAAATGTGAATATTTTTTTTCTTAAATATAAGTAACGTCAAAATTATTTAAAATTTATTTTTTATGTGTAAATAACCTCAAAATGTATACAATTCCAAGGAATATTAGGGAAAAAAGCAGCTGTTATTGATTTAACTTCACCATTTCTGTTAATGATACTTAACCTATATTCTGTTTTACCTTCTGAAAAAATTTTATATATCCTATAACCTCAGTAAGTGTATTTTTACACCAACTTTCTCTCTGATGTTATTTTTACACACATTTTCACCTTTTTTTTTTTTGTGGTATGCAGGCCTCTCACTGTTGTGGCCTCTCCCGTTGTGGAGCACAGGCTCCGGACACACAGGTTCAGCGGCCATGGCTCACAGGCCCAGCTGCTCTGCGGCATGTGGGATCTTCCCAGACCGGGGCACGAACCCATGTCCCCTGCACTGGCAGGAAGACTCTCAACCACTATGCTACCAAGGAAGCCCCACATTCTCACATTTTGATAAATCTGTGCTTTTTATTCTATGGTGTTGTAAGGAATCCATATTACTTGGTACCATAAAACATGAATATTTGTTGAACCATAGATCTCAGCTCATTATGAAAAATTTTTCGCTAATATACTGTACTGTTGTAACATATTCAACCTACAAATAATGAAAATAAATTCAGTAAATAATTATTTATTAATAATTAAATACTCTATACGATGGCATTAATCCATGATTGAGTAATCAATATTAATTCATTATGAGCCAGACACTAACCTAGGCATTAGATATATATCAGTGAACATGATCATAAGAGTATTTTTAGCTAGTAAAATAATAGAATTTATTATCATAACATAAACATAGTCCAGTTGTTTTATTTCCCCATTTCACAATTTCAAACAGTTCACAGAGTATTGAGCACCCAACATACTGGCAGATATTTTGTTTAAAGCTAAATTTTATATTGTCACTATACTTCATAATATATAAGATTTTTAAGTGCGGAGATTTATAATTAAATTTTGATGGTTGAAACAATGGGAATTGAAGGTATACAGAATTAGGTTCAAAATCTTGCTTCAACTATCTGTGAAATGGTCAATATATAGTATTTTGACTTTTGTTTCTTCATCTGTAAACTAAAGATAACATTTACTGTGTGAGGATTAAAAGATATAAAGAATTCAGAATTATGCCCTCCATTAAAGGTTGTTATTATTTTAACTTCTTATTTCTAATTGTATAGCTTAACTAGTAGGAAAATAGACTGTATTGTATTTTTAATACTATAATCAGATGAAATGTATTCAATAAATGTAATCACACCTAAAACTGATTCCAGGACTGGTGCCAGCTAACACTGTAGACTAAGAAATTCTCAAAATCCTGTCTTCTATGAAAACACTGGCCAAAATATCAGAACCAAGTTTTTTCAGGACTCTTAAAGCTAACCAAAGGCTTTAAGCAATCCAGAGAAGGTTTATTCAAGAAAAACAACTTTACCTCTTAAAGAACAGCAAGATTTGTCATGCTTTAGCTTACACTAGACTCATTCTCAACCCTTCAGCTCAGTAGTAGCTTTGAAAAATAACAACCCATATTCCTGGGGCAGCTTGGTAACCCCTGGAGAGAGTAGAACTGAATTGAAGCTATTTGAAAAGCCTCATTCCCAAAGGGTTGTCATTATATTACCTGTTTTGTGGTCCCCTGTAAGACCTACTTTTAACCTGATACAGAGCTCACCCAGTGCTAAAAACCTTCTTCCAGAGAGCTGATGTTTAAAACAATTACAGGCAAGTGTTTTGACATTTCAGCTTCCTGAGGTGATGGATAACAGGAAGTACATAATAGACTTACCAAAAGCTTAAAAGAAAAGGTGGGGAATAAATTTCAACAGGGCCTTTGATAAGCCACAATATATTCTTGGATAACTACAAACACATAATGGTAGGCCTGATTGCATTCTCAGGAAGGACCTGAGAAAGCTCTCAACTTTTGCTTTTGGCTGATATTGAGGCTCTGTATGAGCAGAAGTAAAGACTAAGGGTAGAGGTGTAAAGTGCCTGGCTGAGTGTTGAAGGCATGGCTCAATAGACACAAAAATCTTCTCAGCAAAGACTAGGAGATTTATAGTTACAGGCATTTAAAGAAAGTGCTGCCCAATCATTAGCTTACCAGTTAGCTATTCAGGTAAATACTTCAGTGACCATGCATAACAAAGAATACACAGTTTAGAGAATTAGTTAAGAAAAGTAATTAAATAAACAAATAAAAAATACAACTGTCAGCAACAACAAAAAAATATCCTGGGGATGGGGGAGAATCTGATTTCTAGAGTTGCCACATTGTACTATTTTAAACTGCCAGTTTTCAAAAAAAATATAAAACATACAAAGAAATAAGAAATTATGACTTATTCATTGGAATAAAACCTATAAATAGAAGCTGTCCCTGAGAAAGTGCAGACATTGGACTTATTAGATACAGACTTTAAGCATATATTTTAAATATGTTCAAAGAATGAAAGGAAATTATGTCTAAATAATTTTTTTAAAGCATGGGAATAATGTCTCACTTAATAAAGGATATCAATAAAGAGGTAGAAATTGTAAAAAGAAACAAGTAGATAATCTGGTATTGAAAAGTATGATAACTGAAATGAAAAATTCACTGAAGACTATCATCAGCAGATTGGCACATGCAGAAGAACCAACAAAGTTAAAGATAGGTCAAATAAAATTGTCTATAGGTGGAAAAGAACTAAAAAAGAATGAAGAAAAATGAAGAGACCTGTGTGACACCATCAGATGGACCAATATATTCACAATGGGAATCCGAGAAGCAGAGAATAAAAAATAAATAATCTCTGAAGAAATAATCGCCAAAACCAGCCCCAAATTTGGTAAAATACATTAATATACACATCTGAGAAGCTGAATGAACTCCAATAAACACCTAAGCACAACATAAACACTTGAAAGACAAAGACCAAGAGAGAATCTTGAAAGTAGCAAGATAGATATGACTCATCCTGTACAAAGAATCTTTAATAAGATTGACAGTGGACTTCCCATCAGAAACTGTAAAGGCCAGAAGTTTTCAAACTGTTGAAAGAAAAGTACTTCAACCAAGAATTCTTTACCTTGTAAAACTATCTTTCAACAATGAAAAACAAACTAAGACATTCCCAGATTTATTTTTAAAAGAGAGATTCCATTACTAGAAAACCTGCCTTACAAGAAATAATAAAGGAAGGCCTTCAGACTGAAAGAAAAGGACACTGGAGAGTATCTCAAATGCTGGTGAAATAAATTCATAGGTAAATATAAAAGATAATATAATTTATTTTCTATTTGTAACTTTTTATCTCATTTGATTTAAAAGAGAACTGTATAAAACAATAACTATAAATCTTTTGATTGACATACAATATAGAAAGACATAATTCATATGACAATAACAGCATGATGGAGGGGAGAGAGAATGGAACTATAGAGGAGCAGTTTTTATATATTATTAAAATTAGGTTAGTGTTAATCATAACTAGATTGTTATAAACTGCATTGTTCATTATAATCCCCAAGGTAACCACTAAGAAAATAACTCAAAAATATAATAAAAGTAAAGAAATTTGTTAAAATAGTCATTTAACAAAAAAGAGGAAAACAATGGAGGAACAAAGGAGCATAAGACATATTGAAAACAAATAGTAAAATTAAAAATTCAAGTCCTAACTTGGTAATTACCTTAAATGTAAACAGATTAAACACTTGAATCAAAAGGAAGGGAGTGGCATGATATACTTAGAGTGATGAAAGGGAGGAACCTACCACCAATATTACTCTACCTGGCAAAGATCTCATTAAGATTTGATGGAGAAGCAAAAGCTAAGAGAAGCAAAAGCTAAGAGAATTTAGCACTACCAAATCAGCTCTATAACAAATGCAAAAGGAACTTTTCTAAGTGGGAAAAACAAGAGAAGAAAAGGACCTACAAAAACAAACCCAAAATAATTAAGAAAATGGTCATAGGAATATACATATCAATAATTACCTTAAACATGAATGGATTAAATGTTCCAACCAAAAGACACAAGCTTGCTGAATGGATACAAAAACAAGACCCATATATATGCTATCTACAAGAGACCCACTTCAGACCTAGAGACACATACAGACTGAAAGTGGGGGGATGGAAAAAGATATTCCATGCAAATGGAAATCAAAAAAAGCTGGAGTAGCAATACTCATGTCAGATAAAATAGACTTTAAAATAAAGAATGTTACAAGAGACAAAGAAGGACATTACATAATGATAAAGGGATCAATCCAAGAAGAAGATATAACAATTATAAATATATATGCACCCAACATAGGAGCACTACAATACATAAGGTAACTGTTAACAGCTGTAAGAGAGGAAATTGACAGTAACACAATAATAGTGGGGGCCTTTAACACCTAACTTACACCCATGGGCAGATCATCCAAATTGAAAATAAATAAGGAAACACAAGCTTTAAATGACACAATAGACCAGATAGATTTAACTGATATTTATAGGACATTCCATCCAAACATAGCAGATTACACTTTCTTCTCAAGTGTGCATGGGACATTTTGGGTCACAAATCAAGCCTCAGTAAAATTAAGAAAATTGAAATCATATCAAGCATCTTTTCTGACCACAACACTATGAGATTAGAAATGAATTACAGGGGAAAAAACGTAAAAAACACAAACACATGGAGGCTAAACACTATGTTACTAAATAACCAAGAGTTCACTGAAGAAATCAAAGAGGAAATCAAAAAATACCTAGAGACAAATGACAATGAAAACAGGATGATCCAAAACCTATAGTATGCAGCAAAAGCAGTTCCAAGAGGGAAGTTTATAGCAATACAAGCCTACCTCAAGAAACAAGAAAAATCTCAAATAAACAATCTAACGTTACACCTAAAGGAACTAGAGAAAGAAGAACAAACAAAACCCAAAGTTAGCAGAAGGAGAGAAATCATAAAGATCAGAACAGAAATAAATGAAATAGAAACAAAGAAAACAATAACAAAGATCAATAAAACTAAAAGCTGGTTCTCTGACAATATAAACAAAATTGATAAACCATTAGCCAGACTCATCAAGAAAAAGAGGGAGAGGACTCAAATCAATAAACTTAGAAATGAGAAAGGAGAAGTTACAACAGACATTGCAGAAATACAAAGAATCCTAAGAGACTACTACAAGCAACCCTATGCCAATAAAATGGACAACCTGGAAGAAGTGGACACATTTTTAGAAAGGTATACGCTTCCATGACTGAACCAGGAAGAAATAGAAAATATGAACAGACCAATCACAAGTAATGAAATTGAAACTGTGGTTAAAAATCTTCCAACAAACAAAAGTCCAGGACCAGATGGCTTCACAGGTGGATTCTATCAAACATTTAGAGAAGAGCTAACACCCATCCTTCTCAAACTCTTCCAAAAATTTCCAGAGGAAGGAACACTCCCAAACTCATTCTATGAGGCCACCATCACCCTGATACCAAAACCAGACAAAGATATTACAAAAAAAGAAAATTACAGACCAATATCACTGATGAATATAGATGTAAAAATCCTCAGCAAAATACTAGCAAACAGAATCCAACAACACATTAAAAGGATCATAAACCATGACCAACTGGGATTTATCCAAGGGATGCAAGGATTCTTCAATATATGCAAATCAATCAATGTGATATACCATATTAAGAAATTGAAGAATAAAAACCATATGATCATCTCAATAGATGCAGAAAAAACTTCTGACAAAATTCAACACCCATTTCTGATAAAAACTCTCCAGAAAGTGGGCATAGAGGGAACCTACCTCAGCATAATAAAGGCCATATACAACAAACCCACAGCAAATTTCATTCTCAAATTGAAAGCATTTCCTCTAAGATCAGGAAAAAGACAACAATGTCTTCTCTTATCACTATTATTCAACATAGTTTTGGAAGTCCTAGCCACAGCAATCAAAGAAGAAAAAGAAATAAAAGGAATCCAAATTGGAAAGGAAGAAGCAAACCTCTCACTGTTTGCAGATGACATGATACTATACATAGAGAATCCTAAAGATGCTACCAGAAAACTACTGGAGCTAATCAATGAATTTGGTAACGTTGCAGGATACAAATTAATGCACAGAAATCTGTTGCATTCCTATACACTAACGATGAAAAATCTGAAAGAGAAATTAAGGAAACACTTCCATTTACTATTGTAACAAAAAGAGTAAAATACCTAGGATTAAACGTACCTGGAGAGACAAAAGACCTGTATGCAGAAAACTATAAGACACTGATGAAAGAAATTCAAGATGATATCTGTTGATGGAGAGATATACCATGTTCTTGGATTGGAAGAATCAATATTGTGAAAATGACTATACTACCTAAAACAATCTACAGATTCAGTGCAATCCCTACCAAATTAGCAATGGCATTTTTTTATGCAACTAGAATAAAAACTCTTAAAATTTGTATGGATACACAAAAGACCCCGAGTAGCCAAAGCAGTTTTGAGAGAGAAAAATGGAGCTGGAGGAATCAGACTCCCTGACTTCAGACTATACTACAAAGCTACAGTTATCAAGACAGTATGGTACTGGCACAAAAACAGAAATATAGATGAATGGAACAAGATAGAAAGTCCAGAAGTAAACCCATACACCTGTGGTCAACTAATCTATGACAAAGGAGGCAAGGATATGCAATGGAGAAAAGACAGTCTCTTCAATAAGTGGTGCTGAGAAAACTGGACAGCTACATGTAAAAGAATGAAATTAGAACATTCCCTAACACCATACACAAAAATAAACTCAAAATGGATTTTAGACCTAAACGTAAGATTGGACACTCTAAAACTCTTAGAGGAAAACATAGGAAGAACACTCTTTGACATAAATCACAGAAGATCTTTTTTGATCCATCTCCTAGAGAAATGGAAATTAAAACAAAAATAAACAAATGGGACCTGATGAAACTTCAAAGCTTTTGCACAGCAAAGGAAACCATAAATAAGACCAAAAGACAACCCTCAGAATGGGAGAAAATATTTGCAAATGAAGCAACTGACAAAGGATTAATCTCCAAAATTTATAAGCAGCTCATGCAGCTCAATAACAAAAAAAAACAAACAACCCAATCCAAAAATGGTCAGAAGACCTAAATAAACATTTCTCCAAAGGAGATATACAGACTGCCAACAAACACATGAAAGAATGCTCAACATCATTAATCATTAGAGAAATGCAAATCAAAACTACAATGAGATACCATCTCACACCAGTCAGAATGGCCATCATCAAAAAATCTATAAACAATAAATGCTGGAGAGGGTGTGGAGAAAAGGAAACACACTTGCACTGCTGGTGGGAATGTGAATTGGTTTAGCCACTATAGAGAACAGTATGGAGGTTCCTTAAAAATCTACAAATAGAGCTACCATATGAGTCAGCAATCCCACTCCTGGGCATATATCCTGAGGAAACCAAAATTCAAAAAGAGTCATGTACCCAAATGTTCATTGCAGCTCTATTTACAATAGTTCAGAGATGGAAACAACCTAAGTGCCCATCATCAGATGGATGGATAAAGAAGATGTGGCACATATATACAATGGAATATTACTCAGCCATAAAAAGAAACGAAATTGAGCTATTTGTAATGAGGTGGATAGACCTAGAGTCTGTCATACAGAGTGAAGTAAGTCAGAAAGAAAAAGGCAAATACCGTATGCTAACACATATATATGGAATTTAAGAAAAAAAAAATGTCATGAAGAACCTAGGGGTAAGACAGGAATAAAGACACAGACCTACTGGAGAACGGACTTGAGGATATGGGGAGGGGGAAGGGTGAGCTGTGACAGGGCGAGAGACAGGCATGGACATATATACACTAACAAATGTAAGGTAGATAGCTAATGGGAAGCAGCCGCATGGCACAGGGATATTGGCTTGGTGCTTTGTGACTGCCTGGAAGGGTGAGATAGGGAAGGTGGGAGGGAGGGGGACGTAAGAGGGAAGAGATATGGGAACATATGTATATGTATAACTGATTCATTTTGTTATAAAGCAGAAACTAACACACCATTGTCAAGCAATTATACCCCAATAAAGATGTAAAAAAAAAAGACACATGTACCCCAATGTTCGTTGCAGCACTATTTACAATAGCCAGGTCATGGAAGCAACCTAAATGCCCATTGACAGAGGAATGGATAAAGAAATTGTGGTACATACATACAATGGAATATTACTCTGCCATAAAAAGGCATGAAACTGGGTCATTTGTTGAGACCTGGTTGGATCTAGAGACTGTCATACAGAGTGAAGTAAGTCAGAAAGAGAAAAACAAATATCGTATATTAAAGCATGTATATGGAACCTAGAAAAATGGTACAGATGAACCAGTTTTCAGGGCAGAATTTGAGACACAGATGTAGAGAACAAACATATGGATATCAAGGGGGGAAAACTGTGGTGGGGTGGGGCTGGTGGTGTGCTGAATTGGTCGATTGGGATTGACATGTATACACTGATGTGTATAAAATTGATAAAAAAAAGTGCAAGTCCTAACTTGGTAATTATCTTAAATGTAAACAGATTAAACACTTCAATCAAAAGCTATAGATTGAAAGAACAAATTGAAAAATGATCCAACTATATGCTGACCACAAGAGAAACACTTTATATTCAAAAATACAAATCGGTTGAAAATAAAATGATGGAAAAATAGATACCATACAAACAGTAATCAAAAGAGGAGTAGAGAAATTGTATTAACATGAGACAAAAAACACATTAAGACAAAAAATGTTACTAGAGACAAAGAAGGATATTAGGTAAGAAAGGGAGTTAAAAGACATTCATATTGGAAGGGAAGAAGTAAAACTATCTCTATTGACAGGTGAAATAATGTATACAAAAAATCCAAAGAAATACACATAAATACTCTTAGAGTTAATAAACAATTTAGTAAGGTTGCAGGATACAAGATCTACATAGAAAAGTCAATGTTGATGCACTAGCCATGAACAATTTGAAATTGAAATTTAAAAACAATTCTATGCACATTAAAAGAATAAACTATTTAGGAACCTATTTAACAAAAGAAGTTCAAAACTTGTGTATTAAAACTATAAAACATCAAGAAATTAAATAAAATTTAAATAAATTGAAAGATATGTGTTTATGGATTAGATGACTTTATATTATTAAAATGGCAATACTTCCTAAATTGTTCTATATATCCAATACAATTTTTATTAAAATCTGAGCTGACTTTTTTTTTAAGAAATTGACTTGCTGATCCTAAAGTTGTTTCAGAAATTCAAGATATCCATATTAGCAAAAACAATCTTGAAAAAGAGGAACAAATTTGGAGAAATGCTTTCTGATAGCAAAACTTAACACACAATTACAATAATCAAGCCTCTGTGGTACAATCATGAAGATAGACATGTAGATTAACAGACCACAATTTATATTCCAGAAATAAACATATTCATTTTGCTCAATTTTTAACATGAATGCCAAGAGAGTTCAATGGGTAAGGAATAGTCTTTTCAACAAATGCTTCTGGAACAATTTGATTTCCACATTCAAAAAAATGAAGTTGGATTCTTACCTCACCCCATATACAAACATTAACTCAAAATGAATCAAAAACCTAAACGTAAGAACTAAAACTATACATTTTTTAGAAGAAAACATGGGTGCAAATCTTGAAGACCTTGTATTAGACATTGATTTCTTGATGTAGAAACCTAAAGCATCAACAAACAAATAAAAAATAGACAAATAAGACTTCATGAAAATAACTTTTGTACTTCAAAAGACACTATCAAGAAAATAAAAAGACAACCTAAAGAATGAAAAGAATTATTTGCAGATTGTATATCTTCTATGTAACTAGCATCCAGAATTTATAAAGAACTCTTACAACTCAATAATTAAAAAAAAAAATACTCCAAAAGAAAAATGAAAGGTATTCAACTAAACTTTTCTCCAAAGAAGATATACAAATGGCCAATAAGCACATGTAAATCTTCTAAGCATCATTAATCATTAGCAAAATGTAAATCAATGCCAAAGTGAGATAATAATTCACACCCATTACTGTGGTTACAATTAAAAAGACAGATATTGACAAGTGTTGGTAAGGATTTGGAGAAATCAAAACCACCATACAGTGCTGATAGGAATGTTAAATGGTACAGTCACTTTGGAAAACAGTTTGGCAGTTCCTTAAAATATTAAACATAATGTTAACACATGGCCCAGCAATTCTACTCTTTTAAATATACACTGAAGAGAACTGAAAACATGTTCACACAAAAAAGTGTACACAAATGTTTGTAGAGCATTATTCATAACAGCCAAAAGATGGAAACACTCACATTTCTATCAACTGATGAATGGATAAACAAAATGTGTGTACCATACAATACAATGATATATTACTCAGCCTTACAAAGGAATGAAGTACTGATATATACTATAATGCGGATAAATCTTGAAAACATTATGCTATGTAAAAGAAGTCAGACATAATAGACTACATAGCGTATGATTCTATTTTATGAAATTTCCTATATAGGCAAATCTAGAGACAGAAGTGAGAGTATTGGTTGCCAGAATGCGGATAAGGGGGATTAGGGTGTGACTGCTAATGGTTATGTGGGTCTTTGTGGGTGATGAAAATGTTCTGGAATTCAATAGTGGTGAAGGTTGCACACATTTATGAATATATTAAAAACAACTGAATTGTACATTCTAAAAGGGTGAATTGTATATTATGTGAATTATATCTCAATAAAAGCACTAAATGAACATATATTAGTTCTGCTATATAAGCTTTCAAAGAGAAAATGTTTACAATAGTTGTATTCAAGGGAAAATTGAAAAGTTGAAGAAACTGCAACACACACTACAACTAAATACCATAACAATGCAACAAATCCTTTTAAATTAGGATGTGTTAATTAATTAGTTAAAAAATTTTACAATTTCCAGTAGAGAGTCTTTTCAAGAAAGTATCAATTGATTGGGTGATATTTCTTAAGTAAATTCTAAAAGTAAGCAAATGTGTATGGTATAACCCTAATTTTGAGTTTCCATTAAACTGTAAATAAGAATTATTATTATAATATTATCATAGATAAAATGAAAATTCAGAGTTCTTGCCAGAAAACCTAAAAGAACATATGGAATAAATAAAATCTTGGTAGTATTTTCCCTTCATAACAATGCTGTTTTTTTGAACATCAACTAATTACAATAAAATATTACGTTTAGGGGAGTCATAGAACTAACCTCAAAAATAAATTAGGCAGTGCAGTTACTGATAACTAAGGTAAGTGGATGCTTTTATACTTGAGCCTAAAATTAGATTATCAAGTTAAGTAGTTCTGTTATCTGACTTTCAATCAATCCTGATTGCTTTAGCAGCTTGAAAAATGTGGAAGAATATTCAGAAGTATATATGATTAAAAAGTAGTTTTGTTTATAGAGTTTTAAACAAAATTCCAATATCATTTTTCATGATGAAGCTATGCATGGACCATTTTGGTATTAAACTGAAATGCAATCATATAGCAGGCATGAAAGAGTACATTCTCAAAGTGATCCACCCAGGCAGACTCTTTGGCTTATACTTCTGCCTCTGAATATTTTGAGAAAATGTTGAAAATTGTATATAGTTCTTTTTCTAGCAATCCCATTTGAAATTTATCTCTATGTTATTGTAATGCAAGGTCACAATATGTTAAATCTTCTTACAAAGCATACCATGGAACTTTAATATTAAAATCATAATTTCATATATTTATGAATAAATAACTCTACCTCTGCCTCTATCTAACTTCCATCTCTAACTATAGCTATACTACTAATTTTCTCCCATGTCATCCCTTGCCTATTGGAGAGAGATTAAAAGATGAAGGAAGGGAATTAGTATAGTGCCTGGCATGTACCAGATACTCAAAAAAGATTGTTGAATAAAAGGAAGCAAAGGGAAAGAGGGCTGTCGAGAGTTGTCAAGAGGCCTGTGAAAGAGAAGGTTGGGAGGAAAAGGCAGGTTTGTGCAAGACTTTTAAGAAACTCTTTACTCTCAATGTACATTAGCATGAAAGGAGCAATAGGGCTGCATCTACAAATGTAAGCCAGTTTGATGAAATATTGTTAGAAGAAATCATACAATCATTTAAAGATAACCCATTGTTTGAAAGTGACAGACTTCATCTGTCGCTGCTTTGAAACGTGAACAATGAGTAATGTTTTATACCTACTCATTAAAAGTTGGTGATTATTATTACAATTATCATCAAAATCAATATTTAAAAAAAGAGAATAGCTATTACTTAGTGTCATACAGTCTGCCTTCTGCAATCATCCTTTCTTTCAAGAGCTATGTCTAAATTAATGATAACAGAATCACTCTAGAATTTAAACTTTTGGAGTAAAAGTAATTTCCATAGTGTAGCATGAGAACTAATTTCAGTATTTCAATTCAACAAAATATATTTATCAGAAATGTTTGGAACTAGTTTTGTCACAAATTATACAGATATTCAGGAGTAAAATTTTAAATGAAGTCCATTTCTTTGATTAATTAATATTCACATATTTTCTTCTACTGTATGTCCCCAGGTTTATAGTTACATCTTTGACCTACTATAATTTTTTTGGATCTGTATTTTGGGGTGATGATCTTTTTCCAAATACTTTGCCAAATTTCACAGTACAATTTGTTTAATAATTCATACATATTTGTTTACCTCTGGTTTTGATTATTTTTTAATCATATATTAACTTCAGGTATGCATTATGGTCAGCTTATTTACTATTTTACCACATTGTTCTATCAATTTCTACACACCTACCATCTTGTTTTTGTTAAAGCTTTATATATTCTGACATTTGCTGACAAAAATCTTTCCCCTCTTTTTGTTACTTCTCTAAATATTCTTATTCTTTGCATTTTAAACACATTAGAAAAAGCTTAAGAAGGCCAGAGTCAATATATTTGGAAAGTATTTAATATGAGTTTTCTAAAGTTCCCTATTTCTTCCCTCTTATCTTCTAGGATATTGTTACATTTGGAGAACAGCAACAAATATAGACAGCAAAGAAAATACAATTTTTGTTAATCTGATATAAATTCAAATTGTGTAAAGCCTTCAACAGTCAGTTTCTTCAAAATGCAAACTGTTAAAATTTTATAAATTTCACTTGGATTCTAAATAATAGGTAAATAGTATATTCCATATGTTTACCTATAAGCAACAATATAATTAGATATGATTGTAGTTAAGAACATGAAGCATTTTTCAATCTACTTGAATGTTGTCTTATTAAATGAGCATTGCAGTTCATTACTTTGTAAGTTGTTTTCTGTTTTTAGCTTGGTGATATTTTGGACCAGTAATAAGTGATTTTCAAGTGAAGAAATCAATGCTTTAAATTGTCTGACACACAGCACTATTTAGAATCATTTTTATAGCGGGTGAACCTAGGAAATACACCCTGTGAGCATGAGCACCATGAATACCACATGCAGTCATCTATTATATAAGTATTTTAGATTTGTTTAATAAATTACATGCTCTTGTTTAATATTCTTAGAAATTCACATTCTTACATTCACATTAACATGGTAAATTATATTGCTAATCTTTTAAAATTGAAGTATCACATTTTATATGAACTGGAAGATAGAAACTTTTCAGCCTTCTGGCTCAAGTTCTGGTAGTGATACATATTGATTATTATAAAACGCTATAAAATACACGTTTTAAAATCGTCCATGCCTCGAGATTAACAAGCACCAATCAGTGTTCTCTACTGAAGGCTCCTCTTGAAAACTACTCAAGAATTTCAAGGAGAGCAAATTGCAATGCATTGTGTTTCTTAAGAGCCTCAAACATATGACAAAATGTCTGCAATTGAAAGTGTTGACTTTGATCTATACAGCCCTTTGCTGTTTCACATTGCACATTGTTTCATCCCCCATGACAGCGAAAATCAACAAGAGTACCTTTCCCAAATGTTTTCTGTTTTCCTTTGAACTTTGGCCAGCCAGGGGGAAAATGTCCTCAGATGAGCAAGGATAAATTCAAGGTTTTCAAGGGTTCTTTGTTTGTTTGTTTTTCTTCAAGGTATAATATCAAGCCAATGTATACCAAAGCCCTTTTTTTCTCTGCAGCCCAATCCCAAATCCCTTGTCTTCGAGAGGTATCTAAAGCTTTTTTGATGTAGCAGCCACTAGTCACACATAGCTATTGAATACTTAAAATGTGGCTAGTTGGAACTGAGGTGTGCTGTATGTGTAAAATGCATGCCAGATTTCTAGACTTACTATGAAAAGAAATGTAAACTATCTTATAGAAAATTTTTATATTGATTACCTCTTGGAATAATGATATTTTGCTTATGTTGGGTTAAATAAAATATATTGGTAAAATGAATTTCACCTATTATTGTTTTTTTTTTGTTTGTTTTTTAAATGTGGCCCCTAGACAATTTAAAATTATATATGTGTCCCTCATTATATTTCCAGTGACAGTGCTGATCAAAATCAATGATAATAAATTACTTGAACTTGAAGAATCCTGGGCTATATTCTCAGATAGACAATTTACCTAATGAGAAAGTTGCCTTTTCAACAATCAATTGTTATGTGTGTCCTAGAAAAAAATCACCTGTTTGTAAAGTATATTTCAATAGAAAAATTCTGTCTCATAGTAGATTCAGCTTTTGATATGGCATCTGCAAATGAAAGTAAAGTAATATTTTATCATTTTACTGTGTCAGTCAAATAGTATCAATTTCAAGGCAATGTAAGAGTGATGTAAAATAAAATTATGCTTTATGAAATCAGGGTTACTATTCTTATTAGCTGTAGCAGAAGTAATGTTTATGGGTCATTTAAATGTTCAAGCCATGATTTGCTAACAAGCAGCTGACCAATATGTCACCCAGCAATACTATTTATTTCCCTACAAAGATTTTTTAAAAGACATTAGTATATACTCAGAACATAAAGTTTAAATTATGCATTTTTATTCACAAATTATATACTGTTTCGAAGCTATGCCAAGAGTTTTTATCAGAATGATAACACTAAAGTACTGCACCCATTTTCTAACTTTAATACACTGCATAGCCTCAAAAAGATACTAAATTTTCTACTAATCAGTCAACTTTTATGTGATAAATAATATCACATTTGTTTCTTTTTTTTCTTCATTGTAAAAAAACATTAAAAAACAATATAATTTTATCATAAGGCATGTTTTTTCTAATTCTATGTGTCACTGTATAATACATAATATGGTGGAATGAACTTGTTATGCATGATCTAAAGAAGGCAATTTTAGATAGTAAAATAGGCAAATGCTTCATTAGACTTAATTCCTTTCACAAATATTGCTCTATGACATTCTAGAGTCTACTATTAGTAATCGAAAACAAAACTAACAAAACTGCATATTGATTTAGTCTTTTGGTCTGAGAATTTAGGGAGATACTATATAAATTAACATAAAGTGATTAATATTATGGCCTGTGCTATAAGTTTTTCATTTTGAAACTTACACATACATTTTCATTAACTCCTGGCCATGAAAAAAAAAAGATACCTTATGAAAAGACATTACTTTTCTTACTAATTGACATATGAAAAACTCCATATCTATCATGCATAAGGATGAATTATATTTTATGTTCACAAACTATTATTAACTAAGTAGTTGGATGAAGATAGGTGAGGTGATTCATTTGGCTGAGAGGTAACTCATTTCCCCAGTTTTTCCTAGAACCTTCCACTTCAACCTACCTTTCCCCCCAACATTCTAATCTCTAAACAGCTTCTCCTGACTCAAATTCAACATTTCAAGTCTAAAGTAATGAACTCTTAAATTACAGCTGGCCCTTGAGAACTAACAATAAATATGGAAACCTCTCTCAAGAACAGATCCATGAGAGCTATCTGAAGGCCAGAAGGGTAATAAAACACTGTAATGATATGCCAACACTCAGCTTGGACAACTGAACATTACTATGGACAATGAACGACTGCAGGTAGACAAACCAGTTGACGTTCTATTGCTTAAACCCTAGCCCTCAATGAAAACAGAAAATGTAATTGATATATTATAGCTAAAACTCTCACCTTACATTAAAACATGTCCACAAAAAAGGAAAGTACACTTGCAAGCAAATTCAATGAAAGGTATTAATTTATAAATGTTTATTAATGTATGTTTTCCTCAGAAGGTGGTACAAAAGAATTTGCTCTGAATGAACTGACAAGTATATATTTGCAATTTCATACTTGGGGACAAGTAAAGCATACCAGAATTAAAAGTAATTATCTTACTACTAAGAATTTGCATGTATATATCTTATTTACTGTGAGGGAAAAAGCCTACATATTTTTGTATTTAAGAAAAAACTCAATGTCATCCCTGGTTATCAGTTACTTTTCAATAGAAGAGCTAAATAAGCAAAATGATCTTAGTTTTATAAATTTATGATTAGACTCACAGAGGGCTTTTTCCTCTTATAAACTAACATTTAACTACATGAAATATGCCTAAGAAATTGTGCTATGTGAGTTAAATAATAGCAAGTCTACTCAAATGAGTTGATGAAAAATGGATATATAAAATATGGTATGAAAATTATCATAGAATATAACTACAAAAGGTACTATGGTGTTTCAGTGCAGTTGGAGGCAGAGCCCAGTTGCATTATGAATATACTAAATAAATATCAATTACAGCAAGATTTAAAATATGAGTTTAATTGCAATGATCATTACTCATTGGTGTATTGATAAAGGTTTAAAAATCTAAGTAATAGTAGTGTTTTATACAGGGAAAGTGCTTTAATTCATTTTGTAAAATGAATTTCTATATTATTTCTCCTTCCTTTGCCTCAGTTTCTATCTTTGCAAAAATGGATAAAATGATAGAACTTACACATAGCAGGGGTGTATTAAGATAAAAACATTTGTAGGTTATAGGGACTGCATATAGAACTGTACACACTTGTTTTTTTTAATTTGTGATTATTATTATTATTATGTTGTCATGTTTTAGCAGCATGACTTCTCCTGAGGCTTAAGCATAATTATGATTACTAGATTTTTTTAATGAGGGAAAGAAGAAAATGAAGACTCTGAGTTTAAATGACTTGGCCAGTATGCATCTAGTCAGGTGCAGAACTGTCATTAGAACTCTAGATGTCATGGCTCACATTCAAATGCTGTTTCCACTATGCCTCTGAATAGTTATGCTCAAAACACCTTGACTTTGCATCACAACCACAAAAATATCACCATGACTTTATATAGCTCTAGTTTCTGAACAGTATCTATCATGGGACACATAGAAACTAATGAGAAGGGGAGAGAAAAAATGAAAAGTACATGTAATGCATCCACTTTCACATGAATAACCCATGTAAATGTTGAATACTCAAGACTTTCATGAGGAGTAAAATATTTAGCTTGAAATTCTGCTAGTTAGATGATAGTTAAAAATTTATCATGGACATTAAAACAAATTACATAAGATCACAAGAGAAATATGCCAATGCAATGTAAAAAGACCAAAGCAACATTGAAAAAAACATTTAAAATACCAAAAATAATAACACATGCTGTTAGTATTGATGATATGTCAAAATTAAAAACTAAAGGGGAAGTTCTTTACATAACGATTTAGATTTTTATGACTGATTTCAGAAAAAAATATTCTTTGAGTGCTATTTCCACCCGGTCAAAATATTGATGGACTGTAACATATTTTAAAAGTGTGTGAAGTGAAATGAATTATTGTCTTAAATAGCAATGAAACAATATGATAGATCCATCCTGAACTATGAAATACACAATAAAGAAATTGGTGCATATACACAGAGAATGCAAATATATTTGGAACATTCAAAATATCCTGCATCATTTTAAAACTTTATCAGCACAGTAAAATTAGATACATTTTAACTGATTGCTTAAACTCCATATTTAAAGATATTTGTTTTCTGTTGACCATGACTTAGTATAGATTCACATGTAATCCATATATATTTTTTGGCAAAGAAAATGCATATTATTTACAAGTTCACAAAGAATGTCAACTTGGATTATTTTGTTAGGCATGTATACAGCATTCACAGTTTACAGATCAACTTCAAATGAAAATATACAAAAGTAGAATTATATATTTAATGCATCCTCAGACAAATGCCTAAATATGCTTATACTGTCAGAGGAGAAAAATGAATAATTAAATTCATAGGTAATTTGAAAGTAACTACTGTAAGTCAAATAAATGACAACAGGCTCACATTAACATCTAAAGATTAATTACACATAACTTGGAAAAAGCATCCAGTTATATAAGATAACCAAATGACTGATACCTTCCCTAGATATCAGTTCATTTTAAACATACTAAAAATGTGTTTGAAGCAAACAGTTGAAATTGCAATGTTTTATGAGAAATGAAGAGGCCAAAGTTCTTAAAACAAACACAAATTCATTTTAAAATGATAAATGCACCATGGTTATGATTTGTGTTGATTTCTACTGTACCTTTCTTTAGTCCAGGAATGAAAGCTAAAAAGACAGTTTAACAAAGTTAAGTACAAATAAATATTTTCTTTTATTCCCAACATGTTACATTAACTAAATAAAGGTAAATTGTAATATATTGCAATATATGTTCAACATCATTTTTTAGAGAACGTGATGACTGAGATAGATAAGGTAGAATACTGATAACCCATAAAAATCTATCTCCTATAGTATGTTTTTCTAAACTCAGACCAAGCCTATGCTATATTCTGACCTCTTGGGAAGTCATGATTGGTCCTTCCCCTGAAGGCAATGTATTGTTGAACTCAACATTTTGCAAGAACTCAGTAGATTTTCTAGCTTCATTGCTGATGATAACAAAGTATAGTCCTCTATTAAAATTTCACTTTTTCTCCTGGAACCTCCTACAGGAAGTGTAGCATAAGGAAAACATTGTTTTTGACTTAACAGGTTGCTTTTCCTCCAAATCCGATTTGAAAAAATCATGAGAAAAAACAAAACATCAATGGATATTAATATTAGATGGCACAATAGAAGAATTCTTATCTTGGTTAAGACACTTTTTCTATAATACAGCTATTTTCATAACTAAAATTTCATTTATTTTTCACAATTAAAAACGGGGGATTCGAGATCATTATATTTATTATCCAGATAAATAAATTATGGCACTGCATTATCAAGTGACTTCCTTCAAAACACTGAGATCACGCTTGATCTAAGACAAATAGCAAAGTCTATTTTTAAACAAAACAAAGTAATTATATATTTATAAATACTTTGATATGTGTTGATCCGGACAAATGAATCACAGATTTATTCTTTGTAAAATTTTAAAGCCAACAGTAAAAATGATTTTCTGATATATTTAATAACACACATCTAAAGATAAAAACTTTAAAGGTAAACATTTTGAACTTGTTAAAAATCAACTTTGGATTAAATTTGAATATTATGAAACTAAAGATGTATGAAATGCTTAGAGAGAAGGAATAGGTCAAAGACAGAAAAATGGAGGTGAAAGTAATGTTTCTATACAATAATATGGATTAATTAGAGAGCATTGCACAACATTTTAAGTGTCATTGACATATACGTGGCACATTTATTTTTCATCATAAGGTGTTTTGTCCATAAGCAACGTAATTTAATGGTAATACAAACCAAAGCATAAAGAAAAAAAAAAGTAGTGTTTTCACAAGGCACTTTAGGTAGAATTGATCTTCTAAATAATATTCATCAACCCTGCACCACTCAAATAATGGTTCTACTTCAATGATAAGTCTCTCTCTCTCTCTCTCTCTCTCACACACACAGTATTTTAATTTATTATTTGAATTAATAATTAATTCCTATAATACTTTTTTAAAAAAATCCTGTAATATTTAAATGTAGAGTTTTCAATATACTGGAGTGAGAAAAAAAGGCTGTTTTAAGCAGAGAAGTAATAAAGTGCTTGCTTTCATTTTTAAGTATGTAATTTCAGTGTGTTCTAGACCTAGTTATTAAAATCCTTTCCAATTTGGTAACTGAAAAGGTCAGAAAAAAAAAATGTGATAGGCCTAGACTTATTTCTAAGGGTAAGGAGGTATAAATAAAAAAAGCAAAACAAGTGACATGACAACAATGAAAAAGAAAACAAACACATTTTAAAAATCTATCCCAGGAGACATTTAGCTCCCAAGCTGAAAAATGAAAATTGGTTTATAAACTAGTAAAGTCAAATATTGATCAATTTTCTTTAAAATTCAGGATAATAAGCAGATTCTGCATAAAATTTTCAGGACAGTTCTGAAGAGACACAAATTCATCACATGAAAAATAGTCAAAAAGGGAACAATTTTCCCCCTCTAAAGCAATATTAAGTACTCATATGCTGACACAGAAATTAATAGATACATTCTTTATATTAGGAAGAATTTTTACATAAAGTTCATTTCCAAATGCATTCCTAAATTTCAATTGCTTCCTAATGTTTAAAGGTTTATCATTGATATTTTTGAAGCATCCACACTGCTCAAGATTTTTGCAAGATCAAAATAAGGATAATCCTTGCCATTTGAGATACTAGAATCTACGTGAATCACTATGACTGAAATGAATTATTTTACTAATTAATCCAACTAAAGTTATATTATGGATGAGTATACCATTTATGTGTAACTTGAAATTTTACTAATAAATAAAATAAATATATCTAACAAGTTAAACTTGCTTTCACCAAGAAAATTGTTTTCAGGTTATTAAATATTCTGCAATGTATTTAATAATAAATGTATTAATTCATAAATTTAAGCCATTAATAGTTCAGGTATCATTAGTTTTACTTACACAAATGCAATAATCACATAAAAATTTAAGTTTGTGTACGTGCTTACTTTGAAATATACTTGAGGTTTTAACATTACTTTCTAAATTTATTACTCAAATATCTTAATTAGTAAAGGAACTTAAGTAATTAATTAGTAAACAACATGAATTACTGGGATTCTTGTACTACAAAGTTTAAATTAAGGAATCACATTTTACAGTAAAAAATGCAGCTTCTACTTAAGTCACATAAAAATTACAAAAATTTATCACAAGAACAATACCAGAACATGTTTTATTACTCTATACAAACATATTTTAATATTTCCTTCATAATCCTAACATAAATGTTTAAATACTCAACATGCACTAGGAACATCTGGCTAAATGTGAAAAAAAATATTGATAAATAGATACTGCTTGAATAGCTTAAAGGTCAACAGAGCTCACCACAAAATTGATTGTGTTGCCTTAATGTTTGTTGATCAAATATCATGAACCAATCTATTACTGCCATTTACTTCAAAAAAATAGTAACAATTGCAGTTGTTTTATCATGTATAATTTTTAAAGTCACATAATAAAGCTACTTTAATGAAATTTTAAAAGGTCATTCATTACCTTGGGGGTAAGTAAGATTTGGAAATATTTTTAAAGACATTCATTTGGAGATAAGCAGATATCTTTGCCACTATAGTCAATTGAAGGATAATGTTTTCTATAAGTATTAAATAAATATTTAAATATTTATTTATTTAATGCATCACCATGTCTCAGTACATTACAGTGTTTACTATGCTTCTTAATATAGAGAAAAATCTGATAAATCAAGATTCAATTCACCTAAAGACTAACATATTCTAAGTTATGGACTAATTTTTGAGAACAAGTTCCTCATTCATTTTCTTATGTCAAGCCACACAAGAGTTTGTACTGAAGGTCACAGAATATAGCTGAATCGATATGAAAAACAACAACAACAATGTACTTGAAGATGTAATGTCAAATTAATTGGTCAATACCTAGTTTTCTTTGAATAATGCTAATTTTAAAGCGTTCCAGAAGATGTGCCAAGAAGATCCAATTCTTGATGTATAATCCAAATCACCCCAGTGCATCTCTTGTTTATTGCAAAACTAATAAGCTACAGCATTATTATACTTGAGTCTGAACCACAAAAATAGTGAAGCTCAAATCAAATTTTCTGTTCAAATTGTGTGAAAGGTTAAGGCTACAAATGCAAAAGATGCAAGGCGATTAGTATAATGAGTACCTTATTTACAATAAAAGCAATGTTGCAAGTATAAAATAAATTTCTCATCTCTGTATATTAAAATTTCCATTCATATCAGTCCTGAGTTTCTATAAATGTTAGTTTACTGCTGGATTAAAGAAATATTCAGGGAATTCCCTGGCACTCCAGTGGTTAGAACTTGGCAATTTTACTGCCATGGCCTGGGTTCAATCTCTGGTCGGAGAACTAAGATCCCGCAAGCTGCACAGTGCAGCCAAAAAAAAAAGAAATATTCATTTCCAAATTGACAATCAAAATCATAGTGTTGGCTTTATTGGAGAGACTAAAACCTAGAAATTAAAAGGAAACATTTTCACTAATATGCAATTACCATTCTCTACATTAATAGGATTTTGGTTAACCAAACTCATGCTGAGCCATACCAAATGGCTTATTTTCCTTTTTAGCCTAGAGTTGTATATATTTTTAAGTTTCTGAAGTTAACACATTTTTCCTATTTATTACAAAATATTTCTAATCCATAAACTATTGGCTGTATTTTCTGCCTTTTTATTTAGGGGATATCTTTGGGACCACAGCTTAGAGCTGTATGTCTTTTAAAATTCCTGAAATTAACTCATTTTTCCTATTCATTACAAAATCTTTCTAATCCATAATCTATTGGTTTTCTGGCCTTTTATTTAGGGGATATGTTTGGGACCAGTGTAACAGATAGTACTTTCAAATGTCATTTTCTTTTTTATGTTGACAGTGTTTGTACTTCAAAGAGCACAGAGGTACAACTTAAATTTTTTCTAGAATAAAATAAATTCACAGGCCAAGGACCAGAGCCCTTAGAAAGTCATTTGATTCAATATTCTTAGTATACATATGAAGAAATGAGGTCAAAAGAAATGAAATGACTTAAAAAGTACAAACTTGCAACTAGAAGATGAACAAGTTCTGGAGATCCAAGGCATAGCATACTGGTTACAGTCAAAAATACTATATGACATACTTCAAAATTGCTGAGACTAGCTCATAAATCTTCTCACCTCAAAAAGAAATAAAATTATGTGACATGATAGAGCTGTTAGCTAAAGCTACAATGGTAATCACATTGCAATATATAAATGTATCAAATCAACATGTTGCACACTTTAAACTTACACAATGTTATACATCAATTATATCTCAATAAAAAATAAAAATAAATTTAAAAAATAAGAGGAAATGAAATTACTTATCTATGATCCACACAACAAATGAAAGGAAGAAGTAGAATTAGAATTCACATTTTCTCTACCAAAGAACTCACACACTATGAAATGTTTTACTGATGGTTTATTGACCATTTCGAAGAGATGGAAACAATATGTGTATCCGAACCTATTTGCCCAAGATAAACATTTACTGCAGGGAGTATCAAAAAATCAGTGCTTTTAAAATATATTTTGGGGAAATGCCAATTTAGATGAATATTAAATGTAATTTACATTTTCCTGTACACACCAATTGACAAGGGCAAACAAGAGAAGAGCATACTTTACGAATCAAAATCTTGATTTGGCAAATCGAAAAAAAGATAATTCCTAATAAAAATTGTAATTTGTAATTTAGCTTGGTCCTGGAGTGTTATTCCTCCTTTCCTTAAAGATTTAAGTCAAAAAGTTCCATCTCAAAATCTGACCTTAATGTTTTAAATGGTTCAGAAGCATAGGGAGTGAATCTAGCCAATCATAATAGTTCCTTTTGACAGTTACAATTAAGAGAAGAAAAAATCTGAGATGTACAGGGCCAGATACCTTAGAGAATAGGACTCCTGTGAACACAGATATTTTGGCTTCACTTAATCACTTTGTAAAACTGTTCTAAGCAGCACAAATGCTAATTCCAAATACTTCTGGTTTAGTTTGGTTATTTAAGGGAGAAGATCCTTCCTTTAAGAATTGTGCTGCAAATTCCCTGACAGTCCAGTGGTTAGGACTCCAGGCTTTCGCTGATGAAGGCCTCGGTTCCATCCCTGGTCAGGAACTAAGATCCTGCAAGCTGTGCAGTGCTTCTAAAAAAAAAAACAAAAACAAGCAAACAAACAAAAAAAACCCAACCAAACAAACAAAAACACACACACAAAAAAACTATAAAATAAAATAAAAAGAGTTGAGCCCACTCCCCCAACTTCAAAACAAACAAACAAACAAACCTCAAAGAAACTGAAACATGAAGGATTCTGAACTTTTCAAGAAAGCAAAAGTTGGAATATAAATGTTTTTACAGTTCATTGAAAGGACCTACCAAGGCCCTAGTTACATTATTCTGGGAGGTGTATAAAGCTGTTCTGAAAATAACACAAATTTAAATGATCTTGAGAAATTCCAAAAACAAAAGCCTGAGGGCTGGATCCATTGTCTTTTCATTTGGCAAAGAAAATACTAAAAAATCAATATTTATGAAATCTGCCTCTAAGCTATCCAAAATGTTTGAAACAATTGTAGCTCTCAAATATTTCACACCTTTTAATACTCAATCTGTTATTGAGTGAATGAATTCTAAATTAAGACCATTTTAAAATAGGACTTGATGGTGTATCTGGTCTTTGGGTCCATAGAGAAATTGATTTTTGAAGCATTTTCCTTTGCCTGATTTAATGCAAAGTACATACCTCCAAAGTAATAGTGTACAATTTTCACACTACTAAAGGATTTAAGTTTTAAAATCTCTTTGTGAAATTTAATATGATTTTCTTTTAATCAGTTTATCCAATTTTAGAAGCTTTGACTGGCTTGTCAATGACCATGAGTTGTGCACACAGAAAAATAACACAGATAAACCTTAAGTAAATCTAGAGATATGTGCTAAATGTACATGTACTAGTTTTATTAATATAATGAAACTTTCTTTTAAAAATAAGTTACTTTTTAGATTAAAAAACTTTTGAATATATTCCCTCACATTTTCACCAAACTGTTTGCTCTATAACAAACGAATTAAAAAATCTGCTGTAGTAGGAAGAAAACAGTAGGTAATTAAAGTCTCTGTATGGCATAAGTGGACATGATATCAGGGAATGGCTTTTACTAAAACACTTCAGATTATTATTTCATTAATGGAAATCAACTTTGTGAATTCCAGAGTATTTTATCCTTCCGCATGAATATATGCATTGCTAAAAATATTAGGCTCTGCATACCATTTAAAGTACAATTTAGAGACAAAGATGTTTCATTGGAGAAACATTTATATTTATAATATGTGCACATCTATATTTATATTATAAACATATTCTGTATATTCCTTATGTATAATATATGTGTAGTATATGAAATAGGAAACCAGGAAAGGAAATAGTTCATATAATAACCATTTGAAAAATACCTGATTTAATTCTATTTTGGGCAGAGGTTGATACATTTTTGTACACAGGAGCATAATTTTTAAAAATCCATGAGAACTAATTTCAATAACATTCTATCTTTCACTATCAGTAAATATTATATGGCTCTCCAAAGCAATGTTCTATTAATTTCACTTTAAAATTCTCTGAAAAATGAGAAAGATAGTGAACACTATTTATTGATAGTATTTTTTCTCCCAATGCATCAATTTAGAGAGATGTATCTGGATGTACTACTTAGAAAATTCCAAGTAAATTGGTTATTCTATGATGTATCTCTTAATATTTACATATCACATATTTAAGTAGATAAAATGACTGAAAGAAAAAGTATGGTGTTAGAAGGGCAATCTGACTTGATGATTCTCTTTATGAATATGTTTTCATTTTCTCATATGCTACGTTAGTGTCTAGGAAGTTGTGATTTCTTGTAATCACAGTGAATCAATACCAGTTTAAATCACAGTACCAAGTTGGTATTTTTATATAATTGGAGACTTTTCATTTATTTTCTATTTTATAGTCTTTCTCTCTAATGTATATTTTGCTGGGACTTTGTGCCAGTGTACAGAACACAAGCTTTGGCAGAAATTTTCATTCTTGGAACTAACTGGCTATTCATGTGTTGTATTTTAACATTTGGGGAAAGGAGTTAACCTTGAAACAATAGGCCATTTCTAAAAAATAGTCTCAAGCTAGTTTTATTTTTTCAACTATTTGGGACATTATATTGAAGAAAAAATGAAAAGTAAATGTATTGGAAGACCTATTTTTCCATTAGGACAGTTAAAAGAATGAAATAAAATCCACATTTATGTTTGCTTGATATCAAAAGAAGTATGATCATTCTTTTTATTTTAGATTTAAATTATTTTAAAATCTAGTGCTTAATGACACTAGCCATATATAATTATTATCCATAAAATTATTTAGTTTTATATTTCAAATGTCAATGGATAAACTTGACACATGGACATCTGGCTATAGATTTTAGGAATAAACAAGAAGAGACATTTTCCATGTGGTGTAACATTGGGTATCTACTGTGGAGAACCAATCTCCTTTGGTGATATGTTGATAAGTATTTTACAAATAAAAGAATAAAGAGTAAAAGGCAGTGCCACAAACATGAAGAAGAAATGAAAAGTAGAAGTAAGCTATTTCAAACTGAATTAAATAAAAGTTTATATGCACAGGAAGAGAAGGAGGAGTATGAACGACTTATGCTACCAGTCTGACAGATGAACTGACTGTATAGGACATGTTAAAAGGTTTTTTTGAATAAACCAAATGCTATCTGCCTTAGAAATCATCTTCACTTCATGATTAGAAGACACAGATTCAAGGTAATAGCTCTTTGAATACACAAAATATAAATATTATATTTTGGTATTTGCAAAAGAAAAGCATATCAGTTAGAGATAAAATATTGCCTAAGATCTACTTTTTACATAATAAGAAAGAAAATATAGATCTTTCACATAGTATAAATTTGATACTTTACTTGCTTGAGTTCTTAAGTATTAATCTCTCCCTTTACTTAGCTAAGTTGCTTCAAACATAGAATGATAATATTTCTGCTAGCCAGGCTGGGGAAATGATACACAAATTGTATCAAATATGCAGATTAGTATTGCTAAGAATCTGAAATTTGGCCTAAGAGAATCTAAAGCATGACCAACCAAGACGTTTATTTAAAATGTATGTCACTTCTATCTGGTCCTCCAGTGCTCACTGCACTCAGATGAAACATTATGACACAAGGATTTGTAAGAAGGGACAATTAAAATGTTCTAGGCAGGTCCTTGAATCCCCTGATCCCTAAGTAGTAATATTTTCTTATTCTGTTTCTACATTTGTACTGGATCAGGCAGGGAAGAAACCAGTGTTAACTCAGTTTGCATAGTTACAACTCACTGAAAAAATTCTAAAAGTGATTCTACATGTTTTTGTTTAAATAGAATTAAATTCAATTTTATTTCTTTAAATTAAATTTAAGGACTACATGTAGTTTTGTTTGTAAAAATTGAAGGGGAAATTTTGTAATTAAATTAAATAACCAAACCACAATGTATGTTTCCAAAAACAAAATAATCTGATCTTTACCCTGTAATTTGAAACATTACACCTGGATTTCAAGTGCCAAGGGAAAGATAAAAATACTCATTTTTAAAATAATGAATACTACTTGATTTAAATAAGACCTAAGAATATTGTTTTTTCTTACTAGAAGAAATTTTTGGATTTTTATTTTTTAGAATATATATTATCCTTTAGGTTAATGAAGATAAAAGAAGAATTTGATATATGGTTTTGAAATAAATATGCATGAATTTCTAATCCTATGTTTTTAAACTTTACTTCCTATAAATAGTTAACTGAATAACATCAAAAAGAACCAAACCTAGTGCATCATTACATATTTTCAGCAAAAAAACATATATGGTTATCAATAAACTCTGAATACTATCACAAAACTCTCATTTTGAAAAATAGGAACTTTCAGGAATGGACACAAAACATTCCCAGCTATCAATTGGCTCTTTAGTTCAAATAATTTAAATGAGATACATTAGAAGGAAGATATAGGATAGCCTCATCCACCAGAGGGCAGACAGCAGAAGCAAGAAGAACTACAATCCTGCAGCCTGTGGAACAAAAAACACATTCACAGAAAGATAGACAAGATGAAAAGGCAGAGGGCTATGTACCAGATGAAGGAACAAGATAAAACCCAAGAAAAACAACTAAATGAAGTGGAGATAGGCAACCTTCCAGAAAAAGAATTCAGAATAATGATAGGGAAGATGATCCAGTACCTCGGAAAATGAATGGAGGCAAAGATCAAGAAGATACAAGAAATGTTTAGCAAACACCTAGAAGAATTAAAGAATTAAAGAACAAACAAACAGAGATGAACAATACAATAACTGAAATGAAGAAAACAATAGCAGAATAACTGAGGAAGAAGAACGGATAAGTGACCTGGAAGACAGCATGCTGGAATTCACTACTACAGAAAAGAATAAAGAAAAAAGAATGAAAAGAAATGAAGACAGCCTAAGAGACCTCTGGGACAACAATAAAATGCAGCAACATTCACATTACAGAGGTCCCAGAAGGAGAAGAGAGAGAGAAAGGACCTGAGAAAATACTTGAAGAGATTATAGTCGAAAACTTCCCTAACATGGGAAAGGAAATAGCCACCCAAGGCCAGGAAGCACAGTCTCATACAGGATAAATCCAAGGAGAAACATGGCAAGACACATAGTAATCAGATTGGCAGAAATTAAAGACAAAGAAAAATTATTGAAATCAGCAAGGGAAAAATGACAAATAACATACAAGGGAACTCCCATAAGGTTAACAGCTGATTTCTCCGCAGAAACTCTACAAGCCAGAAAGGAGTGGCATGATATACTTAAAGTGATGAAAGGGAAGAACCTACAACCAAGATTACTCTACTCAGCAAGGATCTCATTCAGATTCAATGGAGAAATCAAAAGCTTTACAAACAAGCAAAAGCTAGAAGAATTCAGCACCACCAAACCAGCTCTACAACAAATGCTAAAGGAACTTCTCTAAGTGGGAAACACAAGAGAAGAAAAGGACCTACAAAAACAAACCCAAAACAATTAAGAAAATGGTCATAGGAACATACGTATCAATAATTACCTTAAACATGAATGGATTAAATGCTCCAACCAAAAGACACAGGCTTGCTGAATGGATACAAAAAGAAGACCCATATATGTGCTGTCTACAAGAGACTCACTTCAGACCTAGAGACACATACAGACTGAAAGTGAGGGGATGGAAAAAGACATTCCATGCAAATGGAAATCAAAAGAAAGCTGGAGTAGCAATACTCATATCAGATAAAATAGACTTTAAAATAAAGAATGTTACAAGAGACAAGGAAGGACACTACATAATGATCAAGAGATCAATCCAAGAAGAAGATATAACAATTATAAATGTGTATGCACCCAACATAGGAGCACCTCAATACATAAGGCAACTGCTAACAGTTATAAAAGAGGAAATCGACAGTAACACAATAATAGTGGGGGACTTTAACACCTCACTTACACCCATGGACAGCTCATGAAAATAAATAGGGAAACAGAAGCTTTATATGGCACAACAGACCAGATAGATTTAATTGATATTTATAGGACATTCCATCCAAAAACAGCAGATTACACTTTCTTCTCAAGTGTGCATGGGACATCTTGGGTCACAAATCAAGCCTCAGTAAATTTAAGAAAATTGAATTCATATCAAGCATCTTTTCCAACCACAACACTATGAGATTAGAAATGAATTACAGGGAAAAAAACATTAAAAAACAAACACATGGAGGATCAACAATACATTACTAAATAACCAAGAGATCACTGAAGAAATCAAAAAATTCCTAGCGACAAATGACAATGAAAACATGTTGATCAAAAACCTATAGTATGCAGCAAAAGCAGTTCTAAGAGGGAAGTTTATAGCTATACAAGCCTACCTTAAGAAACAAGAAAAATCTCAAATAAACAATCTAACAAAAAAAAAAGAAAGAAAATGTAATTCAAAATTAATTATATAATCTAAATCAAGGCTTTTAGGAGTCATAAATATATAATAGAATGTAGTACTACTACTAATAAATGTGTTGCCACTAAACCTAAAAATATTAATACGTATGTGTGACTTCTTGACAAAAAAATGTCTCAAAGAACAAATCTTTACACAGGTGAAACTATTTTCAGGCCATGTATAATACAAATCCGAACATATCCTGTGGTAAAACAATGCAATGCATTTAGGGGCATATAGTAATTTAGTAATAAATTCTCTCACAATATTTTTGGTCAAAATTTTTTTTTCAGGCTAATGTGCTATGGTATATTTAGCAAAAGATTGCACAAAAATAACCTAGAATAGTGTCTGGCATCATTAAGCATTTGGCAAATATTTGTTGAGTGAATGAAAACATGTTGAATGTTTGAGTGTCAATATGTCACAGTCACCCTGTAACACTAATTCCAGATCAGTGAAAAATAACGAAACCAAATCTAAGGATGAAAGAAAAAAGTCTATAATGTATACCTGTATCAAAACCATTTCTCACCCTCTTGGGGCAAATTTTCTAAATGGTCTTTTTGTCAGACTTTTGTATAACCTATTTCTGTTATAAAGAACATCCTTCTGCATCACTGCCTTGGTTTGCCAGGTCATGAGTTCTCCACCAATAAGAACTTCTGGAACCCTACATTTTTCATGATTTTTAATCTTAAAAGAAGAAAGAATACTTTTTGCCTACTCTGTTTTGTTTAGGCAGAACTTCCAAATCTAAAATACCAAATAAAGCATCTCTGACATTCATTAGACCAAAAAATATTTATCATTTATTATGTTGTAGGACTTGCTGTATATTGAGAATACTTTGGTGAAAAAAAAAAGAACATGGTCTCAGATCACCTGGCACTTTTATTCTATTTAAAAATATATATATCTATTGGAAGACATGCTAATGTACAGGTTTCTGTTTAGCATTTTTCAGCAGTTTTGTCCTGTCTTTGGTATGTTGTCTAAATGGCTTAACCTCAGTGAGTCACTTTAAAATGGGAAAATTAGGTGTCATTTTCCTACAGGTCATTGATCCAAATTATCTGTATATAAGTACAGGTACAGATCATAGAACATCAGGTCAATAGAAGAGTACATTCAAATTTCACTTGATTTGCAGGTACTTGCAATCACTTTACAAGCCTTAATTTTAAGAATGTAAATATTTTAAGTACTATTTCAAATGGAAGAATGCCTTCTTTGGTTTTCAAAGGACATTTAAATCATAGACTGTCTCAGAAACAATTATTCAAAAATAGTTTATAAGGCAATAGAGAAATGTCTAAAAGATGCTGTAGGTAGTATAATAAAATAGAAAAATAAATTTCATTCTGTTGACCAAATGGTTGGGGTGGATTCCATTTTATGACTTTTGAATTTGATAGCATTTTTAAAGAATCTAAATTTGACTATTGAGTAGAAAGAACACTGACCCAGTTTTCAAATACCTATGACTACACTCCTTACTTGGTATGTAACCTCTGCTGACTTAAAGTACTTTGCCAGGTCGATATATGTTTATAGTTCAAACAATTAAGATAAGAGTTCACCATCTTATATTTTCATAAACTAGTGTTAATTAGGACCAAATTCAGAATGGAAATTCATGACTATAATACTTGCTATCACTTCTATATGCTGCATTTCTGTGGCATGCAGGAGTACAAATGAAATGTTTATTACACAGCAAGAAAACTAAGTCATTTTTCTAGTTTCCATTGACATAGCAATCAAGGAAGTCACTTGGTCTTTATCATTAATGTATAATCCCAAATTAATATTTAATACTGCATAAGATGTATCATTACTGGTCACATTTATAAGACAGATTTAAGAGAGGAAATTGTATACCTCAAATACTATTATAAATGTTGACACCTCTATAAATATTCAACATAATTATAATTCTATATGGGTCATTCTCTAAGTATGTCATGGAACTTGTAATAGAGGGACAGAAGACAATAACAAAAACAAAGGTACAGAAATAAAAGAAGGAAGACATATAAATGCCACAAATATTGTATTGTTTAGTATGCCATTATATATCTCATAATATTATATATGTATATATATGAAATTTTGCTTTGTTTTTAGATCATCTCAGTTTTGCACTGTAGTGCTTGAAGACCATTGCTATACTCTTTGTCAGGGTGGATTCATCTTTGTTCTTACAGGAAGTCTTTATTGTAGATGTTAAAGAACTCAGAAAATGAGTGATTAAAGCTGCCTAAGTTTACAAAGTTGGTAATATTTGGACTCAATCTGATCCTGATGCTTATATTCTTTCTTTTGATAAATGTTTTGTTTTGATAAAAGTCTGTACATGAATCAATATGCTCAGAAAACATTCATCCTGGATGTAATATATGCATATTTATATATCATGCTATCTAATCTATGTATACATATCCATAAATAGATAATATTAACATATAATACAATGCACACATTCATGTGTACTAAAATATCATTTTTAACAGTTCTTCAGTTTTCATATCAGTTCTATGAGTACTCTCAGATTCATAAAAATATTATGATATAATTAGCAGATGAAACTTTAATACCCATTTGAATGATTACTGATCACCTTCCTGTTTCCTTTATTTTGAGAATTTTAAAATCATTGAATTTAGCCCAAGAAGAATTTGACATGATTAAAAGGAAAATTTTGCTTTTCATCTCTCTAGTAAAGTATTTTGTGATCCTCAAACTAATACTGTTAAATAGTTGACCATAAACAAAGTAGAATGCCAGAAATTTGTGGCTCTTCATTAAATTAATTGCAATTAATCAAGTTTTTTTGCTTTCCTTATCATGAAGGCTTTTCTATGTTACATTTAGCCTAACAAAGTTTTGAGAATGTGCTTTCTTAGTAAACATATTTTCTTCCCTTGTGACACAAAGAATTGATGGAATCTAAGATAAAACTTTACCTTCATTCTCACCAGAACTCAAATGGTAAATGATTGGAAGGTATTTTAAGTTTTTCCATTTAAATACTGGTTCTCTAATTTGTCTGCACATTTAATCAACTGGATAACTTTGCAAAACTAGCATTTCCAGGCTCTATTCCCAGAGTAAATGATAATATTGGCCTGGAGTGGGACATGGCATCAATATATTTTGCCTTTTTTTTAACCGTGGTAAAGTATATATAACATAAAAATGTACTAAAAAAGAATTTCCATTTACAAGATCCACAGGTGATGCATCTGGACATGAAAATTTGAGATGCATTCATTTTAGCTACTCTAAAAATCATTCATATGTACTTTAAAACTTTGTATCTCTGATTAAAGGCTGATGCTGCTGTCAGGTAGCAGTCAAGTAGCTGTGAAGGATATACACAAAGTGCAAACAAACTTTTTAGATATTAGAGGATTAAATGTATTGTGTTGACTTTTCATCAAAATTTCAGTTTGGCTATGTAAATGCAGTGCTAAATTGTAGTGACGTCTACCATAATTAGATGTCCCACTTTGATATGGCAAATATTTTAACATTAATAAATTAAAAACTGTCTTGACAGGCCTCTACTTAATCACTTCATTGGTCAAACAAATTCATTTTTCTTTCCATGAATAAAACATACTGACTTGTTGACCTCAGTAAGCTGTATGTCCCCAATTAGGATGCTACTTTATAGTATAGTATGTCCATTTACTTTTTTGCTGCCAAAATGTGTTTTATGCTTAGGAAAAGTTAGATATGTGTTCATAGACATGTTAATATCAGCTGCATTTGCTATTAAATTTATTTAATTTAATTAAAATCTTATGTTAACTAGTAAAATATGAATACAAAATAATTGTTTCAAAGATTAAACTGAGCTTTTCAGAAAGACTTGTTAATGGCAAGATGCACCAAGGCTTGTCATAGAATTACGTCTGAGCAGGATAACAGCAGAAGATTCAGGAAAAGTACCATAAAATTCCAGAAGCATTCCATATTCAGAAAGCTTTTTAAGAATGTTTAAATACACACTATTTTATGGGACCCAAAACTGGCAATTACAGACTATGTATTATGGGTGTGGTTTTTGTAATAAGATGGTGCATGACTCTAACCAGTGAACATACAGCTAAAGAAAAGACAAAGACATCAAATAATAGAAGATAAATGTGAACTTATTTGTTCCAACTATTTATGAATCACATATATTTAAGGTACATATGCATTTTAAAATAATTTACCCCTTCATCTGATTTCTTTGGTAAAGCATCCTACAACTGGTTCTAATTGTATCTGTTAATAGGTTTCCTATTAGAATTGAATAGGGTTATGTTCTTATAAATAAGAGTCTTCTAACCAAAAGTTTGTTAATCTTATCAATAAAATTTAATTTTAATTTCTGGTCTTTGTGGTTTAATTCTTGGTGGGTGTGCATGAATGTATGTGTATGGTAAGAAAGTTTTCCCAGTGATCTGTGATGGACACAATTCAATAAACTTTTATATTTGCCATTTCAGGAACTCTATAATAAATAAGTCATTCATTCAATGTGAGATGAAATAATAATTTTTTAAATTACACAATTATACATTTTCAATTTTAAAAAAACCTATAATATACTTTTGTTTGTTACACATACTATGTGTCAAGAACCCTTTTTGTATTTATTTTGTTCCTTCAACAACTGTCTAAGTTTGTAAATATTACTATTTCATTCCTACTTAATGGATGAGGAAACTGAGTTTCAGATAAGAAGATAAGGGGCAGATATGAGATTGAAATAAAGGGGTTTCTGACTTTTGAGACCTTTGTGGGCTTAATCACTGCATGAAAATATTTCTTCAGAATGTTCCCTGACAGAATGGGCAGAACACAAGGCAAGCTCTCATGTAAGATTCAAAAACAATTTTGAGACTGGTTTTTAACCCAAGTGTTATCATTATACTTTTGTGTAACTTTGTGCAAATAACCTATCCTTCTGCCTCAATTCCAGATCTGTGTGGTGGAATGTTTGTGTATATTATTTTAAATATTCACTTTAGAATTGAAAGATTTCTTGTACTCTTATATTAGGGACTAATTTTTGAATTAGCAGGTTGACCAGAGACTCATTTTCTCCTTATTCTCTTGGTTGGTATCCCTTCTTGTTCTTCTCACTCACATGAGAATATACCCCTGATAATGCTATGAAGTCAAACAAAAAAATTCAATTTAATAGTCAATTAAAATTTGTGGTAGAGAAGATTGAAGTTATTTATTATATTAGAAGTTAATCAGAGAGTGTTTGTGCTTTTCAAATATCTGCTTTGCCCTGGTTTTATTTAGTTGACTATAATTGCCTGTTCATACTGTCTATACATGAAATGTCTAAGTATGATACCTGTGCTATTTGCTAAGATTTTTCTCTAAAAGTAACATTCTACATGCTACTTGTAGGGTAATGATTATAGTCCATCATGAATGAGCAACAAATTCAAAGTATGGCTATGTTGATCTTCCTGTTCTGTACTAATTTAGTTAGGAGATGAATGTCAAACATTTATTTGTTTAACTTGGCAAATAGAAGTAAAGACTTACGTTTCATTTGAAGAGGATCTTAGAAAAGTCCTATATTCTACATCACATTCAAGTGGTACCTATCTGAAGAATGTCAAAGCCATCTGCAAATGAGCAGATTTACTTATGTGAGTCATTCTAAAATGATCTGAATATCTGTTACTATATATTTTAAAGTATAATGCTTTTGCCAGCTAATGAACAATAAAATTCAGGCTATAAGACATTAGTGAAAATGAATTACCTAAGCCAATACTTACATATATTTACATGTATTAAATACAATATAACAATACTTACATATATTATAAGAATTTTACCTTTCAAAATTCTCAAATTGGGAATGGTTAAATCCTGCTCTCTATTTCCCAACTTTTTTTGTCTGTGTGTTCATTCTCTTTAGTTCTCATTTTAAAAGATAATGGAAATTACATATAATCAATTCAGGACAATTTTATTTAATATTCTAGTTTGTATGTGCTCACTCCTGGGTCTATTTAATCTGGAAAAAAAAGCCACATTATTTGCACACTACATAGGAAAGAGGAGAGGCTAAAACTGATCTAGAGTCAAATACTGGGTGATATTCAGGAAGTAATAAGTATTCTTGTTCTTTCTTTTGTTAATTCTGCCTCATAATCCCTTGAAAATGACTTTCTAAGATTAAAAATCTAGGTGTTATTAAGTAATTATACAGAATTTAAAATTTGACTTGGCTTTGGTGAAATGTTAAGCCATGAAAAAAAATAATATGAGGTTAAATTAAGAACTTCACTGAAGTTGGAGGCATTTGATGACATGTTTAATTCATTCAGGATTATCATGGAATCAAAGTGTAGGGGCAAAATAATAATTTTCTTAATCCAGTCTGCTACCTCATTGCAAGACTGAATTTTAGTTATCTGTGTTACTCTTAATTATTCTCAAGAGAGATGACTCCACAATTTCCCAGAGACTTTATCCAATGGCCTATCTTACTCTAAAGAAGCAGTTCTTTAGAGCTAGTACAATATCTAAATTTAATTCAAAGGTTTTTTCTATATTTAGTGAAAATAAAGAACTGTTGATCTTCAAATACTCTGTTTTCACTAAATATTTAAATACTTGAAAACAATTTTAAAATCACTTTTCAACCTTTCCTTCTCCCAATTCCTTTATACTTTTCTCATGGGTTATGTTTTCTTCCCCTGATTGGTTGTTTTGTTCTACTCTGAATACTTTCGTTGTTGTTATTGTTGTTGTTGTTGTTGTTGTTTTAAACAATCCTCATAACTCATGGTGCCCCAAACCCTAACAGTGGTAAAGGAATGATATCAAAGTTCTTCTGTTCCATGTACACTGTTACTTATAAGATTTATACTTTTCTAAATTGATCCAACGTGTGTGATCCTACTTCTTTGTTGCAAATTTAACTTTGGGCCTCATTAAAATCTGCACTGTAATTTGGTGATATTTAAATCTTTTTACCAAAAAAATTGTTCATTTTATCACATAATGAAAAGAAAATAGATTTATTACTCATGACTGGTGGATCAGTAAACTACATTGGCTGCTGTCCCTTATGCTATGCTTACAAAAAACTAAACAAATAAAAATCCCCCTTAATTCTATCAGCTCTAACTTCAAGTTTTTCTTCAGTTATCTAAGTTTTTCTGAATAGTCTTTAAATTAAGGTTGCCCTTAATGATAAGCACTTTGAGTGACTGTATCCAAGATCTGAATATTACACCTTTCATCTTTGAATTCTCTAACATGTTAGTTAATAAATTTACTACTAAAACATTGATTTCTTTAGGATGCATGTTATCCAACTTTATAAAGTGGCTTCCAAACAATTCTTTCATTGATACGCCATAAAGCTAAATCTCAATCATACTTGGCATGAACTATTGAAATCTATGTTGGCATTAATTTGTATTTTGAATCATTTTAAAGCAATTTGTGGTATTTAAAAATATGAAATCTCACAAATTTAAGAGATCATTGGAAGAATGGTTTAAAAAGTTAACATTTAACATTATTTAACAATGTTAAAATCGAGACTTGTATGTACTTGAGAATCTAAAGGGAAAAACATATTAGCCCGTCATAATAAAAGCAAAAAAATTAAATGAAAAAACTAGCTATCACAGCATTGTAATTAAGCATGATTATCAAGTAGAAATGACTTTAAAAGTAATATTTTATACTCCATACTCTTATATTATATCCTATAATTTATAATACTTTTTGGTTTACTGTTTTCAAAAAGTCTTTAGTATTCCAAAGTTTGTGACTAAAGTGTTCTCTTCGAATCATTTTGCTTTAAATATCTCTAATGCATAAGCAGATGCAAAGAAAAGAAGGAGGAGGCAGGAGGAAGACAGGGAAGGAGGAAAAGAGAGTTGAAATTTCTATGTTGACATATTTTTACACACCTAAACCTGAACTCTCAAGAAATTCACAAAATGTCTGTTTAAAATGCTTCGAGGAATGATTACTTAAATAGCATGTGTCTTTAAAAGTAGATAAAAAGACTTTTAGCATACTTTTTAATTTTAAACTCAGGTTTTTTTTCATACTCTTACAAATATATGTTTTTAAACTATAATGGTTTTAGTACTAGGTGATTTGATCAACAGCTACTCAGAAAAGCTGCACTTTTTTTAAAAATCATCATATGGAGGAAGACCCCATGGCTCTGATTCAGTATGTAGTCTGTCTATACTCTTCCAGATTGAGGTTACACACTGTTGTCGTTTTAAGCTCTGGTCTCTTATTTCAATATAATATAAATGGTCACAATCCAAGGTGATCACTAGGACAGCACAGAGCTAAATTATTTTTATTATTGCTGCACACTCAGTGTTATTACCTTCAGAGATGTAATCCTAGAGACACTCCTCTTTCCTTCTTCATTTTTATGACAGTTTATAACCTCATTTTAATTATGTAAATGCCATTAATCCACAATGGCACTTAAGAAGCCCAAATGAAGTCTGAGTTATATATTTATGCACAGTCTCACATTCATTGAAAGGCCAGGTTTCTCCTGTGTGTTTCTTTAACAGAAAAATACCCAAAAAAAAAAAATCCCATGTATGTCTACGTGCCATGTCATGACATATATGCTCAAGTGCATCAGATTTCCCTTAATGAATGCTTGATGCATAATTCACTTTTTAAATTTAAATACAACAAAATCATCAGTTCCCTTAACTAATACTGCATTGAGTAAAAGCAACAGCACACAGGTACCTTTTTTTGTTTTTGTTACAGTGTGTGTCATGTTTTCTAAAGTATGCGCTCATATAATTTTTAACACAATGTAAAGAATCTTTCAGGTTATGATTTGACTTGTCATTAGAGTAGGATTATGGAAAGGATGATATGTGGATTAAGTTCTTTGACTGAATAATGAGAAGTAATATATGACCTCTAAATTTCCTTACAAGACTGAATTTTTATAAACTCTAAAATATTGCCTTTTGCTTATGTCTGTCTGACTACCCATCAGATTATGTTCAAACAATGCAGACTGCCTTTTAGGCAGAGCCCAACTTTCTATTCAATCTTAGCTTCCATTACTCATCAGTCATTCCCTTATTGTTTCCAGTACACCTAAATCATACTTCCATCCTATCTGTTACCTGTACCTGTAATTGTGTTACCTTTCTCATCCATCTTTCTGCAAGCTGTACTTTAATCGAGGCTTATAACAGCATCCTTTCCCATCTTCCAGTTCTTTCAGACTAATTCTAAGTTACAATTGTTTTCTTACATGACCACTATATGTGTACAAGAATCATATGTATTACACACCACCTATGAAAATTTCTACACTCTTGCAGGATTTCTGTTTCCATTTAAATCTGTGGACCATCCCATGTGAGAAATCTCTTCTGCTTCTCTAAAAGCCTCAAAGGCAATAATAGCACATTGCCAGAGCAAATGATACAATTAACAAAGCCAGTGAAATTAATTAATGAGCAGATGTTAAGTTTAAAGAGAGAAGGGAGGACACACATGGACAATTAGCAAATTAATTATAGTAATATTTATGCTTCTATCATTAAGGTCAATTATGCATTTATTTTAAGTAAGGTGATTTATCCTTCATTATCAGTATTTGACTTTCCAAACTTACATTTACTTTTCAAATATATTGATTTTCTGAGTAGGGATTCACCCAAGAGATTCACTACAAAATTTTACTGACACTTGTAGAAAAGGTATGAAATTTTACCAAAATGATTATGTGATTATCTTTAAGTAGAATTGTCAAGAGAATTGTGACTTACTTTTTTGCTAACTACCCATTCCTACTGTTGATGTCGATCTTGAGCCATTATATAAAACATATATACATACACTGTATTTGTCTCTTTATTTTTTAAATGTGATTTATATATTTAAGGTTACTTAGTGCCTCATTAATAACAGCACTATGAATTTTTCAAAGTCCGTCTTTGAAAATTCTCATCTAAAACTCCCATGTTTTCATCCCATGTTGTTTCAGCCATATTGTTCCCCATGTTTATTGGTAACAAGGTCAAATGCTTACTTTTACTCAACACTTATGTTTGGGGGTTTGAACTGGCTTTGTGCCCAATCTTATATTCAGGCACTCTGTGCAAGTTAAATACAATTACAGATACTAAACAGCAATATATTAACAACCCGAATAAAACTTTTGCTGCAACACACACTCAAGTTTGATGACTACCCGCTCTTTGATGAGAAAACATCAGGGGAAAAGTTCAGACACAAATTATTTTAGAATTAAAAAGAGAAGACAAAGTCTCAAATAGCAGACATTGTAACCAGATAAAATGACTTATAATATTATTTTTTATAGGTGACAGTTGAGGCTTATATCAAAGTTCACAGTATTCAGGTTTTCTTTATTAAATATTCCTACACACAGCTAGTTCATACTCACAGACAGACAACAATAAACCTGAACAATGCAATTGAAAAAAAATCCCTGTGTATATACCCATGCTATGCGTGAGTTACCCTGTGATGAGATATACCTATTAAGCACTACAGTGGACAAAAACATTATCCCTGCTGTCTTCTAAGTTAGTTAACAGTGATACATTGTTGATGTTATAATTACAGAAAACAATGAAATAGCAGATTAGTACTTATTTTAATTCTTGAATAGTATTTCCACAAGTCTATGGAAGCTAGGGGATTGGTTGTAAGATATAACCATGTAGAAATACCAGATATTAAATCAGGAGATTTCAGGATATTATGCATATTTCTGGTTTCTGGAGTTATTACTTTTTTGCCTAATTCTTCTTAAAACATATTAAATTCATGTTTTATAAGGGAGTTTTTTCTACTATATTTATTATTTTAATGATAATATATGTCAGCTATTTCTCTATGATAGCTTCTATTATTATTTTGTTCATCTATTTAGAATTTATTCTTTTATGTCATTCAGTTTTCTCCATGCAGATTTTATCCAAATCAAGATGGGAGATATTTTATTTGCACTATTTAAAATTAAAAATTTCAAACAGTTTTACTTCTTTGGACAAAAAAATGTTATTTTTTTAAATTGTTGAAGATCCTTTAATTTTGTTAGCCTCCAAATTATTTTCACTATGAATTAGGGGTTTTAATGTGAGTCTTAACTGATGGTATTTTTTTCCTAAATTGGTACTAGACAATCTGTCAAAAAATGAGGAAGTTTTAATTTTGAGTATGGCCATACACCATTACTTAAGGTATCCATTTATTGAATATGTTTTTTAAAATTCAGTCTACTTTTTGCCATTTATATTTTATTCATTATGAGTAAAGATATTTAATACACTCTGCCAAAGACTGACACATTTTGTCCTTTTTTTCCCCTTAAGCTATGCCAATGAAAAAAGTAGTGTCATCTCATTACAAAATCTTGCTATGATTTTTGAAAGATATATTTGTGGTAGTTATAAAAGGTGGTTCACTCATGTTCCTTTCATTCAGCTTCTTTTTGTTGAAGCAAACGTTAAGCACCATACTGGTAAATGGCAAAAGTCTATTTGTACATCATGGCATGAATGTATAATTATAAAAATACGCAGATGATAAATGATAGATAAATTTTAGTTTAAAATACATCTATAAGAACCCTATGTTTATGCTGTATGATTTTAAAAGAGGAGAAAATAATGAAACAGATTCTCGTTGTATTCACAATCTGAAGCTAACTCTAGGCAAAGTTAGTTTGATTTTGGTGTTCTCTTGCTTCCATGAGCCTGCTGTGTGTTCAGAGCCTTTTCTCACTGTTTTACCACCACTCGCATCACTGATGTTATTTGATCGTGAAAAGACATGTATGTGTCAAGTTGCACCTGTATTCCTAAATCTCCCTATATCAACGAAAATAGTGCCAAAAACAATAATGTATCATAACTGTGCAGGTAATAGGTTTCAAGCACTATACTATGTGCTTTATGTACATGTGTCATTTGATCTGCACATCTACCCACTGAGGTAGGCATTATCATATCCATTTTACAGCAAAGTCAGTATTCACTTTCAGGACTGATACCAAAACACACGTTCCCTTCACAATTCTAACTGAGGATCATTTGTGGAATAAATTATAAAATTCCATAACACTGACATTTTGGCAACACACCACAGACTCCTACCATAGATGTTCTCAGAACATAAAATCTAAGAAAAAGGAATAAGGCTCATGGGACATCTTTGAGCTGTCTTGCATGTCCTTCATATGTTCACAAGGCTTTATGTGAATCATGATAAAAAGTGAATATTCCACAGTGTGAAAGTAGGCCTCTACAGAATGCTTGCAAAATGTAGGTCACCTTTCTGGACCTACAGGAAAGAAGGTTGAATATTATTTATTTATTATTATTATTACTACTGTAAATAATGTCTTATTTATACACTTATTTCCTTGCTACTTTTGGTTGCTTGGTAAGGCCAGATGAGGGAAGGGGATATTGAAACTTTAAAATACTAAATGATTTATAAGTCTTTTTTGGGATAAGTTTATTTTTGGCTTATATTCCCTAGTAGCAATTACAATGACAGTTTCTAAAACAACAACCAAACAAAACCCCAAACATACAAGCCACAAGAAACACCACCAGAAAAAGTCTTCCCTATCATTTCCTACTGCAGAAATTAAAATCATTCATTTATTGTCTATTCCTTGTTAAACCAAGCTACACTTTGCTGTGCCCAAACCCATGTTGGCAGATTTACAGCAGGCTTTGAAGTAATGCAATATGCTTTAGTGTATCTCAACCAAAATTGTGTTGAAGATAATTTAATTTAAAATTAAGTCTTAATTAACTTAAAGCATGAAAATGAAATAAATACACTTTGAAAACTTATGAAAATTTGCTCACCAGGTTTTCTTGTGGATTTCCCTAAAGATTCAGAGCTCTAATTATAAAACATCATAGCCAAGAGTAATAAAACAACCATAATGATGCTGTCAATATAATGAGTAGTTATTTTTGTTAAATAATGAAATTTTAACTTTATTTAGCTGTCATATTTCTAAATAAATAAAGACCAAACCCCCATTTTAACAAGGAGTGCTCATAGAAATTACAGTCATATTCTGGCAGGATTTCTTTAGCAACTGTTTTTCATGCATATTCTACAACTATTTATTCATCTCCTACTAGATATCAAGCACTGAACTAACTACCAAAGGATATGCAGAAAAGAAAAGGAAGTATTTGGGGCTATACTGCATTTATGAACCCATGTGATGGAATTTTTCAATTCTTGAAAAGGTGATTTTGATGTCACTCATATCTAGGAACATTACATACTGGAGAATAAAACTTTAAAATGGAAGACAGTTTAAAGTAGAGCTTGCTGTGCAAAATCTAATCTATGAAGTCTTTGAACCAGTCTAAATAATATTTCTTTTGAAAGCCACTGATATAAATATACAGCTGGTTATAGGAAAAACTGGTCATAAAAGCTTCAGAAGTATGGTTCCACATGATTTGTAATCAACTAAAAATTCAAAAATTGACAATGAAATTTTTAAATGACTTTGAAACAAATCCTAAGAAAGATGAAAAAATAGAAACAAAAATACCAACAATCCTGGTATAAAAATTCAAAGGGATCATTAACTATGATAAAATGGTCAATTCATTATTATTATTTGAAACATGCTTTTGTTCATATTTGTTGGGTGGTGCATTTCTGGGCCAATCAAATGTTAATAAAATATTTCCAAACCATTTTCTAATTTATATTAAAATATGTAAAATAAATCTAATTAATTACTAGGTTAATACAAATTTAATTGAAGAGTTAGAGGTAATATTTCCTTTATAGTGTTTTTTTAAAGGAAAGACTTTAAAAATTATTTAGGAGTCTAACCTTATCTAATTTTCAGAGGAGTGAAAACAGGTGGACTCCTAGACATAAGCTAATTAATGTCCATAAAGGTGATACACAGTGAGATAATTCAGTTCCTAAGCAATATCCAACTTCCCAAATGACTGGCTTGACTATATTGTAAGTTGGTGATTTTCAGGCAGAAAAAGATATAGGCAGACAGAGTATGTTCTCATGCCTCTTGAAGATAATGTCTTTAAGATGGCTGAGGGTTGAATTAATAAACATATCACACATGATTGATAGACAATAATAGCTTGATAATAATACCCCCTACCTATCCCTCACCCCCCGCAAAATATATATCTGTGTGTTTACAAATGCTTTGATTACTTGTAACTACGTTTTCCCCCTTACCTTCTTATAGGTGTCAGTAAGCCTAACAAAAATGGAGATTGAGTTCTCTTGTCTTAAATTTGATGACATTCTGCTAAATCCTAAATGTTTCCCTTTTATCATAGTGCTAATTCATGGACAGTACTATCATCTAGGGAAAAAATACCTCTTTAAAGTATATTTATCTTTAGTGGAAAGTGCCTGTGTACAAATTTTATAAATGCATTACTTCTATCATGCAAAACATCAACAGAACATTTTCTTCACAAGTATGGAGACTTAGAACTGTAAGTATTAAAGAAAGTGTAGAAAAAAGTCAGTTTTCAGTTACATTTTGAGGGAGAGTGTTAGGAATCCTGTACTTTTCATTTTATTTCCCCCAAACAATATTATTATATAATATAAGGTGAGGTTAGCTTTTTTTACATCTTTATCTTAAAAAAAAGAAAGAAAGAAAGAAAGAAAGAAAGAAAGAAAGAAAGAAAGAAAGAAAGAATGTCTCCTGCAGGTAAATCTTCATTTTGTAAAGTCAGTAGAAGACTAAGTACAGTGGAATTCACTTTAGCTTTTAATTCTTAGGCATTAATTTCTTATCAGCAAAGAAATTTCAAAGTTGAGGTTTTGAGAATACAAAGATATATTATCTTAATAATCAGCTCTATAAAACATATGCTATCATGCATTACAGATGGATGCAGAGTTGTAAACATGACTTATGCTGTTATATGTACTATATATAGTGCTGCCTCTGACTAATGACAATGAACCACATATGACAAACTACAATTACAGTACGTTGTACTTTCAGACTATTTCTAACAAATATTTTAAACCAGTCTTCCACAACAGAAATAACACAACTTTGTTCCTCTGTGACTTTTAAATATATTTTTTAACACATCATTAATGAATACAGATTTAAGATTGATGGCAGTGGAGGTTGCAAATTATTTTTAGAGGAGAAACGTTGAAAGTTCAACCACATAGCCAAGACATTTACAGCCCCTAAGAAGACCACACTCCTTGAAATTAAACTGTTCTATCAGCAAGCTTCCTCTTCCTCGGACATAATAAATGCAAAAACATTGAAATTATTATCACAAAAAATGAACACTCTAAAGTAAAATGGATAAACTGCTCAATTGACACTGGAAATGAAAAGTCTAGTCAAATAACTGTGCCAAACTACTGAATAAACATGTAATCAATTGCCATGGGAAATTAATTCTTAACTGCTATTTTTCACATTTAATATATTTTCTTCTGAATCTTATTTAGCCTTATCTCCATCCTCAGATAAAAATAGAACACAAAAGTTCAAAAATGGAATTGGAACACAAATATTATGCATATTAGGATGAACTGTCACAAATTGTGAACTTCCACAAGAAGGCCTAATATTTGGCAGGATGCCATTTAGAGGATATTTTCACAATGGACAAAATCCTAAAGATGCTCACAGTACAGTAAGTTCAAGTCTATTAATTTTAACCCTTGAAAGAAATCACTGATAAATGTTCTCTGAAGACATTAAGGCAGATGGTAAGTTTCATATTCTCATACAAAGCATACTTCATGCTTCTGTTACAGACAGAAGTTGCTGAAACTGAAAGAACATTTCTCTTGTTTAACAATACACTGGAAGTTTTAAGAAAACTTATTATGAAGGAAGAAAAGTCATCAGTTACTTAACTTTTCTTCCACATCGACAAACCTGAGTGTGATATTATCTGTCAGTGAAACTCACCAGGCAGTGATTCTCACAGGGCTATGCACCTCAAGGAGGTTCAGAGAATCTGGGTAGTGAGGAGGTTTAATTTGAAAGAGCACATCAGTTATCACGACCTGCATCCCCTAGAGGTGCATTACCACCCACTCATACTCTCTGAAAATCACGGATCTCTCCTCCCCCATAAGGCACAGAATACTTCAAACAAGGACTTGTGTATAAAATCATCTAAAACTCCATCTATCTCAGCTTTTCATTAGCCAGGTGTGGATTATTCTTTTAAAATTTCACTAACTCCCTGACATTGGCTTTCAATGGCCTGTTTAATTCCTAAAGTGTGTGTATGGCAGATACTATTAATGGACAATAGAGTTACCTATGACATTTATCAGGCTGCTAGATGCCACCTGTGCTTTCAGGGCAGGATGATTCTGTAGGAGGGTGTCTGTGCCCTCCAAGGGTTGACAGACTTCTCAACCCTTCATTTTTATACACCAATTGTCACTTTCAAGACTTATTTTGCTTCCTATGACCCTGGAGTTTCTTTTCAGATACTGTTGGATTTTTCATTGGTCAAGGTAAGTTTTGTCATATAGGTGAAAGGGAAAAGTCACTTAGCATTCTGAATTATCTTCTCCTGAATAAATGCAAAAGGTTATTTATGCTAGTTCCTGTCATTGGCCACTGAGAAGAAAATTATTTGCTATTTTCTATGTAAGCTAAGTTTTTATTTTAAAATTCAGGACCCCAAAACCCAGCACTGAGGCATCTAGAATGCATTTGGTTGGACCCAAGCATTGTCTGGTGCAGGACATAATCAATTCAGTACCCTCGACAGAATTGTGACTGGGCTTTATGCAGTGTTATCCCTCTTGCCTTATTGAAAGCCAGAGTATATGAGTCCATCTGCTCCAGATTCACCCTACCATATGTGTTATGAAAGCTCTCCTGCCTCAGAAGAGAGGGTGAAACTATAAGTACCCAGGTGCCTTGACAGCTGTGGCACAAGCTGCATTTATTTAGTTCATGTTAATTATGTCATCAAAGAAGCTAAAAGGCTAAATTTTCAGATGACACAACAGTGGGAGCATGCTTACTGAACCAAAATAAATAAGTAAACATATGAGAGTTGGCAATGCTAAAAAAAAGAAGAGGCATTTTTATAAACGTAGATGAATAAAGGCCATGGTGTGTGAGGCATTCAACCACTTATTCTATCTGGATGGGTGGGAGGGGGTGTATCGTGTTATAAAAGATTTTTTCCTAGAATGTCAAAGGCACAGAAGGAAATCAAAAGGGACACCAGAAAGTGGAGACTATGACAACTGGTACGTTTGCTTACACATACTCCTGCCTTCCTCCATTATCTCCAGAGAGTAAAGTTGGGAAGGGAAAATGTCACTCACCTGGGCTGGATGAGAAAATAAACAGCGGGCCAAACAGAAGGGAAAGCACAGGAGTGTGTACAAAGCAATCCACTGCCACATCACTCACCCTGTTACAAACACAGATGCACAATTCAATTCATGCTAATAAGGGCCATCAGTTCCCAAAGAAAACTCATTGCCTTTTCTTTATGGTGCACACACATGTTCTGCAAGAGTTTTATTATGACTCTGAAGGTAGCACTGCAAGAAATGTTGCTGTATCTATCATTTGTATACTTGTATGAGAAATTACAATGGCATCAGCAAATGCTCACTTGAGGCTCATAAATAAAATTGTCCATATCACTTTTCATCTCAAACCCATTCAGTAGTACAATTAAACACTCTAATAACAAGCTCAATTTGATTACATTTATTAAAAGAACTGGATTTCTTAGCACGGAATATGAAGACATGCCAAAAGTCTTAAAGCAAAGATAATACTACTTTAGATTATGTATCCCTTTTATGCCTCCACTTACTTATGATGTCACTAACTGAATTTTAAGTAGACCAGTTCCATAATAGTTCACAGGTCCTACTATGGCTATTCTTTGAAACAGTGACTATGAATATGTTCATGAGTTTTCATAAAGGTATTTCCCATTTAAAGAGAGTTGTTTCTGATAATAATATTGATAATAAAAAATAACACATGAGTACTTATACTGCGTCAGGTGTAACGTTTAAAGCTAGCAATGTCATAATAAAATAAGCATAGTTATCCTTATTTTCTAGATTAACAAACTGAAGGTCTGAGGTATTAAATCATTTGCAAATTTCAAATGACTGATAACTATAAAAAGTGGAATTCAAAACCATGGTTGTCTGCACTCTTAAACCAGTAACTTTTAGGTATATTGGTCAACACCCCAGAGAAAAGAGAAATCTCAGAACATGATTGATCTGAAGTTCATGAAATAAATCTGTAGGGTTACTGTTATTTCTTTCTGTCCAAGGATATATGGGCTATTTTGTTCTCTGAAATAGTAGAGGTTATTTTTTTAAACTACAAAGAATTTAGAACATTAGAGTTCTTCTTCAAAATAACTTCAGTGGTGTGTGTGTGTGTGTGTGTGTGTGTGTGTGAAGTAAAGAATTATTGGGGGATAGTACTAGAATGATTCTTCTCTTTCAACCTTCTCCCATTTCATTAACATTTAAATCTTCCTTTCTTTTTTTTATTTTCTTTTTTTATTTTTGGCTGTGCTGGGTCTTCGTTTCTCTGCGAGGGCTTTCTCTAGTTGTGGCAAGCAGGGGCCACTCTTCATCGCGGTGCGCGGACCTCTCACTATCGCGGCCTCTCGTTGCGGAGCACAGGTTCTAGACGCGCAGGCTCAGTAGTTGTGGCTCACGGGCCTAGTTGTTCCGCAGCATGTGGGATCCTCCCAGACCAGGGCTCGAACCCCTGTCCCCTGCATTGGCAGGCAGATTCTCAACCACTGCACCACCAGATAAGCCCCCTGGCAGGAGTTCTTTAGACTCAACCAAGTTATCAATTACTTGCCACGCAGTCTTAATTTGGATGTTCGGTGGTCGTCTGGGTGGATCTTTTCAAGTCCAAAGAGATAGAGCAATAGGAGAATAAGAAAGACTGAGGGGGAAAAGCCTTGGCCTCAGTGCGTTTCTTCGCGGCCAGAGAACTGGTCTCTGCCAGATCCTGCAGGCGACGTCAGCTGCCACTTAACGGGCTACTTGAATCTCCATGGCTCAGGATAAGTCCCAGCCACCCTTCAGAGGGGAGCCATACCCCAATAGGCGGATCGAGATTATGGCCTTTGAGGCCCCTCATTGGGTGCCAGAAAAGGTGTTGCAGGAAAGAGAGAGGGGGTGCAAGAGGATGGTCACATCCCAAGTCATGTCCGAGTCCCTGGGATGGCCGCCCAGTGTGAGTTCTTGGCTTCGTGCAGGCAAGAATTCAAGAGCAAGACGTAGTAAAGTGAAAGAAGGTTTATTCAGGGAGATACACGCTCCATAGACAGAGTGTGGGCCATCTTGGAAGGCAAGAGGCCTAAATCTTACTTTCTTAAAGGAGAAGAATAAGCAAAAAGCTGAAAGGGAGTACGGAGAAAAGAAGGAAAAGAAGAAAAGGAGAAAGGCAGGTAGTGAAGGGGAAGAGAAAGGAAAGAAAAAAGACATTTTCCTAATATGTTTAATTTTCTTCTCTAATATGATTCTGAAAAATACAGCAGCAAGAGTACTGAAAACCACCTGATACCAAACTTTGTCAAAATTAGCTGTGTTACTTTGGGTGAGTCATTATATACACTGTATTTAAATTTCTGCATTTGTAAATACATAAACTTGGACTATATCATCTAAAGGGTCCCTTCTAAATAAAATTATATTATTTTCTCTAATATTTTCACCTTAAGTTCTAAGATAAAATACTATTTTAAAAGAGTATATTAAAGATAAGCAATATCTTGTTTACAATATTTCAACATATTTTCATCTACATGAATATAAACAAGTATGATGTTTAATAATTTCCTAAAATAGTATTATTTTATGTAACAATATGTAAGCGTTGATATTAGGTATGATACTGTTAAAATTGAGCCTTTATATTACTCCTTATAATAGTTTTTAGCATCTCCATGAAAGTATAGTTTAATGCAAAGTTTTCATTATTTTGAAATATATATGTCTGTCCTAAATATGTAATCCCAAAATAATGTATGCCAAATTGTTATTACAATATTCATAAAGTTGATGAAAACACATTTCTTAGTCATTTTAGGTTGCTCTCTTTCTCTACCTTGCATTGCCCTTTTAAGACAGGACAGTAATGTTTCAAATTGCTTTCAGCAATGCCTGAAGTCTAGAACTATTGAAATGTCCTTCTAGCTCTATAAGTATTATTTATGCTCTATTTACTAGGAGTAGAACATTTTGGTCAATTCCAGTATACTTTGAGGTTAATAGTTATCTATTGACTATTTAATAGCTTAATCATAACAATAGAAAAATGAATGCAAAAGCTGAAAGAAGCAACATATTAATAAAATCATAATATTTTGTCAAACTACATTCTAGATTTCTGTTCTTTGAAAATGTTTTCCTCGAACTCACACAATTTCTCTGCTTCCCTTTTAGCAAACTCTTCAAAATAATTGTCTATGCCATTTGTATCCAATTTCTCTCCTCTCATCTGTCTTGAACCCACTTGATCCAGACTTTCACTTTCAATACTACTCTGATTATTCTCAAGGTATAAGCAACTTCCATGGTGCTAAAATCAAATAGTTAATTCTCAGATCAAATTTTACTTGACAAATCTCATTTTCTTTCTTTTTTTAACCTCTTTATTGGAGTATAATTTCTTTACAATGCTGTGTTAGTTTCTACTGTATAACAAAGTGAATCAGCTATATGTATACATATATGCCCATATCCCCTTCCTCTTATGTCTCCCTCCCACCCTCCCTATCGCACCCGTTTAGTTGGCCACAAAGCACCGAGCTGATCTCCCTGTGCTATGCGGCTGCTTCCCACTAGCTATCTGTTTTACATTTGGTAGTATATATAAGTCCATGCCACTCTCTCACTTCGTCCAGGCTAACCCTTCCCCATCCCTGTGTCCTCAAGTCCATTCTCTACATCTGCGTGTTTATTCCTGTCCTGCCCCTAGGTACTTCAGAAACTTTTTGTTTTCTTTAGATTCCAGATATATGTGTTGGCATAAGGTATTTATTTTTCTCTTTCTAACTTACTTCACTCTGTATGACAGTCGCTAGGTCAATCCACATCACTATAAAAAACTCAATTTCGTTTTGTTTTATGGTTGAGTAATATTCCACTGTATATATGTGCCACATCTTTTTTTTTTTTTTTTTTGCAGTATGCAGGCCTCTCACTGTTGTGGCCTCTCCCATTGCAGAGCACAGGTTCTGAACATGCAGGTTCCACAGACATGGCTCATGGGCCCAGCCGCTCCATGGCATGTGAGATCTTCCCGGACCAGGGCACGAACCCGTGTCCCCTGCATCGGCAGGCAGACTCCCAACCACTGTGCCACCAGGGAAGCCCAATGCGCCACATCTTTACCCATTCACCTGTTGATGGACACATAGGTTGCTTTCATGTCCTGACTATTGTAAATAGAGCTGCAATGAGCATTGGGATATATGACAGTTTTTGAATTATGGTTTTCTCAGGGTATATGCCCAGTAGTGGGATTGCTGGGTCATATGGTAGTTCGATGTTTAGTTTTTTAAGGAATCTCCATACTGTTCTCCACAGTGGCTGTATAAATTTACATTCCCAACAACAATGTAAGTGGGTTCCCTTTTCTCCACACCCTCCCCAGCATTTATTGTTTGTAGATTTTTTGATGATGGCCATTCTGAGTGGAGAGAGGTGATACCTCTTTGTAGTTTTGATTTGCATTTCTCTAATGATTAGTGATGTTGAGCATCCTTTCATGTGTTTGTTGACAATCTGTATATACTCTTTGGAGAAATGTATATTTAGGTCATCTGCTGATATTTGGATTGGGTTGTTTGTTTTCTTCATACTGAGCTGCATGAGCTGCTTGTAAAGTTTGGAGATTAATCCTTTCTCAGTTGCTTCATTTGCAAATATTTTCTCAAATTCTGAGGGTTGTCTTTTCATCTTGTTTATGGTTTCCTTCGCTATGCAAAAGCTATTAAGTTTTATTAGGTCTCATTTGTTTATTTTTGTTTTTATTTCCATTTCTCTAGGAGGTGGGTCAAAAAGGATCTTGCTGTAATTTATGTCATAGAGTGTTCTGTCTATGTTTTCCTCTAAGAGTTTTATACTGTCTGGCCTTACATTTAAATCTTTAATCCTTTTTGAGATTATGTTTCTGTGTGGTGTTAGCGAGTGTTCTAATTCCATTCGTTTACATGTAGCTGTCCAGTTTTCCCAACACTGCTTATTGAAGAGGTGGTCTTTTCTCCATTGTATATTCTTGCCACCATTATCAAAGGTAAGGTGACCATATGTATGTGGGTTTATCTCTGGGCTTTCTATCCTGTTCCATTGATCAATATTTCTGTTTTTGTGGCAGTACCATACTGTCTTGATTACTGTAGCTTTGTAGTATACTCTGAAGCCCAGAAGCCTGATTCCTCCAGCTTTGTTTTTCGTTCTCAAGATTGCTCTGGCTATTTGTGGTCTTTTGTATTTCCATACAAATTGTGAAATTTTTTGTTCTAGTTCTGTGAAAATGCCATTGCTATTTTGAAAGGGATTGCATTGAATCTGTAGATTGCTTTGGACAGTACAGTCATTTTCACAATGTTGATTCTTCCAATCCAAGAACATGGTATATCTCTCCATCAGTTTGTATCATCTTTAATCTTTTGCATCAGTGTATTATAGTTTTCTACATACAGGTCTTTTATCTCCTTAGGTAGATTTATTCCTAGGTATTTTGTTCTCTTTGTTGCAATGATAAATGGGAGTGTTTCCTTAATTTCTCTGTTGATTTTTTGATGATGGCCATTCTGACCATTGTGAGGTGATACCTCACTGTAGTTTGGATTTGCATTTCAGATTTTTCATCATTAATGTATAGGAATGCAAGAGATTTCTGTGCATCAATTTTGTGTCCTGGGGCTTCCCTGGTGGTGCAGTGGTTGAGAGTCCGCCTGCCGATGCAGGGGACACGGGTTCGTGCCCCGGTCTGGGAAGATCCCACATGCCAAGGAGCGGTTGGGCCCGTGAGCCATGGCCGCTGAGCCTGTGCGTCCAGAGCCTGTGCTCCGCAATGGGAGAGGCCACAACAGTGAGAGGCCCGCGTACCGAAAAAAAAAAAAAAAAAAAATTTGTGTCCTGCTAATTTACCAAATTCATTGATTAGCTCTAGTAGTTTTCTGATAGCATCTTTAGGATTCTCTATATAGAGTATCATGTCATCTGCAAAGAGTGACAACTTTAGTTCTTGTTTTCCAATTTGGATTACTTTATTTCTGTTTCTTCTCTGATTGCCTTGGCTAAAACTTCCAAAACTTTTTTGAATAATAGTGGTGAGAGTGGACAACCTTGTCTTGTTCCTGATCTTAGAGGAAATGTTTTCAGTTTTTCACCATTGAGAACGATGTTGACTGTGGGTTTGTCATATAAGGCTTATATTATGTTGAGGTAATTTCCCTCTATGCCTACTTTCTGGAGGGCTTTTATCATAAATGGGTGTTGAATTTCGTCGACAGCTTTTTCTGCATCTATTGAGATGATCATATGGTTTTTCTCCTTCAATTTGTTAATACAGTTTATCACATTGACTGATTTGTGTATATTGAAGAATCCTTGTTTCCTGGGATAAACCCCACTTGATCATGCTGTATAATTCTTTAAATGTGCTGTTGGATTCTGTTTGCTAGTATTTTGTTGCGGATTTTTGCATCTATGTTCGTCAGTGACATTGACCTGTAGTTTTCTTTCTTTCTGACATCTTTATCTGGTATTGGTATCAGGGTGATGGTGGCTTTGTAGAATGAGTTTGGGAGTGTTCCTCCTTCTGCTATATTTTGGAAGAGTTTGAGAAGGATAGGTGTTAGCTCTTCTCTAAATGTTCGATAGAATGCACCTGTGAAACCATCTGGTCATGGGCTTTTGTTGTTGGAAGTTTTTTAATCACAGTTTCAATTTCAGTGCTTGTGATTGGTCTGTTCATATATTCTATTTCTTCCTGGTTCAGTCTCAGAAGGTTGTGCTTTTCTAAGAATCTGTCCACTTCTTCCAGGTTGTCCATTTTATTGGCATATAGCTGCTTGTAGTAATCCCTCCTTATCCTTTGTATTTCTGCAGTGTCAGTTGTTACTTCTACTTTTTCATTTATAATTCTATTGATTTGAGTCTTCTGCCTTTTTTTCTTGATGAGTCTGGTTAATGGCTTATCAATTTTGTTTATCTTCTCAAAGAACCATCTTTTAGTTTTATTAATCTTTGCTATCATTTCCTTCATTTCTTTTTCATTTATTTCTGAACTGATCTTTATGATTTCATTCCTTCTGCTAACTTTGTTTTTTTTTTTTTTTTTTTTTTTTGTTCTTCTTTCCCTAATTGCTTTAGGTGTGAGGTTAGGTTGTTTATTTGAGATCTTTCTTGTTTCTTGAGGTAGGATTCTATTGCTATAAACTTCCCTCTTAGAACTGCTTTTGGTGCATCCCATAGGTTTTCGGTCACTGTGTTTTCAATGTCATTTGTTTCTAGGTATTTTTTGATTTCCTCTTTGTTTTCTTGAGTGATCACTTGGCTATTAAGAAGTGTATTGTTTAGCCACCATGTGTTTATATATTTTACAGATTTTTTCATGTAATTCATATCTAGTCTCGTAATATTGTGGTCAGAAGAGATACTTGTTATGATTTCAATTTTCTTAAATTTACCAAGGCTCGATTTGTGACCCAAGATATGATCTCTCCTGGAGAATGTTCCATGAGCACTTGAGAAAAAACTGTGTTCTGTTGTTTTTGGATGGAATGTCCTATAAATATCAATGAAGTCCATATTGTTTAATATAACATTTAAAGCTTTTGTTTCCTTATTTATTTTCATTTTATATGATCTGTCCATTGGTGAAAGTGGGGTGTTAAAGTCCCCTACTATGACTGTGTTACTGTAGATTTCCCCTTTTATGGCTGTTAGTATTTGCCTTATGTATTGAAGTGCTCCTATGTTGGGTGCATAAATATTTACAAATTGCTTTATCTTCTTCTTGAATTGATCCCTTTATCATTATATAGTGTCCTTCTTTGTCTCTTGTAATAGTCTTTGTTTTAAAATCTATTTTGTCTGGCAAGAGGGAAGAGATATGGGAATATATGTATATGTATAACTGATTCACTTTGTTATATAGCAGAACCTAACACACCATTGTAAAGCAATTATACTCCAATAAAGATGCAAAAAAAAGTCTATTTTGTCTGCTATGAGAATTGCTACTCCAGCTGTCTTTTATTTCCACTTGCATGGAATATCTTTTTCCATCCCCTCACATTCAGTCTGTATGTGTCCCTCAGTCTGAAGTGGGTCTCTTGTAGATAGCATATATATTGGTCTTGTTTTCATACCCATTCAGCCAATCTATGGGTTTTGTTTGGAGCATTTAATCCATTTGCATTTAAAGTTATTATCAATATGTATGTTCCTTTTCCCATTTTCTTAATTGTTTTGGGTATGTTATCATAAGTCTTTTCCTTCTCCTGTGTTTCCTGCCTAGAGAAGTTCCTTTAGCATTTGTTTTGAATGTTTTTTTTGTTGCTGAATTCTCTTAGCTTTTGCTTGTCTGTAAAGCTTTTAATTTCTCCGTCAAATCTGAATGAGATCCTTGCCATGTAGAGTAATCTTGGTTGTAGGTTTTTCCTTTTCATCACTTTAAATATGTCCTGCCACTCCCTTCTGGCTTGCAGAGTTTCTGCTGAAAGATCAGCTGTTAACCTTATGGTGATTCCCTTTTATGTTATTTGTTGTTCTTCCCTTGCTGCTTTTAATATTTTTTCTTTGTATTTAATTTTGATAGTTTGATTAATATGTGTCTTGGTGTGTTTCTCCTTGGATTTATCCTGTATGGGACTCTCTATGCTTCCTGGACTTGACTATTTCCTTTCCCATATTAGAGAAGTTTTCAACTATAATCTCTTCAAATGTTTTCTCAGTCCCTTTCTTTTTCTCTTCTTCTTCTAGGACCCCTATAATTCTAATTTTGGTGCATTTAATGTTGTCCCAGGAGTCTCTAAGACTGTCCTCAATTGTTTTATTCTTTTCTCTGTATTCTGCTGTGCAGTAGTTATTTCCACTGTTTTATCTTGCAAGTCATGTATCCGTTTTTCTGCCTCAGTTTTTCTGCTATTGATCCCTTCTAGAAAATTTTTATTTTCATTTATTGTGTTGTTCATCATTGTTTGTTTGCTCTTTAGTTGTTCTAGGTCCTTGTTAAACATTTCTTTTATTTTCTCCATCCTATTTCCAACATTTTGAATCATCTTTACTATCATTTCTCCGAATTTTTTTCAGGTAGACTGCCTATTTCTTCTTCATTTGTATGGTCTGGTGGGCTTTTTCCTTGCTCCTTTAACTGCTGTGTGTTTCTCTGTCTTCTCATTTTGCTTAACTTACTGTGTTTTGGGTTTTCTTTTTGCTGGCTGCAGGTTCTTAGTTCCCCCTGTTTTTGGTGTCTGCTCCCAGTGGGTAAGCTTGATTCAGTGGGTTGTGTAGGCTTTCTGGTGGAGGGGAGTGCTGCCTGTGTTCTGGTGGATGAGGCTGGATCTTGTCTTTCTGGTGGGCAAGTCCACATCTGTTGGTGTGTTTTGGGGTGTCTGTGGACTTATCATGATTTTAGGCAGCCTCTCTGCTAATGGGTGAGGCTGCGTTCCTGTCTTGCTAGTTTTTTTGACATAGGGTGTCCAGCACTGTAGCTTGGTGGTCGTTGAGTGGAACTTGGTCTTAGCATTAAGATGGAGCTCTCTGGGAGAGCTTTCACCATTTGATATTATATAGAGCTGGGAGGTCTCTGATTGACCAAAGTCCTGAAGTTGGCTCTCCCACCTGAGAGGTGCAGGCCTGACACTGACTGGAGTACCAAGACCCTGTCAGGCACACAGCTCAAAAGAAAAGGGAGAAAAAAAGAAAGAAGGAAGGAAAAAATAAAATTAAAAAAATAGTTATTGAAAACAAATTTAAAATTATTTAAAAAAATAAACTAATTTTAAAAAAGAAAAAAAAATAGAAAGAAAGGAGAGAGCTACTAAATCAAAAAAACAAATCCACCAATGATAAAAAGCTCTAACTTCCTAGTGTGTGGAAACTTTTCCTCCTTCACAGTTCCCTCCCCAAGGTGCAGGTCCCATCCCTATTCTTTTGTCTCTGTTTTTTCTTTTTTCTTTTGCCCTATGCAGGTACGTGGGGATTTTCTTGCCTTTTAAGAAGCCTGAGGTCTTCTGCCAGCATTCAGTAGGTGTTCTATATGAGCTGTTCCACATGTAGATGTATTTCTGATGTATTTGTGGGGAGGAAGGTGATCTCCACGTCTTACTCCTCTGTCATCTTGAAGATCTCCCCTCATTTTCTTGATGCTATGTTTGATATTGTTCCTGTGGCTTCCAGTATCCCACTGACTCAATTCTACTCTTACATCATACTGCTCTTTCTCAATCATCTTTGTTGATTTCTTCTCACTTCTACCACCTCTAAAGGTTGGAATGTCTTTGGAATAAGTTCTCAGAACTTTTCCCTTCTCTATCTATACTTATTCCCTAGGTGATATCATCCATCTTCATGGCTTTAAATTCCATCTATATACTCAACTCCAAGCCAAAGCAACTTGCCTAAAATCCAGCCTGGTATATCTAAGTGCCTAGTTAACATATTTTTTGCATGTGAAAGTGGCATCACAAATCCAATATGTCCCTCTCCCCTGGAAATTTCTTTTAACCCCACACTTGGTTCTTCCACAGTCTTTACCATTTCAATTTAAAAAAAAATACTTCTATTTCCTTAGGTCAAAAAATTGTACTACCATTGATTCTTCTATCATTCTTAAAATTGCATGCCTGATATATTAGGAAAATTTCTGGCTTTATCTTCAAAACATACCTACAATCTGATGACTCTCCTCCACATACACTGCTACTATCCTGGTATAAACCGTAATTCATCTGAATTATTGCTATACTTTCTAACTAGTCTTCTTGTTTTTGCTCTAGTACCATTCAGTCTGTTCTCCAAAGAGTAATCAGAGTGCTCATATTGAAATAAACATTAGATCATGCCATTTATTGGCTCAAGACCCTCCTTTAGGAGTTATCCTAGTCTCACATATTCATGCTGATAAAGATAGTTTGTCCCAGGAGCCACTGCTGAAACCAGCTTGCAGTTGTGTCAACACTTAAAGGAGCAATAAAATCACACCACCTCCTCAGAGACCCCTGTGACAGTTAGCCAGCATCCCCTTCTCAAAGGCCAGAGTCTCAAGCTCAGAGAACCCTCCTCTGTGCTCATAGATGTAAGGACCAACTGAAATGCACCTCCTTCTTAGAGGGTTCTAATTCTGTCCAAAATGTAGTAAGCCCAGTCTAGCCTATGTTTATCACTGATTAGGACTAAAATCTCTGGAAAATATTTAAAAACAACTACCTGAAATATAACCAAAAAAGAGGGAAGATGGTGGAACGGAGTAAAAACATGGAGAAGCAGGGGTCTTTCCTGGTGGTCCAGTGGCTAAGAATTCACCTTCCAATGCAGGGGATGTGGGTTCAATCCCCGGTCGGGTAACTAAGATCCCACATGCCACAGGGCAACTAAGCCCACATGCCACAACTACTGAGCCCGTGTGCTCTGGAGTCCACACACTCCACAACTTGTGAGCCCCCATGCGCCACAACTAGAAAGAAGCCCATGTGCCTCAATGAAAGATCCCATGTGCTGCAACTAAGACCTGATGTACCCAAAAATAATAAATAAATAAATAAAAATTAAAAAAAAAAAACATGGAGAAGCAACCTATTCTGGGATGAGAATCCCCCTACATTTTGTCCTTTTTTTCTCATGGATTTGCCCATAGGGTCCCAGTTGCAAAGCTGAGCAAAGGTTTGGAGCTGGCAGCTAAATCTCCAGTAGAAACTGTGTCTTTCTGGCCAGAGGAACAAGAAAAGTGTCAGAGAATGTGAGGGAAGTCCTAGAAACATAAATTTAAATAAACAGACTCCCTAACTCTGTGTATGAATCCACACAAGTCCCAGGCTCACTCCTGAGCTACACAAGCTGGAGACAGACTCAAAGCAGATTAGTAAAGGGCCTTGAGAACTGAACTATGATATCCAGGCATACTGCTTAGATATTGTGAGCTTGGTGTCAGACCACTGCAATAAAGCAAGTCACATGAATTTTTTGGTTTCCCAGTTCACATAAAAGTTAAGACCATGGGACTTCCCTGGTGGCTCAGTGGTTAAGAATCCACCTGCCAATGCAGGGGACACAGGTTCAATCCCTGGTCTGGGAAGATCCCACATGCTGCAGAGCAACTAAACCTGTGTGCCACAACTACTGAGACCATGTGCCACAACTACTGAAGCCCATGCACCTAGAGCCCATGCTCTGCAACAAGAGAAGCCACCAAAATGAGAAGCCCACACACCACAACAAAAAGTAGCCCCCACTCGATGCAGCTAGAGAAAGCCTGTGTGCAGCAACAGATACCCAATGCAACCAAAAATAAATAAATAAAAATAAAATAAAACAATTTTAGAAAAGTTATTTTTACACAATAGTCTAGTCTATTAAGTGTGTGATAATAGCATTGTCTAAAAAAAAGTATATATCTTAATTAAAATGTAGTTTATTGCTAAAAAATGTTAACCATAATCTGAGCCTTCAGTGAGCCAGAAGTTTTGCAATAATAACATCAGAGATCACTAACCACAGATCACCATAATAAATATAATAATAATGAAAAAGCTTAAAATATTGCAAGAATTACCAAAATGTGACACAGAGATGTTGGAAAAATGGTGTCGATGGACTTGCTTGATGCAGAGTTGCCACAAACCTTCAATTTGTAAAAATTGCAATATCCATGAAGCACAATAAAGTAAAGAACAATAAAAAGAAGTACCTCTGTAAGCTACAGCCTAAGCCTCAACTAACTCTTGAAGCATGTATGTACTGGATTAACCAAAACATCACAGCAAAGTCTTTAAAAAATGAGATTTAAAAAAAATAATAAGATTAGAACAACTGTCTGCTAAACAAACAAATGAAAGAATCAGCATTATTAAGATAATTCAAATAGGACCCAAGATTTCTACCACATAAAATTTGAAATTAAAAAGATGTAGGAAAATATGACCAATTCTAAATACTTAAGAAAATGAGCAGATGCCAATACTGAGATGATTTAGGTATTGGAATTATCAAAGATTTTAAAGCAGCTAATACAACTATATATTTGCTCCATGACATAAATGAAAAGGTAGAAGTTCTATTTCTTTCACAGAAGTAGAAACAATACAAAATATCCAAATGAAAATTATAGGACTGAAAATGCAATATCTAAAATAAAAAATAAACAATTCATTTAATGTGATCAATGACAGAATGGAGATGATAGAAGAGTCAATAGACTTGAAGTTAAATCAATGGAAATTATCCAATCTGAAGAACAGAGAGAAAAAAATGTTATAAAAAGAATGAATAAAGCCTCAGGGAACAATGGGACAATTTCAAAAGTTTTAAAATATATGCCATTGGAGTCTCAGAAGAAGAAGAGAAAAAGATCAATGCAGAAAAAATATTTGAAGATGTAAGGGCCAAAACCCTTCACATTTGATGAAAGACATAAAATTACAGATTCAAAAAGCTCAGCAGACCTTCAATCACAGTAAACTCAAAGAAAACAATGTCCAGGCACATCATAATCAAACTACTAAAAACAGACTAGAATAAATACTTTTGAAAACAGCTAGAGAAAATGCATTACAATCAGGAGAACAATGATTCAAATTACCACTGATTTTTGATTAAAAATCATGGAAGCCAGAAGACAATGGGGCTGCATCTTAAAGGGATGAAAGAAAAGAACCACTAATCTAAAATTTTATGTATATGGAAAATCTCTTTCAGGACGAAGGATAAACAAAGACATCATCAGATAAAGGGAAACTCAGAGAAGTCATTGCTGGTAGACCTGCTCTAAAAAATGCTAAAAGAAAATTTTCAGCTAAAAGGCAATGATATAAACTTGAATTTATTAAATCTCTTTCTCAGAAGAATACATTTTTAAAGATTATATTTCATTATTATAAGTAATAAGAGGTTTGTCTGAAGGCCAGTAGAGAGTATATTCAGGAATGAAGGAAGAGCAAAAAAAAATAGTGAATATATCAGTAAATGTAAAATCTTATTTTCTTTTAAATTCTTTAAAATATGTATGCTCACTGAAATCAATTTGTATAGATTTAACCCATATGACAACTGTAATGAGAAGTCTAATGGGGGAGAGTAAAAGAAATCTATATGGTTGTAAAGCTTCTATATTTTTACTGAAGTAGTAAAATATAACTGAGTAGAATGTGAAAGGTTAGGTATGTATATTATAAAGCCTAGAGCAAGCACTAAGAAATAATACAAAAGATATAGCCAAAAGTCAATAGGTAATTTAAACTGGAATATGAAAACAATTCTCAAAGAATACAAAGAAGGCAAGGAAAGTGGGAAAGAGGAGCACAAAAGAGAAGAGACAAATAGAAAATAGGTAATATAATGGTAGAATTAAATACAATTATATCAATAAATACATCAAAATAAATAGGTACATCATGTTTATTAAGATATTGTCAGGTTGGATTAAAAAAAAGACTCAATTATATTCTGTCAACAAGAAACCTACTTTAACCATAAGGATCTAGATAAGTTAAAAGTTGAAGGATGAAAAAAGATATGCTATGCAAACAATAATTAAAGGGAAATTGGAATGACCACATTACCATCAGAAAAAGTAGACTTCAGAATAAAGAATAAAACCATGGGTAAAGAGAGAAATTATATAATGATAAAAGGATCAATTCATAAAGAAGACAACAATCTTACAAGTATGTGTTTTATGTAACAGAGCTTTGAAATACATGAAACAAAAAGGAATAGAAATGGAGAGAGAAATGAACAAGGCACTTCTAAATAATACATGGGCCAAAAAGGAAGTTTCAAGGGGAGTGGAAAAATTTTTGTTGAATGAAAATAAAATCACAACATGCCACAATTTGTAAGATGTAGCTAAAGCAGTGGTTAAGAGAAGATTACATTAAATATCACAAATTAGAAAATAAGACAGTCCTCAATTCCGTGTTATAAATTTCCACCTTAAGAAATGAGAAAAGCAAATTACACCTAAATCAAGCAAAAAGAAGGAAATAACAAAGAAAATAGAAATCAACAAAATTGAAAACAAAAATAATAGAAAAAAACAATGAAACCAAAAGCTGGTTATTTGAAAGGTGATTTGAAAGTGGGTGAAAATTTTAAAAAGCACAGGATATAGTAAATAATACATTATCTTGTAAAGATACTTTTGCTTCTGACAAAGTAAATCTATGGACAAGGTAATCAGAGTTTGAGCTATCTTCTATTTTCACATGGACAATTTGATTTTAGTTCATTCTATTTCTGTAGAATTGATGAAAATCACTATAATTATACAAGCCAAGTGATGGATGAGGCATGATCATGGAAACTATTGGTTATCAAACTTTATGGTCTAGTACTGTGTAGCAGAGAATTAGAAACAAAATTTGAAAACTAAAGGATCTCATTCTATAACATTAAAAAAATATCTTAAAGCATATTTGGTTGGGAAAATACGTATTAGTAGTGCTTTCCTAATATGGAGTTGGAGCTGTCAGAGGCCCAATTTGAGCCCCTTGAAAAATTCAGATTGTGTTAAAGATAAATCTCCACAATCTACAAGTCTACATGTATTCCAAACAGATGACATTTGTGGTCTTCATTTTATCTAAATAGTAAGATGTTATGTATATAATATTCACAAATGAATAATAGATCTGAAACTCTTGAAAATATCTGGAAAGTCATTGTAAATAAATATGATTTGAGATTTAATAAAAAATGAGAAGATAGCTGTGAAAGCCTTGGTCACACATGCTTTGGTGACTAAAATGATGACCAAACTGCCTCTCTGTAACCGTAATAGAGTCTTTACATAAAAAGTCTCAAAAGGTAATGGGGAAAAGAAAATGTCATATATACTTCATCAGGGAAAAATTTTTAAATAAAACTATAAACATATTTACTTAGAATATTTTGTTTGTTTTGTTCCTTTCACCATTGCATTAGGAACCTTTTCAATATAAACTTTCATCTAAAAATGAAATTTACTCTGGATATATCTGCGAATACTCACACTGCAATAGCAGAGCCCCTATTAAAGTTATCAGGCTTTGTAGAAAGTTGGATGTTTGTACTGATTAGAATCTGACTTGTTGCCCCCGGAATCTACATCCATGAAATGGCATCTGTCTGTCAATTTTCCCCCCAGTAAATAAATTATTAAATGAATTATGACAGTAAGTGAATGTAGAGAAACAACATTGGGAAAGCAAGTGAAAAGCTATGAACCCCTTTCTAAACATAAAGTCATAAAATTTTGTTCTCTGGTGTCATTTTCTCACTAATCAAAATATGACACATTGCACTAAAAAATGAAATTTACATAGCTATCATTTCCATTGAAGTCCCTTATGCAGACAGCACAAGGTAATTTGATGCCATTCTAGGTGGATAATATGAATAATTTATGACAAATCTCATGGGGACTAACCTTGTCTTATTCAAGGTTAAGATTTCCTTTCTCCCTTCCTTCCAGGTTTATTGGCCTGATTTTCTAAAGAACCACTGGGTCTTAGTGACTACTACAAAAAATAACAAAATCTATCATTATTTCACAAACTGTTATTAAAAAATCAGCAAAAGCCAGATCTGGTAAACATTTTATCACTTGAATGCAATTGTATGCCAGAAGAATTATTTCCTTTTCTAACAACACACTGGTTTTATTATGTTCTGAAAGTTCCCTAAATGTGCAGAAAGTACTTGGCAAATTCCTAAAAGTTGCCTTATTTTACTAACATTTTTTTATAAGTGAATAATTTATCATTATCAAAGGATAGGAGACACTGAAAGTTTATCAAAGCTCCAAGATATGGATTACTTATCATTTAAATATCACGACAAACCTCTAAATAAAATATTATTTTTAAAAAATCAGGAAATTATATCTGCCTTCACAGATACACTTTTGTGATTATCTGGCCATTTTTACTTTATGATTATCTGTGGTTATGGATAATCAGGAATTTACTCTATTTTGATACTTTTGTCTTAGCAGGCAGCAAAACTTAGTAGTAATTATTCCATACTCTTAAACTAGTTGAAACTACTAGTACTATCAAATGTGTTAAATCGGAAAAACTAAAAAAAGAAAAAAGAAAAACTAGTAGGTAGGGAAGAGATCTGGCATTGGGCAATAGAAGCATGTTGGAAGTGGCGGCAAATGTACCTCAGCGGAAGGTTAGATGAATTTTATTCAATATCATATTAAAAACATGAAAATCCTTATTCAACTAGGTCAAAAGACAATTATATTAAAATCGAGTAAACAGAACACACCTCATGTAGTAAACCAGTCTGTCAGGAGTGGGTTAGTCAAAGCTTAGCTTTCTAGTATATGAAATAAGAACAGGCTTTTGCATAAGAGAAGAAAGAGACAGAAACAAAGAACAGAAGAAAAAAAGAAAGCAAAAGTGTATGACCAGGGCTATAAGCCAAAGTGACTTGGTGGTTGTTCAATATTAATTAAACACATTAGGCAATGAGCTAAACCTCTGCAGTACTCACTGCCAATAACAGTTTCATAGTCTCCTTAACCAGTCATTATTGCCTTTAAATTTAGCATGAGCAAGGAACAGAAACAAAGTTTAACAAAAATTACATGTATAGATTAGAACTCCCTAAACATTGAAATATATTTTTCTAATTCATATTGAGTATTCCCTATGTGTCCGTCCTGAAAGAAAGTTAGAATAACATTCTATTTCAATATTGTAAGTAATAAAAAAAATCTGTTTGAAAGCTAGTATAAAAGATCCATAATTCAAGTGCTGACACATTTGGGAGCCAGCCGACTGCAACAAATGCAGGGTGTGTATCTTTTGTTCTAATGCTGAATAAATTTCTAGAAATCTAAAAGAATAATATCAATTTGGCAGCTATATGCCTGGTATGACATTAGCACTATAATAGAAAAAAAACACACAAATAATAATTATTAATACTTTGGAAATACCAACTCATACAAAATGCAAACACTAATATTTACTTGCTTTTCACAATTCAACTAACACTATTCATTATATTCTACTAGCAGTTTATTTATTGTTACCTTTCTCTGAACAAATCATTAATTTGTCTACAGATGGCATTTATCCCATGCATAATGCACACTACACCATCACTCAGAAAAGGACTACAACAGCTAAAAACAATACCTCTGACTCTCAGCCGCCCACCTCTGACATTGCTAAAAATCAATGAGATGCATTTATGTGTAATGAAGTAATTGTCCAGTATACTAAAGCTATAATTATGAGATGATGTTAAAAAAAAAGCCACTAAAGTGGCTTGGATCCTGAAAACACAATAAATTATGTACAACTTTTATTTATAGTTAACAAATATTTAGTTACTAGAATAAATAGAAGCACCAGGTTTAATGTTCTCAAAGAGAAATATGCACTAAAAAAAACAGAGGAATCAACTTTCTAATTATTTCTATTCTCAATTAAGCCCAGATCTTCTTTTAAACCTATGCCTGCTTTTTCCTCTCTGCTTAATTGAATATACTGGAGTTTTATACACTAAATATTGATAAGTTTACTTAAGAAAACACACACACACACACACACACAGTCAACAGCCTACCTGTGGCTTTTAATTGATTAGAAAACATGAGAAATATTTTGAATTCAATTCACTTGGGAAGCTTCATTATATGTATATTCAATACAGCACAGTAAGAAATAAAAACAATGTTTACTTTCCTATTAGCACATATTAAAGCAATTATTCCAATCATACAAAGTGTAAAATAACTATGGATATTTAGTCTTCCCTAATAATATAAAGCTTTGGAAATAATTTTTCCTAGTAAGTGAATTGTAGAATGTCAATATTTTAATTGCAAAATTTGGAATTTGTGCCATTTCACCTATTAGTTAAAACACACATTCAGCATAAATTGTGTCTTGTAATTCACACTTTCATGATTGCTATTCAGCTAAGTATCTAAATAGACCAAATACACATCTCACTGTAGTTATAAACATAACACATTATTTTTCTTTTCTAAAATTCCATACAATTTAGCTTTAAAGTCACTAAAATTGTTTCTACTGGAAATGTTTTCAAGTTGTCTATACTGTATCTTCTTGATTATTTTAATGCAAATAAATGCTGACTTGTATTTTAGAATATTTCATTTCATACTTTTTGAGTCAATAAAATACTATTTCTTTTTTATAAAATAAATTTAATATTCAGATAAGACAATTGATACACTTGTATTTTCATTAGGGACTAGTAGTCTAATTCATATTAAGAAGTAGAAATTAGGCTTTGTTAGTCAGTGACAGAAAGGTACATTAATGTAATGAACTAAAGTCCATGATCTCTTGGAAATTATTTTAAAAGATAAAATGATAAGCATACATATGTTCACCCATATGAGGTAAATCATCTCTTGTAGGAAGTTAAGTGGTCCTCCTAAAAGCAGTAGTGCAACTCAGAGTAGAACACTCTCCTCTGATGAAGATGCACTGCTAATGGGTAATTATTAGTGAGTTATAGAACCTTCGCTCAATACCATACGCTTCAGAAAAAAAAACAAAAGCTAAAATAGTGTAAAGTTCTGAAGAGTACTACATTTCATTCCAAAGCCCTTGCTTATGAAAACACATTTTTTCCTCTTTAATCTAGCGCTATTGATCAGAACTGAGATTTGATATTAAAATAAATGACAACAAAGTATACACTGTACCCAAAGATAAATGCTGAGAACTATAATATAATTGCCTTCTGGAAATCAATTTTTCAATTTGGAGGCCATTGGATTTGGCTGAGAATAAAAATTCCAGTGTGATTGTTTATGTCATTCTTTGGGTAAGAATTTCATCCTAGGACTCAAGACTTGAGGTGACATTGGTACAGCCATGTGACTCTTGCTTTATAGTGGTTGATTGTCTTGGAAAGCTGTAACCTTTTAAAATTAAAAATAATAATAATGATTCTGTGAAGCAGTTGATGATATCTTTACTTCTTGCTCAACTCATAATCAATGTGCATGTGCAAATGTCATAAATCTGTAAACAAGCATTTGTGTCAGATTCATTTAATAGTTAATAACAAAGATATTGGAATCAGATGTACCACTGGTTCCATCATATTCTAATGGTATAACTTGGTAACCTATTTAACTTCTGTAAGCCTTCGTTTAACAACCTATAAATTTGAGATATTAAATTCTGTTCCATATGTTTGATTTTGAGAATAAAATCTTAGTGCCTTGAACACAGTAAACACCTGATAAAAGGCATTGATATCATTATTAGTTAGTGATTAGTAGCAATATTAAAACATTTAGTTTGCCATATTTCTAAATTTTCCACTCTGATTACCTCTTGATTCATTCTATCATGGTATATTAAGAGAATATGAATTGAGAGACCATAAATAACTAAGCCCACCAGACCTACTTTGCAGTAAGACCTTTCTTAGAAAAGTATGTGCATCAATGTTTGATTTCCTTCAAAGAGAGATAGATAGCAATAGAATTTGTTGTGTTCTTGAGAAAATGATAAATATATATAGATCCAAATGTTGCCAAGTTCTTCTTAATAAATTCTGGGTTGTTTGTACTGTAGGAAATAATCAAAGATTATTTATTATAACTTTTGTGAATTTCTCTTTGAAACAATAATAAATTAACATGGAGACCTGAATTAGGAAAAATAAAACTAGATTTCAACAACAACAAAGAAACAAGCCAGGGGTAAAAAGAATGTTCAAACCGAATATATGATTACCCACAATTGGCAACTTATATTAAACACCTCTTAACTAGGTCATCTGTAAATAAAATGAACTAATGAAAGTGATGTTGGCTGGTTAAATTTTTGTAGGCACAAAGGTTAATTTTTAAAACACTGAAATTTAGGTAGAGTTTTCTGATCAGTATCCCTAAATCTGTTTTAAGTTTTGTCATATCATGTCTATTCCAAACAAAAAACAATGATTCATTAAATAAGAAAAAGTAATTATATTGAAAGCATAGTGATAGCTTAATAAAAAATTCATTTAAAAAAGTTGGTCTTTGGGGGCTTCCCTGGTGGCGCAGTGGTTGAGAGTCCGCCTGCCGATGCAGGGGACACCGGTTCGTGCCCTGGTCTGGGAAGATCCCACATGCCGCGAAGCGACTAGGCCCGTGAGCCATGGCCGCCGAGCCTGTGCGTCCGGAGCCTGTGCTCCGCAACGGGAGAGGCCACAACAGTGAGAGGCCCACGTACCGCAAAAAGAAAAAAAAAATGTTTTAAATTGTCGTTGTTTAGTTGTTTCAAGTATTACATTACTTTTCAGGAATATAAAAAGGTTATCCAAGAAGAAGATGGAAACAAGTAGGACACTGAAAAGTAATAATATCTAATGTGATTGAATACAGAATTGATTAAAATATATTTTCATTGAACTAATTATAATGTTATGAGGCAAATTCCAGTTTCCACTTTGGTATGCAAAGAGCTAGCTCCCTTACAAGAAAAATCTGAACAAGATGAAAATCAATTACTTTTCTTGGATCTATCAGAGAACTAAGGTTGCAGGACAAACTGTCAGCCCAAAATCTGGAAAGATAGGCAAAACCAGAGTCACAGGTGACTTTTGCATACCTGGAGCAGAAGCCTCTAGAGTCATAAGACGGTAAAAACACTTAAATGGTAATTTTGATGAAATGCTGGAGGCTGTGAACTATCCTGAGAGTAAAAATCTCCTGAAGACCCTCATTTCTGAAAAGGATCCTCAGTGATAAGTCATGTATATAATGTGTAATCTTCATATGATATGATGACAATAGTATTTTACCTCTGTTACCCTCAGTTTATCTGATTAATCCTCTCTGAAATAGCATGTTTGATTTGCATTTCCTGTTAACTCTTAACTGCCTTGAAAAATAAGTGCGACCACAACTTTGCCAATTTATTCAACCTGAAGGGAAATATATGTCTAGTGTGTCTTCATAGCATTGAACTACTCAAACATTCTCTGGCAACAATTTCTTGCAATATATTGTATTTTAAAATCTTTCTGCCTCATATTTTTGTTAGTTTTAAAAATTAGTGATACAAAACAGCCAGGAATAAAGAAAACATTGAGGTTATTCAAACTGTAATCTGCTGATTTTATCCACTTCCACAGCTAATAATGGAATGCAAAAGGTTTTCTCTTGATTTGTCTTTTTCTTACAGACTGATAATACATAGATCTACATTGCTTTCTAGAGAGTTTGCAGATACCACTTTCTTACCCCAAAGGCACAGATTTTCTTTATCCTTTGATGTCATCAAATACCAGCTGACCCTTCTGAGATCCCTCAAGAAAGCAGTCCTTACTACTTATGCAGATTCCCTTATCTTCCCATTGTCCCTTGTAACTTTTTGGCATTGTTGATTCAAAATATCACTTCTAAAATACTAATATGCCCTACTAAGTTTTATAATAATGAATATTATGCCAGGGCTTCTGGGTATACAGATTATTAAGGACTTTAAGCCAAATTGGCAAACATTAATGATAATCATAAATTATATTTTCCTTTATATCTTGAAGGAATCACCTATCTCTCTTCAAAGCTATCTTTTCATCACCCCCTTTCTTATTTTCCTTTTCATGCAGGTATAGCATTAAAATTCTCTTACTTGGTACTGCAGGGGCAATTTTGCATGAAGAGTTCCACTCAGGTACCAATTTCACCTTGAAAATATAAGAATATATCTTTTGTTGCTGTGCAACTAATTCTCAGTATAGACAGTACGTTGCCAAGCAAGTCACTCACTATATGTACCAAGAAAGTGACTCACTCCATCTCTAGCTAAACACCTGGAAGGATGCCTATCAGCAAGCAATGGGAGGAGAAGAGATAATTATGCTTGGTAATTCCTAAGTGTGATTTTCCTCCCTTAATTACATTCCTTTCTACCAATTTTCCCAGTAACAATGATGGGGCGGGTGGGAAGATGCGGGGGTGGGGGGACCCTGAAATGCATAAAGGATGGTTTCTTTAAAAATAAATTATATGGATGCCACTGGAGGGAGGGAAGCCTTTATTCTCACATGGATACATCCTTTTAAATTCTCACAAAGTAATTAAAGCTATTACTACCATCACATTTCTAGTTTAAATTCTGCTTTCACCAGTCCAATGTGTAAATATATGTTTATTTTAAAATGTTAAAAGATACGCTTTTAAAGTGCTGGGGAAAGATAAATATTTCACACTTCAAAGTGTAAGTCTTGAATAAGCAATTTCTTGGCATTGATTTTCAGTAAATACAAATGTTAAGAGTCCACTAATTGAAATAGAATAAGCACAAGCAAAATGAGGTAGAGTAAAGCAATTAACTAAAAGTACTGTGAATCAAATAGACTTAAGGACCAAATCTTCACTTGAGTTTAGCCATTGTTACTTTTTAACCCAATTTTTAACAAAGCATAATACGTTCAATATAACACAATTTTGTGGACCACAGAGTTTGAAATTTTTTGTATTTCAGAAATAGGGGAGAAAAACACTGCATAGCTCTATTATTTCAACCAAATGGCATTCTCTCATTACTATCTACTTGCTAAATCTACACTATATTTCCATTAATATACATAATGTGGATGACTTATTCACCAACATGGAATTTATTCAAATAACGAAATAGTTATAGCAACAAGACAAACAGTGTTTTATAATTTGTATACCTCTTGATCTCAAAGTGATCAAGAGCAGGGGAAGTTTACCATTTTGATGTGGTCTTTAAACAGAATGTCAAACCAAGTTCTAGCTTAAGTATTATGTGGTATGCTTGTGTCTATATGAGATAACTACTATTTAAAATTGTCCTCTGCTGAACTATGATGACATCAGTCATATTATTGGATGATACATAATTTAATTCTAAAAATGCATTTGGTATTGTAAATAGCATCTCTCAAATTGGTCCTGCATGATTAAAATAAGTATAGCCACAGTCAAAGAAAGTCATGCTAGCAAAATAAATTCTCCCAAAGTACTTTAAAACTCATTTCAAAGTAGCAAATGATGTCTTTCACCCTTAGTCCTCAGGAAATATATAATACAAAACATATCAATGTAATGTTGACATTTCCCAGCTTAAATTGTATCACTCTAAGTATAATTAGCCAGGTATCTTTTTAAAAATATTTTAACGCTAAACATGCTTTTCTATAGATAAAATCTATATAGATTTATATAAAATATAATCCTGTTAAGAATAGTGATAAAAAAGGCATTTCTCGGTGTGATGAACTGGGAGATTGGGATTGACATATATACACTAATATGTATTAAATGGATAACTAATAAGAACCTGCTGTATAAAAAAGTAAATAAAATTAAATTTTAAAAAAGGCATTTCTCATCATTAAATGCGTTCTAGTAAACTACAGCAAACACTAACATTTTGCGTGTTTCTTCTGCCTTCTGTATGAGTTAAATAATGCAAATTAATTTCTATGCATACAGCTTTATGTAACTGAGAAATCTGAGAATCTACTTTTTAAAAACTGCAGAAATTGGTAAAAGTCCAATATGTTGAAAAGTAATAATGATAAAGGGAAATTTTTTATAGCTGAAATTAATATTCTGATGAACACATGTTAAAACATGCTAAGATGTACTGTCTCACTCATAAATATGGAAAATTACATCTGGACATCAACGAAACACATTTTTCATATATCATTTTGGCAAAATTAAAACATACTAATAATATCCAGTGTCTGCAAGAGTGTAGGGAAAGAGCAAACACATACACACTTTGGGGTATTGTAAATGTTTTCCACTGCTTATGTCATTTGATCCTGAAGACAATCCAGTGGGGTGGGTATTAACATTATACACGTTTATACAAAGGAGGTAATGATAGAGCTTGAGTATGCAACTTCCTCAAAGTCACAACCAAACATCATCCTATAATGCACATCTTTATTCTTCATAGGAAGTGTTGGGGCAATAACAGAATATTATTTGCATGCATTGAAAGTTCCCCTAACACAACAAATCAATTGTGTCCTTTAAAATTCTTCAGTTTTGTGTTTGCTTAGACAAAATGGCAGAGGCCAGAGCTGGCTATATTATATGTAGTTAAGTCCATTCTTCAATATCTACCTACCTCACAAATCCATTGGATGGAGTGGTAGAATTTAGTGATTAATTTTAAAGACCAACCTATGGCCTAGCCACTCACCGTTCTACTTAAACTCTGCTAGAGAAAGAGTTCCAAAGATATGTAAGCAGGAAGACTGGAAGTTGTAATCCATTTGCAGCTCTGCTATTTATTTTTTCCCTTAAATAAAATCTTTCTCTTTAGAAGAAAAATAAGGTTCCTATTCCTATACATACAACTTTAAGATAAATAATAAATGGTATTATATTTTTACTATAGATTAAAACTTGAAGGTATAGTAAGGCTAAATCTCATATATATTTTTTGTTAATTAGCTAGGAGAGTATATACAATTGAAATTTTCATTCTACATCTCCATGCGATCCAGCTAAAGACAACTTCTTTTTTTTTTTTTTTAACATCTTTATTGGGGTATAATTGCTTTACATTGGTGTGTTAGTTTCTGCTTTATAACAAAGTGAATCAGTTATACATATACATATGTTCCCATATCTCTTCCCTCTTGCGTCTCCCTCCCTCCCACCCTCCCTATCCCACCCCTCCAGGTGGTCACAAAGCACCGAGCCGATATCCCTGTGCCATGCGGCTGCTTCCCACTAGCTATCTACCTTATGTTTGTTAGTGTATATATGTCCATGACTCTCTCTCGCCCTGTCACAGCTAAGATAATTTCTTTACATAGGTAATTTGAACATAAATGAGGGTAGATTGAAAGCCCATTCATTCATTCATTTATTTCTGAGGATGGTGAAATGCGTAAGAGTTTTAAAATCTGGTTCTATTTTCTTTCATATCTTTTGATTGCTCTTAAAATAGAAACATAGTTTTGTTAGATTTTTGATTTAAGTATTAGTAAAAGTAAGTTAGGTCAATTAGAAAATGTACAATATCACATGGCATTTAAAATTTATTTTTAGCAAAAGGAATTATGCTTTTAATATTAAACTGTGAAACTTTAGTGAAGCCTTCTTATTTAAATTCTGCCAGTATTTCCATTGTGCAGAATTAATTACAATCATCATCTTAAACATAAGATAGTGATTCAAATCAAATGAATTAGTCCTATTTACCATTTTTGAAAATTATGGCTCAAACCAGGAAAAGTAAATCCTACAAAAGAAAGGTGAAAATGTGAGTCACTTTGATTTTTTGGTTAGATTTTATCTAAGAGACAAAGCTTAGCTTATCATTGAGTCTTCTGTTTTCCTGATTGCAATCTCATTTCACTTGCCCTTGATAAGACATGTTTGTAATGACCTCCAGCTTGTTAAATATTCAGCAGAAAGTTTATGGACTTTCCCATAATCTTGATTAAAAGGCTTTTGGGAAAATAAATGCTGAAACAAGAACTTTATTTGAAAAGCAACTTGAGTGCTCCATGCTGATTTCAGTTTCACTAATAGTACTTATAATCAGCAGTCACTGGCATAAGATGAGGCCAGAGGTAAAATATGGAAAAGCAACCTTTCTCTTCTTATGAGTTACTGTAGTAGCAGACTAAATGAGGTATTTACAACCTGATTTAGCAAGCAGAAGAGATTTATTTTTAAACTCATGGGAGGAATGCATGAAGTGACTTACAAATTCACATTCTACAAAATAAATAGCAAGTATATATCCCACGCATATCTCTGAACACACATGTAAACAGATACTCACATAGGTACTCAAATACAAACAACAATTCATGATGTTTTGAACCAAAATAAATAGGAAGTTTGTAGATTTTAAATTTGAAGATCTAGATGTAAATTAATAATTCAGACTGATTTGAGTTCATATGAAACCCAGGGAAATTTCTAAGATAGGAGGAAGCTTCATTGTCTCAAGACAGACAGTAATCCTCTGCCTAAATGTCTAAGTCATCTTTACCTTAAATTGCATAAAAATGGACTTGTTATATTTTATTAGTAATTTATGGTTTATCATTTCTTCAGTGTATTACTTTGTTCTGGAAGCTATTATCAGTAACTCAAAGGCATTGCAGTAAGATTTCCTGGATTTAAATGCACTATTCACCTTTAATTATAATCTATAAAAATCTAGTACATTTAGTTTTCAACCTGCTGTTTGGTTTTGTTGTTATATGTATAAAATAAGTTACTAAAATCATTCATCATCATTATATCTCTCCCTTTGATAAATGCTTAGATTGGAAAAAGGGATCTAGAAGTTCAAAAGGAAATTTAGTTTCTATACAATGCTCAAAAAATAGAAGTGAGCACCATAGCTTGATCTTCTTAAGGTATATTTTAGCTATGATTTTTATTTCCTTTATTTTCCTCCCTTTTAAAAATGAGCTTCCTACCCAAGGTATTTATTTCTTACATTATGTATGAGTGATATTTGTCAGGTAGGTTTTAATGTAAAACTTGCCACTAATTTTCAATGGAGTTAAAATATAAGCAGAAGAGAAACAAAACTTACAGATAATGACATTTAGTATTTTTTGAAAATCATATGAAATACATTCAGTGATCATCCTTACAAGTAATGTTGACATCAGAAGTAAGCCATAATCTCAGAGAAAAAGTGACTTTGTTGTTTAATATTGAGTTATCAGAAGTAATGATAGTCTAGCTATCATTCTGTAATGCAAATTTATAAATGGAAGATATTATATCAAACTAAAATTTCTTTACAAACTTAAAGAACCTACCATCATTTCTACTGAAAATTTCATAGTGCTCTGGGTTTTAAACATGATGGATAGTGTAACCTGGATTAAAGTCCCAAGACTTTTAAGTACATAACTTACAAATAATCCATTAAACCAAAGTCATGACAAAGGGTGCAACCTCTGTATTAGTCTTCGGATGGTAAATATTAAGAGTATGAGAAATTGTGCTTAAAACTCTATCAAGAATTCACCATACCTTCATCATATTAATGGCCTGAGAACAAAATACAAGTTCTTTGGAGCATATTGTGTTACTTTTCTTAGAAAAAATATTTTAATGTATTTTAAGATATTTTAAAGTGATTTGGCTTCAGGGTTATGTCAGATATGTAAAATAAGTCTTTAATATATTATTTCCATGGGCCCTTAAGAACTTTGTGAATAAATGCAGAAATAACACAAAATACACAGCATAATTATAATATATATATGTGTGTGTGTATTTGTGTTGTATAAATAGAGTACCTAATTGTTCCCAGTGAGAGCCTATGTTCACATAAGGGTATTCTTTACTTTCTCTTACCTGTACTATATCTTCCAACAAAAACATAATCTTAAACATTATTAGTAGGCCTGTGCTGAATGAAGCAAGTCTTTTCATAGTATATTAAAAAAGAAAGCAGTGTGTAATTAACTTTGTCTTTAACTACATACATCCTCCCTTCCCATCCGAATGAAATCTAATGAAATAATAATCTCTTTTCACCAACCCGCAGGTGAGAGGTAAGGCTTATCATTAACCCATAAAAACTATAAGCCCTCAGCAGGTTTACAGGGAGAAAAAGTATTTTTTATCCCAACATTTGGTTAGATGATACTTTCTCCAACCAAGGCAGAAAATACTGAAAGATGATATATATGTGTCTGCTTTGGCAAATGTCTGAAATTGTAAACACATATAAAAGAAGAAATGCAGTAAAATCAGTTGAAAAAACAATGTTAATTGTTCATCTTGTATTTGCCTATGAAGCAATTGTGAAATTTGGTGTTAAGATCTAAGGAAAGCTGTGTGGTCAAAACATCCACGGAAAAAGCCATAAAAGCCTTAGGTATTTCTGATAAGATAGTGGGCAGCAGTGGAATGGTGTGCTTCAGGAGCCAATTCTATAGGGCAGATAATAGATGTAGACTATTTATTTAACATTTCACCAACAACTACTCCCTCTATTTTTAAAGCAGCACAAGACAGAGTGTCACCTGTATTTGTAAATAAATTAAATAGTTCATGAAAAATAATAGTTTCTTCGGATTGAGTTATGCTGTAAAATGTTAAAATGGAAAAATAAATATTTCTCAAATTCTAATGATTCTCCTTAGGTAATACTTTCTACTGCAAGCACCTTACGTTTTATCAGAATTCCCTATGAAATTTTCTATCTCCCTAAGTTTATACATGATTGATTCAGTACCTATGAATCATCGATAATAAACCAACATGTATAGTAGAATACTTTAATGATATTTTAATAAAAATGTTTTGTTGCTGCCTGTGATCACTGAAAATATTTTCTTTATTTTCTCTAATATTTTCTAAAGTTATATCATACCTACTGGTCTACTAGAATTTCCCTTAAGGCTTAACCTGGGTAAGATATTCTCCTAGGTATTTAGCTGGTGAATTTTTGAGGTATTTAATGTTTTCACCCTCATGTTGAAGTTATTATATTTTTAACACTGTACACTATTTTGTTAGCTAAAAGAGAAAATTAAAATTCAATCCTTTGGGATGAATAACAGGTATTAGTGATGGTCATTATCCAACATTAACAAATTAAGGTAATGTAACAGAAAAAAGTAGAGAATTTTTAAATTGCTGCCTAAGCAGAATATAATATTGTGTATGGGAAAATTTAACAACAAAATTATAGAGTCATTCCAAGCCTGTTATTTTACAAATATGTGACATGGGCCTAAAGAGAATAACTGACCTTTTTAAGGGCACAAAGAGTTATTGACAGACTCTATATCTCTGTCCCCCTTATCCCTAACCTTGTTCCTTCCATGTCTATACAAGTAGACATGTATCTATTAATTTGATAAGAAAATTATTCTTTCCTTCAAAAACAGGAAGGAGTAACTGAAAGAGGACACTAAGGATTAATTCATGTATTCATCTAAGGGCCATTTACTTTTCCATGCAAATGAGTATTTCCCTTAAAAGCCATTTCTATATTTGCTTAAGGACATAGATTCAAGAAAGAGGAGAAAGAATATAAATGAGGTATTATCATTTGATCTACAGTAATTTGTCAAAACAGCAAATCATTGCTTCAATAACTTTCACACATGCCTAACACTGTCTTCATTAGATAATTACTTGTTATAAATCAGCACAAACTGAAGTCTTGATAGGGCATTCAGTGTTCCAGATATACAGAAGTTTCTTTACTTATATCAAGATAAAATACTTTAAAAGAAATTTCATTGATTAAAAACATTTTTATGCTCACCTATGACTTTTTTTTTAAGAAATAACATTTTGCCATGGGTTTACTTGCAATAAATCACCTTAAAATATTCCAATAAAATGGCTTGGTCTCATATAATACAGGCATTGCACAGAGCATTTAAGAAACATGATTTACAATGAAATGCTTTTGTAATGGAGCAAAAACATGGGGCTACCATATTCATGCAATAAAAACATAATATTGGGCTTCCCTGGTGGTGCAGTGGTTGAGAGTCCGCCTGCGGATGCAGGGGATACGGGTTCGGGCCCCGGTCTGGGAAGATCCCACATGCCGCGGAGCAGCTGGGCCCGTGAGCCATGGCCGCTGAGCCTGCGTGTCCAGAGCCTGTGCTCCGACTGCAACGGGAGAGGCCACAACAGTAAGAGGCCCGCGTACCGCAAAAAAAAAAAAAAAAAAAAAAAAAGTTAAAAAAAACATAATATTAAAGACGGTTTATGTCTCTGAAAATGGTGGGAATTTATAAAAATGGCAAGTATTCTTTTTATTTCTTCATGCTCAGAGTAAGTTAGTTTGCTTTATCTTCAGTATGTTCAATCCTCACCCTGGGGAGGAATATTTATTTGCATTTATGCCTAAGGAGTGTGAGGGTAAGCCTGATCTACAAATCAGCAGTAACATATTCTCCATTTACCCCTTCTAACATATCAATCCACCCACTTACAAAGAAGAGTATACATTCTGTAAATTTCAACATGAACATTTTACTTTTGACTGTATGATTATTATTGCTGCTGCTCCTGCTATTGTTGATAGGATCCTAAACTATTCATTTCTGGGAAAAGTTCTAATAGTTAATTTGAAAATTCTAAAACAATTTGAAATAAAATCATTAATATATTTTAAACTCTGTGAAGGTTTAATTCAAATAAGTCACAATGTTGAATAGAATTTGGCTGTGGAATAGAAAAAGCCATATACCATAAGAGATGAAAACACATCTGCCTACAATTTCCCTTAGCATCTATATTCAGAAAGCATCATGCATACTAAAATCACAGACTTCCCTTCATTTTATGTCCATTAGACTCGAGGCATAGAGCCTCCTAAAACAAACTAGGAGGGGGAGAGTACGGAGAAAGATTGCAAAGAAAATGAATGATAATAATAAAACAGATGCAAGAACAAATGATCAGTCAATAATTCTTCACTCTTTCAAACTAAACTAGGATATATTAGTGAGGAATGAGATAAAGAAAGAAATAAAACTCACACATAATGAGCAGTTACTCAAAGTTCCTATCAGAGAATATATCCACATTGAATTGCTAAGCAAATATGCCTTCTCAAAACTATTAGGACTTTAACAACAGTACATTTCCTTTTTATGATTCAATAGGCATACACAAAAAACAGACTCTTCTGGATACATGCAAAAGTAGTCAAATAAAACAGTACAGCACCCCACATTCAATAGGAAACTTATCTGTCTCTTTGCATTTACTTTTTGCCACTTTCTTGACTTCTTTATTCATCTTCCCCATTCTGATAATAGTTCACAGAAATCAGACCATCAATGCGAGCAATGATCCAGAAGGATTCTTAATCAGCTTGTGTGTAATGGGAAGCTTAATGACTTCACGTGCATATAAGATGTTTGCTGAGTCGATTAGTTGACTGTGCAGCTAGTGCTCTACTTTGCTAATGCCCTTTCTGCCCTGTTGTTCTGATAAGTTTCCCAGAAATAGAGAGCCTGTATATAGCTGCACACCTAGAATAAAAAGAGCATTTATCCTCACCTAGATGACATGGCGACATATAAATAGAATGTATTGTTTTTCAAATTGGAATTGTCAAAAAAATAAGATGTGTGCACTTGTATGTGCATGTGTGTGTGTGTACCTATGTGTGTATGAAGAGACAGTAAGGAAAGACAATCTTTTGGTTGAAGAACCAAGTGAATATATACTAACACTTCAAAACTATCTAGAAGGCTTTTCTACACTTTGGTACAAGATTTATCCCAAAGTGTATACAATATAAACTCCAATACAGTAAATTTTGATATTTCTTAAAATATAACAGAACCTCCACTGAGGCTTTATCACAGATCATCATGAGTTATTTTAATGCCTTAACTCATCATGGCTAATTGTTGCACTGCTCTCCCTCATCTCTATTTTGGTCAGCTACTCAACACATTTGTTAGAACTTTGCTAATCAAAGTGAGGTTACCAGACTAGCAGGATCGACATTGTCTGGGGGCTTGTTAGAAATGCAGAACCTCAGTTTCCCACACCAGACTACTGTGTCTACATTTTAACAAGATCTCCAGGTGGTGTGTGTGCATGAAACTTTGGAAAGTACTGTGTGAGAATATGCATTATCCCAAGAAAAAATCCTGTAAAATGCTTTAAGTATATGTATATACTCAGATACATGTGCACACACTCCTTTAATACAATACTGTGAGACAGCTGTTATCATTGCCATTTTAAAAATGAAGAAAACTGAGTCACAGGGAACTTAAATTTCTTGTCAAATGTCATATTGCTAGTGAGTTGCAGGACTGAGTCTAATCAAGTAGTCTGGCCCCATCCCATTAGAATGCTTCTCTTCATAACTAATTATTTAATCATACATATTACAACAGCAGCTAGGCTCACTTGTAGACGTGAGACTAAAACAGAAATGAGAGAAGACAAAACATATCTGCACTTCATCTTAATGTATTTATTTAATCTTCTGAGAGTTAAAATTCTTCAATTTCAGGAAAAAAAAACCTATCTGGGAGTGGGCAAAGAAAATCAATGTTTTTAAAAATCAAAGTCTCTTAAGTTCTTAGTTTGAATTTGCTCCAATATTTCTTTCTTTTTGCAAAAATAGTATTGCTGAAACAGCTCAGAAAACTCAGTTTAAAATGTGTGATTAATTTTACCTATGCCGTGGTCCTTTCACTCTCTGTCCTAAAAGCAGTCTGCTTTTTTCCTATATTGAGTGATAATGTTTAGACAGATTCACTTCAGACTATTGGGTATTATGGGATCTTTCTAGATGAAAGGTTTTTTTACTTAGCCACAGTTCATATCCTTTAAAACCCTGAGGGGATATTTCAAAGAGTTACATGGGTATTGAATTGGGTTCAATGTGTTTAAGATCTTTCCTCATGATATTTGGATTTCAGATATTATATTTTGGAAGCTAAGCTGTTCTGCAAAAAGGTAATGGCTAGTTCTTTCAGAAGGGAAGTCTTAATAGTTCAATATGATGGGACTTTTCATTGGAATTTCAATATTTGGATTTACTTCTGGTTGAATCCCCAAATTCCAATTTTCTACTTGAATAAAAACAGATACCTGCATGAAGTTTTTGATATATCCTGTTCTCCTGTCCAATTCAACTCAGAATCAGCACTGGAGAAGAGGACAAAACATTAGAAAACATTAGTATTGCAATGTTTGTAATAGTTCTAAACTTGTAAAACTACATTTTATAGAAAATGATCTCTAGGAAAAAACAAACAGAAACAGCTCAATAAAAAGCATGATAATCCAACAATTGAAAAGGCCTTTGGTGCATTCATATTTCAAAAACATCTCAGATGAGTACTGCATCCTTGTAACTAGAATTTGAATTAAGCAAAGAATCTCTGAATTTCTTGTTAATATTTAACTTAGTCATATAATTTGCTAAAGATTAATTTGCTACATTCTTTAAAATGACTTAGACAACATGTACATGCCTCTGTAAAATTGGCTTCTCCTTCAAATCAAAGCCAAGAAGTATTTATGCATTATGAGAACACATGTTTCGAAAAGAGATAAGCAGGGTATAGTTGAATAGAACCATCAATTAAGAAGGAATTGTGCAATTCAGTTTTGGATTAATTTCCATGCACAGATCTACATGTAAGTAAATCTGATCTGACCCCAGCCCTGGAAAACTAGGCCATTAAAACAAAAATGATAATGTGCCAGTGAGCCTTGTGCTACACTGCTGATGAGGCAAAGAATAGGAGTAGAATATCAAAAAGTCAAATGAAAATCATCATATATTACATGCTTAGATAATTTTGAGCTGTAAAAATAATGCTATTTGTAAGACCAAAAAGTGTTTTTCTCAAAATATTTTTTTTAATTTCAATGTGATTTTCTCAATCCAGAGGATTAACTTCCATGTCATCAATTTAGTATAAATAAAAGCAAACATACTTTCTAGGTAAGACAAACTTCTTCACATAATTTAAAAGTTTGAGCAGAGTACAGCTGCTTTATAGCTCTAAAAGTTATCATGCCTTTATCTACAGTTCTGATCAGTGTCCATAAAAGACTATTATAATGTTTTCTCCAAATATTTTTACTATACGGAACACTATTAACTCAGTAGACTTGAGTCTATCAAAATCACTTCCCTGTTAATTATAACTTCAACATTCTGCTAGGAAATTGAAGTAGGATAGAATGACAGGAATTTCAGAATGGAGGAAGAGTTGAGTTTTCAGCAGAAAGGATGAGGGATATGTTCACATATTCATTCTGTTTCACCCCCTGAGATCCTTTTTACATACTTTTCACCCTATTCAGAGGAAATTAACTTTGTACAATTTTTAATCCCAATTTGCTCTGTAAGTAGTATGCACACACACGCATGCACACACACACAATAAAAAATTTATGTATGTTAGATAATCATAGTAAAGATTATCTAGTTTCCTGACATAGCAATCATTAAGATTCAGCATGTTTGCAATTTTCCCTATAAAACTTTCATTGGTTAGCACTAATAGTAATTTTAGAAATGATCAGTCCATATTGCTCAATTGCCTTTCAGTTGTATAAGATGCTAAATGGGAACCATTTTAAAATTTTAATACAAGGCCTCATCACATATATTAAAAAAAATTCCATATGGATATATTATAACATTCCCCTTGAGGGATGGTAAATATTTAAATTTTATACTTGTCTATTCTCAACAAGTTGCTTCATTTAAATTACAAAAAGTAGCTGCTTACCAACATTAGTGACTCTTCTAGTTTAGAACATGATAAACATTAAATCTTGGTTTAGGACATTAAGCTATTGCTTAAAAGGCTTAAATCTCAGTTGTCTCATTTGCATAATGAGGGAGTTGGACTAAATGGCATTAAGGTCCCTTAGAGCTCTGAAATTCAAAGACTATATAAATGGCAACATCTGAACATGTACATTTTGCAATTTTAATAGTTACAAAATTATGACCCTAGAAGGGACATTAGAGATCAGTATAATCCCCTTATTTTTTAGCTAAGGAAAAGAAGATTCAGTAAGGTTAAAATGCCTGTCCAAGGCCACATAGCTAGTTAATTGCAGTGCCTGAATTAGAACCCTATAATATGCAAAATAATGGCCTAAACGAGTTGATGTACTGTGGTCTGTGGTAAAAATATTTCATGGATAGTGATTACAAAATGAAGTATTACAATAAAACTATTAGTCAACATCCAAATTTTTTAAAAGTATGATTTACATAGATACCTCAAAGTAATATTTAAAACCATCTGTTTTCTCATTGCTTTTGAGAGCTATACATATTACAGGAGAAGAAATTTCTGACAAAAAATATACTTTTAAAGGCTAATTTCATATATACTACTTAGAAGAACTTTTTTATGTAACCTACACATTTTTTCCAATATAAGATTGATAAAGTGCCAGATGATCATGTACTTTATTTTTATTTTAGTGGAACTGGGACAAAAATTACTAAGATTATTGATTAAAATGGGGAAAAAATTGGTTCAGCAAACACTGTCACTTCTGTTCTCTACTGGGAATCTTCAACATTTGATAAAGATGTAATTAACAAATTGCAGAAATCATGGTAAGATAGATCATCTATAATTATTCATTATTTAATGATTTCCTTGATATACTTACTAGTTGTTGAGTGTTCTGTTGATGCAAGCAGTTATGAGACTTGCAAGTTACTGTACAATTTAAAAGTGTCATGGGGACAAAATATATTGCTATAGTGCTTCTCATTCATTAAAATTTATAAATTATTTTAAGACAAGAAATTGGTATATGGCTAATACTACTAAATAGTTCAAGTCACCCCAAAGTTGCATCTTGCATGACTGATTGTATTATCTTTCAAAGAACTACAAAAAAGAACACATGGCAAACATTCTTGTCTTATAGGCAAAGTGAGAAGTAAGAGTAAGATAAAAAAAAGCAGAAGAAAGACAGAAGAAGGTCATAAAAAGAACTGCCTCATGGCTCATAAATAACAGAAATATAAATGTCAAATGAACTTTATTATGTGGTATAGGTAGCCTAATAAAAATTTAGACACAAAGGAAAGCTTATTGTGAAGAGAAGGCCACATACTCTGCCACTGAAGGTGGTTTTTCAAGCTTACTGACATTCTAGACCTTATGGCATTGGCTTTCAATTGGCAGCTTGTGCCAAGCTCCTAGTGCTTGTCATTTTCAAACAGAAAAGACAAGATAAGAGGTTGCTTTACTTAGAGTGGCCTGCTTTTAACTGATAAAACTCTATCTAATCCATATTAGATTTAAGATACTAAAGATACACTCATCTTAAAGGCTGTCACCCAAATGGAATCCTGTAAATGTCTTCAAGTTTCCAACTTCAGAGGTATACTTTTCATCTTGATCCATGACTTTTGTGACTCTTTTTTTTTTTTTAGATTATCTCTAGTATAAATCCTTCATTGACTTCACAAAGCCTAGATACTCCAAATGAGATGTCACTTTTTGATTGCTTTGTATGGTGATTGCATTTCCTGTATAGGAAAGTTAGATATGATAGGATGGTGCAGTAAGATTTGTTTCACCCATTTTCTTATTAAGATATATATTTTAACTTTTGTAAGTATGAAAAGAAAAAAGTTGAGTTTTTGAAAGCATGTCAATTTAAGTGATAAAATTAATACAAATTACAGAGCATCTGCCACTAGATCACTATTTATATCTGCCTAAGCTCATTTAGTATACAGCTACTATCAAGTGTGCCTTATTCGTTCCCAAGCAATGGCAGATAGCTGAACTCTTGGGTGGAACCATTCTTTCTAATCTATTTATATACACTATTATTTATATAACACACCAGGGACTAAAATAAGCTGGTAGGCACAGACAGTATTCATGACTGCAATGATTTCCCTGTGAGAATCAATAAAAGTGACTTATTTGATATTATTGTTAGCTTAAAAAATATTACTCTATGTGAAGGATTTTTTTTTTAATTTCAGTAGATGGATAAAGCTGAATGTTGTTGTCTATTGTCAAGGCAATGAAAATTAGCAGACATTTGTCTTATACCTTCAGAATCCAGGAGCACTGAGCTCAGTCCCTTCCTCCAGGTGGGACAGAACAAATACAATTGATAGTTGATAATGTCACTCCTTAGAAATACTGATTGATTTATCTTTCAAAATCCGTGACTTCAGGTTTGTTGAGCTGATTCAAATTATTTATTTATTTTACTTTTTCCTCCCTGGACTGACACTACTATACAGGCTAAGAATGAACACAGTTTAGGAAACTATCTTTCAAATACATAGCCAGCTGAGACAGAATTGGCCTGGGTGGATAATTAACCTTTAAAAGGAGCATAACTTTTCTTTCTCAGTTTGAATGCATTTCCTGTTTGTTTCACATAACAATATTAACAAAATGATGCCATTCACTTTTTTTTTTTTGCAGTACGCTGGCTTCTCCCTGTTGTGGCCTCTCCCGTTGCGGAGCACAGGCTCCGGACGCGCAGACTCAGCGGCCATGACTCACAGGCCCAGCCGCTCCGTGGCATGTGAGATCTTCTCGGACCGGGGAAGGAACCCGTGTCCCCTGCATCTGCAGGCAGACTCTCAACCACTGCGCCACCAGGGAAGCCCAGCCATTCACTTTTCTTTCTGTTGTGGTATGGGAATTGATGTGTAGCTTTGCTCAAAAATGCATTTAAAAAAATATCGGAGGATTTAAGAAGTCAAATTTGGCAACAAACAAAAGTACCTAATTAACATTTATATGGGTAACATTTGCTGAATTATAGATTTAGATGATTTTCTGTGACATCTTTTGGAAAAGTAACGGCTACTGGCCCCTTAAATATATATACCATTATTATTATTCTTTCTAACAAACTGAATGGTATTTTCTCATTGAATTTTTCAGATGAATAATTAACACAATACTAGTATATCAAATTTGCCTGAAAAAATGTTTGGGTAGTGCTTCCCGTACCACAAAAAAAAAATAAAAAAATAAATAAAGCTTTTACATTGTTACTAACACTTGCAGTTTTTTTATTGAAATACAGTTGATTTACAGTATTATGCTAGTTTCAGGTATATACTTGCACTCTTAACTACTAATAAAATGTGGTCCTGTAAAGAACTCTGCATTTGAATTTTTTTTTTTTTCGATATGCGGGCCTCTCACTGTTGTGGCCGCTCCCGTTGCGGAGCACAGGCTCTGGACGCGCAGGCTCAGTGGCCATGGCCCACCGGCCCAGGCGCTCTGCAGCATGTGGGATCTTCCCAGACCAGGGCATGAACACGTGACCCCTACATCGGCAGGCGGACTCTCAACCATTGCGCCACCAGGGAAGCTCCTTAAATGTTTTATAATAGATTCTAGCCCATACCAATTCTGCCCCTATTACTATCAATAATATACCATCTTAGTCTCATTCAGCTTGAAAATTTATTTCAGGGTTAGATCTACACTGTGGATGCTTACTTTGAGTTTATTCTTTAATTGTTGCTATACAATCCTCTAAGAAAAGGGTTTAATAACACATCACACGCAAAGGAATCAATTCTCTCTAGTTTATAAAAATGATGCTTATTTCATCTATATATTTCTATCCATTAACAAGGCAGAGATAGGCCTACAATTACAATAATAATTTATGAAGTAAAAAAGAACAAAGATACCTTTACTTAATGCATTTTTGTAACTTATGACCATATTCTTATTAGAAATTGGCTCTGAGTTCATTATAGCAGAAGATATAGTCACAGTCATGTATTTCTACCAGAAGTCACTATATCATGTTATACATAAGTAAATGAAAGGTAGATTAGTATTGCATATTATGGAAGAATTTTTCATCCTCAGAATGAATGCCGATAAATTGTTTTAAGTATAAAATTAAATAAAGAGACAGATGTTTAGGGCTTTCTGAATTTGGTGTCTAAATAGTCTCTAAAATGTTTATATTGAAAACACTTTTAATACCCAGTGTCTACTTTCGTAGAGAGAAAAATTTTGTTATGCTGTCATTGGTTCTGTATGCTTAGTCTTAGATTACATTCTGATCTTTAACCAATGCATTTCCCTTAGTTTTTTGAGTTTAGAAAATAGGGATTAAAATACAATGTTGGGATAAATAAATAAATAAAATACAATGATGGGGAAGCCATTTTGTTCTCAAAACTGGAGGTTTATTTAAATTATATATCCATACAATCCATAATGCTCAAAATACCTTACAAAATTTCTATTTTATATTTATTTTATATGTTATGTGGTCCCTTTTTTCTTCTTTTTTTATACCTATGACTCTTCTCTATCACATATATGGTATGCTCTTTTGGACCTACACAGATTTATGTACATAAAACATACCTGAGGCAACTTATAATTCTTCAAATACAAGAATCTTCTGAGATATGTATAATCTTACCAAATTTTGTATTTCCCAAAATTATGAGGAAGTAGTGATGTTCAAGATACATGTTCAGGATAATAAATTTAATGAACTCTATTTAGTATCAACTTCATGATCCTTTTCAAGAGTTCAACATCTTTGGATTGTGCAAAATATATTCTTTAATACCTTCAGTCTGGAGACCAAATCTAAATGTTTTTCTAAATAGTAACATGGCTTAAGGCATGTGGTTTCAATACATTATTGAAAACCGCAGACCAATTCTTCTACCTTGGAGTCAGGATCTCTTATTTCCTCAAAAAAGAATTAATTGTTTATGATTCTTATCTCTATTAAAAATTAAAAATAAAATCTAGAAAATACTTTATATGAATTATAAAAATATTTTATCTGTACAGAAATAAATGAATAAAATAAACTGGCTGATTATATACATATAAATACATATGTATGTATAGGTAAATGGAAAACCTCTATGTCTAAACAAAATGACTATTAAAATTTCATAGTAAATTTCAAAGTAGATGTGATCACATATTTCAAAAATGATAAACTGCTGCATATATGCCTTCCACCTAATTCTGTGTTTTTACTTTTTGAAAATGTGTTACTAACATAATTAAATGGCCAATGTTATTATGGCTACAGTTGTTTGATTTTCAAACACAGTAAGCCCATTTATACTGCAGGACTAGAGAGGTATCACTTACTGGATTCAGGATCAGAGTTGCCATCCCCTTCAGTGCGGTTGTTGGGTGCAGCATGATCAAAGTACTCCTCCTGAGGATAGCCAAGGGGCAGGGCATGGGATGTGCTGGGAAGGCTGCCTGTATCATGCTCTCCTAGTCCACCATCACTGCTACTTTCCTGAGAGCCTTCTGGTAGGTGAAATGTGACATGCCGCTGGGACTGAAAAAGACAGAAAATTACAGGGTTTCAGCTATGATGTGAATAATTGCTTAATACATCCAATTTAGAAAATGTATTATTTCAGCTATCTAGTGAAGTCACATTAATATTATCTTGAGTTGTGAACGATTTCAGGCTTTTGTGAACAGTCAGCTCTGTGTTCAAACCTGCTTTACCTGGCAGCAGAATTGCTTTTATTATTATTTTTTTTTTTTTTTTTTTTTTGCATTACGCGGGCCTCTTACTGTTGTGGCCTCTCCCATTGCGGAGCACAGGCTCCGGACGCGCAGGCTCAGCGGCCATGGCTCACGGGCCCAGCCGCTCTGCGGCATGTGGGATCTTCCCAGAGCCGGGCACGAACCCGTGTCCCCTGCATCAGCAGGCGGACTCTCAACCAATGCGCCACCAGGGAAGCCCTATTATGTTTTTTTAACAGGGCATATCCAGTTGCAGAATAAAAGTTAACTTGTTCTAAAGCAAGAGGCTGTCACCCATATTGACATTTGAGCACATTGGATATTCTGATCATCATTTGAACATGGATTTATTTAACTATAATTTGACAAGATTTCATTTTTTGAATAATAAACTTGAATAAATATAATGAAATTTTACTGCTATATCTGTAAGATTCTGGTGGGCAGAAACAGTAAATAATAATACAAATTTATTCAATCATGTAGGCTTATAAATTAAAATTACAAATCATCTTTTCAAAGAATCTTAAGGGCAAGATTTTGAATTGGAATTCATTTAAATCAATTCTATACTCTAAACAATAAAAAATAATTACTTGGTATGGATAACAGTTGATAATTATAAAAGTAAACTATAGGGATCATCTCTGATAGTAATTATAGCAGAATATAAAAAACTTATACATGCCAATATATAAAGATGAAGGATTTGGTTCATGACATCCAATAGTGTGGTAACTCCACCAGATGTAGCAGTAATTTTGTTTGCAGTATTGCTACATGTAGTAGCTAGTCTCTGAAGATAGCCCTGACAATGGACCTCACGTCTTGGTATTCAGACCCTTATGTAGTCTTCTACCACAATGAATATGGAGACGCCCTGTGTAACCAAATCTCACAGTTTTTGCCTTGCTCCCTTAGAATACTCATTCAGGAAAATCAGCTGAGTTGAAAGTAGTCTGACTACTTGGAGACTGCCTTACAGTGAGGAAGCTCAAGCTTCCCATGTGGAAAAACTCGATAAAAAGAAAGTACAATACAATACCCAGAGAGGCCCAGCTGCTCCAACCACTCGAGATTAGTGCTAAATATGTATGTAAAGAATCCATTCTGGACATTACAGCTTATGGTCTCCTTTGAGCCATCCATCCCAGCCATCTCCAGATATTTGAGCCGTTCCATTTGAGATACCAACCACTGTAGAGCAGAGATAGCAATCTCTGCTGTGCACTACCTAAATTCCTGACTTAAAAAATGTTAAGTACAATTGATTTTTGTTTTATGTTCCAAAGATTAAGGATAGTTTGCTATGTAACAATAGATCAACCAAAACATTTAACTACTAGTAGCATGAAAGATGCAATTTAGAGAAAATTATTTAAGGAATTTATACATATCAAAGGGTACATGTAATTAGGCACTAGAAATTTCCATGACAGAGTGCATATACTTTCACAAGTTCAGGCTTGACAGTCAGCCATTTCTTCAGATGTTGATATTGCTGTAGACTGTATGCTTGTGTCCTCTCAAAATTCATATGTTGAAACCTAATCCTCAACATAATAGCATTTGGAGGTGGGGTCTTTGGGAAGTGATTAGGTTATGAGGATGGAGCCCTCATTAATGGGATTAGTGTCCTTATAAAAGCAGCCCAAGAGACCTCCCTCTCCCCTTCTGCCATGTGAGGACACAGTGAGCTAATTTTGTCTGTCCAGCAAAGCTGCATTTGACTGTTCTCTCTCTGAGAAGCCATAAGCTCATTTAGTTATAGGTTAAACCCCATTTAATTCAAAAAATTATAGTTGTGAATATATTTTCAGCCACTTCAAGTAAGATATAAGCATTTATGCTCACAAACCTTTTAAAAATTCAAGAACTGGAAAAACAGGATTTAAAAATGCCTGAAACATTGTATTGTAGACATTTATCAACAGTCAGTTATTATATGTAACTTAAAGTCAAAATAATACTTAACACATAAATTTAAAAGTCATTGTATATAAAATAAGCCAGTTAAGCATGAGACTAATTTACAGTTGTTCCACTACAATGCATAACTGTTAAGAGGTATTTTAATTTTCTATTAAGACATAAGTCAGATATTTCAAGTATTTTTATCATTTAGCTTTTTTCAAAGTATTAGACCTAGATAATAGAATCTATATATAGGAAAATAATTACTGCTGAAAAAAATAAATGAATCTAGAATTTAACATGTGCTAGTTAAGCATGGATTCATATACCCTAACAGAATTAAAATTGCCAGTGAATAAAAGGTAAAGTTCTATCAAATGATAGAAGTAGGGCCTATATATATATTACTTCCAGATGTAAGAGAAATGGAGTTTTGTGTTCAATTGCTTATCTACACAGAAAAGAAGAAAGCAATTTAAGTCAAAAAGATATCCCATCCTATGACACCTGTAACTAGTAACAACTAAAATCCCTTGCAAAGGAATGCCCTAGAGTGAATCTGTAATTAGCCAGGTCATGTATTGACCCCCAACTCTCCTGATACTCATAAATTGAATCCCCTTAAGGGTACATAAGAGGGAATAAATGGGTTGGTAAGGACTCCCTTTAGTGAACACAACTTTTTTTTTTTTTTTTTTTTTTTATTAAACATCTTTATTGGGGTATAATTGCTTTACAATGGTGTGTTAGTTTCTGCTTTATAACAAAGTGAATCAGCTATACATATACATATGTTCCCATATGTCTTCCCTCTTGCGTCTCCCTCCCTCCCACTCTCCCCATCCCACCCTTCCAGGCTGTCACAAAGCACCGAGCTAATATCCCTGTGCCTTGCGGCTGCTTCCCCCCAGCTATCTACCTTACTACGTTTGTTAGTGTGTATATGTCCATGACTCTCTCTCGCCCTGTCAAAACTCACCCCTCCCCCTCCCCATACCCTCAAGTCCGTTCTCCAGTAGGTCTGCGTCTTTATTCCTATCTTACCCCTAGGTTCTTCATGACATTTTTTTCCCTTAAATTCCATATATATGTTTTAGCATACGGTATTTGTCTTTTTCTTTCTGACTTACTTCACTCTGTATGACAGACTCTAGGTCTATCCATCTCATTACAAATAGCTCAATTTCATTTCTTTTTAAGGCTGAGTAATATTCCATTGTGTATATGTGCCACATCTTCTTTATCCATTCATCCGATGATGGGCGCTTAGGTTGTTTCCATGTCCTGGCTATTGTAAATAGAGCTGCAATGAACATTTTGGTACATGACTCTTTTTGAATTTTGGTTTTCTCAGGGTATATGCCAAGTAGTGGGATTGCTGGGTCATATGGTAATTCTATCTGTAGTTTTTTAAGGAACCTCCATACTGTTCTCCACAGTGGCTGAACCAATTCACATTCCCACCAGCAGTGCAAGAGTGTCCCCTTTTCTCCACACCCTCTCCAGCATTTATTGTTTCTAGATTTTTTGATGATGGCCATTCTGACTGGTGTGAGATGATATCTCATTGTAGTTTTGATTTGCATTTCTCTAATGATTAATGATGTTGAGCATTCTTTCATGTGTTTGTTGGCATTCTGTATATCTTCTTTGGAGAAATGTCTATTTAGGTCTTCTGCCCATTTTTGGATGGGGTTGTTTGTTTTTTTGTTATTGAGCTGCATGAGCTGCTTGTAAATTTTGGAGATTAATCCTTTGTCAGTTGCTTCATTTGCAAATGTTTTCTCCCATTCTGAGGGTTGTCTTTTGGTCTTGGTTATGGTTTCCTTTGCTGTGCAAAAGCTTTGAAGTTTCATTAGGTCCCATTTGTTTATTTTTGTTTTTATTTCCATTACTCTAGGAGGTGGGTCAGAAAGGATCTTGCTGTGATTTATGTCATAGAGTGTTCTTCCTATGTTTTCTTCTAAGAGTTTGATAGTTTCTGGCCTTACATTTAGGTCTTTAATCCATTTTGAGCTTATTTTTGTGTATGGTGTTAGGGAGTGATCTAATCTCATACTTTTACATGTACCTGTCCAGTTTTCCCAGCACCATTTATTGAAGAGGCTGTCCTTTCTCCACTGTACATTCCTGCCTCCTTTATCAAAGATAAGGTGTCCATATGTGCGTGGGTTTATCTCTGGGCTTTCTATCCTGTTCCACTGATCTATCTTTCTGTTTTTGTGCCAGTACCATACTGTCTTGATTACTGTTGCTTTGTAATATAGTCTGAAGTCAGGGAGCCTTATTCCTCCAGCTCCTTTTTTCGTTCTCAAGATTGCTTTGGCTATTCGGGGTCTTTTAACACAACTGTTTTTTGTCCTTTCCTGAATGCCCGTAAAACACCACAAGCACCAGCATCCTGTTCCTGAAATGCAGTTCTTATATGTGACATTATTACATATACACCTTTGAGATTTCAGTCATATTAATAAACTCTCTTGTCTATATTAACTTTAACAAATATCGGAATGCTTCAAGTGGAAACCAATGTATGTTGTTTGGTCATCAATGGCTCTATATCATTTTAAAATAGTCTGAAGTTCAACTGCATACTGAGGATTTGATTTCTTTCTCAATTCACAGTTTCAAAGTTTACAGTCTAAAGCATTTTTTTACCTATTTCTATAATCCATAGAAGGCGTTCAAATATCATTGCTTAAATGTAATATTCTATTTCTTTATTCAGTGAATTCACAAGAGGCTCTTTATTGGCACATGGGTGATTAACTAGTTTGTCCATCATTTTATAAAATCTCCATGAAATAGTTCCTTAGGTGAAATTGTTAGAATTTAATTTTTAAGGAATTGTTTCAAAAGGCTTCTGAAAATTTAATTTTTAATGGGAAAAGAACTTTTTTCCTAGGGTTACTTTAATGATTCCTACTTAAACTTGCATTTTGCAATTTGTGACACTTCTAGATAGAACTGAACATAAAATAATTATATGAACTTAACAATTTATGAATCCTTTGTAGTAAATTTTGGCAATCTGGTTTAACTCATTTGCCCTTTACTTTTTAATGGATGAATCCCTAATCTCTGATGGCACTTTTCTGCTCAGATTCATAATATGGATGTATTTAAGATACAGATGTATTGTTCTTATCCAGTATATTTAGAAATATTAACTATTTCATGAAAATCATTCCTTAGGTCTCTCAAAGAGAAGACTAAATAATTCCCTTTTTTCAAGTGTTGACGATGATTACTGTGCAATATAAAAGAGCTATTACGTTGATGACCATGTCATAATTTGTCTGTCTGCTACTCTTCTAGGAAGCTGTGGCATTCAAATTAAAGTAATCTATTGATTGCAATGGTGCCTTTACAGGATGGAAACAAATCCTGGATTATTCATGAATAAATGTCTGTTCTGAAAGTCTAGTTATTTTTCTGCCAGTAAGAGAAAAGTCGACAGAGAGCCTCTCCCTATAATCTACATGCCTTCTTTTTACCTCAAATCAATCAAACTTCCAAAATGTATGAATGCTCAGAAATAATATTGGTGTTACCTAGATTAATCATTTACAGGCAAACTATCAAATTCCCAACATTCTTGTGTCCATTATACCTCATGAAGGCATAATTCCATACTAAATATCAGGTGAATATTGTTACATTTCCATAACATGATGTAAGTAGCATTTTAGAAAGGTTAATCTGGCAGCAAAGAGGCTGCATACAGATAGGCCAGCCTGTGAATCTCATTATTGAATGCTTGAGTATCATGTTCTAGAGGGCTCATTAGAATTACCTGTCAAAGTTTTCAAACTAATCATACATCCTTGCATTCCCCCTGACTCCAATTCTAATATACCTTGACCCAGTCTACCTTAGATTCACTGCCAACACCAGGAACTCTGATTAGAAAGGTTAATCATAGATAGGGTTATTATTTTTTAAAGATTACCATATGCAAGAGTGTTTTTGATTCATATATAAAACATTTTTGATATCAAACTAACACATTTTAAGCTTCTAAGCTCCCCTATTCTATAATAATCAACAGCTTCATTCTGAATGTCAGAGGTAATCTGCATTTTCCCATGGGTCCTGTCTCTTTGCAAAAGAATTTATAATTACTCAATATATTATAAAGTTAAATGTGAAAATAGTTAGAAATTCAACTTGAAATTTTCACCAGCATTACATGGTCAGCACATATATCTCACTTGCAGCTCATAATTCCCAGTGTAAAAACTCCCAGATGACATATTTTATAGTAGTCCTTTATTATTTGACCCTATACTTGTAGTTATAAAACCTCCTGCATTTCCAACTCAAGTCATCTTGCAGGATATATCAGTTCACTTGATTGTTTTTTCAGGGTTCCATTTCATAAAATTTGAAAGGTCTGTATAATTTCTCATTTTCCCTTTCACATTATGTTCCTGAAATGTTTACCCTTCAAGGCTTTTATTTTTTTAATACCATAACTTATTACTAGTATATGCAGGAAGTTCTTCATGATCTTCTCCAGAATCAGATCTTCTCTTAGCTCTATTTTGCCATGAAGTTTTTTCATGGCACTTGGTAATTTTTAAAATTTTATTTTATTTATTTAATTTTTGGCAATTGTCAGACATATTTATTTGATAGTCAGAAGACTACATGGCATTTCTTGAGGGCATCTTTCCTTGAGTCATGAATCATTTCAGCTTAATCAAAATGGAAATAATCTATTTGTAGATAGGTTCTATGATGAATTGTTAAATTGGCAATTGAGTTTTGTGAATTTGAATCTACAAATGTTTGAGAAACTACAATTGTGTGACTAACAATGAAAATAGAACAAAACTGAAAACCTAACATGCTTTGAAACTGGCATGTGTACAAAAATTAAAACAAGATATTAAAATTGAAACCAGGCCATTGCAATGGTCTCTAAGACAAAACCCAAGTATCAGTTTTAAAAAATAGATGAAACATCTCTACATTGTTTTTGGTGCTAACCACATGTAGATTTAGTGACTTACATTTAAATATATAAATCATCATAGGACCTTCATTTTCCAAAAGCAGTTATATGGTAACCTCAAACTATTCAAAAAACAGTCATTCCAGGAAGTAAGAAAGACAAAAAAAAAAAAGGCATATGAATTGCTAAAATATTTAACAGGTAAGTTCATGCTAAGAATCATGTCTGCCTTACTCTGCTTTTTTATTTGACTTTAACATCTTTGATTATTTGGTTCTCCAGCTCAAAATGTAATAGAACTCTTGGTAGCTGCTGGAAATAAAAACACTGACAGAAGGAGAAATTTCCACCAATTATTACTATATCTGTCTTCTGTAGCTATATAGAATAAGTGTGATTCTTGTTTGAAGTGTTTGAAGATAGTGAAGATAGTTAAGCCTCGTCTATTAATATTCCTATTCCAAGCTAAAATCTCCAACTTAATTTGGCATCTGTAGAGGAGCAGAATTTGCCACCCTGAAATATATCTCTTTGGCATATTAATTTTTTTAAGCCGGTTCTTTTCTAAGCAATAGACACGGGAAAAACTGAAAACCAAGCAGGAGTTACCCTTTTATAAGAAACATTTACATTTGTAAGGGAAATCTCCATTTGTAAGGGTGTGTCCCTCCCTGTACCTGAAGATTTAGAAACTCTTATTAATGGAGAATTCAATGGCTTAAATTTGCATAACAACCTTACTCTTGTTTACTGTGCTGTGCTTGGTCATCTCCCATTACTGCCTCTCCCATCCAACATCCTCTTTTGTCTTTAGCTGGAGATGGTATTTAAGGTAAGGGCTGTGGCCATTTTGGCAAGTTACTCAGTTCTTCTGAGTCTCTCCCATGTATACATGTTAGTAAACTTTTGTATGATTTTTCTACTGTTAGTCTACCTCATGTCAATTTTATTCTTAGACCAGCTAGAAGAACCGAGAGGGGTAAATGAAAATTTTCCCTCCCTGACACAGTATTTTCAGATCGTTTACATTTTACTCTTTTCCTTTTTACCCATGTAATTTATTTATGTAATTAACAAAGTCAGACCTTAAATATTTACCACTTTATTGTTGGTGATAATGTGGGCTTAGGAGATGATGGCTTTATAGATCACATATGATACAAATAACCATTTTATTTTTCATAATATTAGCCAATATTTAATATTTTCAAGTTGTTAAATTGTTTGAAAATGTGTTTCCAAGACAGAAGTCACAAGTTTTGCTTTGAGCAGTGCTTTGTCTCTGGTGTAACCTTTTATATTTGCAAAATAACTCTTCCATTGCTGTAGTTACACAGCATGTCTGCTTAATTGATGCATTTTAAACAAACCAAATGTCATTCAAGCAACAGATGGTTTCTGACTTGAATTATATAGGTTGGAATCACTATGCAGTATACAGTGAAAGATGAAAAACCTGGCATTGTCATTAATTGCATAAACACTTGGAACAAAATATTATCTTTTTTAATGTTAGTAGAAATCACAACAAGAAACTATGTGATGGTGATCAAATACCAGTTTAAAAATAAAAATGACCTAGAAAATTTTCCTAATAAAACTGAAGAGTGTGCACATCAGCTGGCATGGTGGTAATTTATTTATTGCATTGTACCAAACATTGGTAACCTGTTTGTTTTAGACCCTTTCAAGTGTACATAGAGCATGTTTAACTTCATCTTCTTTACCTGGTGTTCATCAGAGCACATCAAAAACAACTGCTACTCAGGTAAAATGGGTAACATCTTGGAAATATATGAGATTAGAAGACCAATATTTCCTTTGAACTCTTGTCACTCTTTAAAAAATATTTGGAGTTCTATAATTCCCGTTGGTAATCAAAGAGTAAATTAAAATAGCTGCATCTTCCAGCAACAACTGTCAGTGATGGAAGGTAGCAGTAAGCAATGTAGGGTTGAATATAGTTGAGGGTGGAAGGAAGAAGAATTGCAAAGTATTAGTATCTGTAGTATTACTGTACTCTTTTATTGTGCAACTCTTTATACAGATACATTTTTCTAAAAGCAGACCTCCCTCTATTTATTTTACATACAAACAAAAACACCCCTATATTCCATTTATCACATCCACAACCCCCCCCACACACACACACAAATGGTATTAAAAATAACCTCAAAGTGATCTACAAGTTAAAAAGGTGAAAAAATTATTATGCTACTGTACCAAGAGAAAACTGATATGGCACTACCCTTTTCATTGCTTTAAAAAAGTTATATACACATATTTCTAAAATATATCTAAACTGAGGATGAAATAGAAACTAGTGAAATATTTTTTTCCTAACCCCAAACCCTCAAATCAATCTTATGTGTTTACCTTAAATACATTATTTGGACCTATTGTAATATTACTTTTGTTGCTTTTCATTGTATTTGGGAATTAGGGAGAAAACGGCATTCAATTTTGGTAAAGTTGCTAGCCAGCTAATGCAACCAGCTAGTCCGTGGTTTAGAAAACACTAGATGCATACAAATCACCTAGTTGATGTGTTAGTAATGCAGATTCCTAGGATCCAACCCTCAAATATTCTGATTCAGTGGGTCTAAGGTAGGACTCAGATGTTGCATTACAGAATCCCTTGACTACAATTTCAAGGGGAAAAAAAGGAAAACAAGGAGTCCTGCTTAAATTTTCTAAATATTTTTGAATAGACAATTTGACATTTTAAAATAAATTGAGTCATTAGAATAATGGGATTCTAATGTCAGACTGTAGTCTAATTAGTCATTAATTCATAATTTTTATATGAGACATTTCCTTTTGCATTCAGGAAATGTTCTTGCTCATTTTTGATGAATGATACATATGATATACCTATGACATTATTAACATAGAGGTGACCATGGAATAAAATGATGACAGTGTGTGTGTGTGTGTGTATATATGTGTGAGAAACTTCATAGATATAAAATTATCTCTCTATAACTTGATCATGCTAACATGCAGTAATGTTCTGAACAAAAACAAAGATAATTCCAATGGTATTATAAGTATTAAAATGTATTTTCAGTTTATATGTATGTATGAATGATAGAATAATAATACAATTTGATTTAATAAGCATTAATTATTATTTGGTGCAGTCTTTATAATACAAAATTCTGCTTTTATTGACACAGAAGACAACTTCAATGATAAAACTGTTAAAATTAAATATATGAATTTGATGCCATGGAGGAAAAAATGTTGCTAAAATATATTTGTACTTAGAAGCTCTTTAAGCTCTCTGGTGTTGAGACAACTTCATTTATAATACTCTGAACTAAATATAAGAACTCCAGGCCCAATACTGAATTTAATTAATGTTCAAATTCAATAAATCTTCCAAAAGTACTTATTCTTGAAGTGCATTCTACAATTTGGTTTAAGGTACACAAATGAAAAGATTAGATTCTACAAAATACAGTAGGTCATATTTTACAGTGTTCAATGAGGAGTGTTATCTCTAGATCTCTGAAGTTCCTATGAGATTTTGAAATAATGTCTTTTAGTGCTTCCCATGCATGCCCTGACAATTCTTCAGTAAGCGATCAACACATACAATAATTATAGTTGTACTTAGAAATTATATAGACTATTTCCTTGGATGTCTGAAAGTTTTTTCTAATATTACGGATTCCCAACATTACTGATAAATGATCTGTTTTGAAAAGAATGATTTTGAACATATTTTTAAATCTTTGAGTAAAAGGTAAGTGACCCATAAGTAAATGACATAAAGGTCAGGAGTAAGAACTGGTGACACTTTAGGAAATACCATTAGGTAATAGTGTTTAAATTCAGACAGAATGCTAAAGTTAAAAATATTGGAGCATTAGGCTATTGCCATAAATAAGTAAAGAGATCTCTTTTTATTTTTTTTCCAAAAAGTAATACTGAAAAGAGTTAGGCGGACCAAATACTATTTCTTTTACTGACAGGGAAACAATGTAGCAAACCCCTAAGATTTACTTCCATTTGACATCAGCCCCCGGAAAATATTTTGCTAATCAAGACATCACCTTCATTTAGCAACCACGGGCAACCAGGCAACTTAACATCCTTCACAGCTCCCTGATGGAAATATGGCACAAAAGAATTAATGTAACTCTATTGTTGAAAGATGAATTTGCCGTATATTAGTGCTGCTGGATATTTTTGGTTCAATAGTTTCATGGAGTGGCAAATCTTCAAATCTGTTCAGTGTGTTTAGGTTAAGTTAGGTTAGTTTTCATGTTCTCTAAAATAGCATATCTATGAACCTATTCAAATTTTTTTTTTTTTTTTTTTTTTTTTTGTGGTACGTGGGCCTCTCACTGTTGTGGCCTCTCCTGTTGCGGAGCACAGGCTCCGGACGCGCAGGCTCATCGGCCATGGTTCACGGGCCCAGCCGCTCCATGGCATGTGGGACCTTCCTGGACCAGGGCACAAACCCATATCCCCTGCATCGGCAGGCAGACTCTCAACCACTGTGCCACCAGGGAGGCCCCCTATTCAAATTTTGTTGTAGTAATAAAACAAAATAATTACACCACCTTGAGAAAATAAGACAAGTAACTTGATGGTAAAATGTTTAACTCTAAGTTTAGAAGTTGGTCACAAGAAATGGGATAAATTCAAATTAAGGAGAATTGTTCACTCACAACTGGTTTTAAAAACAAGTTGGAAAAGTCTATTTGTGGTGCATTATACAGAAGATTTTACTCTGATCTAAATGATAACCCAAAAAAATATGTTGTGATGTTTAAATTTTAAAATATGACCTCAGACGTAATAGGCAAGGGGAAGACAAAACAGAGATAATCTTGAAGTTACACAAGATACACACACACACAGACACACATACATACAACATGCTTTTCACAAATCCAAGTGCATCAATATGTATTATTTTCCTTCTGGAGTTATTTTATTTATTTATTTATTTTATTTTATTTATTTTTGGCCTTGCCACGCAGCATGTGGGATCTTAGTCCTGAGACCAGGGATTGAATCCATGCCCCCTGCAGTGGAAGCATGGAGTCTTAACCACTGGACTGCCAAAGAAGTCCCTGGAGTTATTTTAAAAATTAAATTTAACAAATATGACATATTAAAAGTCATTTAAACAAATATTGATAAGCAAAAACTTCAAACAGATTATTTTAGCTAGATACTATTTGCTATATTGTTTAAAGTAATAATAATTTAAAATAAATGTAAATTTAAGCTAATTCTCAGAAACGTACACAGAATGATACACAAGAAAGTGAACTCTATAAAATGTACATGTTTAATTTGATATTTAATAATCCCAAATATTTAGGAGCTTTTATTTTTTAATCTCTCTCTTTTTTTTTTTTTTTTTTGCGTTACATGGGCCTCTCACTGTTGTGGCCTCTCCCGTCGCGGAGCACAGGCTCCAGACGCACAGGCTCAGCAGCCATGGCCCACGGGCCCAGCCGCTCCGCGGCACGTGGGATCCTCCCAGACCGGGGCACGAACCCGCGCCCCCTGCATCGGCAGGCAGACTCTCAACCCCTGTGCCACCAGGGAAGCCCTTAATCTCTCTTTTTAAAAATTTTGTGCTGCCATTATTTTATGAAGAAATCACATCCAAGTTTTCTCTCCCATGGATTAATATTAACATTAACAAAAATTACTAGAATACTTATAATTTCAAGATGGTTACTGATAATTCAATTTGATAGCCCTTTTGGAAAATAGTTTATTTTCATACACACTTTAAATATGGATAAATATGATCTGAATCACTGCACACACATAGTGATATGAATTATCATTTTAAACATCCTATCCAATTAAATTCCAAAAGCATTTGTTAAATGTCAACAATGTACTAGATACTGTGCTAAGTGCAAGGGACAGAAACATGAATAAAATATAGTTCCTGATTATCAAAGCATCGTAGAAGTTCACACTTCATGGTGAGTTTGCTCAGATAAACTTATTATACTTGAAAACAACTCATATCCAGATAAGCCACTGAACTTTCTGTTACTCTCAAATGAGCCAACAAAAGTTCATTTTCCCAGAGAATCATTCTTTAGTCAAACAAGTTAAATCAATTATCAAACTAGAAAGGTAGTATAATATGAAGTTTACATACCTAATAGACATTTCTTAAGGTGGAAAAAAAGAAAAAGGACTTCTCATTGATACTCTAAAGTATTAATAAAAGTCTTTCTGATTGCTACAATCTTAGAATTAAATATCTGGAGACAGTGAGTGCTCTCTGGGAGACAAGGGATAAACCATCTTTGGATAAAACAGAAAGATTAAGATAAGTGACTTGTGCTATGGAAATCTAAGGCCGTAATCTCAGGGCTGGTAGTGGGGGGGAATGGACAAAATGTGACTTTATAAATCAGTTGATAATAATCTTCAGAAATTTAGAATTTGGTACATGTATTTTAAAACAATTGAATTTATTTGATTTTTTAAATTTATATAATAAAAATAGGAATATGTACAGTTCTGTGATTCATTTCAGAAGAAAAAAATTACAAATATAAAAATGAGGCTTTGAAAATCCAATAGATGGAAGAAATGTTCACATATTGAGGTATAGGGAAGTCATTCTGGCCTATACAAAATTTAACTTAAACTTTATGCTGAATAAAACTGCCTGTTTGTGGCCTATCAAACATACAGTGCACATCTGCTTTAACCGCTAAAGAAAATAATGCACTTAAAAATGATTATTTGAATAAATTCAAATTATTTTTTCTCCCACATAGCAGCATGAAGTTTGCATCATTTAAACCAGTATTTCTCAGTAATTGGTCTAGGAATAGTGGGGGTGGTGGTGGTGAGTGACAAGGTCAAATTAAATATTCAAATTAGTTGGTCCCATCACAGACCTATTGAATCAGAATCTCAGGTGTCATGGTCTAGAAATCGGCATTTTTACCTGCACCCTTCATGATTCTTATGTTCACTAAATTTTGAGTGCCGCTAATTTTAAGCACTGACTATGGATAAATTATTAAAAACTATATTATTAATTGAACATTCATTTTCAGCTAATTGAAGAAAAATAGAAGGGAGAAAATTCCCAGCACTTAGATGTGATTGTAAATTTTTTTTTAATTTACACCATAACAATATTTATTAACTAGATTGATCAAAATAGTTATTGAATACTTAGATATTGTTTCTACCACACTGAAAATGCATAATATAAATCAAGAAACCTAATATGGTCAATACAAACCAGAAGAATCAGATATTCATATAGTTGTATCTAATTCTCCCAATAATCCACTCATTTAAGATTAATTCAAATCTCTCATAGTGGATCTCACTTCTAAAGTAGTTGTGCCCACTGAAAGTTATGATTTCATGACATAGACACAAGGTGCACATTAGGGGAACTGAAGAACAAATATACACCTAATGTACTTCTGTTACATTAATAAGAAATGGAAAACATGATACCAGTGATGTTGTATACAATTTCAAGAGTAGTTTCTTAAAGTCTCTCTTCTATTCTTATAGATTATTTATTGATTATTTGTGTTGACAGATTAATGGGATAAATATTACCTCAATAGAGCTGATAGCAGGTAGAATTTATTTCTTGTAAATAAATGCAAGTGGCAACTGCTTCACCAAAAAGAAAAAAAGTTTTATTTCAAAACACACTCACACACACACACACACACACACACACACACATCCTTAGGATTTAAAATCTAGAATAAAAAAATCAAATGAATCAAAACACCTCATTATTAACCTTTGAAAATGAAATGACAATAGATAAGTCAAAGTTACATTAGAAATTCCAGAAGAGTTAGATATTTATCTCTGAAATTACTTAGTCAGCTAGTATACATAGAAATGTATGCTATATATTTAAAGTTAAATGTAAATGTATTTTACCTTTATGTGTATATATATATATATACATATATATATATATATGCAGTCATACATACTAACAGTGAAAGCATTCATATACAAATAAATGGAAATAAATATTCAATAAATTAACTCTATAGAGCTCTAAGAAGACTATACTAGGCAAAATGTTTATATGTCTTATGTAGATTTTCTAGGTTATCTTGCAACATAATAGAAACTAGTGAAAATACATTATCAGTTAACTCTGATTAATACTATGGAAATATGGTTTCTTTAAAAAGATTATTATGTTTAGAATTAAAATTCCCTTAAATCTCTTTAACAAATATGCACAACATTCCTAGGATATTAGAACACCAGAACTGAACTTAAGAAATATTTTGGGTCCATACATTTTTTTGAAGGTTCTCAATTATCCATGGCCTCAGTTATTAGTGATAAGTTGATTTTGACTAGTAAATACATATTTGAAAAAATTTCTGCAAATGTGATAGTATAATAAATTATAAAATGGTCATATAATCAACCTAATCCTTATTTCCTCTTTAACCACAATATATCAGCTTAAAATAATCTCATATGCTATTTTTAATAATACCATCTTGTTGTTCTAAATTACCACTGCTCTCTCATTATCATATGATATTGACTGAAAATAGGAAATCAATCTGATTTTAGAGAGCTTTTCTAAAAATTCTGATAGAGAGAGGGAGAGGGAATAAGGACAATAATGAAATATGTACTACAGGAATATGAAAGAGTTGAGTGAGGAAATACAGAAGATTTTAAATATAAATTGAAGTAAGTTTGCAACAATCAAGGAAGCAATTTTAACTTAAAATTGCTTCCATGGTTTAACTAAATGGAATAGAAATCTCCTGAGTCTCACTGCATTTACAAGCCATTTCCTATAACAATATCCATAAGAAAAACCAGGCTCTGTTCTCAGTTCTATACATGATTAAGATCAAGATTTTCCTGACTTGTTTTGTCATTTTCCATCTTCATTCAAACTGAGTCACTTTGCTGTACAGCAGTAATTAACACATTATAATTCAACTATACTTCAATAAAAAATAAATTTAAAAAATTACATGATACATACTGTCCTATCAATGTTAAGTATTGTGAGTAATTCCAATATATCAATACTACCAATGAATGCACATATATGACATTATAAGTAAAAAGAGGTAGCTCAATGTCTCCATTAGTCACAGCACACTTGCCTCTCACTGTTGCGGCCTCTCCCGTTGCAGAGCACAGGCTCCGGACGCGCAGGCTCAGCAGCCATGGCTCACGGGCCCAGCCGCTCCGCGGCACGTGGGATCTTCCCGGACCGGGGCACGAACCCGTGTTCCCTGCATCGGCAGGCAGATTCTCAACCACTGCGCCACCAGGGAAGCCCCACAGCACGCTTTGAGACAGATGTTTTTCACTCTGGGTACCTTACTCTTAATTTTCAGTTACCCTTAAGCTCTGTGCAGGGTACTATTCAGCTTGGGCTATCACTTATTCTGCAATATCTTTTTGCAAAATGAAACATTAAAACTGCCACTGAGTTGACAGATTCAAGGGATGAAGAGGCCCAGTGTGAGACTGTGAAATTGGTGAAATTCAACACCTGGTGATAGTTAGCACACACATCCATCACAAAAATTAAGAACACCATCGGGAATATAAACATATTCTTCCTGGATGATTGAATATTATCAGCATAATCAGTGTTAGTTAGTATTAGATACAGGCAAGTCATTGTTTAATTAGTGGTCACAAAAAAGATGGTAAAAATTTAGTGTTTCTTAGACTGTTTTCTTTTCCACTGTGAAGGCAGTGATGTTCGTTTATTTCTAAAACTCACTAAACATCGTGCACTGGAATCTATACATTATAAGCTGTAGCTCTCTTACAACTCATTTTAGCTGTAAGTACTTTCAAGAACAGACACACACAGTAGACCTGTTGTTCCCCAACTGTTTAATTTATTTCAATTCTACCAGAAACAGTGTCTCTTAATCTAGCAATTGAAAAGTAAATGATAATTGGTCCAGATAAAGGTTGTTAACACCTTAATCAGTTGATACAATGTTTTAAATGGAAGTATCTTTTACTCTTTTATCTAACAACTGAGACAGAATCCATTAAGAGTGTTGGAGCAATTCATGAAGAAGGAGCTGCACGAGAAAAACGTCCAACTAAAACTAAAAGTAAAAACCAAAGGAAATCATTTAAGATCTGAGTTAGGAAAAAAAGAAAAAAAGAAATTACAGCCGTTTCAAGCTATTTTGTTTCTGCTATAAATAAGAAGTAATTACAGCTAAGTCCATTTTATCACTTGCTTAATAGTTTACTAATAGTTACTAAATCAAGGAATACCTAGCCTAGAAGGGGAGAGTCTATCAGTGAATTCACTTTTTTTCCCCAGCTTTATTGAGAAATAATTGACATATATCACCATATATGTTTAAGCTTGCAGCATGATGGTTTGATTTTCATATATTGTGAAATGATTACCACAAGAGGTCCAGCTAACATCCATCTTCTCTTATAGATACGATAAAAAGAAAAGAAAGAAGAAACAAACAAACAAAAATCCTCTTTGTGATGAGAACTCTCGGAATCTACTCACTCTATTAAAAACTTTCCTATATAGCACAGAGTGGTATTAACTATAGTTATCATGTTGTACATTACATCCACAGTACTTATTTATCTTATAACTAGAAGTTTGTAACTTTTGACCACCTTCCTCCAATTCCCTCCCCCTAATCCCTGACTCTGGTAACCACAAATCTTACCTATTTTTCTATGAGTTTGGTGGGGATTTAAAATTATTTTTATTAGATTCTACATATAAGTGAGATCTTACAGTATTTGTCTTTCTCCGTCCGAATTATTTCACTAAGCATAATGACTTTTGTCACAAATGGTAGGATTTCTTCTTTTTTTTATGGCTGAATGATATTCTATTGTGTACAACAACCTCTTTATCCATTCATCTGTTGATGGGCAAGTTAGTTGTTTCCAGGTCTTTGCTATTGGAAATAATGTTGCTATGAACACGAGGGTGCAGCTATCTTTTCTAGTTAGTGTTTTCTTTTCCTTTGGATATATTCCCTGAAGTGGAATTGCTGGATCATATGATAGTTCTATTTTTAATTTTTTGAGGATGCTTTATACAGTTTTCCATATTGCTTGTACCAATTTACAATCTCACCAACAGTGCACAAAGGTTTCCTTTTCTCCACATCCTCCCCAGCACTGTCTGTGAATTCATCCCCCTACCCGTGCATAGCCTGGGAATGCTCCACACCTGGTACTGACTTTGCTCTGGGGGTGATCAGCTCTGCTTGCCTCCTTCTCAGCTTTAGTGCCACTGGCCCACACTGCTTCCAGGAGCTATTGCCAGCCCTTCTGGTCAGATGGGGTTGGAAAACACTCTCCACAGTGAATGGGTCTGTGATCCAGCTCCTCGCCTGGGCATCGGAAAACTGGGCTCTAGGGCCAGCAAAACTCCTCATTTGATGATGTGAATCAGGCAGATCTGCAGCCTGCTGAGTTCCCTGGTCAGAATGTACTCTCACTTGTTTCTGCGTTTGAGCAAAGTTGCTGGTTGGAATTACTGCTTAAGTACTGCAGATATGAACTCTATCTGCCAAGACCTTTGTGCTGGTTGTTGCAACCACACCCTCCACCCCACTCCTGCCTCCAGTCTACCATCATAGTCATATTCACAGTAGTTGAGGCTTCCAGATTTCCCTGCAATCCCATGATGTGAGATCTAAGTAGGGGCTTCTGAAGAGTGACCCATGATGCTGAAAGTACTTGGTTGTCCCCTGGTTCTCTTTTCCCACTGGAAGAAAAATAGGCTCAAGGGAGACTTCTCTGCATGGAGCTGTACTGGCCTGTGTGAGGGACAATGCTGTCAACATGTAGCTGCTTCTCTTATCCTTCAAATGCAGTCTGTCTTGGTCTCTGTTGTACATGGAGGTGTTTCAGCTTCACCCCTGTGTTTTAGCATCCTCTCAATGATGCCCTCTTCTTGAAGAGTCGTTAATCTTCTTGTGAAGGGAATTGACATCACAAACAACCTATGTCACCATCTTGATGACATCCTCTCTCTGAATTCACTTATTATATTGTAATAGTTTAGTTCATTTTAAAACATATTTTTCAAAACAGTTTAAAATTGAGGGTTGGATTATTGTCCTCTATCAAAAGAAATAAACAAGAATTGCTTATCATGAAAAATAGGACCATGCCTCTTCCAAGAATCTTTTATTTTTCTCCATGCTGTCTATCAGCATATTTTTGTGAGAGCCTTTTGAAAGGAAATTCTGATATGGGTAATCATTAATTCCTCATTGTCCTACATGGGTTCTGGCCTTAATTTCTTTATTCATTAGCATATATTGATTGCATTTGAGCTTAAGAGAGAGATTTATTTACTCAGCTAGTTATCAGTTTCTAAGAATCATACTGAATCAATGTGCTTTTAAATGGAATAGATACATAATATCATTTCTTGCATTATAAAGATAAATAAATTTCATCAGTGTCTCATAATATAATTGTAATCACCTCATGCATAGAGCCTTTGTTTGCGTTATGACCCAAATCCAGCTGATTGTCTTCCTTATGTACCCAAAAGTATCTAAAGCTTTATACTTAAGAGCCAGCCACAGAAGGAAAATATTTTCCACCATGCTTTCAAGGCTTGCGAGTTAAAAAAAACCTGATGCTTATAAAAAATTGCTAAGGAATTTTTCCTTCATTGATTTACAACATAACATATTAGTAATATTACAAATATATTTACTTTACCCATAAGCATTTACACGCTATAAAAAAGGAAATTCTGTTTTCTGTTACTGATTCACTATACTGAGAAACACTCTTTCAAAAAACACCTATTATTATACTTTATTATATATATTATAATTATTAGCTTAGTTATACATTTATGGATATATAAATGTACTCACATTTTCATCATATGTTTTCTTATTTTAACATGGCAATTACCTTCTGATGTATAGAAGTCAGTAATTATTATCGGATATACAGGTAATCCTCCATATCTGTGGGTGCCAAATCTGAACCAACCAACCGTGGATCAAAACTACTTAAAAAAAAATCTGGAAAGCTCCAAAAAGCAAAACTTGAGTTTGCTGTGTGCCAGAACCTATTTCCATAGCATTCACATTGTATTTACAACTATTTCCATACCATTTATGTTGTATTGGCATTATAAGTAATCTAGAGATGATTGAAAGCATATGGGAGTTTGTGCTTTGATTATATGCAAATACTACACTATTTTATGTAGAAGACTGGAGCATCCACAGATTCTGGTATCTATAGGAGGTCCTGGAACCAACCCCCTGTTGATATCAAGGAACAGTTTTATATACAAGATCTAAGCACTCCCAGTGCTTCCACTGTGAGCACACTATCCATGCCACTAACATAGTTTGCTAAGAATATTGCATTAGCTACCTAATTGGTCTTGTTAACTTCAGTCTATCTCTCTTTCCATTATCAACATATCAGACAGAGTGAATTTGTTGAAACCAAAGTCAAATTATGTCAATTATCTTCTTACAATACTCCAGTGTCTTTCTATTTCACTGAGAGTAAAAGTCACAATCCTATAGTAACCTTCTAATCTCTACATAATCTGGCCCTTCATTATATCTCTGATCCATCATACTATCATTTTCCCCTTCCTCAAATCGCTCAGACATAATGGCATCCTGGTGATCCTCATACACATCAAGTCATGCTCCTGCCTCATAGACTTTACACAGTCTGTTCCTTATAACTGGAAATGCTCTTCTTCGAGTTACCTGAAAGACTCTCTCATCTCCTTCAAGTCTTTCCTCTACTATCACATTATAAATGAGGCCTACCTTAAGCATGCTACTTAAACTGTGACTTGCCCACCCCCCAAGTGGTGTTACTAATACCATTTCCACTTCTCTAGGTATTCCACAGCACATAAATAGCTTCTAACATACTATATATTTTTATATTATCTTTACTGCCTATCACCTCCATGAAGACAGAGGCTTTTGTCTGTCTTATTCACTGTAATATGCTCAGTGCCTGGAACAATACCCAGAACTTAGTAGGTAAAAGTCAATAAATTTTGTTGAATTAAACTAATGAATTTAAGGACTGATATTTGTAAAAGACTATAATACTTAGACTTAAGTTACATGTTGAGAAATGAAATGTTTTATGAACTGGATCTTCCAGCCTGTACCTAAAATATTGAACACAAATGTCAAAAGTAGCATCCTCGGGCTTCCCTGGTGGTGCAGTGGCTGAGAGTCCACCTGCCAATGCAGGGGACACAGGTTCGTGCCCTGGTCCGGGAAGATCCCACATGCCGCAGAGCAGCTGGGCCCGTGGGCCATGGCTGCTGAGCCTGCATGTCCGGAGCCTGTGCTCCGGAGAGGCCACAACAGTGAGAGGCCCGCGTACTGAAAAAAAAAAAGTAACATCCTCTTTTCCTATTTAAGTCAGTTCAGTAATGAACATTCAAGTTGAGATGCCAAACAAGCAACTGGAAATTCTGTTTTGTACCTCAAAAGAAAAGTTACCTACACTTTAAGGAGTCAGTTCCAATTGAAGAAGTGTAGAAGAAGATGATTTTTTTAAAATCTAGTACTTATTGAGTACTAATTTCAGGGAGTATTTTTTACTAGGAGTTTTGAAAATGGGATAGAATGGGAGATAGGAGAATCAAGGATAGAAAAGGAATGGTCAGAGGAGTAAACGAAACAAAATCTAAGAATGAAGGATGTAGGCTGATGATTTCAGATATCAGCTAGATGATAAGACGATTGACTAGGATGTTTCAGGTTCTCATTTCTCCAGTGAAATACCAAAGTAAACGACAACATACTTAAGAAAGTAGCTTTGTTGGAGCTCTAGAAAACAGTTAAGAATATGCATCTAACAAGTGAATGCCCAACCAAGAAAAATCCACTCTCAAAACAGTAGGAAATTCGTGACATTTTTGCTTATTTTTGCCCCATTCCTTCTCCAGTGGTGTACAGTAAAGAGGAAGCAGTCCTACTCCCAGTTCCTCGCTCAGGAATGAAGGAAAAGTGTCAAAATTATTTTCAACATTCTGGCTTTTGAGGGGGAGCTACCCAAAATACGTGATTCTGTCTTTCCTGACTCAGAGTATTGATGGGAATGATGTAATAGTTTGGATATCAAGTTAGAGGCCACTAAAAGCAGTACTTATAACCATGTTCTTCAAAAACACCAAAAAATTGGCAAACTTTTAGCTAGATTTACTAAGAAAAAAAGAGACAATACTCAAATAACTAAAATCAGCAATGAAAAAAGGATATTGAAACCAACTTTACAGAAATAAAGATTGTAGGAGTGTACTATGAACAAATGTATGTTAAAAATTTCGGTAACCTAGATGAAATGGACAAATTTTCAGAAACGTTCAACATACCAAGGTTAAGTCATAAAGAAATAGAAAATATGTACCGACCTATAATGAGTAAGAAGATTGAATCAGTAGTCTAAAATCTCCCAACAAAGAAAAGCCCAGGACCAGATGGCCTCACTGGTGAGTTTTTAAAAATATTTTAAAAGGAATTATACCAAAAAAAAAAATATTATACCAATTCTCCTGAATATCTTCCAAAAATTTGAAAAGGAGGTAATTCTTGTCAACTCATTCTATGAGGAAGCTATCACCCTGATGCAAAAACTAGACAGAAGACATCACAAGAAAAGAAAATTATAGAGCAATATCCCTGATAAACATTAATGAAGAAATCCTTAACAAAATGCTAGAAAACAGAATTCAATAGCACACTAAGTGGATTACACACCAAGACTGAGCAGGAATTATTCCTGGAATGCAAAGATGGCTCAACATATGAAAATCAATCAATATAATATGCCAAATTAACAAAATGAAGGGAAAACAAATCTCATTTGCTTCAGAAAAAGCATTGACAAAATTCTACACCCTTGCATGATAAAATTGCTCAATAAACTAGAAATAGAAGGCAATAATTTCAACATTATAAAGACCACATATGAAAATCCAACAGCTGACATCACACTCAATGGTGAATGTCTATAAGCTTTCCCTTTAAGATCAGGAACAAGACAAGGAAGCTTGTTTCTACCACTTCTATTCAATATAGTACTGGAAGTCCTAACTAGAGCAATCAGGCAAAAAAGAAGAAGTAAAAGGCAATCAATTGAAAAGGAAAAGAAAAGATTATCTCTGTTTGCAAGTCTACATGAACCTACATTAAAGAACCATAGGGCTTCCCTGGTGGCGCAGTGGTTGAGAGTCTGCCTGCCGATGCAGGGGACACGGGTTCATGCCCTGGTCCAGGAAGATCCCACATGCCACTGAGTGGCTGGGGCCATGAGCCATGGCCACTGAGCCTGCGCGTCTGGAGCCTGTGCTCCACAACAGTAGAGGCCACAACAGTGAGAGGCCCACGTACCGCAAAAAAAAAAAAAAAAAAAAGAACCATAAAGATTCCACATCGCACAAAATGTTAAAATTAATAAACAAATTCAGCAAAGTTGTAGGATGCAGAACTAGCACTCAACAATCAGTTTAGTTTCTATACAGTAACAATGAGCAATCTAAAAAGGAAATTAAGAAAACAATTTCATTCCCAATAGTATAAAAAACTATTCTTTTGTGTAAACTTAACCAAGGAGGTGAAAGACTTATGCACCAAAAACTACATAATTTTGCTGAAAGAAGTTAAAGAAGACACAAAGAAATGAAAAGACATTTTGTGTTTATGGATTGGAAGACTTAACATTATTTAGGTGTCAATAATACCTAAAGTGATCTATAGAATCAATGAAATCCCTATTAAAATCCTATATTGTTTTGCCTATATAAAGAAATCCATCCTAAAATTCATATGGAATCTCAAGAAACTCCACAGAGTCAAAACAATCTTAGAAAAGAACAAAGTTGGAAGTCTCACACTTCTTGATTTCAAAACTTATTAAAAAGCTAAGGTAATCAAAACAGTGTATTACTGGCATAAAGATAGATATGAAGACCAATGCAATAGAGTAAACCTATAGAATAAATAAGTCCAGAAATAAACCTTCACATATACAGTCAAATGCAAGTGTGCCAAGGTCAGTTAATGGGGAATGGACAGTCTTTTCAACAAATGATGTTGGAAAATATTGATATCCATATGCAAGATAATGACGGTAGGCCCTTACCTTACATCCTATACCAAAATTAACTCATAATGGATCAAAGACTAAACATAAGAGGTAAAACTATTAAATACTTAGAAGAAAACATAGAGGAATATCTTCATGATTTTGGATTTGGCAACTCTTTCTTGGATAAGGCAGCAAAAGTACAGTCAACAAAAGAATAAATACATAAATTGGACTACATTAAAATGTAAATCTTTTGTGCATCAAAGGACACAATCAGTAGAGTGAGAAAACAGCTCATGAACTGTATAATTAAAAATGATTAAGAAGGTAAATTTTATGTTATTTGTGTTTTAGCACAATTTTAAAAAGGTTACAGTAGAGGAGGGAGTCATATAAAACGGGACAGAAAAAAAAAAAGATAAACAAGATGACAACAAAAACTAAAAAAACAGTGATTTTCAAGAAGCTATGAACTGAGAAAAATCAGCTGATATTGGTAACCACTGGTTCCCTTTAAGAAAATAAAATGATAAAATTGTGAAAAATAATTCCAGGTTTCACGAAGTTTATGAGTTGATGTCTTCTGGTAGCAGTTATGGAATGAATGATCTTTTAAATAATTTGAAGACAAAAGAAAGTGAAGAGTTTGGGCATAAGTCTGAAGGAAAAGCAGGGCTTAAGACATTTAGAATTGTTTGTTTTTTAAACTAATGAGGACCTGATTGATTGTGCATAAAGATATAGGAAGACCAAATAGAATAATGACTTAAAGATGCAAAATGGGGGAATTGAAAGGAGATATATATATTTTCTTCAAAGATAAAAACAAGAAAAGACAGTGAAAGGAAAGATTCAATAATATTCTGAAGTGTAGAGGAGAAAACCCAAGTTAAATTATCTTAATCTTCTAAAGAAGATAGCAATTGAGATAACATCTGGCAAATTGTTAAGTGGCATAGGGTAGGACTCAGAGTTTGAAAAGACTGGAAAAGTTTGAATCAGCTTCTGAGGATAATGTGATAAGAAATAATAAGAGGACTAATAAAAATACTGCCCAGAGGCACCAAGAGCCCTGACAGCATGAGTTTGCCATGGTCCCAGACAGGCCATTTAAAAATATATATTTTCCAGCAGTTCTTGGAAATGTGTGAACAGAAGAGCAAAATGCTTACTTTTGCATGATTCAACCCATTAGTTTTAATATGAATGACACTTTAGTGACCTAATGAAGACCTACAGTGCCCAAATGGTGCCCAGAGCATATAGACAGTAAAGAGATTTTGTTGACCGACTAATGATGCAATGTCTTTTTAAATATGTATGATGTAGTAGAAGTTAGAGAAAAAAAGAAAAGAAAGAAAAAGCTACACGAAGCCAGTTTCACTGGTATTTTTTTTTTAAACTACAAGATGAAGGGGAGAAATTTAAGCTTTAGTTTAGACCAGAAATACTGAAACAGCATTTTGAGTTGATGTCCAATTTTTTTCTCAGCTATATTTTTAAATAATCCCCTCATTTTAGAATTACTTACCTGATTTATGGACATCCAGTTTAGGTAAGCTCAATTCCTAGAAAAGACAATTCTATTCATTCATCTTACATGTAATATATTGGACAAATTCAAAATATTTTGAGTATTAAAATATTCCAGTCTTTCAAATGTTGTAGAAATAGAAATGAAATGAATCTATTGCCCTAAAATAATTTTATGCTACAGAAAAGTAGCATAAGAAAAGCAAGAGATAAAGCTATATTTCACTTTCACAAAATGATAAAAGTACTGTACAAGCACTTCAAAAAAGGAAACAATTAGAATCTATATAGTTTTATTTGTACCGTTGAACTTATTTACAAAACAGAAAATAGAGTCACAGATGTAGGAAACAAATTTATGGTTTCCGGAGGGGGGGGAAAGTGGGTGGGGGAGGTGGAGGAGGGATAAATTGGGAGATTGGGATTGACATATACACACTACTATATATAAAATAGATAACTAATAAGGACCTACTGTATAGCACAGTGAACTCTTCTCAATACTCTGTAATGACCTATATAGGAAAAGAATCTATAAAAGAATGGATATATGTATATGTATAACTGATACACTTCGCCATACAGCAGAAACTAACACAACATTGTAAATCAACTATACTCTAATAAAAAATTAAAAAATAAACTATACATACTTTTAAACTATTAACAAAATCTATGTAGTTTCAAAATGAGGTATATTTTAAGCTTCATAAAACGTAGACTTCAGATCTTTCAAATGTAGATAATTTGTAAAAAAGATTCCCTAAGGAGTGAGAAAATAAGGATCCTAGCAATGAAATTTGATTGAAAGATTTTTTTTTTTTAATGCTTAGAAAAATAGGTTTGTTTGCTCTTACAGACAACTCATTTAAAAAGTATGTGCTGGGTGCAAGTCACTGAGGAGGAGCAGAACGACTGTTTTTTTTTAATGGAGCAATATTGTGTTTTAAGAAACACTTTTGTTTGCTTGTTCCAATAAGATCTAGTTACCATGCACATAGCCCAAAATGCAGTGATGGAGAGATAGACTTCTTATACTTGCAGATTGTATACATATTTTAGCTCATTTGCTGGCTCTGTAAATCTTAAACGGCAGAGCCAATCAAATCTATTGTGTCATGAAATGAATCAGATGTTAAGTCAGCTGGAAACACTGGTTTTTGATCCACTGAATTTTATCATCGAGTCATGAACTTTGACTTAGACTAATGTTTAACTTCAATTAGTTTGCTTTTATTGTATTGTGTAAGAAATTGAATACAGCAATCCAAGCTGTTCACTGAGTATATGTACCAAGGGATACATTTATCCTTAATTGTGCAAAATCTATTTGGATGTTTTAAGCTAATGTAGTAGCCTATAGACTTTTAAGTACAATTCATTCTCACTTGCATTTTCTTTCCTAGTGATCAGTAACTTTAAATAATGAGATCCCAAATTTGACTTTATTAGTGGTGATTATAAATAATCAGTCCCTTCTGAACAACCCAAAAGGTAGAGATAATCTGCTCACACAAAATGTATGTTTATCCTCCTTCATTCCCAAACTTATCACATAAATATATACTTTTTCTAACAAAGGGCAGTTAGTATCAAAGAACACAAATGAGATGCGATGAAGAATAGCCATTCCTGCCCCAGGCATGAGGCACCACCACTAAACAATATGTGACAATCAATTTCCAGGGAAAATGTACACTTTACCTACTGCCTTCTGATGATAGCTTTTCATGGGAATCAGATTATAAGGCTGCAGGACTACAGGTTAGTGAGAATTGATGAAACCATAAATGTCCTTGCTTTAAGACTCTAAAGCCTGAAATATAAACTTCTTGTAAGACTAATAGCACATCCCTTATGAGCAGAATTTGTAACAAACGAATAGAAGAACCTATAGATATCAGATTCTAGATGCTAAAAGAAAATAAGAGGAGCTAGTGGACGTGGGATAAAATGTTATTCTGTTTGCCCAATATCACACTTTTGTCTCTATCTGTGAGCACAATAGAGTATTTTCTCATGTCTGTTTGAGTCCCCGCATTGTGTTGCTGGTAACTTCAGAGCTAGGAGGAATACTGAGTTTCTTTAAGTCACAATATAAACCATGGGTGATTATGGACAGACAGAGAAATATCCAAATAATCAAATTCCTGTGTTAGAACAAAGTTCAGTGAAGCAAACAACCGTAAGTGTATAACAGAAATATATATATATTTCTGTTATATAAATATAAATATATATATATATATATCTTACCTGAAGTATTATAAGATTGTTTTTCATAAAAGACTGAAAAGTATAAATCCAGTACCTAAAAGGATCTGGCCATGGCCAAAAATACAGATTCTACTTTAAATGAATGCATACTTTCAACATCTTTGTGATTTCAGTAACATGAATGTGATATCTTATCATTTTGTGTGTGGCACATAATTGGCAGTCAAAATTCTTTGTTGAATACATGAATGAATATGTATATTAAAAGGCTCTAGAATCTTTCTCTACTCCACAACTTCAATTATTGCCTCTAACAAATGGCTTTCAAACATTTATCTTCAGCCTAGTTAGATGTCACTTTTGAGATTTAAACCAATATTGTTTTCCAACTACATACAGAAGATGTCCAACTGACTGCTCATAAACATTTCAAAATCAACATATCAGAAACATAATCCATATTGCCTTTGTCCCAGCCTTATCCTTGTACTTCATGTTTTCTGTCTTTTGTGGTTCCTTAACCTTTGCCCCTTAATAAGACATCACAAATTCTTGTCATTCTGCACTGCCTACATGCCCCAAATGTTTCCCTTCCCCTACCCTCCAAAACTCTCATTTTATTCCTACAGTCACTGCCTGTGACTAAAACTCTATCTGCAAGTAAAATAATAAAATAAAATAAAATAAATAAAAGTAACATACATCCCTGAAAATTAGCTTTCAACATCTTCAATTATCTTAAGTATTAAAAAACAAGCAGAAGACTGAAAAACTACAAAATAAAATAAAGCATATCTATAATTAATGAGATTAATGCAGATAAAACAGGGTAACAGAAACGCTGGATTAATTTTTCTCCAAATTGGGTAACTGAGGTAATTTATATCCTCAATTATAAGAGTTAATGGCAAAGACAATATTAGGACATGAACATTCTTGCTTTTAAAAGATTCCTCCAGACCTTCAATTTTGGTAATCACATTCGACTGTGTTTTTAGAATAAAGCAAAACAATCACCATAACTTCTAATTAATGGCCTACATTTTCTGTTTTTAGATAAATCTAACCAATAATGCTTTGGGTGATTCATTCAGCAAAAAACTGACTACTCTCCGCTGAGAATCAAAGTGAGTTTTTCAAACTTGGCTCCAATCCTGAGTCGCCTACATTAGGCACTCAGTACTTAACTTTAGTTTCACTGTTCCATAGGAGCCACATTCCCTGCAAAGAGAAGCATTTCCTGCTGTCTTTAACAATAACCATCTGCATTATGGTCTCGGAATCATCCAGAGTGGGTATCTTTATGTACCATCTTTGTACAATAGTAATTGCTATATGAATGACATTCACTTTAAGTAGATAACTAGGGGAACTGACTTGGCCAAAGACCTTACTCTAAAGATCACAGAAATTCCCCAGTAAAATACCCTGTGGCACATTTGTTAATAGTTTGGCTGTATTTATTCTATTAGGGTTGAAAGATACATAGTTTAAGCTATTTCATTTTCTTGCTCAGTGATTATGGAAACAATACCAAAACGGTAATACAACAAACAAATGTCATTACCTCCCGTAAAAAAGGCACCACCCAGATCAAACTTGTTTTCTACTTTCACTTACGCTCTTATATTCTTGTTGCATTTGTTGTTTCCTGTATCAAGAGGCGAGTACATTGATTTGTAATTTTATTATGATGAGATGATTCTACTCTAAACTATGTTGTAACTATAGGGGAAATATTTTGAAGGGTGAATCACTTAATAATTGTAAGCTTAGGATAAATAGTTAACTTAATGGAATTTATATAACATATAGCCAGGTATATTAGAGCTAAATTTGGTAGTTTTTTCTTCTTTAAATAATTCAGTATTAGGTAATTACACACCATATCTTTAGAGACATGAAACTTTTTAGTGTTGTTAATGGATCCTTTTTATAAAGCAATATAAACTCTAGTTTCTTTGCTGGCAAAGCAAGGCCAGTCTGTGAATAAAGTAAATGAATTCCTAGTGCATGAAACAAGCAAAGAAAAATGTTACAACTTCTGCTTTGCTCTCCAAATTAGCTCCTAGTGTTTCCTCTAGGGAATAAAAGTTGAAGCTTTTACCAGGAGCACTGACATAGAAGGAGCTCCTGGTGGTCTAATCAAAAGAGACAACAGGAGCTATTCTTTCATTCTATATATGAATTTCTCTGACAGCCAGCTGAAATATGAGGCTACAGAAATAGCAACACTTGGTGTATTTAAGGCAACATTTAAAGTGTCTTTTTGAATTCACAAGGATTATATGGAGATTTGTGAAATTGTATATTTGCACAGTCCCAAGATTGGGTGGCACATTTCTCTGATGGCAGTGATCAGTTACAAATGTTCAAAAATACTGCAATATAAATCTATATTCTCTCCCTGTATCCTTCTAAATGGATCCTTAGGCTGCTAATGCTCAGTCAGGACTAAACTAGATGTCTATGAGACAGATATAGAACACAGAGTATCTCTATTAGATCATATGGTATTTGCAAAAAATGCAAGGATTCTCAGAAATTTACAAAGACAGTTTAAACTGCAGTTAATAAATGACAAAACCATTCAGGATGTCATGTTTTAAGAATATATTATGGTAATAAAGCTCAAAACTGTATCTTTTACTTGTGCCTTCAGATAGTAAAGAGATTTTTTGTTTGTTTATTTCTTTTGTCTTTGCATTATTTTTAATATAGGAGATTCTACTTCAACAACTCTTTTTTTTTCCTGCAAAGTAATCAGCATAGATTTTATTGGATGTCAAGGGAGATAAAGATTACAAGACTAGCAGTTCCTTTTAGAAAGTGAAATCAATAAAAATTACTAATTAATTAGAACTCTAATTACCGACTAGATAAATAGGGACAGTTTATTTCAATGATGCTGCTATTGTTCACAACATCTTGCTGTTTCTCTTTCAGGTTGATCTGCAGTGCTAGGTTATAAGCCACATAAGAAGATCATTGTCATTATTTTACTGATTGACCTCACATTATCAAGTCGTTTAAAACTCTACCACACTGAACTCCTTTTTTTCACTGAGTATCTACTAATGTTTGATGATTTTCCTTGGTGCCTTTATTATAAATTCACCTAATTTCAACCATTTTCTTTCCTCTTTGACTATATATGTCAACACCAACACTTGTCTTTGTGATGAAAACAAAATCCTACACTAAATACTTTATTTCTAATAAAATGTGCAAGACATAGTTAATAATGAGAGTTTAATAGAGTAGAAAGTGCCCTAGACTGTGAATTGAGAGACCCACATTTCAGTTCCAGTTCTAGTTCATGTAAATCTGGGTAATCAAAACACACTTGACATCAGTTTTCTCATCTGTCAGATGACAGGGTTAGGTCAGTCTCTATTTTTTTTTTTTTTTTTTTTTTTTTTTTTTTGGGGTACGCGGGCCTCTCACTGTTGTGGTCCCTCCCGTTGCGGAGCACAGGCTCCGGACGCGCAGGCTCAGCGGCCATGGCTCACGGGCCCAGCCGCTCCACGGCATGTGGGATCTTCCCAGATCGGGGCACGAACCCGTGTCCCCTGCATCGGCAGGCGGACTCCCAACCACTGCGCCACCAGGGAAGCCCTGTCTCTATTTTTTAATATCCCTTTCCTCTCTAAAATTTTATGGCTTTTGTAGAAAGAGGTTAACTCTAGGCATGAGCTCCAACTAATTTAAAATGTAAGGTCAACAGATGGAGTATGAAAATAACATACCACATCTTCAAAGTCAGTATTTTTTTTATTGTATAAAGTAGAAAATCTTGATGATAATAAAGAAAATTACTCTGTCCAATTTAAGGCAACTGGAAATAGCTTTCTCCCCAATTGATGGTATGATCATCTAGTTGGATTGAGTTACTCTCCCCAATTTCCCACTGTCTGAAAATAGAGATTTCTATATATATAAACACTTCACAGCTCTTCTCCATAATCTATGTAATGCTTTATAGGCAACATTTTGGTGTGGAATGATAATCTTAAGGAACCAAAACATCAGTAAATCAATAGTTGATGTGCCAGTAATTCAGGGTGTATGAACCTCTCCTGTACCCAACACCATGGAAGTTCCACATCAATCAGATTTGTCCAGATGAAGGGAGAAATCACAGTGGAGAATTATGAAGGCAGTTGAAGAAAAATGCATTTCACCTCAGATAACTGTGATTCATATGATACTTGCAGTAAATGAGCATGCAGTGTCTGATCACTGAGTTACAAAATTTGACCCAAGCCCAGTGTACACTATTCAAATGTAAAAGTAATATAATTAGTATTACACTATAAATAACATTGATAACTCTTAAGGTGAAATTACATAGTTACAGATCTTAGAAAACTAATCAACTTGAATTTTAAAGATAGCTAAAGAAATGGAAAAAAAACTTACTATTAAATGCACATTACAGATTTAGGTGAAACAAAATAATTTTCAACAAAATTAAATATTATTAGTTTACATGAAGTTAAATTAGGTCATCCTTTAGTTGAACCCAGTCTGAGTCATTCTAGGGCAGTTTATTCTGAAGGTAAGGAAATTTGAAATTATTTATTTGTGAACCAACACAAAAGTGCTTCACTGGGGTAGAATTCAATTGAAAGGATGGTTCAAAGAAAGTGAGTCTTGTAAAGTAGAGGTAATTTTAGTTCTTGAAACAGATGTACCTGATTAGGGATTATTGTCTCTTAGGACTGAAGAACAATGGAACTGTGATCACAGTAAGTAAACATCTTGCCAAACAATGGTTACTCAGAAGTTTGAAATCAACTCACATGTTCTTTCTTTCCCTTTGAATTGCAAAGTAGTCTATATAAGTTCAAAAGCTGCCAGCAGTGAAATGGAAAACCTAGAGAAACATGCCAATTTTCATTGTCAGTGCACAAATATTTCATGACAAAAGAAGAGAATAATGTATGATATGGGTAGAATGGACATGTTTTGAAGTACAGTAGCATAAAAATAAATGTAACAACAAGATAAATGGTCACAGGTCTACAATTTTTACACACTTACTGATAAGCTTTCCTGCTTCATTTGTATTCAAGTTATAAATGCAGGTCTATAGAAACTTATATGAACTACAATTTTTTTCCGAAGTTAGGAAAGAGATAGCAAATGTTTTTAGACATTAATAAAATCTTTACATAGACAGAAATTATATTTGCCAGGAAGGATAGGGCATGGTTCCAATTATCATACAATCTACTTTTGGATTAATTTTCAAATTTCTTTATATAGTTAACAAATTTAATCATCAACTAAAATCCATAAAAATTATTTTTATTCATTCAACAAATATTTATTCATCACCTGTTGTGTGTTAAAAACTGTTGTATGCCGTGAAGACACATCAGTTAAAAACAAAGCAAAGCAAGAATTCATCGTTTGATAGAACTAATATTCTAATGTGCACATCCAAATAATGAATATTTAGATCATTATATAGCCTAGATAATGACAATTTTTGTTTGTATACTTAAATGTTTTAAATTGTAAAAAAATCTAATTCTTAGATATATAAGTATAAGTATATAACCATTATAAGTATATAACCATTATAAGTTATAAGTATATAACCTTTAACCATCTAAATATATGTGTTAAGGTATATTTCACAAAGATCTAAGCAGAAAGTTACGATGTTTGAGATCCTATGAACTCTACCAGCTACAGCCACATGCACTGAGCTGCAATTATGTACTAATCCCCATATATTTAAGATGTTTAGAGTTCTTTTCAGAATGAATGCTTCTCTTTAGGAGAGCAACTGTGCAGAAAAATTTCACTACTGTCAAGAAGCCAATGGTGCTGACTATGATCATTGTCCCATACTTTATTTTTCCATTATCATTTGTTGGGTTTTTTTTCCATGAGTTGAACCATATGATAGATGAACGGTCTTAATCTCTTAACTCTGATTTTTGAAGGTTACTGAAGAGAAAGTAGTACAGCATATTGGTGGAGTTCCTGGGCTTGTAGAGTCAAATAAACCAGAATTAGAATCCTATACTGCTATTTGCTAGCTTAGCAGAGCCCTTGGCTTAAAATATTTAATATTTATTTTTGTATTTTGTTTTTGATTTTGTGAAAAAGTCAGGGGCTGAATCATTGGTTGCTGGTAGCTCACAGGTTCACCATCAGAGGTTGTCAGACATGAAATGACAAGCCTCCTTCAATTACTTAAACAACCTCTTTGCTTGAGCTTGAGGAATTCAGGTGAGAGTGTTGTACGAAAGAACAGATAAATGTTAGAGTCTGGCTGGGGAGAGTGGATACTATAAATTACCCTAAAAAGAAAGCTCATGCTCTGAAGTGAAAATGGGGCTCTGACTGACATCAACCATTGTTCTGTTTTTAAATTTCTCTCTGGCTCAAATGTATGTCTTCCTGTTTCATGTAATCTCTATGGCCTTAACCTAATACAATGTTTGTCTTCAAGAATAGATTTAAGCCCCAAAATGATGCCACTTGAAGAAAATAAGAAAAATATAAATAATCTTTGATTTGAAAATCAATTAAAGACTCAAATATTGATATTTTTGTGGAATCTAGCATGCTTATACTACAATACAGATAATGTGCATAAATTATAGAGTTTTTCTTATATAAAAATATACATTTTGCCCAAAGGCAGATTATTTTAAAAAAGTAGAATCCATGAGGTCATAAAATAGAATGTAGATTTGATCCCCTGCCATCTAGTAGTCCAGGATCCTCAACTGCAAACAATGGAAAATACCTTGTGACACAAACCTGGTGTCATAAGCCTGGTATAAAACCCTGGTATAAATGGTGTTCCTGAGGGTTAGCTGCTTTCTTTTGCACACAGATATACTTAGGAAATCCATTTCTACCCAGAATCCTCTCAGATTTTAGACTATGATTTCAGGTGCCCTTTATTTTTTCCAGAATATTTTATTCTTTTCTTTCTAACTGCCAGATTTTTTGTTGCATTAGAAGACTGTAAAGGCATCTGAAGGGAAAAAACAAAACAAAACAAAACAAAACTCTTTATTAACTATTAGTGTCATGTTTAACATCAAACATTTCATTTCATCAAACTATGTGAATGTATAATGACATCTAATTTTCTACAATTTCTTAAATTACTTAATGTGTTACTTGTCTATGAATAAGTTATTTACATGATTGTTGATTAATATGACATTTATCACCAGCAGTAACATGGTTTATGGCTGAGCTTGGCCAAACACAAACACAAATATGGCCACATATGCAAATAACTAAAAAATCTATTTTATAAAGCAAGGTATAGGAGTAATTCAACATATACTTAAGGATGTAAAAGAGAATTTTAAGTGTATCTAAAGATAGAAGAGATTATTTTAGCACAAAAGACATATAAGTAGATACTTCAAATGAATAATTTGAAAGTGATTTAATAAAACCCAGTTCTTTTTACCCCCAATTAACATAAAGTTAGTACAAAATCAATTAAAAAGAATTATGTCTTAATGGGTGCCACACAAAACATTTTCTATAGGAAAAATATACCCTAGGTCATTTTCTTTAAGGCTTGAATACCTGTAGAAAGATGCCTGTTAAAAACTGTGATAGGGCTTCCCTGGTGGCGCAGTGGTTGAGAGTCTGCCTGCCGATGCAGGGGACGCGGGTTCGTGCCCCGGTCCGGGAAGATCCCACGTGCCGCGGAGCGGCTGGGCCCGTGAGCCATGGCCGCTGAGCCTGCACGTCTGGAGCCTGTGCTCCACAACGGGAGAGGCCACAACAGTGAGAGGCCCGTGTACCGCAAACAAACAAACAAACAAATCTGTGATATAACAGTGAATTAAAGCATAATCTAGTCATATAATAACTAAATGTCTATGGCTGCCACCATAAGGATGGACTAAGATAGGCTCCTTGACTAGAATGAATTATTCAACATCAAGAAAACAAATCTAATAGAATTTGAGAGGAATATATAATTGTTCTGTAAGAAGTCAGGATACACAAGCATTTGTTAAATATTTATTGTAGTCTACTATGTATGCCTATGTTTTCACTTAAACATATAATTCTATGCATCACAGGTAAATTTTTCAATACAAAGTCTTACTTTCTCAGAAGACAGTCTGATAAATCTATTGGTTCTTGGATCTGTGCAGATTTTATTGATATTATGAGAGGAGGAGGTTTGGAAAGTGGAAATAACTTCTCTTGCACAGAGGATCCATCTAGTGACTGAGTATTCTATTATTGCAAAGTTTAAAGGATAAGCCTTGAGGTGTAAAATGAGGTAAAGATGCTTTGTTCTAACAAATAATCCATGAATCCCAATCTGAGTTGTTCACTGACATTAAATAGACATTTCTATTTTACAGGAAAATATGACTGACTGATAAGAATTCTATGACCTTTCCTTTTCCTCTCTTTCCCACACTACAAAAATGATCTACTTCAAAATGTCATGGAAGGTATAAAAACTTAATCTTGAATCTGTCATATAAGTTGATAGACTAATTGCCAATATAGCATTCGTAGTTTTTAATGTACATCTAAGATCATTAATATTTGTTTCAATAAGCAAATATTTGTTGTTTCAACAAGGAAAAAGACCAATAACTTAAAATTGGAAATTCAAAAAAACATTTTTTTAAAGATGGAGTTCTATGTATTTTCTCCTTCTTATTTTAGGATTCTTTTGAAATATTTTTCACACGTAAGAAGCTAGTCATTTTATAAGAAAAAAATACAGATACTAACCCTTGATACTATTCTGATATATACACAGGAGTGACTAATCAGTTGTCAGTACTTCATCTACTGTGTTCACTTATTCTCAAGATAATGAATGAGTTTATCTTGATGAACTGTAGAGTAACTCCAAAGGACAGATGCAGCTGTCAGAAATAACATGTTGAATTTCAACAAGTGAGAAAGACAATAAATAACTATTAAGACTATGAGATTATTTTACAAAGCAATTGAATTTTGTTTGAGATTTCTTCTTCTGAGATTACTACAGTTCTTGAAATTAATATAAGTGAAAAAATCATAAATTAAAAGCATTCTGGATTTAATAAAATTTCTTTGAGGCATTTGTTAATACACTTCTTTAAAGATTTTTTAAGGCTTCTTTTAATATTCTGATAGTGTGTGTTGGGAATGTTTCTATTGTATAGTTGAGGGTAGTGGGAGAAAGGGTATAAAGCTTCATATCCTGAGTTTCTCTATGGTTTTCTCCTTGTAATCCCTCCAAATTTATTCTTTCCAAGCTAGTAAGAAGTTCCATGTGATAGTACTACACATCCAGTTTACTGCATTGAACCCAAAGTGACTTTTGATGATTTGTCTATTTGTAAGGGATAGTAGTCATTGTTGAATTCAGTCATGTTACTAAAAAGCAAGTAACTACAACAGGAAAATCACACACCCAATTAAACAGATCTGCTTATTTCCTTCTGTTTTTGCTCTCTTCTCAATATAGCTATGTTATTGTTTCTTCATATTCCTTATTGTTTGGTTAATAAAATTTATAAACTCCCTGTCATTCAAATAGCTCAAAAACTGAACCAAGTGAACATACAGAGACATATGGGAAAATCAAAGGAAGTAAAGTGGAGAAGGAATAACAAAAAAAAGGGGGGGGGCGGTGAAGGGCAAGCATTTCTACCTTTTGATTGTACAAAATTAGGAAGAACTTGTGGGAGGAATTTGTCCTACTTCTGCTTCCTGAAGAGACAGTAGACAGCACTCTGCTAGATTCCTGGATTATCTTCCCAGATTTACACCCATTATTTTATTTTTGTATTTCCATTTAACATTATTAATTTCAATATTCTTTGTTGTTATTACTTTTGCCATTGGCCCTTTTCTTCATTCCTTATGCAAAATTGAGCTTATTGTATAAACTTGGATGTTGAGAGAGAATGTAGGAGTAGCTTACAAACAAAATGTTCTTGATGAATAAATCTGTTTTATTTCCTTATCAAATGTCATTAGTTTTCCTTGCTTTGGTGAGATATTTATAAAATCCATGGAAGTTATTGTCATCAATAGCATTTCTACAATACAATTCTATAGTACAATTGTGGAAAATGTAAAGAAAAAATAATATTTTTACAAGTGTTTAGCACTACATATAAATTTCTTTTGACATATTAATCACCCCTTTCCCAGAAAGTGAAAGAGAATGGCAGTCTATTATAAGTGAGAATTGAGACTAAGAACATGTAGATTATGCTTCTCTCTCTGCCTTGACTTGCTATACGACTTTGATAAAATAATGTAATAGCCATATTGTTAATCAGTTTACAAAATAGAATTAACAGTACTTTCTTGCTTCTTGCTGCCTCATCATTAATAATACCTTTAATTTTCTTCTAAAGGCATGAGGAAAGGGCCAGATGGACACAATCCTCAGATATCATCATTCATTAGCTTCATATTCTGTATATCAGAAATTGTTTCTTGATTCTCTATTATGTGTAGAATATTGTGCTAAAACTTGAGGAGCCAAATAACTTGTTGTTCAGGAGCAAAAAAACCCATGTAATCCACCTTCAAGGAATTTGTAATCTGATGTAGAGGTAGAATACCTAAAGTAAAGTTTTCTCATGTAGCTAAATTCTTAAATACTCTAAATTCTTAAATACTCAATTGTATTCACATTGTTCAAACTCAACATAAGAGTCAATTTAGTTTACATATAATGTATAATTGAATGTCCAAAAAATAGTATTTTTAAAATATTTTTTATTGGAGTATAGTACTGTATAGCAAAGTGGATCAGCTATACATATACATACATCCCCTCTCTTTTGGATTTTCTTCCCATTTAGGTCACCACAGAGCATCAAGTAGAGCTCTGTGTGCTATAGTGTAGGTTCTCATTAGTTATCTATTTTATATGTACTATCAATAATGTTTATATGTCAATCTCAATCTCCCAATTCCCCCCACCCCCCCTTTCCCCCTTGGTATCCATACATTTGTTATCTACATCTGTGTCTCTACTTCTGCTTTGAAAATAACATCATCTGTACCATTTTTCTAGATTCCACATATATACATTAATATACGATAATTGTTTTTCTCTTTCTGACTTACTTCACTCTGTATGACAGTCTCTAGGTCCATCCACATCTCTACAAATGACCCAATTTCATTCTTTTTTACGGCTGAGTAATATTCCATTGTATATATGTACCACATCTTCTCTATCCAGCAATCCCATTACTGGGCATCTACCCAGAGAAAACCATAATTCAAAAAGCACATGAACCCTGATGGTCATTGCAGCTCTGTTTACAATAGCCAGGACATGCAAGCAACCCAAGTGTCCATCAAAAAATATTATTGAATGTTATTGAGTTAGGGATTAAATTTGGTAGCATTATTTTCCCAATTTTCTTGAGTAAAACCATTTTTTTCCCCAAAAAATCATGTTTAAAAATGCACAAACAGTGGATTTTTAAAACTACAGACAAGATCCATCAGATAATTCAAAGCTAGTTTGATAATGTTAAAAATCTTATCTAATGTGATCTTTTCCCCTAAAGACAAAAAGTGTTTTTACATGAAGAATTATACATAGAGATGGAGCCTTAGATAAAACATTTTGTGTATGTTCCCTTATTTTCATATTCAATATGAGTGGTTCTGAAATAAAATTTAAAGTGTCATTACAGGTTCAAGATTTATTGTTTCCTTTCCCCACCCTTCATTTTAATCTAACCTATTCTACTAAAAGGTGAGGAGAAAACCTATTCTGAAAATGAGTCTGAATGTTTAAGTGCTTTTGGTTGATTTATAAAGTGATAGAAAAATATAGGTCTATATCATTAGTGCTCAACTGGTTTCTGATGAATTCTATTCTACCTAACACTCAAGAAGGCAGATAGAATTTCGTAAATGAATCCAATATTAAACTTTGGTCTTGCAAATGGCTTTGAGGCACACCATCCTGAAAATGGATTTTGCCTGAACTCTGTCTGCTACACATTTACAATAAGACAGCTATTTGAGTTTCAAATAAAGGTGTTTAGCACCAAGCCAACTTTAGCAAATCATGATTCTGATCAAATAAAACACTCAATTCCATTAGACATATTCTTACATTTAGCCAGTTGTTTAGTTTGGAAAATGTTTCAGATTAGCTACTAAACAGCATGAAATAGACATAATCCAATAATCAGAAATGATAAACAGAAGAATATAATTATCTTCAAATATTTTTATTGTTCATTTTGAATTTGTAAACAAGGTAAATATATTCAAAATTTTAGCTTTGTTCAACCATTAGTGATTATGAATGGAGAAAAAGTAAACCAAGCACTTCAAATTCAGTGTTAATACCTGAGCTTCAGGGTATCAACCAACAGGGCCCAGCCACTTATTGCACAGGAATTGGTAGCTATACAAATTAACAATTTAATGTAATTGACTGGGTTATTTATAGGCATTTAACATGCTGTGTTTTCTATATTTCTAAACCACTTGAAGACCACTATAATGGGGTCTAAATCTAACAATTATCCAAGGCAAGAAAACAGTATTATATGTTGGAGTGCTTCCAATATTTGGTAAAGAATTTAATTTATATATGGGTAATCTTATGAATTTGATTATAGGAGAAAAAATTAGCTACAGGTTTTATACATAAATGTGCTTGTAGTTGCTTTTATATACACTTCTTTATGTATCCATGTCCAAATTACTCAATTTAAAAAAAGGAATATTGTGACAATACTCCACAAATGCAAATTCTGCACTTTCCTTTCTCAACGTGATTTAAGAATACAGAATGCAGCCTAAATTCTCTAAAACAGAAGAAGATAATTTATTAACTTTACCTAACTGAGAAGGAAGAAATTCATATAATAGGTTAATGATGGTAGCTATTTGAATAAGAAGCTTCTATTCGAAAAGATTGTCAACCTGGTTTATTGTTTTATTTGAAAAAGTAATGTGGGTCTGAGAAAACTGAAGCATGCCCTCTTTGTGTGAATATAAGCTTTTAATTCAAGAATATTTTTAAAGCAAACTGCTCAAGCAAAAATAATTCTACTTGTTAGATATGGAACTATAGACCTAAATGGGGGGCAGTAAAATGTAGAAGTTAAGAATATGTTTCTGGAGTCTAATCAAAGAACTGAGCTGGGGCTGAAATACTTATTAGCTGTGTGACCTGAGGCAAGTGTTTTACTCTTTTACTCTTTAAGCTTACATTCCTCATCTCTTTGGGTATATATATATATATATATATAATTACATATTTGTATCCCAAAGGGATTTTTTTTCTGGTGATTTTTTCTGTATTTATGGGTTTTTTTTTTTTTTTTTTTTTTTTTTTTTTTTGCGGTACGCGGGCCTCTCACTGTTGCGGCCTCTCCCGCTGCGGAGCACAGGCTCCGGACGCGCAGGCCCAGCGGCCACGGCTCACGGGCCCAGCCGCTCCGCGGCACGTGGGATCTTCCCGGACCGGGGCACGAACCCGCGTCCCCTGCATCAGCAGGCGAACTCTCAACCACTGCGCCACCAGGGAAGCCCTATTTATGGGTTTTTAAATTAATTTTTATTGGAGTGTACTTGCTTTATAACATTGTGTTAGTTTATGCTGTACAGCAAAGTTAATCAGTTATATGTATACATAAATCCCCTCTTTTTTGGATTTCCTTCCTATTTAGGTCACCACAGAGCACTGAATAGAGTTCCCTGTGCTATACAGTAGGTTCTCATTAGTTATCTATTTTATACATAGTATCAATAGTGTATAAATGTCAATCCCAATCTCTCAATTCATCCCACTCCCGCTTCCCCCTTAGTATCCATAAGTCTGTTTTCTACATCTGTGTCTCTATTTCTGCTTTGCAAGTAAGTTCATCTGTACCATTTTTCTAGATTCCACATATAAGCAATATTATATGATATTTTTTTCTCTTTCTAACTTACTTCACTCTGTATGACAGTCTCTAGGTCCATCCACCTCTCTGCAAATGACACACTTTTTTCCTTTTTACGGCTGAGTAATATTCCATTGTATATATGTGCCACATCTTCTTTATCTATTCTTCTGTTGATGGACATTTAGGTTGCTTCCTTGTCCTGGCTATTGTAAATAGACCTGCAATGAATATTGGAGTGCATGTATCTTTTTGAATTATGGCTTTCTTTGGGTATATGCCTAGGAGTGGGATTGCTAGGTCATATGGTAGTTCTACTTTTAGTTTTTTAAGGAACCTCCATGCTGTTCTCCATAATGGCTGTACCAATTTACAATCCCACCGACAATGTAGGAGGGTCCCTTTTTCTCCACATCCTCTCCAGCATTTATTGCTTGTAGAATTTTTGATGATGGCCATACTGACCAGTGTGAGATGATACCTCATTGTAGTTGTGATTTGCATTTCTCTAATAATTAGCGATGTTGAGCATCTTTTCACATATTTGTTGGCAATCTGTATGTCTTCTTTGGAGAAGTGTCTATTTAGCCCTTCTGCCCATTTTTGGATTGGGTTGTTTGCTTTTTTGATATTGAGCAGCATGAGCTGTTTGTATATTTTAGAGATTACCAAAGGGATTGTTTTTGTTTGTAAGCTTTTAATTACATTTACATTCCTTAGTGTGGTTCCTAGAATACTCTAAACACTATAAATGGTCAATACCGATATAGTTATTCATTTTTCCCATGGTAAATCAGCACCTTTTATATATTTACCCATATTTAACAACCTTAAAAAAAACCTTAAGATGAGCTCTCTGGAATCAAGACTGGTTATAGCAAGTAATCTCTGAGAATCTACTGTAATTACTCAGATTTACTTACTTCCTACTCTCATTAATATCAATGATTGATAGGCCCTCATATCAATTAATATTTTCATTTTAAAATTTATTCACATTGTATTACATCTTTAAATTTCCATGTCTCTTGAATGATTATAAACTTGACTGCAGCTAGAAGCTTGTCTTATTCAGCTCTATATCTCCAGGGCTGAGAACAATAAGTGGATTGAGGATATTTTTTGTGAATGAATGACGTATAAGTGTTAATCTTTTTTTTCCAGCAATGTTACTGGGGACAATGTATTTTCTTTCTCTGAAAAACTAATGACTGAAACCATAAGAAGTCTGTAAACTTTCTAAAGAGAATGAGAACTCACATTTACTTATTATCTACCATGAGCAAGACACAGGGCTAGGTTCTCCATAGAGAATTTGCGGAATTCAACAATATGACAGAAGTAGTGTAAGGCATCTTGGAGAGCAAGGTGAGAGCTTCTCAGTTAACAAATTCAAATTTCCTACCTTAAAAGATAAAGCACAGAAAATGCAACACACTGCTCACAGATGCAAATTCAGTGTTCCAGCTATTTCCAGTTATTTTTCAGCCTTATAATAAAGATCAGATATTTCTACTATGAACTGCCAAACATGTATAGCTTAAATAGGATCAAACTTATTATTTGTGCAAAAGCTTAAGAATACCTTCACATCTCCATTTATTTTTGGAGAAGCCTTCTGTCACATAGAATAAAATGTCAACTATTTTGAGTCAACCCCTTCTTATGTAAATATAAAGCTAAGAGATCATTGTAAGGAACTAAATCCAAAAGTGTGTTCTATGAATTGTTTGGTAGAGTTGAGTTAATGAGATCTCAGCCTCTCTGACTCTTTTCTTAAAACAACTTTGTTGAACAGATTGGCTCAAAATCTTACTAGAAGAGACACAGCTGCAAAGAGATAAGTATGCTAACGAAGTTGCCCATGCATTGTACATTTCATAAATGAGATAAATGTTTATGAATTTTGAAAACTTTGAGTGAATTTGAAGTATAGCAATTGTGCAGAATACAGTTTTCACTACAGCACACATGGTGAAAGTCAATGAATTCAGTTTAACTGAAAAAAAAAAAAATCCGAACAAAAAATATTTTGGAAATATACCAGGAACTCAAATGAAAAAGTTTTCATATGTCGTCAGAAATGAGGTTTTAACATTTTCAGGTTCGAGATAATGTGAACAATCAGTAATTAATTAATTAAAGATTTTGGATATATTTGTCATGTATGTAAAATAAGTGTTTCTATATATTTCTTTTCAGAGTTATGCAGTACCTAGGGTTTTAGTTAGAAAATCTTAACTACTTCAGCATTACAACTGAGTCTTGCAAGTATCTTAAGATTCAATCTAATTATGACCATGAAGTCACCTTTGTTTTGAAATAATTTTGTGTGTGCATGCTCTTAACAGATTTCTTTGGAAAATAAACCTTTCCTGCTTGTGAGAAATAATATAATAATCATTGTCATTATATATAATTGTGACATATTTAGATGACAGTTTCCCTATAACTATAATGTAATGAGCACAAACAAAATCACTAAGGTTATTTATGTAGTTGTTGTCTTGTGGTATATGTCACCTATAAGCATTTAAAACATAGCCCACAGAGACCTTCAAGATGGTGGAGGAGTGAGATGTGGAGATCACCTTCCTCCTCATTAATACATCAAAAATACATCTACATGTGGAACAACTTCTATAGAACACCTACTGAATGCTGGCAGAAGACTTCAGACTTCCCAAAAGGCAAGAAAGTCCCCATGTACCAGGGTAGGGAAAAAGAAAAAACAGAGACAAAAGAATAGGGACAGGATCTGCACCTCTGGGAGGGAGCTGTGAAGGAGGAAAAGTTGCCACACACTAGGGAGCCCCTTCACTGGTGGAAATGGGGAGTTGATGGGGGAAGCTTCGGATCCACAGAGGAGAGTGCAGCAACAGGGGGGCAGAGGGCAAAGCAGACAGATTCCCGCACAGAAGATTGGTGACGACCAGCACTCACCAGCCTGAGAGGCTTGTCTGCAAACCCACTGGGGCAGGTGGGGGCTGGGAACTGAGGCTCAGGCTTCAGAGTTCACACACTGGGAGAGGACTGGGGTTGGCTGCATGAACAAGCCTGAAGGGGGCTAGTGTGCAACAGAAGCTGGGAGAGAGTCAGGGAAAATGTCTGGAGCAGCTGAAGAAACCAGAGACCATCATTTTGGGGTGAGTGAGGAAAGGGGATTCCTGCTCCATGCGCCCACAGAAGGCAGAGCACCACTGAAGCAAGCTCCAGATATGGGCACAAGCTGCGGCTATTAGCTTGAACCACAGAGACGGGCATGAAACACTAAGACTGCTGCTACAACCACCAAGAAGCCTGCATTCAAGCACAGGTGACTACCCACACCCCCCCAGGAGCCTGTGCAGCCCCCCACTGCCAGGGTCTGGAGATCCAGGGACAACTTGCCTGGGAGAACACACCGCGCACTTCAGGCTGTTACAATGTCACACTGGCCTTTGTCACTGTAAGCTCGCCACACATTCCAATTATGATTACCATACCCCTCCCTCGCCCCTGCCTGAGTGAGCAAGAGAGCCCTAATCAGCTGCTGTTTTAACCTCCTCCTGTCTGGGCAGAGAACAGATGCCTAAAGGTGGCCTACATGCAGAGGTGGGGCCAAAACTAAAGCTGAAACCCAGGAGCTCTGCCAACAAAGAAGAGAAGGGAAAATTTCTCTGTGCAGCCTCAGGAGCAGCAGATTAAATCCCCACATTCAACTTGATGAACCCTGCATCTGTGGAACACCTGAATAGAGAACGAATGTCCCCAAAATTGAGTTGGTGGACTTTGGGAGCAACTGTAGACATGGGGTTTGCTTTTGGTGTCTGATTTGGTTCAGGTTTTTAAGTGTATCTTAGTTTAGTTTTTAGTTCTTGTTATCATTGGTGGATTTGTTTATTGGTTTTGTTGCTCTCATCTTTCTTTTTTTTATTATTTTCTAACTTTTTTTCCCTTTATTTTCTCTTTTTGTGAGTGTGTATGTTTATGTTTCTTTGTGTGATTTTGTCTGTTTAGGTTTGATTTTAGCATTAGTCCTAGGGTTCTGACTGTTCATTTTTTGTTTTTGTGGTTGTTTGTTTGTTTCTTTTCTTTTTATGAGTGTGTATGTGTATTTCTTTATTTGATTTGTCTGTTTAGTTTTGCTTTTACCATTTGGCTTGGGGTTCTATCTGTTCTTTTTTTCCTTGTTTTTCTTCCTTATCTTCTGAGCCATGTGGCTGGCAGGGTCCTGGTGTTCCAGCCGGGTGTGAGGCCTGAGCCTCTGAGTTAGGAGAGCCGAGTCCAGGATATTGGACCAGCAGAGACCTCCCAGACCCATGTAATATCAATGAGTGAGAGCTCTCCCAGAGATCTGCCTCTCAACACTAAGACCCAGCTGTATCCAATGACCAGCAAGCTCCAGTGCTGGACACCCCATGCGAAACAACTAGCAAGGCAGGAGCACAACCCCACCCATTAACAGAAAGGCTGCCTAAAGCCATATTAAGAGACAACCAAAACACACCACCAGACACAGCCCTGCCCACCAGAAAGACAAGATCCAGCTCTACCCAGCAGAACACAGCCACCAGTCCCCTCCACCAGGAAGCTTACACAGGCCACTGAACCGGGGGCAGATACCAAAATCAACAGGAACTACAAAGCAATAGCCTGTGAAAAGGAGATGACAAACACAGTAAGTTAAACAAAATGAGAAGACAGACAAATCTGCAGCAGATGAAGGAGCAAGGTAAAAACCCACTAGACCAAACAAATGAAGAGGAAATAGGCAGTCTACCTGAAAAAGAATTCAGAGTAATGACAGTAAAGATGATCCAAAATCTTGGAAATAGAATGGGGGAAATACAAGAAACGTTTAACAAGGACCTAGAAGAACTAAATAACAACAATGGTGAACAACACAAGAAGTGAAATTAAATATTCTCTAGAAGGAATCAATAGCAGGATAACTGAGGCAGAAGAATGGATAAGTGACCTGGAAGATAAAATAGTGGAAATAACTGGGGCAGAACAGAATAAAGAAAAAAGAATGAAAAGAATTGAGGACAGTCGGAAAGATCTCTGGGACAACATTAAATGCACCAAAATTCAAATTATAAGGATGACAAAACAAGAAGAGAAAAAGAAAGGGTCTGAGAAAATATTTGAAGAGATTATAGTTCAAAATTTCCCTAACATGGGAAAGGAAATAGTCAATCAAGTACAGGAAGTGCAGAGTCCCATACAAGATAAATCCAAGGAGAAACACGCCAAGACACATATTAATCAAACTATCAAAAAATTAAATACAAAGAAAAAAATATTAAAAGCAGCAAGGGAAAAACAATAACATACAAGGGAATTGCCATAATGATAACAGCTGATCGTTCAGCAGAAGCTCTGCAAGCCAGAAGGCAGTGGCAAGACATACTTAAAGTGACGAAAGGGAAAAACCTACAACCAAGATTACTCTACCCAGAAAGAATCTCATTCAGATTCGATGGAGAAATTAAAACCTTTAGACACAAGCAAAAGTTACGAGAATTCAGCACCACCAAATCAGCTCTACAACAAATGCTAAAGGAAGTTCTCTAAGTGGGAAACACAAGAGAAGAAAAGGACATACAATAACAAACCCAAAACAGTTAAGAAAATGGTAATAGGAACACATATACCAATAATTACCTTAAACTTAACTGGATTAAATGCTCCATCCAAAAGACACAGATGGGCTGTATGGATTCAAACACAAGACCACTATATATGCTATCTACAAGTGACTCATGTAGGACCTAGGAATACATACAGAATGAAGTGAGGGGATGGAAAAAGATATTCCATGCAAATGAAAATCAAAAGAAAGCTGGAATAGCAATACTCTTATTAGAAAAAATAGACTTTAAAATAAAGAATATTACAAGAGACAAAGAAGGACACTACATAATGATCAAGGGATCAAATCAAGAAGAAGATATATTAATTGTAAATATTTATGCACCCAACATAGGAGTACCTCAATACATAAGGCAAATGCTAACAACCATAAAAGGGGAAATCAACAGTAACACAGTAATAGTAGGGGACTTTAACACCCCACTTTCACCAATGGACAGATCATCCAAAATGAAAATAAATAAGGAAACACAAGCGTTAAATGGCACATTACACAAAATGGACTTAATTGATATTTATAGGACATTCCATCCAAAAACAACAGAATGCACATTTTTCTCAAGCACTCATGGAACATTCCAACAGGATAGATCATATCTTGGGTCACAAATCAAACCTTGATAAATTTAAGAATATTGAAATCATATCAAGTAATTTTTCCAAACACAATGCTATGAGACTAGATATCGATTACAGGAAAAAAAACTGTAAAACATACAAACATATGGAGGTTAAACAGTATGCTACTAAATAACCAAGAGATCACTGAAGAAATCAAAGAGGAAATAAAAAAATACCTAGAAACAAGTGACAATTAAAACACGATGAGTGAAAACCTATGGGATGCAACAAAAGCAGTCCTAAGAGGGAAGTATATAGCAATACAATCCTACTCAAGAAAGAAGGAAAATCTCAAATAAGAAACCTAACATTATACCTAAAGCAATTAGAGAAAGAGGAACAAAAATATCCCCCAAAGTTAGCAGAAGGAAAGAAGTCATAAACACCATATCAGAAATAAATGAAAAAGAAATGAAGGAAACAATAGCAAAGATCAATAAAATTAAAAGCTGGTTCTTTGAGAAGATAAACAAAATTGATGAACCATTAGCCAGACTCATCAGGAAAAAAAGGGAAAAGACTTAAATCAACAGAAATAGAAATGAAAAAGGAGAAGTAACAAATGACACCACAGAAATACAAAGGATCATGAGACATTACTACAAGCAACTGTATGCCAAAAAAATGCACAACTTGGAAGAAATGGACAAATTCTTAGAAAAGCACAAGCTTTTGAGAGTGAACCAGGAAGAAATAGAAAATATGAACAGACAAATCACAAGCCCTGAAATTGAAACTGTGATTAAAAACCTTCCAACAAACAAAAGCCCAGGACCAGATGAAGGTGAAGTCTATGAAACATATAAATAAGAGCTAACACATATCCTTCTCAAACTCTTACAAAATATAGCAGACGGAGGAACACCCCCAAACTCATTCTCTGAGGCCACCTTCATCCTGATATCAAAATCAGAAAAAGATGTCACAATCAAAGAAAACCACAGGCCAATATCACTGAAGAATATAGATGCAAAACTCCTCAACAAAATACTAGCAAACAGAATCCAACAGCACATTAAAAGGATCATACACCATGATCAAGTGGGGTTTATCCCAGGAATGCAAGGATTCTTCAGTATACACAAATCAATCAATGAGATACACCATGTTAACAAATAGAAGGATAAAAACCATATAATAATCTCAATATATGCAGAAAAAGCTTTTGACAAAATTCAACAATGATTTATCATAGTAACTCTCCAGGATGTAGCCACAGAGGGAACTTACCTCAACATAATAAAGGCCATATATGACATACCCACATCCAACATCATTCTCAGTGGTGAAAAACTGAAACCATTTCCTCTAAGAGCAGGAAAAAGACAAGGGTGCCCACTCTACTGCTATTATTCAACATAGTCTTGGAAGTTTCAGGTATGGCAATCAGAGAAGAAAAAGAAATAAAAGGAATAAAATTTGGAAAAGAAGTAAAACTGTCACTGTTTTCAGATGACATGAAACTATACATAGAGAATCCAAAAGATGCCACCAGAAAATTACTAGAGCTAATCCTTGAATTTGGGAAAGTAGCAGGATACAAAACTAATGTACAGAAATCTCTCGCATACTTACACTAACAATGAAAAATCTGAAAGAGAAATTAAGGAAACATTCACATTTATCACTGCAACAAAAAGAATAAAATACCTAGAAATAAACCTACCAAAGGAGACAAAAGACCTGCATGCAGGAAACTATGACACTGGTGAAAGAATTTAAAGATCATACAAACAGATGGAGAGATATACCATGTTCTTGGATTGGAAGAATCAACATTGTGAAAATGACTATACTACCCAAAACAGTCTACAGATTCAATGCAATCCCTATCAAACTACCACTGGCATTTTTCACAGAACTAGAACAAAAAAATTTACAATTTGTATGGAAACACAAAAGACCCCGAATAGCCAAAGCAATCTTGAGAACAAAAAGTGGAGCTGGAGGAATCATGCTCCCTGACTTCAGACTATACTACAAAGCTACAGTAATCAAGACAGTATGGTACTGGCACAAAAACAGAAATATAGATCAATGGAACAGGATAGAAAGCCCAGAGGAAAACCCATGCACATATGGTCACCTTATCTTTGATAAAGGAGGCAAGAATATACAGTGGAAAAAAGACAGTCTCTTTAATAAGTGGTGCTGGGAAAATTGGACAGCTACATGTAAAAGAATGAAATTAGAACACTTCCTAAAAGCATACACAAAAATAATCTCAAAATGGATTAAAGACCCAAATATAAGGTCAGACACTATATAATTCTTAGAGGATAACATAGGCAGAGCATTCTATGACATAAATCACAGCAAGATCCTTTTTGACCCACCTCCTAGAGAAGTGGAAATGAAAACAAAAATAAACAAATGTGACCTAATGAAATTTAAAAGCTTTTGCACAGCAAAGGAAACCATAAACAAGATGAAAAGACAACCCTCAGAATGGGAGAAAATATTTGCAAATGAAGAAACTGACAAAGCACTAATCTCCAAAATATACAAGCAGCACATAGAGCTGAATTTCAGCAAAACAAACAGCCCAGTCCAAAAATGGGTGGAAGACCTAAATAGACATTTCTCTAAAGAAGACATATAGATTGCCAACGAACACATGAAAGGATGCTCAACATCACTAATCATTAGAGACATGCAAGTCAAAAACACAATGAGGTATCACCTTACACTGGTCAGAATGGCCATCATCAAAAACTCTGCAAACAGTAAATGCTGGAGAGGGTGTGGAGAATAAGGAAGCCTCTTGCACTGTTGTTGAGAATGTAAGTTGATACAACCACTATGGAGAAGAGTATGGAGGTTCCTTTAAAAGCTAAAAGTAGAACTACCATATGACCCAGCAATCTGACTACTGGGCATGTACCCTGAGAAAACCATAATTCAAAAAGAGACATGTACCACAATGTTCATTGCAGCACTATTTTCAATATCTAGGACATGGAAGCAACCTAAATGTCCATAGACAGATGAATGGAGAAAGAAGATGTGGCACATATATACAATGAAATATTACTCAGCCATAAAAAGAAACAAAATTGAGTTTTCTGTAGTGAAGTTGGTGGACCTAGAGTGTGTCATACAGAGTGAAGTAAGTCATAAAGAGAAAAGCAAATACTGTATCCTAACACATATATATGGAACCTAAAAAAAAAAAAAGTTTCTGATGAGCATAGGGGCAGGAGAGGAATAAAGACGCAGACAAAGAGAATGGATTTGAAGACACAGGGAGGGCAAAGTGTAAGCTGGGATGAAGCGAGAGAGTGTCATGGACATACATACACTACCAAATGTAAAATAGATAGCTAGTGGGAAGCAGCTGCATAGTACAGAGAGATCAACTTGGTACTTTGTGACCACCCAGAGGGGTGGGATAGGGATGGTGGGAGAGAATCACAAGAGGGAGGGGATATGGAGATATATGTATACATATTGCTGATTCATTTTTTTATATAGCAGAAGCTAGCACAGCATTGTAAAGCAATTATACTCCAATAAAGATGTTAAAAATTATTTAATTAATTTAAAAAATAAATAAAATGTAACCCACTAGTTAACTTCCAAATCATAACACAGCTTTGCCAACTGACTAATACTGGCCTAATGAAGATTCTAGGCTTATTTTTATACCACCTACTGCGCAAACGTAGGTCAGTAAAAACAAAATATAATGATATTAAATAAAAAAGAGATTAGATATTAACTGTCAAATAATAATCACTATTGTGAATGTTTTAGAAACACACTCCTTCTACCAGTGTCTATCTACTCATATACATATACAAACATTTATAAGATACTGGCTAGAAATAAATGATCTCATTATAGTGAAGTTTCAGGCTAACCAGCAAAGTATATTTAAAGCAACTTTTTTGCACAATGTTCCTAGTAAATACTTTCTGTTACTCATTTTAAGTGTGATTTTCACACAGTTTGGAAACCTCAAGAGTGTTGGCCTTCTCCATTAACAGATGGAGTGTTATTGATCTGATACTTGCAGATTAGAGAGGAGCTCATTTTCACCATTAAGATTTGTTATCATTTGGTTGCTTCTAGTCCAACAATGGATTGAAAAATATGCCTATGCATGCAAAGCTTGTTCAAGATGAATCCATTTCAATTTCCTACAAATGCCTTGATTTTCACTTATTTTCAGACAAGTTTCAGGAATCAAAGCCTGGAGCACATTTCTTTTAGATTCCTGATGATATACGCAAGTGTGATTTATATATAAGCTACTTATAAGTGAACCAAATAGAAAAGTAATCTCTCTTGTTGGATCAAGATTCACTTGAGGTCTAAAACTATGGACTTTGGGGAGACCTTCACGATGGCAGAGGAGTAAGACATGGAGATCACTGTCCTCCCCACAAATACATCAGAAATACATCTACATGTGGAACAACTCCTACAGAACATCTACTGAATGGTGGCAGAAGACCTCAGACTTCCCAAAATGCAAGAAACTCCCCATGTACCAGGGTAGGGGAAAAGAAAAAAGAAAAAAACAGAGACAAAAGAATAAGGAAGGGATCTGCACCTCTGGGAGGGAGCTGTGAAAGAGCAAAAGTTTCCACACACTAGGAAGTCCCTTCACTGGTGGAGACGGGGTTGTCAGGGAGGAAGCTTCAGAGCCATGGAGGAGAGCACAGCTGTAAGTGTGCAGAGTGCAAAGGGGAGAGATTCCCACACAGAGGATCTGTGCCAACCAGCACTCACCAGCTTGACAGGCTTGTCTGCTCATCCACTGGGGTGGGTGGGGGCTGGGGGCTGAGGCTCTGGCTTTGGAGTTCAGATCCCAGGGAGAGGACTGTGGTTGGCTGTGTGAACACAGCCTGAACAGGGCTAGTGTGCCAAAGTTAGCTTGGAGGGAGTCCGGGAAGAAGTCTGGAACTGCCTAAGAGGCAAGAGACCATTGTTTTGGGTGCGCGAGGAGAGAGGATTCAGAGCACAGCCTAAACAAGCTTAAGAGACAGGCACAAGCTGCCACTATCAATGCGCACACCACAGATGGGCATGAAACACTAAGGCTGCTGTTGCAGCCACCAAGAAGACTGTGTGCAAACGAAGGTCACTATGCACACCTCCCCTCAAGGAAGCCAGTGCAGCTGCCATTACCAGGGACAATCCCGTGATCCAGGGAAATCCCCAGGAGAACACATGTGTGTTCTCCCCAGGAGAACACACAGCACGCCTCAGGCTGCTGCAAAGTCACTCCGGCCTCTGTCGCCACAGGCTCACCCCACATTCCATACCCTTCCTTCCACCCAGGCCTGAGTGAGCCAGAGCCCCCTAATCAGCTGCTTCTTTAACCCCGTCCTGTCTGAGCAAAGAACAGACGTCCTCAGGCGACCTACATGCAGAGGCGGGGCCAAATCCAAAGCTGAACCCCAGGAGTGGTACGAACAAAGAAGAGAAAGGGAAATCTCTCCCAGCAGCCTCAGGAGCAGTGGATTAAATCTCCACAATCAACTTGATATACCCTGCATCTGTGGAACACCTGAATACACAAAATATCACCCCAAAATGAGGCTGTGGACTTTGGGAGCAATTGTAGACTTGGGATATATATATTTGTTTCCTTTTTCTCTTTTTCTGAGTGTGTATGTGTATGCTTCTTTGTGTGATTTTGTCTGTACAGCTTTACTTTTACCATTTGTCCTAGGGTTCTGTCTGTCCTTTTTTTTTTTTTTTTTTTCTCTTTGTTTTATTATGTATAGGTTTTGGTGCTTGCTATCACTGGTTGATTTGTTTTTTCGTTTGGTTGCTGTCGTCTTTCTTTATTTCTTTTTCTTTTCTTTTTTCTTATCACTTTTTTTTTACTTTTAATAATTTTTAAAGTTTTTATTTTAATAACGTTATTTTAGTTTTTTCTTCTTTCTTTCTTTCTTCCTTTCTTTCTATATTTCTCACTTTTCTTCTGAGCAATGTGGCTGACAGGGTCTTGGTGCTCCCTCCGGCCGGGTGTCAGGCCTATGCTTCTGGGGTGGGAGAGCCAAGTTCAGGACATCGATCCACCAGAGACCTCCCAGCTCAACGTAATAACAAGTGGTGAAAGCTCTGCCAGAGATCTCCAACTGAATGCTAAAACCCAGGTCCACTCAACAACCACCAAGCTACAGTGCTGGACACCCTATGTCAAACAACTAGCAAGACAGGAACACAGACCTACCATTAGCAGAAAGGCTGATAAAATCATAATAAGGTCACAGACACCCTAAAACACACCACTCGACATGGTCTTGCCCACCAGAAAGGCAAGATCCAGCCTCATCCACCAGAACACAGGCACCAGTCCCCACCACCAGGAAGCTTACACAACCCACTGAACCAACCTTAGTGACTGGGGGCAGACACCAAACACAACAGAAACTACGAAGCTGCAGCCTGCGAAAAGGAGACCACAAACACAGTAAGTTAAGCAAAATGAGAAGACAGAGAAACACACAGCAGATGAAGGAGCAAAGTAAAAATCCACCAGACAAAACAAATGAAAGGGAAATAGGCTGTCTACCTGAAAAAGAATTCAGAATAATGATAGTAACAATGATCCAAAACCTTGGATATAGAATGGAGAAAATACAAGAAATGATTAACAAGGACCTAGAAGAACTAAAGAGCAAACAAACAATGATGAACAACACAATAAATGAAATAAAAAGTTCTCTAGAAGGAATCAAGACCAGAATAACTGAGGAAGAAGAACAGACAAGTGACCTGGAAGATAAAATAGTGAAAATAACTACCATAGAGCAGAATAAAGAAAAAAGAATGAAAAGAATTGAGGACAGTCTCAGAGACCTCTGGGACAACATAAAACACACCAACATTCAAATTATAATGGTCCAGAAGCACAAGAGAAAAAGAAAGGGACTGAGAAAATATTTGAAGAAATTATAGTTGAAAACTTCCCTAATATGGGAAATGAGATAGTCAGTCAATTCCAGGAAGCACAGATACTCCCATACAGGATAAACTCAAGGAGACATATGTCAAGACATATATTAATCAAACTATCAAAAATTAAACACACAAAAAAATATTAATAGCAGCAGTGGAAAAACAACAAATAACATACAAGGGAATCCCCATAAGTTTAAAAGCTGATCTTTCAGCAGAAACTTTGCAAACCAGAAGGGAGTAGCAGGACATAATTAAAGTGATGAAAAGGAAAAAGCTACAACCAAGATTACTCTACACGGCAAGGATCTCATTCACATTTACTGGAGAAACTAAAAGCTTTACAGACAAGCAAAAGCTAAGACAATTCAGCACCACAAACCCACCTCTACAACAAATGCTAAAGGAACTTCTCTAGGCAGGAAACACAGGAGAAGGAAAAGACCTACGATAACAAACCAAAAACAATTAAGAAAATGGTAATAGGAACATATATAGTGAAAATTACCTTAAATATAAATGGATTAAATGCTCCAAACAAAAGTCATAGACTGGCTGAATGGATACAAAAACAAGACCATATATATGTTGTCCACAGGAGACCCACTTCAGACTGAGGGACACATACAGACCGAAAGTGAGGGGATGGAAAAAGTTATTCCATGAAAATGGAAATCAAAAGAAAGCTGGAGTAGCAATTCTCATTTCAAAAAAAATAGACTTTAAAATAAAGACTATTAGAAAAGACAAAGAAGGACTCTACATAATGATCAAGGGATTGATCCAAGAAGGTATAACAATTGTAAATATTTATGCACCCAACATAGGAGCACCTCAAGGCATAAGGCAAATACTAACAGCCATAAAAGGGGAAATTGACAGTAGCACATTCATAGTTGGGGACTTTAACACCCCACTTTCACCAATGGACAGATCTTCCAAAATGAAAATTAATAAGAAAACACAAGTTTTAAATGATACATTAAACAAGATGGACTTAATTGATATTTATAGGACATTCCAACCAAAAACAACAGAATACTCTTTCTTCTCAAGTGCTCATGGAACATTCTCCAGGATAGATCATATCTTGGATCACAAATCAAGCCTTGGTAAATTTAAGAATATCAAACTCATATCAAATATCTTTTCTGACCACAATGCTTTGAGGCTAGATATCAATTACAGGAAAAAATCTGTAAAAAAACCACAAACACATGGAGGCTAAACAAACACTATTTAATAACCAAGAGATCACTGAAGAAATCAAAGAGGAAACCGAAAAATACTTAGAAACAAATGACAATGAAAACATGATGATCCAAAACCTATGGGATGAAGCAAAAGCAGTTCTAAGAGGGAAGTTTATAACAATACAAACCCAACTCAAGAAACAAGAAACATCTCAAATAAACAACTTAACCTTACACCTAAAACAATTGGAGAAAGAAGAACAAAAAAACCCTAAAGTTAGTAGAAGGAAATAAATCATAAAAATCAGATCAGAAATAAATGAAAAACAAACGAAGGAAATGATAACACAGATCAATAAAACTAAAAACTAGCCACACTCATCAAGATAAAAAGGGAGAAGACTCAAATCAGTAGAGTTAGAAATGAAAAAGGAGAAGTAACAACTGACACTGCAGAAATACAAAGGATCATGAGATTACTACAGGGAACTATATGCCAATAAAATGGGCAACCTGGAAGAAATGGACAAACTCTTGGAAAAGCACAACCTTCTGAAACTGAACCAGGAAGAAATAGAAACTATAAACCGACTAATCACAAGCATTGAGATTGAGATTGTGATTAAAAATCATCCAACAAACAAAAGCCTAGGACCAGATGGCTTCACAGGCGAATTCTATCAAACATTTAGAGAAGAGCTATCCTTCTCAAATTCCTCCAAATATAGCAAAGGGAGGAATACTCCCAAACTCATTCTCCAAGGCCACCATTACCCTGATACCAAAACCAGACAAAGATATCACAAAAAAGAAAACTACAGGCCAATATCACTAGTGAACATAGATGCAAAACTCCTCAACAAAATACTAGCAAACAGAATCCAACAGCACATTAAAAGGATCATGCACCATGATCAAGTGAGGTTTATCCCAGGAATGCAAGGATTCTTCAATATATGCTAATCAATCAGTGTGATAAATGATATTAACAAATTGAAGGAGAAAAAACATATGATCATCTCAATAAATGCAGGAAAAGCTTTTGACAAAATTCAACACCCATTTATGATAAAAACCCTCCAGAAAGTAAGCATAGAGGGAACTTACCTCAATAAAGGCCATATTTGACAAACCCACAGCCAACATCATTTTCAATGGTGAAAAACTGAAACCATTTCCTCTATCAGGAACAAGACAAGGTTTCACACTCTCACCACTATTATTCAACAAAGTTTTGGAAGTTTTAGCCACAGCAATCAGAGAAGATAAAAAAATGAAAGGAATGCAAATCAGTAAAAAAGAAGTAAACCTGTCACTGTTTGCAGATGACATGATACTATACATAGAGAATCATAAACATCCTACCAGGAGACTACTAGAGCTAATCAATGAATCTGGTAAATTAGCAGGGTACAAAATTAATGCACAGAAATTTCTTACATGCTTATACACTAATGATGAAAAATCTGATAGAGAAATTAAGGAAACCCTCCCATTTACCATTGCAACAAAAGAATAAAATACCTAGGAATAAATCTACCTAAGGAGACTAAAGACCTGTATGCAGAAAACTATAAGACACTAATGAAAGAAATTAAAGATGATACAAAGAGATGGAGAGATATACCATGTTCTTGGATTGGAAGAGTTAACATTGTGAAAATGACTATACTACCCAAAGCAATCTACACATTCAGTACAATCCCTATCAAGCTGCCAATGGCATTTTTCACAGAACAAGAACAAAAAATTTCACAATTTGTATGAAAACACAAAAGACCCCAAATAGCTGAAGCAATCTTGAGAAGGAAAAACGGAGCTGGAGGAATCAGGCTCCCTGACTTCAGACTATACTGCATAGCTATAGTAATCAAGACAATATGGTACTGACACAAAAACAGAAATATATATCAATGGAAGAGGATAGGAAGCCCAGATATAAACCCACACACCTATGGTCAAATAATCTATGACAAAGGAGTGAAAGATATACAATGGAGAAAAGACAGCCTCTTCAATAAGTGGTGCTTGGTAAACTTGACAGCTACATGTAAAAGAATGAAATTAGAACACTCCCTAACACCATACACAAAAATAAACTCGAAGTGGATTAAAGACCTAAATGTAAGGCCAGACACTATAAAACTCTTAGAGGAAAACATAGGCAGAACAATCTATGACATAAGTCACAGCAAGATCCTTTTTGACCCATCTCCTAGAGAAATGGAAATAAAAACAAAAATAAACAAATGGGACCTAATGAAACTTCAAAGCTTTTGCACAGCAAAGGAAACCATAACAAGACAAAAAGACAGCCTTCAGAATGGGAGTAAATATTTGCAAATGAAGCAACTGACAAAGGATTACTCTCCAAAATTTCCAAGCAGCTCATGCAGCTCCATATCAAAATAACAGAAATCCCAATCCAAAAATGGGTAGAAGACCTATATAGACATTTCTCCAAAGAAGACATACAGATTGCCAACAAACGCGTGAAAGGATGCTCAACATCACTAATCATTAGAGCAATGCAAAACAAAACTACTATGAGGTATCACCTCAAACCACTCAGAATGGCCATCATCAATAAATCTACAAACAGTAAATGCTGAGAGGGTGTGGAGAAAAGGGAGCCCTCTTGCACTGTTGGTGGGAATGTAAATTGATACAGCCACTATGGAGAAGAGTATGGAGGTTCCTTACAAAACTAAAAATAGAACTGCCATACAACCTAGCAATCCCTCTGCTGGGTCTATACCCTGAGAAAACCATAATTCTAACAGAGTCATGTACCACAATGTTCATTGCAGCTGTATTTACAATAGCCACGATATGGAAGCAACCTAAGTGTCCATCACAAATGAATGGATAAAGAAGATGTGGCACATATACACAATGTAATATTACTCAGCCATATAAAGAAAGGAAATTGAGTTATTGGTAGTGTGGTGGTTGGACTTAGAGTCTGTCATACAGTGTGAGGTAAGTCAGAAAGAGAAAAACAAATACTGTATGCTAACAGATATACATGGGATCTGAAAAAGAAAAAAAAATGGTTCTGTAAAACCTAGAGGCAGAAGAGGAATAAAGACTCAGACGTAGAGAATGGACTTGAGGACACGGTGAGGGGGAAGGGTAAGCCGGTACGAAGTGAGAGAGTGGCAAGACATATATATACTACCAAATGTAAAACAGAAAGCTAGTGCGAAGCAACCGCATAGCACAGGGAGATCAGCTCGGTGCTTGGTGACCGCCTAGAGGGGTGGGATAGGGAGGATGGGAGGGAGACACAAGAGGGAGGAGGTACGGGGATGTATGTTTGTGTATAGGTGATTCACTTTGTTATAAAACAGAAACTGTTAACAGACCATTATAAATCAATTATAATCCAATAAAGATGTTTAAAAAACAACTGTTTTACTCCAATAAAGATTTTTTAAATAAATAAATAGACCTATGGACTTTGGTGTTCATCTCAAATTGATAGTAGTTATTTTTATGCTTTAGGATCTGAAAAAAATTGATTTTACACACAATCTACGTGGCTACTGCTTCCAATGTTGGAAAAATAATTTATTATCTTCAACCTGAAAAAATAGGAGGGAGTTATAGCATATCATGAATAAACAATTAATTTGTTTTCTCCATAACGGAACTGATTGACCCTAACCCCCTAACTCTGAGAGACTGAACAAAATAGTCCAAAAGCAAGTGCTATATTCAGAGCCTGAACTGCAAACAGAAGCTTTCCAGTGCAGTTGAATTGCAAAAGCACAAATTTAAAATAGATTCCAGGTCCAATTTTCAACACTGATGATAATTTGCAGGTTATTTATAATGGTAAAGGACTGTAAGGTTTTTCTGTCACTAAAGATGCTAATAAATATATCTTGCTTAATTGAAGTTTACTTTCTAGAAATATCAAAGATAATTTCTAAGTGCTAAATTGATATCAAAAGATTGAATGGATCAGTAAGTATTTATATCAAATTGGGCAAATTGCCAAGTTCAACTAGGCACATGATCTGTCCTATTACAACCTCTATTCAGAACATGAAGTCTGTTCAATGCCCACTTTCCCTCAGGAAAGTTCTCAAAGTGAGTTCTTTCAATATCTTTACTCACGTGGCTGCATATGCATTTCAAGTGAATTTCTGAATAGTGAAAAATTATTTCCAAAGCAATCTTCCAGAAATTGAATGCTTGATAAAACCTTAGTTCTTCAGTGCAAAAGGCATCCTCCATCAGGTAGAAATGATTTAATGACTCTGTAGCTCACATACACCCATTGATTGTCAGCTGTACAACATAAGCCACAAAAAAGTACACAAGCAGAGTCTTTGCATGCAAAATCTTAGGATTTAAATCTCTTGCAATTCCAATCCTTCATATGTATTATTTTTCCTCACAAGATGCTATTCATCAGGTACTAGTATCATCCCTCATTTTGCACATTTGAAATTCAATCACAGAAGTTTTAAATAACTTGAGTTTTTATCACTAATTCATGGTGAAGCTGGGCATGAAATTTTAGCAGTTTCAAACAAAATAAAGGGCACTAAACTAATACTCTGTGCTGCCTCCTATGTACATGTTGCATAGATTTTCTACCTTCACTGTTTCTTGCTTACACTGGCATTTAGTACGATAGCATTTCTTATTGGCTAAGCACCCCTGAACGCCTAGGCATAAACCCAAGTTGGTAAGTTTCACTTGGTTTAACCCAATAGTTAACCTTAACATGCATAAGAATAACTCGTAGGCTTATTAAAACATCCATCTTTGGGCCCCATCCCTGGGGTTTTTGATTCAATTGGCCTGGTGTGGGGCCTGAGAACGTGCATTAAGATTCAGTTCCCAAATGCTGCTGTTGGTCTAGGAACTACAGTTTGAGAAACAATGGTCTATTAACCCAATCCATTGCTTATTAACAAACAATATTTTGTGAAAGTACGTGATAAGGGGTCAATTATATCATTTAGCTCCAGAACTTGTCAGGAAATATTTGTAAACTGAAGCCAATAATTTTCTTTACTAATTTATTTTCCTTCACTGACACACAGACAATGTGTACTGGAAGTGAGAGGTCATATTTCAAGAAATACATAGGAGCCCAAATTACCAGAGATCCTACATCTTATGCTCTTATTATAACCTTTGTAACCTTTACATACCTGAGACCCCCCCCCACACACACACAAACCAAAGATTTAGGAAAATAAGACAAAATACAACCTGAATGTTCTTATTAAGAGTGAAGCTGCCCTGTGATACCAGTAAATAAATGCATTTGTCAAAAGAAATGAAATACTCATTAAAAAAGTATTTACTTGCTTTCTTAATTTCTCTTGTTTATACATCTCATTATACTGAATACTGTCACTTTTCCAAGAAATTTAGGTGACCCAACTCTTAAATGTTTAGCAGATAATTAGCAAAAGGTAGTGATTTCACTGTAACTTTATTAACAAGGCATTTTTTAAAAACAGTCTATAACTGTAAACTTCAAATTGGAAATAACAAAACCCTAGTTATGGCACATGTTATAATTAATGTGTGCCAGATAATGCTACTTTGCTACTTATCTGAATGCCTATTATTCATGGAACACTGAAGTTAACATGAAGGCATACAAAAGAAATGGAAAATAAGATTCCCTGATCACAATTGAGTTAAGTTAAAGATGTAATGTTGTAAACAAGCAGACTAAGTTAGAAAAACTGAGTTCAACAAGCTTGAGAGGATGTGTATTAAAGCCTGTGAGCGAGTGAGAAGAAATTAATCAGGGAAGGCTTTACAGAGGAGGTGGTTTTAAAACCAGTTTGTAAAGAAAGGCATAGATTGGTTAAGAAGGAAAAGGACCATTTGAATAAAATATGTGGTAACCCAACTTCCTCTTTAAAATTTCCCCAAGCATATGTGTGTGTGTGTATATATATATATATATATATATATATATAGAGAGAGAGAGAGAGAGAGAGAGAGAGAGAGAGAGAGCGAGAGAGAGGGAGAGAGAGAGGGAGAAGGAGAGAGAGAGAGATTCATTTCTCTCAAGCAAATGACTAAGGGTAGAATGACTAGGTCATCTAATGGGAGTATGTTTAACTTTTTAGAAACTGTCAAACTGTTTTCCAGCATATTTCTTCAATTTACATTCCCACCAGCAATATATGAGAGTTCCAGATGCCTCACATTCTCACTAAGAGTTTTTAATTTCAAGTATTCAACTGTCTTATTTTGCATTTCCCTAATGACATGGAATGTGCGTATTTTAATGAAATGTTTGCCACCCATACATATTCCTTGTTGAAGTATCTGTTCACATTGTTTTGACCATTTTTAATTAGGCTGTTTGTTATCTCACTACTTAGTTGTGAGAATTTCTAAAAATAAATTTCTGGATATAAATCCTTTATCAAATATGAGATCTGCAAATAAATTCTCTTTCTGTGGCTTGTCTTTCTATTGTCTTAAGAATGTCTCTACAAATGAAAAAATGCAAATAAAAATTTAAAGGGCCTGGCACACACACACACACATTTATACACACACGCACACAAAAAAGAATGTCTCTAAAAAGTTGAAATGCTTAATTTTGATGAGGTACAATTAATCTTTTTTTTGGTGTTCCATATAAGGAATTATTGTAAATTATTGTATAACCCAAGGTCAGAAAGATCTCACATGTTTTATTCTAGAAGGTTTATGGCTTTAGGTTTTACATTTATGTTGATGATCCATTTTGAGTTAATTTTTATTGATTGATATATGATGTGAAATATGAATTGACATCCATTCTTTCACATGTGGATATCCAAATATTGTAGCACCACGTATTGGCAAGAAGATAATTTCTCCACTGAATTTTCTTTTTATACCTTTGGTAAAAATCAGTTGTTTATATATGTGTGAGTCCGTTACTGGACTCTCCATTCCATTACTCTGCTCTATTTGTCCTTTTTCCCCCCACAAAAGCACACTGTATTGATTACTGCACCATTAACAAGTCTTCAAGTCAGGCAATGTAAGTCTTTAAACATTGTTCTTCTCTTGCAAAGTTTCTTATGCTGCTCTGGTTTTTAGGCATTCCCATATGAATTTTAGAATCAGCTTGTCAATTTCTACAAAAAAAATGGAAGCCTACAGAATTTTGATTGAGATTTGAGATAAACTATAAATCATTTAGGGAAAATTGACATCTCAACAATATTGAGAATTTCAATCCATGATTGATATTTTGGTTATTCTTTGCTAGTATATAGAAATGTCATTAACATTTGTATGTTGATCTTGTATCCTACAGCATTGATGAAGTCACTGTTAGTTCTAGCAGTTTTTGTATAAGATTTTTTGATATATTTGAAGAAAGATTTACTTCTAGCAGTTTTTGTGTAAGATTTTTTGACATCTTTGAAGAAAGTTTTACTTCTTCATTTCCAACATTATTTCTTTTTCTTACCTTAAGCATTGGCTAATACCTTCACTACAAGTTAAATAGAAGTGGTAACAAGGGACATTCTTGCCTTGTTCTTGACCCTAGGGAGAAATCATTCAGTATTTCATCATTCTGTATAACGTTAACCATAGGTTTTCACAGATATCCTTTATCAAGCTGCAAAACTTTTCTTCTAGTCCTAGTCTATTGAGAATTTTTATAAAAACTCAGTGCTGGATTTTGTTGCATTCTTTTTTTGTATTGATTGAGATGCTCACATGGTTTTCCTTTTTCAATCTGTTAGTATTGTGAATTACACTCATTGATTTTGAGTGTTTAAACCAATCTTGCATACCAGGGCTAAGACCCACTTGTTCATGGCATAGTATCCTTTTACTACATTGTTGGATTTGATTCACTAAACCTTTGTTAAGAATTTTTGCATCTATATTCATGAAAGATATTGGTGTGAAAGTTTTCTTGTTGTCTAATGTCTGTTTCTGCTGTTGATATCAGAGTAATTTCAACCTCAAAGAATGATTTGGGATATATTCTGTCCTCTTCTATTATCTCAGTGTTTGTACAGAATTAATATTGTCTTGTTTAAAAATATTGAGTAGAATTCCCTAGTGAAGCCATCCAAGCTTGGAATATCCTTTCTCAAAAGAATGTTTATAACTTCAAATTCAATTTCTTTAATTGATATAGAGCTATTCAGGCTTTCTATTTCTTCCTGAGTAGGCTTTTGTATTTTCTTCCAAATGAGTTTTATATTTCACCAAAGTTGCCAAATGTACAGGTATAAATGTTAATACTCCTCCTTTATACTTGAAGTATCTGTAGAATCTCTAGTGATGTCAGCTTTCAGAATCCTGATATTAGGAAGTTTTGTCTTCTCTGTTATTTTCTGATCAGTCTGGCTATTAATTTTCTCAAAGAACAAGATTTTGCTCTCATTGATTTTCTCCATTATTTTTCTTTTATTTATTTTTCTTTTATATTGCAGTATAGTTGATTTACAATGTTGTGTTAGTTCCAGGTGTACAGCAAAGTGATTCACTTATACATTTACATACATCTATTCTTTTTCAGATTATTTTCCCATTTAAGTTATTATGGAATACAGAGTAGAGTTCCCTGTACTATACAATACTTCCCTGTTGATGATGTATTTTATATGTAGTAGTGAGTATATGTTAATCTCAAACTCCTAATTTATCCCTCCCCCACAGCTTTCCACTTTGGTAACCATAAATTAGTTTTCTAAGTCTGTGAGGCTGTTTCTGTTTTGTAAATAAGTTCATTTGTATCATTTTTTAGATTCCACATATAAGTGATATCATATGATATTTGTCTTTCTCTGTCTGACTAACTTCACTTAGTATGATAATTTCTAGGTCCATCCATGCTGCTGCAAATGGCATTATTTCATTCTTTTTTATAGCTGAGTAGTATTCCATTATATATATATATATATATATATATACATACCACATCTTCTTTATCCATTCATCTGTCAATGGATATGTAGGCTGCTTCCATGTCATGGCTATTGTAAATACTACTGCAATTAACATTGGGGTGCATGTATATTTTCGAATTATGTTTTTCTCCAGATATATGTCCAGGAGTGGGATTGTAGGATCATATGTTAACTATATTTTTAGTTTTTTAAGAAACCTCCATACTGTTCTCCATAGCGGCTGCACCAATTTATAATCCCACCAACAGTGTAGAAGGGTTCTCTTTCTCCACACCCTCCCTAGCATTTATTGTTTGTAGACTTTTTGATGATGGCCATTCTGAGCAGTATGAGGTGATACCTTGTTGTAGTTTTGATTTGCATTTCTCTAATAATTATGAATGTTGAGCATTTTTTCATGTGCTTTTTGGCCACCTGTATGTCTTCTTTGGAGAAATGTCTATTTAGATCCTCTGCCCATTTTTGATTGGGTTGTTTTTTTTTTTCTTTTGATATTGATATGAATGAGCTGTTTGTATATTTTGGATATTAATCCCTTGTTGGTTGCTTCTTTTTCAAATATTTTCTCCCATTCTATAGGTTGTCTTTTCATATCGTTCATGGTTTCCTTTGCTGTGCAAAAGCTTTTAAGTTTAATTAGGTCCCACTTGTTTACATTTGTTTTTATTTTCATTACTCTAGGAGGTGGATCTAAAAAGATATTACTGCAATTTATGTCAAAGAGTGTTCTGCCTATGTTTTCCTCTAAGAGTTTCAGAGTATCCAGTTTTACATCTAGGTCTTTAATCCATTTTGAGTTTATTTTTGTGTTTGGTGTTAGAGAATGTTCTGATTTCATTCTTTTACATGTAGCTGTCCAGTTTTCCAAGCACCACTTATTGAAGAGGATGTCTTTTCTCCCTTGTATATTCTTGCCTCCTTTGTAGTAGATTAATTTACCATAGGTGCGTGGGTTTATTTCTTGGCTTTCTATCTTTTTCCATTGATCTATATTCCTGTTTTTGTGCCAGTTCCATACTGTTTTGATGACTGTAGCTTTGTAGTATTGTCTGAAATCAGGGAGCCTGATTCCTCAAGCTCCATTTTTTTTTTCTCAAGATTGCTTTGGCTCTTCAGGGTCTTTTGTGTTTCCATACAAATTAATTTTTTTTTTGTTCTAGTTCTGTGAGAAATGCCATGGGTAGCTTGATAGGGATTGCACTGAATGTGTAGATTGCTTTGGGTAGTATAGTCATTTTCACAATGTTGATTCTTCCAATCAAGGGACACGGTACATCTTTCCATCAGTTTGTGTCACCTTTGATTTCTTTCATCAGAGTCTCATAGTTTTCAGAGTATAGGTTTTTGCTTCTTTAGGTAGGTTTATTCCTAGGTATTTTATTCTTTTGACGAGGTGATAAATGCAATTGTTTCCTTAATTTCTCTTTCTGATCTTTCATTGTTGTGTATAGAAATACAACAGATTTCTGTGTATTAATTTTGTATCCTGCAATTTCACTGAATTCATTGATGAGCTCTTGTAATTTTCTGGTAGCATCTTTAAAATTTTCTATGTATAGTATCATTTCATCTGCAGACAGTGACAGTTTTACTTCTTCTCTTCCAGTTTGGATTCCTTTTACTTCTTTTTCTTCTCTGATTGCCATGGCTAGGACTTCCAAAACTATGTTGAATAAAAGTGGCGAGAGTGGACATCTTTGTCTTGTTCCTGATCGTAGAGGAAATGCATTCAACTTTTCACCATTGAGTATGGTGTTTCCTGTGGATTTGCCATATATGGCCTTTATTATATTGAGGTATGTTCCCTCTCTGCCCACTTTCTGGAGAGTTTTTATCAGAAATGGGTGTTGAATCTTGTCAGAAGCTTTTTCTGCATCTATTGGGATGATTATATGGTTTTTATTCTTCAATTTTTTAACTGTGTATCACACTGATTGATTTGCAGATATTGAAAAACCCTTGCATCCTTGGGATAAATCTAACTTGATCATGATGTATGATCCTTTTACTGTATTGTTGGATTTGGTTTGTTAGTATTTTGCTGAGGATTTTTGCATCTATGTTCATCAGTGATATAGGCCTGTAATTTTCTTTTTTTGTAGTATCTTTTTCTGTTTTGTTATCAGGGTGATGGTGGCCTCATAGAATGAGTTTTGGAGTGTTCCTTCTTCTCCGTTTTTTTTTGAAATAGTTTCAGAAGGTTAGGTGTTTACTCTTCTCTAAATGCTTGATAGAATTTGCCTGTGAAGCCATTAGGTTCTTGACTTTTGTTTGCTGGGAGTTTTTAAATCACAGTTTCAATTTCAGTATTTGTGATTGGCCTGTTCATATTTTCTATTTCTTCCTTATTCAGTCTTGGTGGATTGTACCTTTCTAAGAATTTGTTTATTTCTTCTAGGTTGTCCATTTTATTGGCATATAGTTTCTTGTAGTTGTCCCTTATGATCCTTTGTACTTCTGGGGTGTCTGTTGTAATTTATTCTTTCTCATTTCTAATTTTATTGATTTAATCCCTCTCCCTTTTTTTCTTGATAAGTCTAGCTAATGGTTCATCAATTTGTTTATCTTTTCAAAGAACCAGCTTTTAGTTTCATTGATCTTTTCTATTGTTTTCTTCATCTCTAAGCCGTTTGTTTCTGCTCTGATCTTTTTGATTTCTTTCCTTCTACTAAGGTTTTGTTTGTTTGTTTGTTCTTCTTTCTCTAGTCGCTTTAGGTGTAAGTTTAGGCTGTTTATTTGAGATTTTTCTTGTTTCCTGAGGTACGATTGTATTGCTATAAACTTCCCTCTTAGAACTGCTTTTGCTGAATCCCATAGGTTTTGGATCATTGTGTTTTCGTTTTCATTTGTCTGTAGGTATTTTTTGATTTCTTCAGTGATCCATTAGTTGTTTAGTAGCATATTGTTTAGCCTTCAAGTGCTTGTGTTTTTTGCATTTTTTTCCTTGCAGTTTATTTCTAATCTCATAGCATTGTGGTTAGAAAATATGCTTGATATGATTTCAATTTTCTTAAATTTACAAGACTTGCTTTGTGGCCCAGCATGTGATCTATCTTAGAGAATGTTCCATGTGCACTTGAGAAAAATTTGCATTCTGCTGCTTTTGTATAGAATGCTTTATAAATATAAATTAAGTCCATCTGGTCTAATGAGTCATTTATGGTCTGTGTTTCCATATTGATCTTCTGTCTGGATGAGCTGTCCTTTGATGAAAGTGAGGTGTTAAAGTCCCCCACTATTATTGTGTTACTGTTGATTTCTCCTTTTATGGCTGTTAGTATTTGCCTTATATATTGAGGTGCTCCTATGTTGGGTGCATATATATTTACAATTGTTATATCTTCTTCTTGGATATGATGATCCCTTGATCATTATGTAGTGTCCTTCTTTAGTTCTTGTAACAGCCTTTATTTTAAAGTCCATTTTGTCTGATATGAATATTGCTCTTCCAGCTTTCTTTTGATTTCCATTTGCATGGAATACTTTTTTCTATCCTTTTGCTTTCAGTCTGCATGTTTCCCATAATCAGAAGTGGGTCTCTTATAGACAGCATATACATGTCTTACTTTTTTTATCCATTCACCCAGTCTTTTGGTTGGAGCATTTAATCCATTTACATTAAGGTAATTATTGATATGTTTGTTCTTATTGCCATTTTGTTAATTGTTTTGGATTTGTGTTTGTAGGTCTTTTTCCTTCCCTTCCTCTTTTGTTCTCTTGTGGTTTGATGACTAACATTAGTGTTGTGTTTGGATTGCTGTTTCTGTTTTATGTGTATATCTATTGTAGATTTTCAGTTTGCAGTTACCATGAGGTTTTGATATAGCAGTTTATATATATACAAGATTGTTTTAAGTTGTTTTTCTTTTAATTTAAAATTCACTTCCAATATCCTGCATTTGTACTCTTCTCTTCTCACAATTGCTGGTTTTGATATCATATTTGTGTGTGGATGATTTTCTACATTTACTGTATGTTTGCCTTTACCAGTGAGCTTTCCCATTCATATTTTTCTTGTTTCTAGTTGTGGCATTTTCCTTTCCACCTAGAGAAATTCCTTTAGCATTTATTGTAAAGCTGGTTTTGTTGTACTGAATTCTCTTAACTTTTGCTTGTCTGTAAAGTTTTGATTTCTCTGTTGAACCTGAACAAGAGCCTTTCGGATGTATTGTATTCTTTTTCTAGATATTTCCTTTTCATCATTTAAAATATATCGTGCCATTCCCTTCTGGCCTGCTGAGTTTCAGCTGATAACCATATGAGTATTCCCTTGTATGTTATTTGTTGCTTTTAATATTTTCTCTTTGTCTTTAATTTTTGTCAGTCTGATCAATATGTGTCTTGGCGTTTTCCTCCTTGGGTTTATCCTGTATGGATCTCTCTGTGCTTCCTAAACTTGGGTGACTGTTTCCTTTCCCATGTTAGGGAAGTTTTCACCTGTTATCTCTTCAAGTATTTTTCAGGCCCTTTCTCTCTCTCTTCTCCTTCTGGGACCCCTATAATGTGAATGCTGGTTCATTTAATGTTGTCCCAGAAGTCTCTTAAACTGTCTTCATTTCTTTTCATTCTTTTTTCTTTATTCTGTTCTGCAGCAGTGATTTCCACCATTCTGTTTTCCAGCTCACTTATCTGTTCTTCTGCCTCATTTATTCTGCTATTAATTCCTTCAAGTGTATTTTTCATTTCATTTATTGTATTGTTCATCTCTCTTTGTTTGTTCTATCTTCTAGCTCTTTGTTAAACATTCCTTGCATCTTCTCAGTCTGTGCCTCCACTCTTTTTCTGGGATAGTGGATCATCTTTACTATCATTACTTTGAATTCTTTTTCAGGTAGATTGCCTATTTCCACTTCACTTAGTTGTTCTTCTGGGGTTTTCTCTTGTTCCTTCTCCTGGAACTTATTCCTTTGCCATCTCATTTTGCCTACATTTTTGTGACTGTGGTTTCCATTCAGTAGGCTGCAAAGTTATAGTTCCTCTTGCTTCTGTTGTCTGCCTCCTGGTGGATGATGCTGGTCTAAGAGATTTGTACAGGCTTCCTGGTGGGAGAGACTGGTGCCTGCCTACTGGTGGGTGGAGCTGGGTCTTGTTCCTCTGGTGGGGAGGTCCACATCAAGGGTTGTTTTTAGAGGTGGCTGTGGGCTCAGGAAGACTTTAGGCAGCCTTTCGGCATCCCAGCACTGGACTCTACAGGCTCTTGAGTGGGACCGGGTCTTGGTGACAAAAAGGTGGCCTCCAGGAGAGATCACACCAATGAGTACTCCCCAGTACCTCTGCCACCAGTGTTCTTGTCCCCATAGTGAGTCACAGCCAATCCTGCCTCCCCAGGAGACCCTCCAAGACCAGCAGGTAGGTTTGTCCTAGGCTCCTATGAAGTCATTGCTTTTTCCCTGGGACCCAGTGCACATGAGACTTTCTGTGTGCCCTCCAAGAGTGACATTTCTGTTTCCCCCAGTTCTGTGGAGTTCCTGCAATCAAGACCTGCTGGCCTTCAAAGCTGAATGCTCTGGGGGCTCTTCCTCCCTGACACCAGACCCGCAGGCAGGGGAGACTTGTGTGGGGCTCAGAGCTCTCACTCTTGTGGGAGAAACTCTGTGATATAATTATTTTCCAGTTTGTGGGTCTTTCACCCAGCTTGTATAGGATTTGATTATATTGCAAATGTGCCTCTCTTACACTCTCATTGTGGCTTCTTTGTCTTTGGATGTAGGATACCTTTTTTTGGTAGGTTCCATTCTTTTATGTCGATGGTTGTTCAGATTTTAGTTGTGATTTTGGTTTTTTCATGAGAGTTGAAATCAAGTCCTTCTACTCCACCATCTTGTCTCCAACCGAAAGGGAGAGAGATGAGACAGTGGAACAGGGCAGTGGCAACTGACTTGGAGTTTCTGCTGTGGCTTCCTTCCATCCCTGCTATCAAGCTTCGAGAAAGCCTATTTTTCTGTTTTTTATTTCATTGATTTGCTAATTTTTATTATCTCTTTTCTTCTGCTTAACTTGCTTTTTTTCTGCTTTTCATTTACTAATTTCTTAGTGTGGAAGCTCAGATAGCTAATTTAAGACCACATTTCTTTTCTGATATAAGAATTTTATGCTATGAATTTTCCTTTAACACCACTCTGGGACTCTAGTCACCTTGGCCTCCCTCGACTCAAAATTTCAGAAGAGTCAACTTCAAGACTCCAAAGTGTTCTGCCTGGGTTCCCTCTCCCTGTACTATAGCATAGAAGTGTTATCCAGGCAGTAAGCTAAAGCAATAGCAGAAATCACCTTATTTGATTTCTGCCCCTTAGTATCACTATTCTTGTAACTCTATGTATAATATCTTTAGAACCATTGTTTCATACATTTATTTCATGGAGGATTAACCCTCTCCCTGTTACTCAGTCTTGGTCAGAGACAGAAGTCTTGAATTTTGTTGTTTTTATTTAAATATAATTATTACCTCAAGAGTCTGGGTTTCTGAAAAAAATTAAAAATAGGGCACTCTTTTTTTTTAAATAAATTTATTTATTTTTGGTTGTGTTGGGCTTTCATTTCTCTGTGAGGGCTTTTCTAGTTGCAGCGAGTGGGGGCCACTCCTCATCACAGTGCATGGGCCTCTCACTGTCATGGCCTCTCGTTGCGGAGCACAGGCTCCAGACGTGCAGGCTCAGTAGTTGTGGCTCACAGGCCTAGTTGCTCCACAGCATGTGGGATCTTCCCAGACCAGGTTCAAACCCGTGTCCCCTGCATTGGCAGGCAGATTCTCAACCACTGCGCCACCAGGAAAGCCCAAAACTAGGGCACTCTTAAGAACACATTACATGATTCAGAATCATTTGAGTTATGTCTCAGAAATGTTATGTTATATTTCTGAGGAAGAAATATTTACAGGCTTGATCTTATTTACATCTTAATTACCAATTTCTTATTTGCTCCAATGAAGTCTTTCTGTTGGAGAAATGTTCGTCAAGGAGGATTAAAATATATTTTGATGATATATCCTAGTTGAATAGAAATGTCAACATGTGCACTAATGTCAGGTGCATAATATACTGAAAATTTGAAATGTCTTCAATAATTAAATTCTGCAAAACACAATCAAAAGCTGCTAAGACCAAAAGTAAAATGGTATAATTAATTATTTCTTTTCCGACTGAAAATGATTAATTCTTATACTATGATAGTTATTTTCTCAAGTAGCAAAAAGCACATGGGCACCTTGCAGGTAGTCTAAAGGAAGCCTTTTATGTGTTCTTTCTAAGAAACCTCTTTAAAGCTTCAGAATATAGCTCAGTATGCAGTCATCTAGACTGCCCAAGTGCAAGTGACAAATGAGAAATTTTGAGGACAATTGAGCACTGCAAAACCACACAATGGATTGACATAAGGTTTTTTATTACGGTTGTTTTTGAAACAATGTAATTCAAAATGTTCAAGGGCTTCCAAGTTCATTCTTTGACACTCTAATGTAAGATTATCAGTTCAAATGCTAATCTTTCTAGTTCTACACTATAATGATTTCCTTCAGATATGGCCTTTGAATGCATGTAATTATGGGCTGAAGATATATGGGATATGCATGCTCTAGTTTTTCTGACCATTAAAACAGATACCTAAGAAGACTGATGAGGGACTTCAGATTGGAATGTTTTATAATTCTTCACTGTTTTACATTTGCAAATCATGAGGTGAAGGTTTGGTATTTCTAATAATTTTCACAATTTTTTTTTGTGTTTTTCAAGGAGAATCTGACTTTTCAAATACTGATATAGGTAACAATACCTTCATTAAACATGGAAAAGGTAAGTAAGAGTCTACATGTTTTGGGGTAGTCTTCCTAAGGGAAAAATGTAAAAAGAAAAGAAAATAAGTCCTAAGTGGCATTCAATCAATTATCTTATCACTTTCTTTTCCATTATATATTGATAAACATTTATCAAAAATAAATATAACATGTTATAGAGTAAACATAATGAAGGCCACAAAATGCCCACATTACTCATTTTGGCAGATTGTTATTTTCCAAAGATACCTACAAAAATATCTCCTATCTTACAATTTCCTCTAGAACCTTGCCACTCCACCATCAAGTGGTGGAGTCTGTATATCCTCTTCTTGAATCTGAGTGGGCCTTTGTAACTTCCTCTACTTACACAGTACAGCAGAAATGATGCTAGGTCATAAAATATTGTGTACTTTCACCTGTTTAGCTGTTGGATCCATGAACCTCGACGCATAAGCAATCTGATATCCCTGAGGCTGCTATACTGCAAGGGAGTCCAGACTACTCGACATGGAGAAGCCCAGAATGTACCTGAGGAAAGAGCTGCCCTGCCAGTCTCCAGCTCTTTCAGTCATCTGTTCCAGTTCTAGCCAACTTCTGACTGAAACCACATGAGAGATCCCAAGCCAGAACCACCCAGTCCAACCCTTCCTGAATTCCCAACCTATAGATACTGTGAGACATAAAAAATTAATTGATGTTGTTTTAAGCCACTGAGTTTTGGAATCATTTGTTATGTAGGAACAGATAATCAAAATACTCATTCTTTTGGTTTATTTTACAACATTGACATGTTTTGCTGTCATCAATTATTAACACTGTGGTATTAATTTCTCTGAGCAGCAGTTGACTATAAAGGGAGGCAATGGGGGAAGGCTAGCTTTAATAGGAATGTGGAGCTCAGGAAAATTCTAGAGCAATTGATGAAACTTATATGGCTTTAGGCAACCAGGGTATAATGTGAGGACAGGTGCTAGATTAAGAGATGTATTGGAGGCAGAAATAAGCTTTGTCTGCTGAACCAAGGTGTTATTAAAGTATAAGTCAGGGTCATACTGACTGTGGCATTTGCCACAGCTGTAAGGCTACCCAGGACACAGTTATGATTTGCCTCCTCTACAGCACACGGAGAAATTAGAACAATATAAGATAATTTGTGATTTTTCCTCTCATTTAAATGAAAATACCATTTAAAATTAATTTTGCTCTTTAAATTGGAATGATGGGGGATGGGTTGGAAGATGGCGGAAGAGTAAGACGTGGAGATCGCCTTCCTCCTCACGGATACACCAGAAATACATCTACACGTGGAACAACTCCTACAGAACACCTACTGAAGGCTGGCAGACGACCTCAGAGCTCCCAAAAGGCAAGAAACTCCCCACGTACCTGGGTAGGGCAAAAGAAAAAAAGAAAAAACAGAGACAAAAGAATAAGGACGGCACCTGAACCAGTGGGAGGGAGCTGTGAAGGAGGAAAAGTTTCCACACACTAGGAAGCCCCTCCGCGGATGGAGACTGCGGGAGGCGGAGGGGGGAGCTTCGGTACCGCGGAGTAGTGCACAGCGACGGGTGCGGAGGGCAAAGCGGGGAGATTCCTGCACAGAGGATCGGTGCCGACCGGCACTCACCAACCCGAGAGGCTTGTCTGCTCACCCGCCGGGGCGGGCGGGGCTGCAAGCTGAGGCTCGGGTTTCGGTTTTGGACGGAGCGCAGGGAGAGGACTGGGGTTGGCGGCTTGAACATAGCCTGAAGGGGTTGGTGCGCCACGACTAGCCGGGAGGGAGTTCGGGGAAAAGCCTGCACCTGCCGAAGAGGCAAGAGACTTTTTCTTCCCTCTTTGTTTCCTGGTGCGCGAGGAGAGGGGTTTAAGAGTGCTGCTTAAAGGAACCCCAGAGATGGGCGCGAGCCGCGGCTAGAACTGCAGACCCCAGAGACGGGGGGGAGATGCTAGGACTGCTGCTGCTGCCACCAGGGGGGCTCTGTGCGAGCCCAGGTCACTCTCCACGCCCCTCTTCCGCGGAGCCTGTGCAGGCCGCCACTGCCAGGTTCCCGGGATCCAGGGACAACTTCCCCGGGAGTACGCACGGCGGGTCTCAGGCTGGTGCAACGTCACGCCGGCCTCTGCCGCTGCGTCACGCCTCCTCTGCCGCCGCAGGCCCGCCCCGCACACAGTGCCCCTCCTTCCCTCATCCCCCAACCCCCGGCCTGAGTGAGCCTGAGCCCCCGAATCACCGGCTCCTTTAACCCCGTCCTGTCTGAGCAAAAAACAGACGCCCTCCAGCGACCTGCGCGCAGGGGCAGGGCCGGGTACAAAGCTGAGCTCCTGTGAGCTGTGAGAGCAGGGAGGAGAGGGGGAGGTCTCTCCCGGCAGCCGCGGAGGCGGCGGATTGAAGCTCCACAATCAACTTGATGTGCCCTGCATCTGTGGAATACCTGGATAGACAGGGAGTGATTCCAAATTGAAGAGGTGGAATTTAAGAGCGAGATCGGTGATTTTTTTTCCCCTTTCCTCTTTTTGTGAATGTGTGCGTGTATGCTTCTGTGTGAGATCTTGTCTGTATACTCTTGCTTCCACCATTTGTCCTAGGGCTCTATCCGTCCATGGTTTTTTTTAAAAAATTTTTTTTCTTAATAATTAATTTTAATTGTAATAACTTTATTGTACTTTACCTTCGTTCTTTCTTTCTTTCTTTCCTTCCTTCCTTCCCTCCTTTAGACAGCAAATCACCCCAGGTTGAGGAGGTGGTCTCTGGGAGCAGGATTTATGATTTTTCCCCCTTTGCCTCTTTTTGTGAACGTGTATGTGTATGCTTCTGTGTAAGATTTTCTCTGTATAGCTTTGCTTCCAACATTTGTCCTAGGGTTCTATCCGTCACTTTTTTTTTTTTTTCTAAATATTTTTTAGTTCAATAACTATATTATATTTTATTTTATTTTTACTGTATCTTCTTTCTTTCTGTCTTTTTTCCTACTTTCCCTCCTTCCTTCCTTCCTTCCTCCCTCCCTCCTTTCTTTCCTTCTTTCTTCCTTCCTTCCTTTCCTCCTTTCCTTCTTTCTTTCCTCATACTTCTACTAATTCTCTCTACATTTTCTCCTTCTTTCCCTCCTTCCTTCCTTCCACCCTCCCTCCCTCCCTCCTTTCTTTCCTTCTTTGCTTCTTTCTTCCTTCCTTCCTTTCCTCCTTTCCTTCTTTCTTTCCTCATACTTCTACTAATTCTCTCTACTTTTTCTCCCTTTTATTCTGAGCCGTGTGGATGAAAGGCTCTTGGTGCTCCAGCCCAGGAGTCAGGGCTCTGCCTCTGAGGTAGGAGAGCCAACTTCAGGACACTGGTCAACAAGAGACCTCCCAGCTCCACATAATATTAAATGGTGGAAATCTCCCAGAGACCTCCATCTTAACACCAGCACCCAGCATAGTCAACGACCAGCAAGCCACAGTGCTGGACAACCTATGCCAAACAACTAGCAAAACAGGAACACAACCCCACCCATTAGCAGAGAGGCTGCCTAAAATCAGAATAAGGCCACAGACACCCCAAAACACACCACCAGACGTGAACCTGCCCACTAGAGAGACAAGATCCAGCCTCATCCACCACAACACAGGCACTAGTCCCCTCCACCAGGTAGCCTACACAACACACTGAAACAACCTTAGCCACTGGAGACAGACATCAAAAACAACAGGAACTACGAACGTGCAGCCTGCAAAAAGGAGATCCCAAACACAGTAAGATAAGCAAACTGAGAAGACAGAAAAACACACAGCAGATGAAGGAGCAAGATAAAAACCCACCAGACCTAACAAATGAAAAGGAAATAGGCAATCTACCTGAAAAAGAATTCAGAATAATGATAGTAAGGATGATCCGAAATCTTGGAAGTAGAATGGACAAAATGCAAGAAACAGTTAACAAGGACCTAGAAGACATAAAGATGAAACAAGCAACGATGAACAGTGCAATAAATGAAATTAAAAGTACTCTAGATAGGATCAATAGCAGAATAACTGAGGCAGAAGAACGGATAAGTGACCTGGAAGATAAAGAAGTGGAAAAAACTACTGCAGAGCAGAATAAACAAAAAAGAATGAAAAGAACTGAGGACAGTCTCAGAGACCTCTGGGACAACATTAAATGCACCAACATTCGAATTATAGGGGTTCCAGAAGAAGAAGAAAAAAAGAAAGGGACTGAGAAAATAGTTGAAGAGATTATAGTTGAAAACTTCCCTAATATGGGAAAGGAAATAGTTAATCAAGTCCAGGAAGCACAGAGAGTCCCATACAGGATAAATACAAGGAGAAATACGCCAAGACACATATTAATCAAACTATCAAAAATTAAATACAAAGAAAATATATTAAAAGCAGCAAGGGAAAAACAACAAATAACACACAAGGGAATCCCCATAAGGTTAACAGCTGATCTCTCAGCAGAAACCCTACAAGCCAGAAGGGAGTGGCAGGACATACTGAAAGTGATGAAGGAGAAAAACCTGCAACCAAGACTACTCTACCCAGCAAGGATCTCATTCAGATTTGATGGAGAAATTAAAACCTTTACAGACAAGCAAAAGCTGAGAGAGTTCAGCACCACCAAACCAGCTTTACAACAAGTGCTAAAGGAAGTTCTCTAGACAAGAAACGCAAGAGAAGGAAACAACCTATAATAACGAACCCAAAACAATATAGAAAATGGGAATAGGAACATACATATCGATAATTACCTTAAATGTAAATGGACTAAATGCTCCCACCAAAAGACACAGATTGGCTGAATGGATACAAAAACAAGACCCTTATATATGCTGTCTACAAGAGACCCACTTCAGACCTAGAGACACATACAGACTGAAAGTAAGGGGATGGAAAAAGATATTCCATGCAAATGGAAACCAAAAGAAAGCTGGAGTAGCAATTCTCATATCAGACAAAATAGACTTTAAAATAAGGACTATTAAAAGGGATAAAGAAGGACACTACATAATGATCAAGGGATCGATCTAAGAAGAAGATATAACATTTGTAAATATTTATGCACCCAGCATAGGAGCACCTCAATACATAAGGCAAATACTAACAGCCATAAAAGGGGAGATCGACAGTAACACAGTCATAGTAGGGGACTTTAACACCCCACTTTCACCCATGGACAGATCATCCAAAATGAAAATAAATAAGGAAACACAAGCTTTAAATGATACATTAAACAAGATGGACTTAAATGATATTTATAGGACCCTCCATCCAAAAACAACAGAATACACATTTTTCTCAAGTGCTCATGGAACATTCTCCAGGATAGATCATATCTTGGGTCACAAATCAAGCCTTGGTAAATTTAAGAAAACTGAAATTGTATCAAGTATCTTTTCTGACCACAACGCCATGAGACTAGATATCAATTACAGGAAAAGATCTGTAAAAAATACAAACACATGGAGGCTAAACAATACACTACTTAATAATGAAGTGATCACTGAAGAAATCAAAGAGGAAATAAAAAAATACCTAGAAACAAATGACAATGGAGACACAATGACCCAAAACCTATGGGATGCAGCAAAAGCTGTTCTAAGGGGGAAGTTTATAGCAATACAAGCCCACCTTAAGAAGCAGGAAACATCTCGAATAAACAACATAACCTTGCACTTCAAGCAATTAGAGAAAGAAGAACAAAAAAACCCCAAAGCTAGCAGAAGGAAAGAAATCATAAAAATGAGATCAGAAATAAATGAAAAAGAAATGAAGGAAACAATAGCAAAGATCAATAAAACTAAAAGCTGGTTCTTTGAGAAGATAAACAAAATAGATTAAACCACTAGCCAGACTCATCAAGAAAAAAAAGGAGAAGACTCAAATCAATAGAATTAGAAATGAAAAAGGAGAAGTAACAACTGACACTGCAGAAATAAAAAAAATCATGAGAGATTACTACAAGCAACTCTATGCCAATAAAATGGACAATCTGGAAGAAATGGACAAATTCTTAGAAATGCACAACCTGCCAAGACTGAATCAGGAAGAAATAGAAAATATGAACAGACCAATCACAAGCACTGAAATTGAAACTGTGATTAAAAATCTTCCAACAAACAAAAGCCCAGGACCAGATGGCTTCACAGGTGAATTCCATCAAACGTTTAGAGAAGAGCTAACACCTATCCTTCTCGAACTCTTCCAAAATATAGCAGAGGGAGGAACACCCCCAAATTCCTTCTATGAGTCCACCATCACCTTGATACCAAAACCAGACAAGGATGTCACAAAGAAAGAAAACTACAAGCCAATATCACTGATGAACATAGATGCAAAAATCCTCAACAAAATACTAGCAAACAGAATCCAACAGCACAATAAAAGGATCATACACCATTATCAAGTGGGGTTTATCCCAGGAATGCAAGGATTCTTCAATATACGCAAATCTATCAATGTGATAAACCATATTAACAAATTGAAGGAGAAAAACCATATGATCATCTCAATAGATGCAGAGAAAGCTTTCGACAAAATTCAACACCCATTTATGATAAAAACCCTCCAGAAAGTAGGCATAGAGGGAACTTTCCTCAATAAAGGCCATATATGACAAGCCCACAGCAAACATCATCCTCAATGGTGAAAAACTGAAAGCATTTCCACTAAGATCAGGAACAAGACAAGGTTGCCCACTCTCACCACTCTTATTCAACATAGTTTTGGACGTTTTAGCCACAGCAATCAGAGAAGAAAAGGAAATAAAAGGAATCCAAATCGGAAAAGAAGAAGTAAAGCTGTCACTGTTTGCAAATGACGTGATACTATACATAGAGAATCCTAAAGATGCTACCAGAAAACTACTAGAGCTAATCAATGAATTTGGTAAAGTAGCAGGATACAAAATTAATGCACAGAAATCTCTGGCATTCCTATATACTAATGATGAAAAATCTGAAAGTGAAATCAAGAAAACACTCCCATTTACCATTGCAACAAAAAGAATAAAATATCTAGGAATAAATCTACCTAAGGAGACGAAAGACCTGTATGCAGAAAATTATAAGACACTGATGAAAGAAATTAAAGATGATACAAATAGATGGAGAGATATACCATGGTCTTGGATGGGAAGAATCAACATTGTGAAAATGACTCTACTACCCAAAGCAATATACAGATTCAATGCAATCCCTATCAAACTACCACTGGCATTTTTCACAGAACTAGAACAAAAAATTTCACAATTTGTATGGAAACACAAAAGACCCCGAATAGCCAAAGCAATCTTGAGAACGAAAAAAGGAGCTGGAGGAATCAGGCTCCCTGACTTCAGACTATACTACAAAGCAACAGTAATCAAGACAGTATGGTACTGGCACAAAAACAGAATGATAGATCAGTGGAACAGGATAGAAAGCCCAGAGATAAACCCACGCACATATGGACACCTTATCTTTGATAAAGGAGGCAGGAATGTACAGTGGAGAAAGGACAGCCTCTTCAATAAATGGTGCTGGGAAAACTGGACAGGTACATGTAAAAGTATGAGATTAGATCACTCCCTAACACCATGCACAAAAATAAGCTCAAAATGGATTAAAGACCTAAATGTAAGGCCAGAAACTATCAAACTCTTAGAGGAAAACATAGGCAGAACACTCTATGACATAAATCACAGCAAGATCCTTTCTGACCCACCTCCTAGAGTAATGGAAATAAAAACAAAAATAAACAAATGGGACCTAATGAAACTTCAAAGCTTTTGCACAGCAAAGGAAACCATAATCAAGACCAAAAACAACCCTCAGAATGGGAGAAAACATTTGCAAATGAAGCAACTGACAAAGGATTAATCTCCAAAATTTACAAGCAGCTCATGCAGCTCAATAACAAGAAAACAAACAACCCCATCCAAAAATGGGCAGAAGACCTAAACAGACATTTCTCCAAAGAAGATATGCAGAATGCCAACAAACACATGAAAGAATGCTCAACATCATTAATCATTAGAGAAATGCAAATCAAAACTACAATGAGATATCATCTCACACCAGTCAGAATGGCCATCATCAAAATATCTAGAAACAATAAATGCTGGAGAGGGTGTGGAGAAAAGGGGACACTCTTGCACTGCTGGTAGGAATGTGAATTGTTTCAGCCACTATGGAGAACAGTATGGAGGTTCCTTAAAAAACTACAAATAGAATTACCATATGACCCAGCAATCCCACTACTGGGCATATACCCTGAGAAAACCAAAATTCAAAAAGAGTCATGTACCAAAATGTTCATTGCAGCTCTATTTACAATAGCCCGGAGATGGAAACAACCTAAGCGCCCATCATCGGATGAATGGATAAAGAAGATGTGGCACATATACACAATGGAATATTACTCAGCCTTAAAAAGAAATGAAATTGAGCTATTTGTAATGAGATGGATAGACCTAGAGTCTGTCATACAGAGTGAAGTAAGTCAGAAAGAAAAAGACAAATACCGTATGCTAACACATATATATGGAATTTAAGGGAAAAAAATGTCATGAAGAACCTAGGGGTAAGACAGGAATAAAGACGCAGACCTACTGGAGAATGGACTTTAGGATATGGGGAGGGGGAAGGGTGAGTTTTGACAGGGCGAGAGAGAGTCATGGACATATACACACTAACAAACGTAGTAAGGTAGATAGCTAGGGGGAAGCAGCCGCAAGGCACAGGGATATTACCTCGGGGCTTTGTGACAGCCTGGAGGGGTGGGATGGGGAGAGTGGGAGGGAGGGAGACGCAAGAGGGAAGACATATGGGAACATATGTATATGTATAGCTGATTCACTTTGTTATAAAGCAGAAACTAATACACCATTGTAAAGCAATTATACCCCAATAAAGATGTTTAACAAAAAAAAATTGGAATGATGGGTTTTCTAAAATTTATCTATTAAAGTATTGTTTTCTTGATGTTAGGATTATTTGTGCAGAGACTATCTTAATGTAATTTGATTGCACTCGTAGTTACTGCTTTTTGGAAATTTTTACATAATTTTGTGAGAAAAGCAAAAGTTGCTGGCTACTATCATTTCCTTTCTGTTTTCATTTATTTTATTTTAGATCAGAGAAAGTGTGGTCTGAACTAGAGTGAGTCATTACTCCTTGAATTCTTAGACTTACAATGTTGCTAAGTTTGGGAGTATACAAGACCATCCCCAAAGACTTTGGTTGCTCAGTTTCTATCTTTCCCAACCAGATATCCTTTTGTCCCAAAGAATTGCAGTATGTTAATAATGACATTCAAGATGATGGTGATAAATAATATTATTATATACTAGATTGTTATCTTTTTTATATTAAGAGCTTAACTCAGCAATAAATTGTATATAAACATTACTCAGGATAGTCTTTCTGTTTCCTGAAGGCATTGAAAGAAAAATAGAATGTCACCAAGTTATTTCAATAATGCTACAGAGTGCTGTGAAGGTCTTATGCTATAAATGAAGGTAAATTCATCTGACCTATGAAGTCAGATTGTTCACTCTATTGACACTGCAGAAAGGGATTGCCAAGTTGATTTATAAGTACTGGGGACACCACCAAGTTAACTCACTGCCTTCCAGCAACAGGTTGTCAAGTTTACACAGAAGACCTTATGCACTGGGGTGGCCTCATGTGTGACCTGAGCACTCTAGCTGACAGGGTAGAGCAGGTGTCAGTGACTTTAGCACATCTTGTTAAAACCCTTAACTGTACAAGAAATGTCATACTCCTGCTCATCAAAAAAAAGTATATGAGGGTTTCTTTTACAGTTCTACCTTTTATAAGCCAGGATTTTCCCTCTCTATGCTAGTCCCACCCTAAACTACCAGCTTAAAGCAGAAACACACTAATCACTGTTATCAAGATAATTTTAAGTAAGTCAGATAGAGACAAATATCATATGATATTACTTATATGTAGAATCTAAAAAATTGATACAAATGAACTTATTTACAAAACAGAAATAGACTCACAGTCGTAGAAAACAAACTCATGGTTACCAAAGGGGATGGGGGCTGGAGTTAAATTAGGAGTTTGGGATTCACATATACACACTACTGTGTATAAAATAGGTTAAAAAAAAGGGCCTACTGTATAGCACAGGGAACTATACTCAATATCTTGTAATAACCTATAATGGAAAAGAATCTGAAAAAGAATATATATATATATATATATATATTAGTATATATGTATAACTGAATCACTTTGCTGTACACTTGAAACAAACACAACACTATAAATTAACTATATTTCAATTTTAAAAAGATAATTTTAGTAAAGAAATACAGAATATATGAGCTAGGATTAGATCATTATCTAAAACTACTATCTGGAATATTGATTGAATTTTATTTTTAACATAATTAATTTTCTTGGATTGGCCTTAAATGTTTTATTAAAGCCTGGAAAAATTGAAAAAGGTATAAAATAATACCATTTCATTTCTACCATTAAAATGATGAGAAATCCAGATATTTAAAAGAAATAGATTTGACACTTTTAGAAGCAAGGTGAATCTGATAAGGCAGTCTTAGGATGTGATAACGAAGCTCCCTTCACCAGAGGCTCACATCTGTGTTCCTAGTAAAATATCAGTATCTAAAAGTTGAGGGGAATGGGCTATTCTAATATAAACACAGAACATTCTCCTATACAGGGGCTCACCAGACCACCAGTGAAGAGACATGTATGGACTCCAGGTTTCAAGAATGGATCTGTGGATGTATTGCTTCCTTATTCATCTAATAGTGAGAGGTAAATGAAAAATCCTACAGTTACTCCTCTTTCTGGTCCTGCAACAATTGGAATACCAGCCTATCTAAATAGTAAAACAACAGGGGGAAATAAATCACAGCCTGATAGCTTTTTCGATTAGTTCTTATAACGTATCATAGTTTTAATTTAATCTCTATAAGACAAGCCTTATTTCCCCTTTAAAACAAAAGCTTTAATATTTTCTGTTCACATAAGCATAGTGATAGCATTAAATAGAAAGAAATAGGCTTTTTCCCCTATGAAGCCTTTATGAAGTATTTGTTTATTATAATGCACTTGCTTGTTAATTGGTTAGTTTCTTGCTTAAGCAAGCAAATAACCTAAAAAGGATAGTGTCATTACTCAGCAACTAAACAAAGTTAGCTGTAAATGTATCATCAATTTCAAGTTAGTAGTCTTTCCCAGTGGTTCCAGTGAAAAGACAGTATGGAACCAAGAAAGGAAACACAAACTATGCGACAGATCTAAAGGACATAACACCACTAAAAGAGAGCTGAAATAAAATGGTATTAATAGGCATGCTCTTCACCATTTCAGTTTTACTATAGCTCTTTGATTTCAAGCTTTTTTTTCCTGTCTCTGCCATTCTTTTGTCCTTAAGATGACAATATTCCCCTTGCAATAGGTTTTATTAGTGTTGTTAATATAATGTTATTAATAGTGCTGTGGTAGCAATTGAATTAGTATTGTTAGGAAATGACTCTTGTAACTAAAAAATTTTTTGTCAAGAACTATTTTTAGTGTTACCTGTTTATATGATGTGTCATACAGTTGGCCCTCTGTACCTGTGGGTTCTGCATTTGGGAGTTCAACCAACCGTGAAAAGAAAATATTAAAAAAAATAATTCCAGAAAGTTCCAAAAAGCAAACTTAAATTTGCCTCAGGCAGCAAGTATTTACATAGCATTTACATTGTATTTACAACTATTTACATGGCATTTACATTGTACTAGGTATTATAAGTAATCTAGAGATGATTTAAAGTATACCAGGATGTGTGTAGGTTATATGCAAATAGTAAACCATTTTATATAAGGCACTTGAGCATTTTTGGAATTAGATATGTGTGGCGGTCCTGGAACCAGTCCCCCATGGATACTGAGAGACTACTGTATATATTTGTACTTAGGTGAGTAGAAATATGATAAAATTAAAGTAAGACATAAAGACTTCATAAAGCTCTAAGACTATACTCATGTCTTCATGATTAAGCCCACATTTTTCATATATTCTTTGCATTGTACTTAACCCCTCTCAGCCTCAGTTTTGCCATCTGTAAAATATTGATAAAAATAGCTTTCTTCTTTGCTTATTTTCAGTTATATGAAATAATGAACAGAAAGTACATAGTAAATACTGAGTAAATGTTTATTTTTGTTGTTACTATTGTTAGTGTTTTTCCTCATGCATATTTGATTCAGCCACCTATACATTTGAGAATATTGCATATAATTCTGGAAAATGTTGGTAGTAATTACCGAGGGTAAAGTTAGTTATATTTAAGGTAATACTGAATATTTAGTACACTTTGTCTCTTTCTGGTAAATACTTGTATGTGTACATGTGTTAAGTATGTAAGATCAAATTCCTTAGTATATAACTGATTAAATTAGCCATCAGAGAATATCAATAGAAAGTTATACAGACAATAATTATAAGGCTACATATCAACAACATATATGTTTCTGCTACAAAAGTTAAAAATAGAAAATATTTTGTATGCTATGTGTGCAATTCTGTGAAAGCTACATGTGAATATACTCAAAAACTTGAACTAAAAAAACCTCAATGTTTGAGTAATGGGTATAAAAAGATTGAAAGTAAATTTTTCCTTTCCTCCTAATATCTTCATATATTGTTTGAATTAAGCATGTACAATGAATCATAATAAGTTTAAAAACCTGAAATACCCTTTACTTGCTAGTGATATGAGCAAGTCTAGTGATTTATTCATCATAGATTCTCCATATTCTCCATATATTCTCCATATCATATAGTCCATCATATATTCTCCACAAAACATGTATGTGTGTGTGTGTGTGTGTGTATGTGTGTGAGAGAGAGAGAGAGAGAGAGAAAGAGAGAGAGAGGTCTTTGACTATTTGTTAAATCTGCCCACTTCCTCTCTACATTGTCAGTTCTATAACAGAAGCAGGGGACAAGGAAAGTAAATTTCAGAGGTATTATATAAGCAGGTGCAAAACTCAGAGGAATATGAGCCAGAACTTTTGTCTACTACAATGATTGCTCATAATAATTTATTTTTCTCACTAGTCAATTGCCATAAATACATACAGCATTTGTGTACCATTCATAAAACTGAACAGTATGAGAACAGGTAAAATGAGGTATTATTGCCTTGTTTAAGTACATGTAGAATGTCACATCACATAGTGTTTTGGTACCAACCCAAACCCATTAACTGTAGTAACAATTCTGGTAGTGCATGGTAACTTCAATTAAATTACTGAACATACATGAATATTGATTTGAATTGTACCATGATGCTCACTTAGCAAAATGAAAAAAAAAAAATGTGTAATATTTCAAGAAAGCACAGGAAGTTTACAAATAAATGGCAGCATTTCAAAATGTATTCTATATTCACTAGCACACAAATCAAAAAAGCCTTGTTCTACTAATCAGTATTATTTTGCATTTGCAAATTTTAATCTCTCATTGATAATAATAGCAGCTCTCAGCTATACAGTGTTTATGATATGAGAGGCCTTGTGTTAAGCACTTTACATGTAAAATCTCATTTCATTTTCTTGATAATCCTATCTGAGGTAGACATGATTATGTGCATTAACATAGAAAATAACTGAGCTAAGTAAATTTTAATTCTGTGCCCATGGTCACATTCTTAATAAGTAGAAAACCTATACCTTAAAATTCAATCCAAATTATTTAATTCTATACTTTGTTACCTCACCAAATTTTTAAAACCTCATGTTCAAAGTCCCCATGCATTGATATTTGTTTATCCTAAACAATCAAAATTTAAGTTGACAATTTTGCAGGATGGCTTTAGGATACATATTGTAGACATGCATATATGATAAATGACCAACTGACAGAGGAAGGTGGACTTACCATGCACTCTCAAGATAATCAGGAGCCCCATGTAAAGCTGTATAGTACCAAACATGGAGGTAATAATGGAAAATTCAAGTCGTTATCAAAGTTATCTAAATGTTTCCACAAAACGTTTTTTTTTTTTTTTTTTTTTAAACATCTTTATTGGGGTATAATTGCTTTACAATGGTGTGTTAGTTTCTGCTTTATAACAAAGTGAATCAGCTATACATATACATATGTTCCCATATGTCTTCCCTCTTGCGTCTCCCTCCCTCCCACTCTCCCCATCCCACCCTTCCAGGCTGTCACAAAGCACCGAGCTAATATCCCTGTGCCTTGCGGCTGCTTCCCCCCAGCTATCTACCTTACTACGTTTGTTAGTGTGTATATGTCCATGACTCTCTCTCGCCCTGTCAAAACTCACCCCTCCCCCTCCCCATACCCTCAAGTCCGTTCTCCAGTAGGTCTGCGTCTTTATTCCTATCTTACCCCTAGGTTCTTCATGACATGTTTTTCCCTTAAATTCCATATATATGTGTTAGCATACAGTATTTGTCTTTTTCTTTCTGACTTACTTCACTCTGTATGACAGACTCTAGGTCTATCCATCTCATTACAAATAGCTCAATTTCATTTCTTTTTAAGGCTGAGTAATATTCCATTGTGTATATGTGCCACATCTTCTTTATCCATTCATCCGATGATGGGCGCTTAGGTTGTTTCCATGTCCTGGCTATTGTAAATAGAGCTGCAATGAACATTTTGGTACATGACTCTTTTTGAATTTTGGTTTTCTCAGGGTATATGCCAAGTAGTGGGATTGCTGTGTCATATGGTAATTCTATTTGTAGTTTTTTAAGGAACCTCCATACTGTTCTCCACAGTGGCTGAACCAATTCACATTCCCACCAGCAGTGCAAGAGTGTCCCCTTTTCTCCACACCCTCTCCAGCATTTATTGTTTCTAGATTTTTTGATGATGGCCATTCTGACTGGTGTGAGATGATATCTCATTGTAGTTTTGATTTGCATTTCTCTAATGATTAATGATGTTGAGCATTCTTTCATGTGTTTGTTGGCATTCTGTATATCTTCTTTGGAGAAATGTCTATTTAGGTCTTCTGCCCATTTTTGGATGGGGTTGTTTGTTTTTTTGTTATTGAGCTGCATGAGCTGCTTGTAAATTTTGGAGATTAATCCTTTGTCAGTTGCTTCATTTGCAAATGTTTTCTCCCATTCTGAGGGTTGTCTTTTAGTCTTGGTTATGGTTTCCTTTGCTGTGCAAAAGCTTTGAAGTTTCATTAGGTCCCATTTGTTTATTTTTGTTTTTATTTCCATTACTCTAGGAGGTGGGTCAGAAAGGATCTTGCTGTGATTTATGTCATAGAGTGTTCTTCCTATGTTTTCTTCTAAGAGTTTGATAGTTTCTGGCCTTACATTTAGGTCTTTAATCCATTTTGAGCTTATTTTTGTGTATGGTGTTAGGGAGTGATCTAATCTCATACTTTTACATGTACCTGTCCAGTTTTCCCAGCACCATTTATTGAAGAGGCTGTCCTTTCTCCACTGTACATTCCTGCCTCCTTTATCAAAGATAAGGTGTCCATATGTGCGTGGGTTTATCTCTGGGCTTTCTATCCTGTTCCACTGATCTATCATTCTGTTTTTGTGCCAGTACCATACTGTCTTGATTACTGTTGCTTTGTAATATAGTCTGAAGTCAGGGAGCCTTATTCCTCCAGCTCCTTTTCTCGTTCTCAAGATTGCTTTGGCTATTCGGGGTCTTTTGTGTTTCCATACAAATTGCGAAATTTTTTGTTCTAGTTCTGTGAAAAATGCCAGTGGTAGTTTGATAGGGATTGCATTGAATCTGTAGATTGCTTTGGGTAGTAGAGTCATTTTCACAATGTTGATTCTTCCCATCCAAGAACATGGTATATCTCTCCATCTATTTGTATCATCTTTAATTTCTTTCATCAGTGTCTTATAATTTTCTGCATACAGGTCTTTCGTATCCTTAGGTAGGTTTATTCCTAGATATTTTATTCTTTTTGTTGCAATGGTAAATGGGAGTGTTTTCTTGATTTCACTTTCAGATTTTTCATCATTAGTATATAGGAATGCCAGAGATTTCTGTGCATTAATTTTGTATCCTGCTACTTTACCAAATTCATTGATTAGCTCTAGTAGTTTTCTGGTAGCATCTTTAGGATTCTCTATGTATAGTATCATGTCATCTGCAAACAGTGACAGCTTTACTTCTTCTTTTCCTATTTGGATTCCTTTTATTTCCTTTTCTTCTCTGATTGCTGTGGCTAAAACTTCCAAAACTATGCTGAATAAGAGTGGTGAGAGTGGGCAACCTTGTCTTGTTCCTGATCTTAGTGGAAATGCTTTCAGTTTTTCACCATTGAGGATGATGTTTGCTGTGGGCTTGTCATATATGGCTTTTATTATGTTTAGGAAAGTTCCCTCTATGCCTACTTTCTGGAGGGTTTTTATCATAAATGGGTGTTGAATTTTGTCGAAAGCTTTCTCTGCATCTATTGAGATGATCATATGGTTTTTCTCCTTCAATTTGTTAATATAGTTTATCACATTGATAGATTTGCGTATATTGAAGAATCCTTGCATTCCTGGAATAAACCCCACTTGATCATGGTGTATGATCCTTTTAATGTGCTGTTGGATTCTGTTTGCTAGTATTTTGTTGAGGATTTTTGCATCTATGTTCATCAGTGATATTGGCCTGTAGTTTTCTTTCTTTGTGACATCCTTGTCTGGTTTTGGTATCAAGGTGATGGTGGCTTCGTAGAAGGAATTTGGGAGTGTTCCTCCCTCTGCTATATTTTGGAAGAGTTTGAGAAGGATAGGTGTTAGCTCTTCTCTAAACGTTTGATAGAATTCACCTGTGAAGCCATCTGGTCCTGGGCTTTTGTTTGTTGGAAGGTTTTTAATCACAGTTTCAATTTCAGTGCTTGTGATTGGTCTGTTCATATTTTCTATTTCTTCCTGATTCAGTCTTGGCAGGTTGTGCATTTCTAAGAATTTGTCCATTTCTTCCAGATTGTCCATTTTATTGGCATAGAGTTGCTTGTAGTAATCTCTCATGATTTTTTTTATTTCTGCAGTGTCAGTTGTTACTTCTCCTTTTTCATTTCTAATTCTATTGATTTGAGTCTTCTCCCTTTTTTTCTTGATGAGTCTGGCTAGTGGTTTATCTATTTTGTTTATCTTCTCAAAGAACCAGCTTTTAGTTTTATTGATCTTTGCTATTGTTTCCTTCATTTCTTTTTCATTTATTTCTGATCTGATTTTTATGATTTCTTTCCTTCTGCTAGCTTTGGGGTTTTTTTGTTCTTCTTTCTCTAATTGCTTGAGGTGCAAGGTTAGGTTGTTTATTCGAGATGTTTCCTGCTTCTTAAGGTGGGCTTGTATTGCTATAAACTTCCCCCTTAGAACTGCTTTTGCTGCATCCCATAGGTTTTGGGTCGTTGTGTCTCCATTGTCATTTGTTTCTAGGTATTTTTTTTATTTCCTCTTTGATTTCTTCAGTGATCACTTCATTATTAAGTAGTGTATTGTTTAGCCTCCATGTGTTTGTATTTTTTAAAGATCTTTTCCTGTAATTGATATCTAGTCTCATGGCGTTGTGGTCGGAAAAGATACTTGATACAATTTCAGTTTTCTTAAATTTACCAAGGCTTGATTTGTGACCCAAGATATGATCTATCCTGGAGAATGTTCCATGAGCACTTGAGAAAAATGTGTATTCTGTTGTTTTTGGATGGAGTGTCCTATAAATATCAATTAAGTCCATCTTGTTTAATGTATCATTTAAAGCTTGTGTTTCCTTATTTATTTTCATTTTGGATGATCTGTCCATGGGTGAAAGTGGGGTGTTAAAGTCCCCTACTATGAATGTGTTACTGTTGATCTCCCCTTTTATGGTTGTATTTGCCTTATGTATTGAGGTGCTCCTATGTTGGGTGCATAAATATTTACAATTGTTATATCTTCTTCTTGGATCGATCCCTTGATCATTATGTAGTGTCCTTCTTTGTCCCTTTTAATAGTCCTTATTTTAAAGTCTATTTTGTCTGATATGAGAATTGCTACTCCAGCTTTCTTTTGGTTTCCATTTGCATGGAATATCTTTTTCCATCCCCTTACTTTCAGTCTGTATGTGTCTCTAGTTCTGAAGTGGGTCGCTTGTAGACAGCATATATAAGGGTCTTGTTTTTGTATCCATTCAGCCAATCTGTGTCTTTTGGTTTGAGCATTTAGTCCATTTACATTTAAGGTAATTATCGATATGTATGTTCCTATTTCCATTTTATATATTGTTTTGGGTTCGCTACTATAGATCATTTCCTTCTCTTGTGTTTCGTGTCTAGAGAAGTTCCTTTAGCATTTGTTGTAAAGCTGGTTTGGTGGTGCTGAACTCTCTCAGCTTTTGCTTGTCTGTAAAGGTTTTAATTTCTCCATCAAATCTGAATGAGATCCTTGCTGGGTAGAGTAGTCTTGGTTTCAGGCTATTCTCCTTCAGCACTTTCAGTATGTCCTGCCACTCCCTTCTGGCTTGTAGGGTTTCTGCTGAGAGATCAGCTGTTAACCTTATGGGGATTCCCTTGTGTGTTATTTGTTGTTTTTCCCTTGCTGCTTTTAATATGCTTTCTTTGTATTTAATTTTTGACAGTTTGATTAATATGTGTCTTGGCGTGTTTCTCCTTGTATTTATCCTGTATGGGACCCTCTGTGCTTCCTGGACTTGATTAACTATTTCCTTTCCCATATTAGGGAAGTTTTCAACTATAATCTCTTCAAATATTTTCTCAGTCCCTTTCTTTTTCTCTTCTTCTTCTGGAACCCCTATAATTCGAATGTTGGTGCGTTTCATGTTGTCCCAGAGGTCTCTGAGACTGTCCTCAGTTCTTTTAATTCTTTTTTCTTTATTCTGCTCTGCAGTAGTTATTTCCACTACTTTATCTTCCAGGTCACTTATCCGTTCTTCTGCCTCAGTTATTCTGCTATTGATCCTATCTAGAGTGATTTTAATTTCATTTATTGCATTGTTCATCGTTTCTTGTTTCATCTTTAGTTCTTGTAGGTCCTTGTTAACTGTTTCTTGCATTTTGTCCATTCTACTTCCAAGATTTCGGATCATCCTTACTATCATTATTCTGAATTCTTTTTCAGGTAGATTGCCTATTTCCTCTTCATTTGTTAGGTCTGGTGGGTTTTTATCTTGCTCCTTCATCTGCTGTGTGTTTTTCTGTCTTCTCATTTTGCTTATCTTACTGTGTTTGGGGTCTCCTTTTTGCAGGCTGCACTTTCGTAGTTCCCGTTGTTTTTGATGTCTGTCTCCAGTGGCTAAGGTTGTTTCAGTGGGTTGTGTAGGCTTCCTGGTGGAGGGGACTAGTGCCTGTGTTGTGCTGGATGAGGCTGGATCTTGTCTCTCTAGTGGGCAGGTTCACGTCTGGTGGTGTGTTTTGGGGTGTCTGTGGCCTTATTATGATTTTAGGCAGCCTCTCTGCTAATGGGTGGGGTTGTGTTCCTGTTTTGCTAGTTGTTTGGCATAGGTTGTCCAGCACTGTGGCTTGCTGGTCGTTGAGTGAAGCTGGGTGCTGGTGTTAAGATGGAGGTCTCTGGGATATTTCCACCGTTTAATATTATGTGGAGCTGGGAGGTCTCTTGTTGACCAGTGTCCTGAAGTTGGCTCTCCTACCTCAGAGGCAGAGCCCTGACTCCTGGCTGGAGCACCAAGAGCCTTTCATCCACACAGCTCAGAATAAAAGGGAGAAAAAGTAGGGAGAATTAGTAGAAGTATGAGTAAAGAAAGAAGGAAAGGAGGAAAGGAAGGAAGGAAGAAAGAAGGAAAGAAAGGAGGGAGGGAGGGAGGGAGGGAGGGAGGGAGGAAGGAAAGAAGGAGGGAAAGAAGGAAAAAGGACAGAAAGAAAGATGATACAGTAAAAATAAAATAAAGTATAATATAGTTATTGAATTAAAAGATATTTAGGAAAAAAAAAAAAAAAAGGGACGGATAGAACCTTAGGACAAATGTTGGAAGCAAAGCTATACAGAGAAAATCTTACACAGAAGCATACACATACACCTTCACAAAAAGAGGTAAAGGGGGAAAAATCATAAATCCTGCTCCCTGAGACCACCTCCTCAATTTGGGGTGATTCGTTGTCTAAAGGAGGGAAGGAAGGAAGGAAAGAAAGAAAGAACGAAGGTAAAGTATAATAAAGTTATTACAATTAAACTTAATTATTAAGAAAAAGAATTTTTTAAAAAAAAGTCATGGACGGATAGAGCCCTAGGACAAATGGTGGAAGCAAGAGTATACAGACAGGATCTCACACAGAAGCATACACGTACACATTCACAAAAAGAGGAAAAGGGAAAAAAAATCATAGATCTCGCTCCTAAATTCCACCTCTTCAATTTGGGATCATTCCTTGTCTATTCATGTATTCCACAGATGCAGGGTATATCAAGTTGATTGTGGAGCTTTAATCCGCTGCTTCTGTGGCTGCTGGGAGAGATTTCCCTTTCTCTTCTTTGTTCTCACAGCTCACAGGAGCTCAGCTTTGGATTTGGCCCTGCCTCTGCGTGTAGGTCGCTGGAGGGCGTCTGTTTTTTCGCTCAGACAGGACGGGGTTAAAGGAGCCGCTGATTCGGGGCCTCCGGCTCACTCAGGCCGGGGGTTGGGGGATGGGGGTAGGAGGGGCACTACGTGCGGGGCGGGCCTGCGGCTGCAGAGGCAGCGTGACGTTGCGGCAGAGGCCGGCGTGACGTTGCACCAGCCTGAGACCCGCCGTGCGTACTCCCGGGGAAGTTGTCCCTGGATCCCGGGAACCTGGCAGTGGCGGGCTGCACAGGCTCCGCGGAAGAGGGGTGTGGAGAGTGACCTGTGCTCGCACGCAGGCCCCTTGGTGGCGGCAGCAGCAGCCTTAGCGTCTCCCGCCCGTCTCTGGGGTCCGCGGTTTTAGCCGCGGCTCGCGCCCGTCTCTGGGGTTTGCGCTTTCAGCCGCGGCTCGCGCCCGTCTCGGGGGCTCGCGCCCTCAGCCGCGGCTCGCGCCCGTCTCTGGGGTTCGCGCTTTTAGCCGCGGCTCGCGCCCGTCTCTGGAGTTCCTTTAAGCAGCGCTCTTAAACCCCTCTCCTCGCGCACCAGGAAACAAAGAGGGAAGAAAAAGTCTCTTGCCTCTTCGGCCGGTGCAGGCTTTTCCCCGAACTCCCTCCCGGCTAGTCGTGGTGCACTAACCCCTTCAGGCTATGTTCAAGCCGCCAACCCCAGTCCTCTCCCTGCGCTCCGTCCAAAACCAAAACCCGAGCCTCAGCTCGCAGCCCCGCCCGCCCCGGCGGGTGAGCAGACAAGCCACTCGGGCTGGTGAGTGCCGGTCAGCACCGATCGTCTGTGCAGGAATCTCCCCGCTTTGCCCTCCGCACCCGTCGCTGTGCACTACTCCGCGGTCCCGAAACTCCCCCCTCTGCCTCCCGCAGTCTCCGCCCGCGGAGGGGCTTCCTAGTGTGTGGAAACTTTTCCTCCTTCACAGCTCCCTCCCACTGGTGCAGGTGCCGTCCTTATTCTTTTGTCTCTGTTTTTTCTTTTGCCCTACCCAGTTACGTGGGGAGTTTCTTGCCTTTTGGGAGGTCTGAGGTCTTCTGCCAGCCTTCAGTAGGAGTTCTGTAGGAGTTGTTCCACGTGTGGATGTATTTCTGGTGTATCCGTGGGGAGGAAGGCGATCTCCGCGTCTTACTCTTCCGCCATCTTCAAGGTCCCCCCCCACAAAACGTTTTGATGTTTAATAGAATCTTTTGGTTTAGCTTACAGCTCTGTCTACAGAGCTATGAGGCTGCTTTTAAAATGTGTGTACAATTAGGCATCTTTAGAGAGAATTTACATTCTTTTAATAAAGTAGACAATGCCTACTTTATTCTGTAAGGAAAACTTGTTTTATAAAGATAATGATAGTTTCATTGATTAAGACTTTTAATGGTATAGAGCCTGTGAAGTCTTTAAATGACCATGGATTTCTCAGTCTTCAAGGATGTTAACACGTTGCCTTAACCTCTCACTGATCAGTAAAACTGATGAAAAAGTTTAACAATTAAAGAATTTTTTGCCTTTACCTTGGGTGGTATTCTTTTCATTTTGTTCTAGAGGAGTCCATTTTCCCCTAATTAGAGAGATAATAGAAGAGTTACTGAGATTTTAGGTTATCAGACATTAAATCAGCCCTTTCTATGCCAAGGAGCTTTGAAATAATAAAGGTGCTGACCTATACCCATGAAGAGGATATTAAACCCGAAACTCACATCAGTGAAAGAGTAAAAAGTATCCCAAGGGAGAAGCAAAAGGATTTATGCAAATAAACCTCAAATACCCAATCTCTGTATTTCAAAAGACAACTTTGAGTCTGGGTATGCAATCATAGACAGAAGAAATTTCTCAGCAAAACTGCTTCCTACTGACTATTCCTATTTTTGTCTTTGCGTTTGCATGTGGTTTTTGATTGCTGGATTTCACAGGCAAGACTTTTCTGGTTGACAACTATCATAAAGCATGGCGAAATCAAGTTTAGCTACAATATATGGAATTCTCAGGAATGTGGCAAATTCCAAGTCAAGGGATAAGCACATCAGTTTTGAAACACAGATAGGCAATAAAAACATGAGGAAGACATTTTCTTCCAGATGGTATACTCTGATAGAACAATTTTATTCAAAGTAGATTTTATCAGTGGGAATTGTGATACAAAATTGATTGCCCTATATTTTTCTTAGGACGAAATAAATATGGCATTAGAAAAGTGATTTTACACAATGGATTTAAGCATGAAATAAGCTACAAAAGGTAAAAAAATAAGTTAATGATAATCTTACATTTTCAGAGAAATTGTACTTCTGTTGTTACTACTACTACTGTCACTACTTCTACTACAACTACTACTAATAAAAATAACTAACATTTAATAAGAAGTATTGTGTGTCGAGATCTTTTATGTCTATTGATACATTTGATGCTAATAGTAGCCAGAAGAGATAGTTACCATTACCAGTTAGGAAAATTGAGTTTTAAAGAAGCTATATAACTTGCTAAATTTCAAATAGCTAGTAAATGGGGTATCCAGGATCTAACCTCAGGTATTTCCAATGCCAAGTGTGTAAGCCTTTCTCCTATACCAAACTATCTTTTGCACTGAAGTATGAGAAGAAGAAAATATCTGATGAAACTGCTTAGATTTGCTATGGATTTTAAATCTTGGTTCAAAATACTCTATAGATGTTTACTTAATGCTTTTGTACCCAGACAATCATTACAACTGAGAAATAATTAAGATATTTTACAGACCACTGAAAAATATTCCCAGTAGTTATTGTCAGTTTATAACCATGCTTGATATATTGTGAACTGAGGAGCAGTATTAGAGAGAGAGAGAGAGAGAGAGAGAGAGAGAGAGAGATTTTTTTAAAGAACTATTCTTTTAACAAACAGAAGTGTTCATATTTGTACAACCTAGAGTTTGGGGCTTTTTAAACAAATTGGTAGAGTGGTGAAGAAATATGAGACAAGAATATGGAAATATACTTTATAGATTAAAAGAGGATAAATACACACCACTGTAAAGCAATTTTACTCCAATAAAGATGTTAAAAAGAAGAGGATAAATAAGGAACTTTTAAAGACATATCAAATTATTTTTGTCTATCAGTATGTCTTCAGTTAAATGTTATTCCTGGGGCAGCCTGTCCAGGGACAATTTCAAAACAAGTGATAACAACATATTCTTTCCAATTAACACTTCTTCACTCTTGTCCCTATCATATTTCCACTCTCTAATTCCAACGTTTTAAACCTAACAAGTTTTACAGATGACTTTCCTTTTCCGTCCTTGACTGAAATTGTTTCGGATAGTATGTCTTTGCCTGTCTTTCAGACATGAACATTTTAATTCCATTTTTGGCACTGAAGACCTGAATTGAACTTTTCAGTGTAGAAGAGCACAGTGAATAAATGTCTATCAGAGACTGGTTCTCTAAGTGAGTACAAGGACTTTATGAGATTAAAATTTCAGAAAGGCAGTTCCTTGGTTTAGCAGAACTAGGAGAAGAGTTTCCAAAATCTACCAATTCTAAATCCCTTAAAACTTAAAATACAAAGTAACTTTACTTTTCTTAAAATTCTTTCTGATATCGGCCTCAGAACAGTTTTGTCCCTAGTAAATTATTTGTAAAGAGTTCCAAATTAAAGAAACTAATATTATTACATCAATAACAGAAAAACAAACAAATCTGACATCACTGTTGTCATAATTTCACAATGGTATCTTTCACAATGACACTAAAAATCCCTAATAATGTTTAATTAAATTTCTAAATTGAATGAATTATTGGGTGCATAATCACAGATAATGTCATTTTATGAAAAGAAGTTTCACATTTTAAGAAAAGAAAAGCATTACATCATATTTTAACTTGCCTTGGATATAAACAAGAAGCTAATTTCGGATCTCCTTTTGAAAATTAAGTTTTGGCTAACTGATTAACTAATCAAATTCAGCATTTACTGTTCCATTTAGAGAGATCTGTAGATGTCTCTGCATCTTAAGCAATTTTCTGATGGGATTATGGAAACCAGTTTCATTCAATGTGTCAACAGAGAAAAAGGATGATATATAATAAACATACCATGTGTTTGGTTTATATGATGTTCCTTTAAAATAAAATCAGAGGACACTGATGGAAGTGAGTAAAATTCTTTAAAGATATGACCTAGGTGCACAATGTTCAAATTTCAATTTCTACAAAGGAAGCTGAGAAGTAGTGTAATTATTCAAGAGTAATTCAAATGATCATTCCTTAACCAAGGGTGTTTATAGGCCTGAGAAATAACTTCCCCAAGCCATATATACATATATACATATATATATATATATATATACACACACACACACATATATATGTATATATGTGTGTGTGTGTATATATGTATATATATATATATATATATGGCATGTGTGTGTATGTGTGTTTGTGTGTGTGGAGAGAGAGACACACACAGTGAGTGACAGGGAGATAGAGATTTTGTCTCCATCAACTCTCCCTACTCTCTAAGTATATACCTACCAAATGAGCAAGTCAAACCAAACACTTTTATTTAATGCCTATTTGGCAAATACAAGGCTCTAAAGAGCTTTTAGAGCAACTATTCATAACCCCCACCCTTCCCACTCTCTATCAATTGATAGCTTACTCCATTGTAGTAAAATGAAAGGTCATTGTATACTCTACCCTTATTTTTCTTTCTTCTATCTAAAATATCTCTACTTTTATGTACCTGGTTTCATCCTAGTGGTGTCACAAAGAAAGAATATTACTATGTTCCTCACCTCCCTCATAATCCCCCATGTACATGTGTATATGACCTCAACTGATGCTAAAACAAAATTCTATTCAACTCCAGAGTAAGCTGTGCACTGTTATTTACATTTTGCTATTACTTTTGCCTATAACACTATCCTTTCTGCTTCTCTTCCTTGAAAAAGCCTAATCATTCTTCAAATTCAACTCAAATATGCATCCTTCTATGACTTTCTCAAGTAGTCATTCTCACAGTATTCTTTACCTAGCATTTGGTAATTTTTAGAGAAAACATTAAATATACTGTTTTACAATTTATGGTTTCTGTATCTTCTCATACTACTATGAGTTTGTCTAAAGCAAGCACTATGACCTGCTTGTTTATAATCTTCAGATTCTAGCACAGTTCCAGGCACTAAAGTTCCACAGAAAATGTGATGATTAAATCATATGGGGTTCAATAATTCCTTTGATATTAGTACGGCACCGATAATTTGTTCTATTAATTAAGGCAACATTTGTGTTGCATTCATTTCCCAAATCTATCCAGGTAAAAAAAAAAAAATAGAAATCAAGTACCATCTTGTTTTGGTTGTTATATTTTCATTAACTACCTGAGTTGTTTTCTCAACTGTCCACTTAGTTTGTGTTAAAAAATTATAGCAACAATAAGTGAAAAACAGTGCCCCCAAATTAAAGGATTATATTAATTCCAACATGTATGTTATGGTTCAAGGTCACTTCTCTGAGGCCAGTTCTGTGTAAGAGTGAAATTATTCAGGTGATTCCAGTCAATAATTAAGTAAGCAATCTAGCTAGCAAACAAAACAAAACAAAAATCAGCTGTTAAGAAAAGGGAGTTTGAAATATCTAAACTGTCTCTCTGTTGATTAAAATTTATCACACCGATGCCAATCTTGCTCTGCACTTCATGGTATATAGTTCTGGCATCAATAAATGGTACATGTTACAGAATATTTTAGTACAGCATTGAATGTACAGCTAATATCACTGTGCATCCATGTGCATCTATAAAAATTCAAAGATTTGAAAGGTGTGTAGCAATTCAACTTGCTCAGGGCTCTCTGGGAGGTATACATATTGATTGCACTCTTCCTGCAGCATTCACTTCCCAGGGGCATGGATGGAGATTCGCTAAATTCATGCTGGTACTTGAAAGGAAAAGAAATTAAATAGAAACTCAAGTCGTGGCATATTATAAGGCATTCAAATTTAAACATATTGAAATCTGCACTTGTGGAGGTTTTCATGGAAATACTGATTTACCGTGGTCTCCAAATATTGCACTTTTCATTCTTCATAGACTTATAAACAGTCTTATGCCCCTAATTTTTTAATCTTGTGCCCTATTTATATAATTGAGAACCTTAATATTTTAGGTATTGTAAAAAAACAATCCAGTGCTCTGTGTTGATGTATTTAATAAGATTGTGCAAAGAACAGTTTGGAGCTAGTATTAGTGTTGTTTAAATTAAATTATACAAGTATAATTTGTTCAAGAAAACATTACTTAGCAGATATTCTAATGTAAGGACCACGATAAATTAGTCATATCTTTTCCTTAGTATGAAGGCAGTGTGTAATGATGGAAAGAGCATAGCTTTTGCCCAGATAGATGTAGGTTTGCTTTCTCATAACATCAGTCACTATGTGACCTCGGCTGAGTTCCTCCACCTCTCTAAGGCTGTTTCTTCAACTGTGAAGAGAGCTAAAAGTACCTACCTTTAGGTAAAGTATTTTGTAATGTCCCTGTCACATAGTAAGTACTCAATAAATGTTAGTTCCTGTCCTTCTTACCAAAGAAACAAAAACAAATAGACAAAAAAACCCACAAACCTACATTCTATGGAATTACAGACCACAAAAGTGCTGCCTTTGCTTTGCTACTGTCACTGAATTGCCTTGGTTCCCCTAAGTGAGGACTAATGAAAAACTCCTGTCACTGGGAAAACATGGGCAATGATCAATATACAACAACCCAGGCATTAATGAAGAAACCATCATGTAGGGAATAGTAGCATGAGGCAAATCAAGCAATCATCATTGACAGCTTTAGATATTTGATGAAATAAGTCCACATCACGAAAACACACTGGGGGAAACCTCTACTGCTGAACAAGGATTAGGATTTCAGGCCTTAGCAGTATCCTCATTAATTCCTCTCATTCAAGGATACATATTATAAAAAAAAAAGAACTTGTGTCAGTAGGAAAATTATCTAAAATAAAGGAGTAAGTTCTAACAGTGGAAAATGTTTTCAAATGCAAAAAATCCACTTGAATATAAATTTTAAATGGTTAAGATGATTTGTGGCTGGTGGAAAATTCATTCTAATTTCTAAGGTTTTAGTAACAGCTTGTCATTCCTGCAAATGGAAAACTAACTGAGGCAGGCACCTGTCTCTTTTTTTTTCCTTAGTGGCAGGCACCTGTCTCTTTTTTTTTCTTAGTGTTCTTGTGTAGTAATTTATTTGAAAATAATATAATGTTTATGTCTGTTATGCTATTAATTTGGGTAGTAGATTAGTCAAAATACTTTTCCCAGGGGACCTAATCTCTAACTTTAACATGTAAGTTAATATAAAAATAGGATTCAATTTCCACAACTTTAAGTTAAAGGAAACTTGCAGTGGAGTAAAATTATTTACTAAGTATAAAACATCTATGCTAATTAAATTTCTTTCATGCTATATACAAACTCCTCTTTGAACTTGACAGCGATATTAGATGTCTCCATTTTCCTATTTTGCTCTGTAAGTTCTCTAAAGGGCACAACTGCTTCATGGCAAACATTCTGCTCTATCATAAAAAAGAAGGTAAACAGCTACGTTTTGTGGGAGATGAATAAAATAGAAAAATTAGTTTATCATGTAAACAGTTTCATACCCACTAGCAGAAAAGAGTCAGTGCATAGACAGATCTGACCCTTTTATCTCAAAGGACACTGAGGCATGCTTTTGCACTGCAAAGATGCCAAATTTAGTTATGCGAAATAATTTAAAACCAAGTTTACTTGACAATGCTTAGATTATCTAATCTACTCAGTGCAGATACTTAATTCTCAAAAGAAGACTTTTTGTTGCCCTATTTTCTCAATAATAGTAACTATTATTTCTTTTCTATGCTACAAAGAAAACAATCCTGTTCTATGGAAAAATTTAATAGCATCCTGTTGCCTCTTAATCATATATTTCATACATCTTATCTATATGTCATACACAATGAGGAAAAAAGAAAGGACTATATCTTTTCTTTCCATTTAAAAAATAGTAGTTATAAGACCTGAATTCCCATATTAAAATTGTACAGCTGAATGTTAGGGACAAAAATGTGTCATGGACACTGTAATTCTTTCCTTTCTGGAATGCATGAAGCCAACACTAGTAGTGTTGGGAGATAAGTCCTGTGAGCTACTCTGAAAAAAAATTGATTTCATTGATTTTCTAGAGAATTTCTTTCCAACTGCCAAGTGTGGCGGCTCCTTTATTTTAACTGAACAATGTCAATATTTAAGTATGAGGGCTTTGGTTGTTTTTTTTTTTTTTTAATTTAAGAACTATGTATTTAAACGATAATTCCTTCTGCTGATGGTACAAGATTACAAGATAATCAGAAAAAGAAAGACAAGAAGTAATAAATGTAAACATTAGCCTCTACTTAGAAAACTAACAATTAGCTAATGTAGAACACCACTGTTTTTAGAAGGTTGACTTGACTCTACCTTGAAATGGATTCAAGGTGAAAAATAAAACTAATTTGAAAGCAGAAAAGAGCCTACTGTAATTGAATATCTACTATGTTTCTTGTAGGTTTTATGCATTTTCTTACTTCTTATTTTAGAAAACTTTGAGAGATTGGTATCATCCCCATTTTACATTTCTAGTTTTCTTCAACATTTCACATATCAAAGTTTATTTTCCATCTACTTTTCTTCAAATAGAAATTAGGTAATCTGGAAGTTTGGTTGAGGTAAAAGTCACTATAGACAAAATCATTTGGGTTTCAGAAGGAAAAAGAGATTCCAAATGTGATGATGTTTGTAAAATTGAAAAGTCCCTATTTCCAAATTTATTTAAATGTAACTTCCCTCATGCAACCTTCTTATTGTGCCATATTTCAACCTGAACAGAAGATCAAAACATGAGAGAATACTGGAAATAAAGGAGAAAAGTATGCAGTCAGGTCATAAAGGGAAGTTGAATAGAATAGTTTACAAGAAACGACGGGTACAACAAAAATAAGTCACTGTAGTGACATGCATGGAGAAAAACAGGGCACGAAGTCCATGTAAGAAAACAGGAATGATGGCTTGACTGAGGGGTAGAAGCCAGAGTATCTGGAAATTGAGCCAGACCTTTCTGTTCCTTAAAAAATTTTAATAATACAATTTTTTAAAATTTTAACCTGCACAATTAGCAGGTATTTAGAAAGCAACAGAAAGCAAATCTAGGTCAGTATTAAATAGAAAATTTCTGCTATTTTGTCTGCATTTTGTCCCTACATCACTAGCTTGGCGAAATTTCCCTGGCAATGAGAGGTGCCCTGTTAGCAAGTGCTTTCCTTTGTTTCCTCTGTGGAGAGAAAGTACCATTTTATTTCAGACATGGTACAAGTTACAGGTTTGCATTTTGTTCTGTTTTGTTTTAAATTTGTTTCTTTTACTGTGGTAAAGTATACATAACATAAAATTTACAATTTTAACCATTTTAAGTGTACAATTTGGTGGCATTAAGTACATTTACATTGTTGTGAAAACACCACAACCATCCATATCCAGAAATTTTTCATCTTCCCAAACAAAAACTCCATACCAATTAAACAATAACTCCTCATTCTTCTCCCTCCCCTGCCCCCAGTGCTTGGCAAACACCATTACACTTTCCATCTCTATGAATTTGACTACTCTATGTACCTCATGTAAGTGAATTCATACAGTATTTGTTCTTTTGTGAATGGCTTACTTCACTTAGTGTAATGTCTTCAAAGTCCCTGCATGTAGCATGTGTCAGAAGTTCCTTCCTTTTTAAGGCTGAATAATATTCCATTATATGTGTATACCACATTTTGTTTTTCCTTTCATCTATTGATAGACAGTTGAGTTTCTTCCCCCCTTTGGGCTTTTATAAAAATACTGCTGTAAATATAAACATGGGTGTACAAATATCTGTTCAAGTCCCTGATTTCAATTGTTTTGGATATATACCCAGAATTGGAATTCCTAGGTCATATAGCAATTCTGTTTTAATTTTTCTGGTCCTGGGATTTTCTCTGTTGAAAAGTTTATGATTACTGATTCAATTCCCTTATTAGTGGTAGGACTATTAAGATTTTCTATTTATTCGTGATGCAGTTTGGGAGGCTGTGTGTTTCTAAGTATTTGTCCATTTTATTTAAATTAGCCAATATATTGGTGTACAACTGGTAATGGTATTCTCTTATAATTCTTTTTTTAAATAAGTAGTCATGTTCTCTCTTTCATTTCTGATTTTAATTATTAGTCTTCTTTCTTTTTTTCTTAGTCAATCTTGCCAAAGTTTTGTCAATTTGTTGCTATTTTTGAAAAAACAACTTTTGGTTTCATGGATATTCTCTATTGTTTTTCTATTCTCTATTTTATTTATCTCTCCTCTGATCTTTATTATTTACTTTGCTTTGGTTTAGTTTGTTCTTCTTTTTCTTCTTCCTGAAGGTGAAAGGTAGGTTGTTAATTTGAGATTCTTTCCCTTTTTAATGTAAGCATTTACAGGAATAAATTTACCTCTTAGACTTGCATCCCATAAGTTTTGGTACATTGTGTTTTCATTTCCATTTGTCTCAAGATATGTTCTAATTTCCCTTGTGATTTCTTCATTGACCCATTGGTTGTTTATGAAATTTCTCTATATTGAGAATTTCCCTTCTGCTGTTGATTCTAGTTTCATTCCATTGTGATTGAAAAAGATGCTTTGCATAATTTCAATCTTTAAAAAAATTTAAAGACTTGTTTTATGGCTTAACATACCATCTTTCCTGGGGAATGTTCTATATGTTCTTGAGAAAAATGTGTATTTTGCTGTTGTTGGGTGGAGTGTTCTGTACATGTCTGTTAAGGTTCAATTTTTCTATAGTATTGTTCAAGTTCTCTGTTTCTATATCGGTCTGGTTATTTCAGGTTTTAGTTTTTAAATTTTTGCTCTTATTAGCTAGTTTGGTAAGGTTATATATCTTAACCCAGGAATACAAGGCATTATTAACAAAGTATTCTCACCTTGAAAATGATCAATTTTTCCATTCTTAGTTGTGCAGTTTTGAATTATCCTCTACTGTCAGTGTTCTACATTTAAAGAGTTTTCTCTTTATTAATGTATTCAACCTAACCAGTCCTAGTGTACATTGACACAATGCCACACTTGGTTACTATATTCTCTCTCTCTCTTTCTCTCAAGAGCTTCCTTCCAAATAGCCATAAATCTCTGCTTCTGCATCACTCAGACAACTCAATGCTTACTATCTTAGGAAATGGAATGCAAGCTTTCTGAATAATAAGTGTGCTTATTGCTTCACATTTAAATAAAAGTGGCATGCAAAGACAACATTTTACTGTTGTTTCAAAGAGGGTTTTGTTATAAGGGTGTAGAATTATGTCTCTATCCAGCTGGAAGCACCTTTCATTCTACTGGGCTCCAAATGATCACTACATATGAAGCTTATGAAATACTGACTAGAAAGCGAAACTTATTTATAAAAATCTTACAAATAATTTAAAAACTGACTACTACCATTATCATTTATTTTATTTTGGTTCAAAGTTCTTCTGGAAAAAAATTCCTTACTCCTTTATGTTGGTTGAATGTTCTGGATAAGTGCACCTAAAAAGCAAGTGACTAGTTTGAAAATACTGTGTCATTCAATCACATTTCACTGTATTAGTAACATACAAGTATGTACCAGCTCTTCCTCTAGGTAGATTACACTTTAGAAGTTTTTGAGTAGCAAAGGTGTGGTAATAAGGTAAAAGAAAATTGATATGTTTAAGAGATGTTATGGACTGGACTGTATACCCTCAAAGTTCATATATTGAAGCTGTAACCACTAATATGACTGTATTTGGAGATATGCCCTTTAGGGAAATATAAGGTTAAATGAGATAATAAGGGTAAGGTCTTAATTCAATAGGACTTGTGTCCTTATAAGAAGAGGAAGAGACACCAGAGAGCTTTCTCTCCATGAATGCACAGGAAAGAGATCATCTGAGGACACAGCAAGAAGGCTGTCATCTACAAATATCATATGATATCATTTATATGTGGAGTGTAAAAATATAGTACAAATGAACTTATTTACAGAACAGGAAGAGAGTTACAGATGCAGAAAACAATCTTATGGTTACCAAGGGGGATAAAATGGGAGATTGGGATTGACATATACACACTACTATATATAAAACAGATAACTAATAAGGACCTACTGTATAGCACAGAGAACTCTACTCAATACTTACTAATGGCCTATATGGAAAAGAATCTAAAAATGAGTGGATATATGTATATGTATAACTGATTAACTTTGCTGTACACCTGAAACTAACACAACATTGTAAATCAGCTATACTCCAATAAAATTTATTTTTAAAAATTAAAACATAATAATCAGGAAAAAAAAAAGGTTGTCATCTATAAGCCAGGAAGAGAGTTCTTACTAGAAACCAACCCTGAGAAGTACCTTGATCTTGGACTTCTATCTTCCAGAACATTGAGAAAATAAATTCCTATTGTTTAAGCCATCTAGTCTGTGGTATTTTGTTATAGCATCCCTAGCAGCAGGCTTTCAGCTGTCTATGTGTGGCACCATTATCAATAATTTTGGGATTTATTGAGGAATTTTTGCTGAGTATTTATGTAATCTGTTGCTAAGTGCAGCCTTATTAAAATATACCAAATCAACAAAAAATTTTGATTCAATTGGCTGAAGGTAGGCAGATGTGAGTATAACAGTTTTCAGTATCATCTCTCGGGAAACATAAAAAAAAATTGCTGCAAGATTATATTCGTTGCAATCATGGCTAACTTAAGAGGGCTGAGAAACTGTCATTTTTCTAGGTTTATCTCAATTCGACATCATCTTATTTTCATCTCAAATTCACTAGAAGAATTGGTCAGTGTAGCAGTTTTATTTTATTCTTCTTTGATCAAAGATTATTATGACTTTTAACATAAGGGGTATTCTAGTAAAGTGGAATAAGATAGGACAGACAGAGGTCAAAACATAAGGATGGTTGTCCTGTCCCTGACAGTAAGATGTTCTGTGAGCCAGGGAATATCATTTAATATTCCTAAACCTCACATTCATCATCTGAAAAATGGGGGTGGGTGAGTAAACTAGATAATCCCTAAGGATTCCCCCAGTTCTGACGATATATTATCTGAAGATTAATGTACTTCTTTCATAATACACTCTCTTTATTTTGTTTGAAGTGAATTACAACAGTCAAAAACAAACACATCTGACATAGATAGGGACATCATAAGTAACATGTTTCTATATTAGATGGTTCTTTTCCAATATCATAAATACATATCAATTAAAAACAAAATTAATATATCTAATCAGCATTTTGTTAACTTAATAAATTCCAGTGAATTTGAGTCAGTTTCTGTTTCTGCTTAATACTTTGGACTTAAAGGCTTTCAATGATAGCAAGATCATCATTTTTATAGATCACTTTATAGATCACATTCTCTAAATGAATACAGTGAAAGCCTTCAGTAAAAACAAGTTTTACTTGATTATTTTCATCAACATTGAGTCCAGAGCTAAATTGGGAAACATAAAGAAAGAATTTTGCAGGTATCTTATTAATATTATCAATTTAACTAGCCAAACAGGATGACCCTGGGTAGATATAACCTAAATATGACACAGGCGTAAAATACTGTTTTTGTGATTTACCTTTAAATACTCTCCCAATTTGTTTTCCCTAAACATCATTGCTGATAAAATTTCTCATTCCACTGGAAATTAAGGGTTCTTATGCTCCTAACATAAAATATCTCATCTTATTTAAAACTCATGTTGCATTGTAATAAATATCTGAATGCATTTAAGCACTGTTTATCTTGTAAGGCATGATTCTAAAACACTAATATTAATGGCAGTACAAGGGACTGTCTTGGGTTGTAACTGCAATCATTAGTGTTAGTTGTATTCATGGGAGGGAAAATCAGCTTCTCAGTATGAAATTACTATGTAAAAGTGATCTTTAAAAAATGAGAATGAAATTTTACTCTTTAAAAGGTTTAACAGATATCACTTCTTAAACATCTGGGGGCCTGAGAAACATTTGTTTACAGGTGCCAAACAAATGCAAATATATTCATAGTTGGAGACACAAAATGGGACCGCTACACAAGACATACAGTCAAAACCACAGCATTTGCCAGATAGCGTTTCTTTAAATGACATACTGTCAAAATTGTTCTTTTTGTTCAGATTTATCTCACTTAGGGGTTCTCTAGGATACTATATAAATGATCATCTTGGAGGAAGAGATATAAAAATCCACTGAATTTTAGAATTCTGTATAGAAATGCTGACCACACTTCCCTGCCTGAAACTCTGTCAAGCATTTCCTTTGCAATGCTGTTACCTTCCTCTCTTCCATCCTATTATCTTCCTTCGTAACAGTGAAATTTTTTGGCTCTTTTTCTTCCAATCATGTCATTGAAATTGTATTCTGCTAACATTTGTAAATGTTATCTTCTTCTTCTATGTGTTCTTGGGTAATGTCATCTATTCCAGTGACGTCAAATACTATATGCCCTGTCATGACTCCCACATCTTTATCTCCAAGGTCAAATTCTCTCAGAACTCAAGACCTGTATTTTAGTTGCCTCCAGAACATCTTCATCATGATAACCTACAGTTCGAGCAACGTAATGTCTCCAAAACCATATCCATAACCTTCTGCCTCAAGTTTTGTCCTCTCCCTATATATCCTACTTGTGTTGAAATCAGAACTTAGCCAGAAACTATTGTCCCATTATCAAATTTTTACTTGTCTCATATTCAATTTCCATATTCAATCAATAATTTTTCAACTTTCTACCTCATATATCTTTTGAATTTATTCTCTATTTGTTCTTACTATTGGAGTCACGGTGTAGGCTCTTAAGAAATTTAATATGTGCATCTGTGCTTAGCTTACTCCAATACTTGTTCCACACAGCTGCTAGAATTGTTTTGTTAAACCCAAATCTAGTCATATCACTCAGGATCTTAGAGGATACCAGGGTGTTACATTGCCAAAATGGTAATTTTCAATTTTCTTAGTATGACATACAAGGCCCTTCATAATCTATGGTAACCTCATACCTTAAGCTCTAGCCTATTTAACACAAAACAAAAAGTGCTCCTTCTAATAAACTCTGATTTTATATTCCTTTATCTTAAAATTATGGGGTGAAAAGTTACTTCTAGCAGGACACCTGAGGAACTCCACAGACTTGCTCCCCAGTGAAACTCGTAAAAATTGTAGAAGAACAGCCATTTAAAGTCTCTGGAAATGGGCCTAAGGCATCCAACTAATGAAGAAATACTTATTCAAGAATATCTACTAATTAACAGGATGGAAGAAAGTGGCTTCCCCTGTCCTGCGCATCATGCATTCCCTGTGGGGGATACAGGATGCATGGGGGCCGGCGGGGCCGCGTAAGCAGCTTTCAGGGCTCGGGACGTCTTCCTAGTGACACGGCGACAAGCTGCTGCACATGCTCATTTGGAAACCAAGCTGAATGCCTGCCCGGCAACCACAGGTCTGGGTGAAGGCCGTCTCTCCCACTCAGCCCAGGGCCACCTGTCTTGTCCGAGGCCAGATGCCTCTCTCCCCAGCCTGCCTTCCATGGAGCAGGGGGGCCATTTCCCAGTGTGGCTCAGACAACCGGGGGGAGGCGTTCATTCCTGGGTCAGGGTGCCTGTTTGGGTGTGGGTGGGAGGCTTTGCTCCCTCGCCTCACCTTGGAGAGTCCCTTGTGCCAAGTGCAGAGGACCCTGAGGGCTGGAGGTGTCGCTCTCCCGAGCAGCTCTGGGTTGTCGGGTGCGGGCTGCTGTGGCTCCCACGGGGCCAGGAATTGCTGTGTGGGTGGGCTGGGTACACGCCGGGTCTCTGCCGCCCCGGGACTCTGCACAAGGGGCCCCTCCTCTTCCCAAAGCCATCGATGGAGCTTCTCTGGAATTGTTTGCCAAAATCCCAAGGTAGAATCCAAGGGTCCAAGACCATTTCCACTGAGCACATGTTTTCCTTTTCCATAGGAATATTTTTTGTTGTTTTTTTTTAACCAGCACCACACCATGCTTCCGAAGGCCATGTTTCGTCTTTCCTGGATCACTACAGTGAAGTATTACAGTTGTACAATTCCCAATCTGGCCTTGGCTTGCTCGAATAAAACTTTGTATGTATTTTGTAAGGCATAGATTCTATATTGTAATGATGCAAAAAGAAAAAAATAACTAAATTGTAAATTTTATTGTTTTAACATGTATGCATGTTTAGTGACGTTTACATTTTGAAATTAAATTTATGATTCATTAAAAAAAAGAATATCTACTAAAACTCGGTCAAAAACAACAAGAGTCTATAGTATCTGAATGAAGACCCATGTCTTCCATTCCTCTCTCTTTGAAGTGAAAGCAGCTGAGAGGTAGGGGCTCCCTGCTTCCACCAAGCCCTCACTCATGGGTTGGAGGCTCTACTTTGGACCAGAACCCTGAGAATATTAAGGTCCCAATCTAGCCTGCCCTGGCTTGTAAGGCAGTGAGTGGCTCCATGCCCAGAGAGAAAGGCTAAGATTTGAAACTACTGTGACTGCCCATCCCTTCCTTCACCAAGCCCTCAGCTCCTAAGCCAAGAGTATCACTGAGAGAGAAGTACACCAGCCAGGACCAGATGACTTCACTGTTGAATTCTACCAAATATTTAAAGAGAATTAGCACCAATTCTTCATAAACACTTCCTCCAAAATGGAAGAACAAGTGAACACTTCCTAACTCATTGTATGAGGACAATATTACCCTGATACTAAAACCAGACAAACATATCACAAGAAAATTACAGACCTGTATTTCTTATGACTATAGACACAAAAATTCTGAAAAAATACTAGAAAACCAAAACAGCAACATATAAAAATAATTATACATGACCAAGTGGGATTTATCCCAGGAAAGCAACAGTAGTTCAACATACAAAAATCAATCGTATATCACATCAGTAAAAGACAAAAATACACGTTATCATTTTAATAGATGTAGAAAAAACTTTTAATAAAATCCAATACCTTTTTATGAAAAAATACTCAACAAACTAGGAGTAGAAGGGAACTTCCTCAATCTAATAAAGGACATTCATGAAAAACCCACAGATAACATTGTAACTGATGCAAACAATTGGATGCTTTCTCACTAAGACAAGGAACACAACAATGACGTCCACTCTTGCCACTTCTATTCAACATTGTTCTAGAGTCTTACTAGAACAATTATGCAAAAAATAAAATAAAATAAATAAATGAAATACATCCAGATTGGAAAGGAAGAAATAAAACTACCTCTATTTGCAGATGACCTGATCTTGTATATAGAAAATCTTAACTAATCCCTAATCCACTAAAAAATAATTAGAACCAATAAAGTTCAACAAGGTTGCAGGATACAAGATCAATATATAAAAATCAGCTGTATTTACCAATTCTTTCATTTTTTTGTTTTTAGATATAACAAATGTAAACAACACCATATATTTAACTTTTGGACTGGTTTTCATTTTTTGTTTTTTTTGTGTTTTTTCTTTGTGGTATGCGGGCCTCTCACTGTTGTGGCCTATCCCGTTGCAGAGCACAAGCTCTGGACGCACAGGCTCAGCAGCCATGGCTCACGGGCCCAGCCGCTCCGCGGCATGTGGGATCTTCCCAGACTGGGGCACGAACCCGCATCCCCTGCATCGGCAGGCGGACTCTCAACCACTGCGCCACCAGGGAAGCCCTGGTTTTCATTTTTGTAACGCTCTCTCAGTTCTATAATTGCTTGCAGTTCAGTGTTTATTTTACAATTTTACTCATAAATCATATTTTGCATTTGTCCTTTGAAAAATTTAAGTTATTATTCATGCTGATTTTCTCTATATTTTTGGCATCATTACAAGTTTTCTCAATCATTCATGAAACTACAATTATATATTTATTCCAATTAATTAACAAACACAATAGCTGACCTCCTTTTAGGTAGTTACCATTTTGGCTTCCAGAGAATAGTTTTAAACAGCTGAGTGAGAAATAGAAAATTTCAGAACTTCCGTGACTCCATAAGCTTTTACAATGTGAGATGTTTCATCGTACAAAACTCAAGACCATAATAGCATTGTGCTCACTGAAAATGGCAGGAATACGTTTCTCTAGGACTTTGAATCTAATAATTACTATTTTTATGTATTTCCACCCAGTAGTTCTCTGACAGGATGCCCTTGTTTTACAACAGAATAAGGTATTCTTAATGAGAACTAGTATATAGCACTTGCAGAACAATAATTTATAAAAAATTCTCTTTGCAATCACTGTGGATCCACTTGTTTTTCCCCAAGACCACAGCTCCTGAAATGTATGAACAAAAATGGAATATCCATTACTGTGGAGTGTTGGGATGACTGGAGAAGCTGGGTACTTAACTAATGGACATATTCCCTAAGAAGGGGAAATTATTAAGCAGACTGGAGTAAAAGCCATTGATACTGCTAGAATTGCTACTGGGACAAAACTCTCTAATATTTTTAGTATATAATTAAAATTATTTTTTTTTATTTTAGAGTCATTTTAGATTTTCAGAGAAGTTGCAAAGGTAGTACAGATAGTTCCCCTACTCCACACACATTTTTCTGTTACATTGCTATGATAAATTTTGCCACTAATAATGAACAAATATACTATACACTATTATTAATTAATTTATGCTTTATTAATTAATTTATGTTTTATTTGAATTTCTTTAGTTTTTACCTAATGCCTTTTTCTGTCCCAGGATCTCATCCAGGATTCCACATTGCATTTGGTCACCATATCTCCTTAGATTCCTCCTGGCTATAACAGTTTGTCAGACTTTGTTTTTGATGATCTTGATAATTTTGAGGATTACTGGTTAGGTATTTTGTAGTAGGCCCTTCAATTTAGGGAAAACTTAATGTTTTAAAATTCAGATTTCATAGCAGAAGACACAAAGATGTGCTTCTACATGCCAACGTAGCCTTTGAGAATGTGTTTACAGTTTTAGTTCTAAGTTCAAAGGAAACCAGATAAGTGATATAGAACTTCAACTTTCAATTATAGGCCTAGATATGTCAACATTCACAGATTAGACACAAGTTTCTAAAGAAGTTAAAAACCTGGGCCTTTTATGTTTTAATTGTATTTGATTTGTATTAGACTGCCATACCAAGTATGTTCTCATTAGAAGGTTGCATTTATTTCCTCTTTATCTGCTTTTTATTTGTCCCTTTTACAACATGATTGAAAAGTTATCTTGGCATAAAGATATCTTATGGCTAGAAATATAATTAGAACTATATAAGAAAGTACAAAATGCTGACCAAAATTCCCAACTTCCTAGAACTTGTTTTTATACTCTTGACATTTTAAGAGAAATACACAAATCACAATGAAAATAAACTTAAAGCACGGATTTATTCCCCAAATAACTTTCAGGTTATGTTCTTTAATCATAGGGGATTCATCTCAATAGCCTATACTTTGCATACCTAATCTATCACCGTGTACCCTGTTTGGTTTGGCCATATTAACTCTGAAACCAATACTATTCTAAAACATTTATAGTTATAATAATTTTCTGTTAATGCATAAATGACTATCCTAATGCATCAGCAAATGTAATATATGTTTATTTATATTTATTTTATGTAAAAACTTTTGTTCCTAAATTTAATGCTTCTAGTTTTACTGGTTTAGCTTTATTCTATATAAAGTGGTAGGAGGGGCATCAGGGTTTATTTCTTTTTACTCAATAATTAATTCACAATGTAAGTATTTTAGGGCAAGTGTGACCAAGCAGTTTATCAACTAATTGATGAGATGGAATTCTAAAGATGGAAGAAAATAAGTTAATTACTGTATCTTGATTTCCCCATTTCCAAAATAAGCATCACATCTAGTGAGAGGAGCAAGAAAGGGCCAGTTAGAGGGCTCTGAAATCCTTAGAGCAAAGTATATACATAATACATACATACACACTTAAAATGAAACAAAATACATACATACACACTTAAAATAAAACAAAATATTTAAGTCTTTACTATAACTAGAATAGAAATGGAATCAAGTTTGTAAACTTGTAAATCAAGTTTACAAATACAAGTGATTGTATCCATTATAATTCCAAAGTGACTAATTAAATTTTATTCAATGTTGCATTAAGTTTTACCTTTAGTCACACTGGGACATTTTATTTAAATGAAAAATCGTGTTGTATGCCATTCACCACACACAGCTTTTCTTAAACTTGGCATCAAAAATGACATTTTGGTGTCGCTGAGATCTGCCTACTACTTCACTATTCCCCTCACTTTATTTTCCATAGAAGAAACTTTAATGTAATGAAATCTTAGCTGGTGCAAGCTCATGGTCAATTACAGCTTGGGTCATTGTTAACCCACTTAAGAACACTGAGAAATCCAAAAAATGTTTCAAGAAATTCATGGAATATAACATATAGTACATATTTAATTTTTTTTCCTGTCAGCTCAACTTTTCCTAGGCAAATAGACATATAATGTTGTTCCTTACTGAGAATTTTTAGCCATAAGATATGATAACCATGATACAGGAAACCATACAATAGTCCACAAATCCTTAAAGGCAAAGAACATTTTAATTTGATTAGCTCTCTAAGATTGTTTGGAAGTGGTTATTGCAGACATAGCAGAGGAATGCACTGGCTATAATTATAGTATTGGACAGTTTAACAAATAAAATATCACATTCTTCAACATTTACCAAGCATTTTCTCTTTTCTTTCTTTCAAGGGATACAGTTAAAAATCTCTGCACAGATGCACACATGTACAGCATGACAACTGCCTTGGCAAAAGGCTCTTTGTTTTGCTGAATGGTTCCATTATGATCTTCTATCTCTGGCTGTCGTTGATTCCTAAAACAAATATGATTCTTTCTTGGTTTTATCAGGCAGGCTCTTTCTTGTTAATTACTCTTAATTCAAATCACTTTGGTTTTCATTAAGGTCAACAAATTGAAGGAATTAAAAAATAAGTCATGTCGTACTCTTACTGTAGCTCTCTTTCCTTGACTTTGCAGTTCTTTGAATACCAATAAATACTAAACTGGTTTTCTTCCTTGCCTATTGTTCTCAATAGTGACTGTGCGTAGTTATGTGTTTTTGGGGGGGATGTGGTTTTGTGGTACAGTGCACCAACTGTAAAGATTTCATAACAAGAATTAGGAAGACAACTTCCTTGAACATTTTCTTCTTGACTTTTCTTGTTTTGCTTCTCAGGATTGTAGCTCCATTATGTGACAGTCTTATTTGAATATCTACAGATGTATTTTTTTAAAAAAATCATCACCTATGTGCCAAACTCTAAGAGATCTCCTGAATTGTTTTCAACTAAAATAGAACAAGAGGTAATCTGACCTAGCAAGCAGTGCATAGAAATGACTTCCATGAAAAGATAGTATAAGTAGAAATAAAATGAGAGTGAGAGCATTTAAAGGACAGTGTGCAAGTAAAGTGCTCCAGCAACATGCAAATCCATTAAGGATCTTTCAAATTTATAAATTCCCCATTGTTTTCAGTAAAACCTTACCTGTTGACCGTTATGGCACTTAAATATTTTTTCTAAAGTGAAAATTTGTTTTTTCTCCTGCAGCAGAACCTGAGAATTGTTCACCCATTGATCAAGCAAGATCAGCCACTTTATTAGTTCTTAGATGCAAATGACTCTTTCCACCCATAATCCAGAGAGATAAGATTAAACTCTATGTTTTCTATGTCTAATATGTTATAACTATTAAATGTAAAGCCCAGTATTATATATAATGGCCCATCTTTTCTTGGAATGCATATGGCCATCTACTAATACTTAACCAAAGAGATATAGTTGATTCTACGTTCTATCTATTCAGAGCTGATTTTCCAGAAAGTCTCGAGGGTGGATAATTAAAGAAAATGAATTATTCTTGCTTTCACTGGCACTCATGTTTTCTAGAAGAACAAGAATACAAAGCCTGCATCATTTTTTTGTTCGTTTGTGAAAAGGAGAAGCAATGCCGCCGTCTTTCCCTTTCTCATGAACTTGCACATCAAAGAACTTGATTACATGAATACCTGGTTAAAATGAACTTGATTGGCAGTTCTAAAAACAAATTAGCCTTATAACCCCTAATATAATCAACAATACACTGTCACACTGTCTTTTATGAATCTAAATCGGTAACTGCATTTTCAAGTGAACTCACTCTCAAGGATGAGTATTTTAAACAAAATTGCAAAACAGACTCACATGACAATTTTCAAATCTATTTTATAATACATACAACACTATATTTTCCTATGCATCTCCAATGTAAATACATATCTGACAATCAGAAATATTCAAGAGCAAAAATAAGGGAACTTTCTATTTCTTAGGCATGAAAAAATGTAGTCCTATAAGTTTATATCACATTTTCACCTAAAAAACTCTCCAGATATGCAATTTTATTTGATTTTATTTGACATTTTTTTCTCTAGAACAACATCATCTTCATATTTCTGAGCACTTGATAAAATAAATACCAGTATCATTTATTGCTTCCTTGTAACCACAGATAAATTGGAGAAGAGGGAATGATGCTTTCAGACCTTCATTTGTGGCCAAGCTCTGCTGTTAGTAAATCAGATGAACGATACTTTCTGTCTAGTTCCAATCACTAATGGACATGACAGAAGGATACCCTCTACTTTCCTGATTTCCTCCTTCTATTCAAATTTTTTTCAGAACCCTTCAGTAATTTCCCTTAGAAATATCATCCTAGGAGTTCAAATGATAAGGTCAAAGTCACTCTCTATGTTACTTGATGTCTGCTGTCAGGCAGTCTTAGTCACCTCTTTGAGCATAATGAGAATAAAAGTTCTGATCAAAATTGCAAATGGCAACCTCCTGCATTCAATATTCAGAACTAGTTTTACATACAGAAGGCAGTGGTTACGTAAGTCATATACTGCAGGAATGCAGGGGAAAAAGCCAACTTGTCAAATAACCACCATTTCCATCTTGACCCTTTCATACCCACAGTGTCCCATGGCAATGACTAACTACACTTATTAGGGGTTCATTGCTTTTCTTCAACCAGTGCATTTAGTGCAATTCTTAAAGAAAATGCAATTTCACCTGAAGTGGGAAAAGATAAACCAAGATACGAGACAGGGGATCATGAAGAAGAACGCTAAACAGCTAGAATCCCATGAGACGCAAAGCATATGAGTGAGATAACGGCAACCATAAAGGAAGGAGGTAGAGCAGAACTAAGACAAACCTGGTCTATTTCAAACTTTGTATCATCTTCCTGAGAGGAAATGTCAGAAGAGACACCTCAAAAAACCTCTGTATTACATAATTGGTCTAAATATGCTTCACAGGAGATGAACACTCCTCAAAGTGAATAGGCTTTGTCACAGTTTATAATCTGCTTTTGTAACTACAGCTCTGCCTCTGCTGATGTTCAACACAGCAGGGAGATGAATCACATCAGATGTGCAATTGTCTACAATAACATATTGTCCTTTTCTATAACAAGTGCTTCATGAAATACTCAAACAAAAGTTTTTTTTTTCCTTTTCCTTTGTGAGGAAAGAAAAATTGAAAGCTATTTTTAATTTCTCATTCAGATATTACTTACGCTCTCCCCCTTTGTGCTTTCAATCTTAATTATCCTGGTAAACACGGTAGAGTAAAGGGATGTAGAACTAAGGTGTTGACTTTGAAGAAAAATGCTCAGCTTGTGAATATGTAATAAGTCCTGCATTGGGAGCTGAGAACATTACATATTTTTTCTTATCAAAAATCATAAATTTAACCAACAAGGACCTACTGTATAGCACATGGAACTATACTCAATAACCTATAATGTAATAACCTATAATGGAAGAGAATGTAAAAAAAGAATATATTTGTATGTATATGTATAACTGAATCACTTTTCTGTACACCTTAAACTAACATAACATTGTAAATCAACTATATTTCAATATTTTTTTTTAAATTATAAACTTAGTATTAGGAACCATTTTTAAAAAGCATTGAAAAGCTTAGCTTAGGGTTAGGTAAATAATGTTATTCAAAATAAGTGGGAATTTTCTGTTTTTCTTAATGAGAAATACACATAGATAGTCAATCAGAAATAACCCATTTCAAAATATTTATGACAGGGCTTGAAAGTTTATTGAAAGGTAATCTGATCTCCTACAGCTTTGACTGCAACCAGCAGGCTACTCTTGATTATTTCTGCACAACAGGAAGCCAATTAGAATTACAGCAATCACTTTCTCATGTCTAACTTACTGAAAATTGGTCATCTGTCTCCAGAAGCAGTCAGGGAAATGTACTGTATGTCTACCAACATCAAAATTTCAGTTTAGAGCTAAGAGTCACAACGGAGATAAAAATGAGATCAAATTCAATTTGTAGAAAGAGAAAGGAGTGTATCAAACTATTGACAATTTGGGAAATTACCAATTATCAGTAATTCATGTAGCAAAGACACACATTTTCTGAGATTTTTGAAAGACTTTTATCTATTTGTGAGGAAACAATTTGACCATAAGTCCGATTTAAGGAGATTCACACAGTAAATAGAGAGGTATTGTAAAACTTGCTTGTCGTAGGCTATTGTCTCTCCTGCTTGGCTCTAATTCCTAAAGTGTCAGTCACACATTTAATATGGATATCTCCAAGCAGTATCATAAACATTGCCAAGAGGTCAATATGCTATCGCTAAAGACTGAGCTAAGAAGCCTCCATTTTTCTTACCATTTTATCACAGTTATCAGTTTCTCAGGGTAGAGAACAGAGGATGGAGTACAGACAGGACAATGCAGATAAGAAGTTGGGAGCACAAAGAGACATGCCATGGGTCATGCCCGGCCTAAGCAGGGATGATTCTAACCCAGTTGGCATGGGTTGCATGAAAGCACCAGGCAGATTGAAGGGAGGATTTACTAGAGACAAAAAGCTTACTTTGGGGAATTTTTCCTGGATTGGGCCATAACCCTATTGACGGTACCAACAAAATGTTATTGTAAGTTTATTTTATTCACATTTCCAACTTATTTTTGTGTGCAGTATGACAGTTTATCGTATATAAGTAGTATGTATGAAATTTCAGGTAGACTTCTGGCAACTTATTTTAAAGTTTCAAATTGTTCTAAGTTTTTCCTGTACTTGTAAAATTACTACTGATTCTTGGATAGGAAATGGTTTCCATGTTTTTCCCGCTCTTCCTAGAATACACTTCCTTTTCTGTTCTCTTCCATATTCCTTTGCATCTAGCTCTCTATAAATTACTGTTACTCTTCTTCACAAGCAATCCAGTAACTACAAGAGAAATTTAGGAAAAAATAAGTTAGTAATGTGGATATTTATTTTCTCTTCTTGAGGAAGGAAGAGAAGAAAGAAGGGGAAATTAAAGAAAGGTATTGATGCTTTTGAAGGGAAACCGGAAAAAGAAGGAAAATGAAAGCAAATCAGGGAAAGAAGAGAATGAAAGGGAAGACAGGGTGTCAGATTGTCACAGGCCTATTCCACTCTTGCTGCTTATGTCACAATGCTTTTAAAAAACTTCAAGTTTATTCTGGCCAATCAGCTCACTACCTTTTATCCCATCTACAATCCAAATTCAAAAATCACAGTAGCTCTACCAAAGAAATTGTGGTTAAAATAGATTTGCAGTAGGCAGAGTTATAGGCAAGTAGCATTTATTGATATTATAAATTTTTACCAAGAAGTGTTGGCAATGTCTCTTCCCATGTTCCTTTTTTCAGTTCTAAAGGAAAAGCCAGCAGCAAAACTTCATCATGGTAACTTAAGAGTCATATAAAGGACAGAGGTAGAAACTATCCTTTTTTCCTTACAATTCTAACCTGAGATCCGAGGAAGGGATTGCATTTACATAATGGAAAAGATCATTTCTTCATGAAAAAATATCTCTTCTTTCACTTACCATTTCCATTCATCCATTCAACAACCCTGTCCCTGCCATCCCCCTTTTCTAATCCCTTCCCTGGATTTCAAGTCGGGAAAGTGAGAAAAAAAAAAAAAAAGATACTTTCCACCTTTGGGCTTTGTATGACTCTAAAATACTACAATCATTTTCCATGATGAAGCGTTGCTATGTTCTTTTCTCTTAGAACTGAAAAATAGGTCTAGGGAGGAGACATTTTCCAGCACTTCTGGATGAAATTTATAGTAAACTATGCTTGCCTACAATTCTGTCTGCTGCAAATCTCTACTAACCACAATTTATCCATTTTACCAAGTAGAGGGATGATTGGCATTCATGATTCCTCTCAACTGGTGAAATTCATATGGACCTTCTGGATTATTAGGAAAAGTTTTAAATGATATTTGCTATGTTTTTAGTGTCAACTACTCTATATTGTATTGTAATGCTTTAAAAAATGATCATCAAATGATGATATATAATATTTGATAACTATTAAGTTTAGCCAACCTGAACTTTCTCCCTCACTCTGATTAAAAAACAGCAACTTTACTGTACAAAATCCTCACTCCCTAATGTAAGGAGTCAGTCTAAAACAGCAGGGACAAAGAGCAGACAACCACACAACCACAGTTGTATCTTTCAATAGCCAGGGGATAGCTCAGTTGAATGCATGACTTCAGGTCTTTCTATTTTTCAAACTCTGTCCTATTGACAGAAATAAATGGTGCAGTGTAACTGTACTTTCAAAGAGTTGAATATGGATTCAGGAAAGAAGGCTAAATTCATCTGAGTTCCACACTGCTTTTTACTTAGAAAGCTATCTTTTGCTGCCTGAAAAGAAGTGTTATTAATATTCTGTAAAGTCTCATATATACTATTTTCAGCAATTTACATTTTCATAATGCCACACAGTAGACAAGGTTATGATTTAGACGTATTTACAAAATCATAAATCATGTCTCTGATGCTTTTGCTCAAGATAGGATTTTTCCACCTCTGCACATTCAGGTACAAAAACTACTATTTGATTCATTTCCAAAGATGAAAAATAAAAGTGAAGCATATAATTTTAATAATAGTTTATGGATTTTTTCAAAAGGAGGAAACTCACAACAAAACTAAAAACTAATTATCTTTCCTATATTTTAAGCAACACGGAGTAATTAGATAGTTCGTTTTGCTAGCTTAAGATTGCATAGCCACTTTTATCCTGTATTGGTTGGATGCGTAGGCTTTAAAAGGTTGGAATTGTGTTAGAGCAGATGTGTGTTATATTTTACTGAACCTTAAAAGTTACAAATGTGGTGTATCCATCTGTGAGTTCTCTCAATATTGTAAGAGGTTGAATCTTCTGTGATTTCAACAAAAAGAAGCATTCCAATTTTTTTCTGAAATTATTGTTAATTATTTAAAGCTACCAAACATGTATCTAGGACACAGGATATATATCTCTCCACCCTAAACACACACACGGACTTATTAGTGATTCCATAAGCAAAAATGCTTAGAAAGACAATGTTATACCAGTATCTTTAAACAAACAAAAATTTCTTTCTCAGTTCATCTTTCATCCACTAATTACATCCTCTGTGTAAATTACTTTGAGACTCTAAAAGTATAAATCATATAATTAATAAATATGTGGTGGTATGTTGTTCTTACCACTATGCAAATGTAACCACTATACAATAACTTTGCATACTGAAATAATATGACTGATAAAATGGGCCCAATGACTTCGATCAGATTTATTTCTTTTGAAAGTATTTGCACACTTAGTTATGCCACTGGTTAGTCATTGCAAAATATTAAACTTATTTCAGACAAACATGACAACATAGAAGGGCAATTTCCTCAAAACACTTGATTTTTTGCTTTTACAGAGAACAAATTCAATTTCTCCACAAGTCAACACACTGATATGCTTACCATAAAATCACTGAAAGTATCTTTATTATGACTAAAATGATCTGATGTGTTATTTAAGTAGTGGAATCTGAATTAAGGTTAAAGTGTCTGCTTGTGGAGCCAGATGTTAGAAGTCAACTATTCTTCCTTGGTTATTTCCTTGAATAGCTTTCATAATGCATTTTAACCACCAAGTGAATCTGTGGAAGTGGTATACTAATTCTAACCCCTTTCCAACTACAGTGGAAGAAATAACCACTGGATTGCAATAGCTTCTAAAATTTAGCATATTTTATACTTTATCATCTCTAACATATATATTGCAAATTGAAGGTAAATAAACTATGAAGGTGTAATTAACACTCACTAATTTGATTCATTAATGATTTTATTAGATATCAAACAAATGAGAACACTTGCATTGATCATAATCAAATTATAACTGTTAAAGAAAAATAATCAAAACTGCAGCTTTATTTAATGACAATTTTAAATGTCGTCTGTCATTGCTGCTACTACCCTTATATCAAAGAAGTGTTTTAGACTAATGTGTTTCAGATTCTTGACTATGACTCAATTCCTTTAAAAATATGTTAAAACAAGTTATGATTTAAGAAAGCTTAAATAAATGATAAACTTCCCTAGGAAATATTTATTAGATGAGGTGATAGTTCTATGAAACTTTTCATATAAAGAATTATGATATCTATTAATTAGTTAAAAGAAAAATTTTAAAAAAGTATATTGGCTTCTGTGTATTAAATTATGATCTTTCACTAGATTATCCGTCCAATTACCGAGTCTACAGAGTGTAAAACATAGGTGTACTTTTTAGCTGAATTTAAATATCTGACCTCGTCATAACTATATGGTATTTATGTGATCATCCTCACAAATTTCTTTTCCTTTTTGTTCTCATTCAATAGTACTCAGCTCTTAATTCGCTAAAATCTATTAAAATAAGATTTACACCTTCCATTTTAAGTATATAAGTGAAAGCTGAAATAAATCGGGCTGTAATTTAAAACATGAAAATGCAGTTTTTTAACTTCCTAATGCTTCAGAAGCTGTTTCAGCCCTTGTTATACCAACTTGGAAAAACAGAGCCTGATTTCCAAAAACTTTAATAAACACTTTTAAACAACTTTAATAGACATTTCACTTTGGTGTCACATACTGCGTTCCTTGAGAAGATAGAAAATATATGATTCCATATGAGATTTTAAGTATATAGAATGAAATACAGATAAAAACTTCACTGGAATCATTAATAATATAGATGTAATAGTAACAATTTGTATTTTAATATAAAATTTAATTATGTAAATAAAAAACCAGTGGCAGTGGTTGATGGTGAGGGAGGACCCGGGTCTGTTGCCAAGTAGAAGGGAAAACAAACAAACAAACAAACAAAAAACAGAATAAAACCCAAAACACAGTAATACACTTTGAAAGAATTTCAGTAACTAGGTCTGAGTTATGCAGTAGATAAGGAGCACCTATAAAACTTGAACCAAGTTAATATTAGGTAGTAAATCTATTTAATAGTTTTAGTACTAAATTCCCTAAAAGACAAATTACATATAGTCTAAATTAAGAGAAATATTTTCAGTGTTTTAGTTGATGATTCAAAGTTCTTAAAAAAATAGAAATTATAGTGGGATCAAATGCAGAGTGGTTACCTTTCAATATAGCATCCATTAATTTCTCTTTTACATTATAGAAATATTGATCAACTGATTGTTTATCAAATTAAGAAAATATGTTCATATTCATGATACTCTCTTAAAAACATTTTGAAATGCAGACTGGAATTGTTTCCTGGGATAATATGAAACCTGGTATATGCTTTTGAAAGAATCACATTAAGATTTAAAAAGGATCAACTTAAAAAAATAAACCAAAGAGCTGTTTAATGTATTTCCTATGATTTTTATTTTTCTACCCTGACAATAAAATTTAGCCAGTGTAAATACCATAACATGTGCAAAGAAATGACAGCCTTCCTTGATTACTGGTAAAAGTAAATACTTTTTAAGGCTGGGATTTATCTATACAGCTTTAGAAAAATAACTAACTCAAAATTTCTAGCGACCTCACTATCTCCCAGTGACTAAGCAGATCCTTTCATAAGGTAGGATAAGAGCTCACTGACTACTATCCCAGACCTCTCATAACAGAGCTAAAATTCCCAAAAGTAGCCATTAATTTTTGACTTTGCAATCGCCCTGTCAAAAAGGAAAGTGCAATTCTAAGAGTAGTAATATTTTAAATCCAATAGCACAGACTTATTTTAGTAGAATTAGCTAGCTGTCTGTTTACTGTGTAGAAAATAAACCCTGAAGAAACAAGATATTGGGTAAGAACATGTTGATGTAGGAAAATTTAAGGAAAGGGGCGTGGCAGGGAGAACAATTTTACAATCCAGGATATTGTCCAAATAGTGTTAGATCATTTGGGACATACAACACAATTATCTGTGCTGCTGGATGATTGAATGAGGACATTGGAGAGACAGAGAATGCAGATGGTGGAAACTGAAAGGGATATATATTGGGACAGGTAAAACAGAATCAGTATTTTCACATTTTATTTTTTACTGATACTCAATTACAAAACCAAGCTACTAGTTTGGTATCCATTGTTCTGAAGTCATGTAAATACAGTGCATTGAATCATGCTAACATTACGACTAATAATAATGATAATGACTAAACTTTGCATAGTGCTTCTATATACCAGGCATGGTTAAGATTAAGTTTAGATACATAAAGTTATTTAATATACACTTAGTAAATCCTTACAACAACTCAATGAAGTATGATTATTATCTTCATTTTACTACCTTGAAAATGACCTTATTTGATCACTTAATATGATTTCATGTTTGTAGATGTGAGATCTTTCGAAGGGGACCAATATCTGTAGATTATAACCCCCTTCTTGTTATATTTTCAGATTTTCAGTAGCTGCTACATTTTCCTTTTGAAATCTTTAAATAGCACTAAGAAGGGAACTAAATTCTCTAATAGAGAATCTACAGAATTGGAAACTAGTAAGATCATTTAGGAGAACATACCTTTGTGTAAGCATCAATTTGAAAGTACAGAAGCCCATTTAATTTAGAATGAGATAACTGTCCTCTTTTAAGGAGTCCATTGTCACTATATCCATTTGCTTTTCCTTTATTATTTATTTATATATTCTTTTACTTTTTGAATTGCATTTCAAGCATTAAGAGAAACAATGCCTAACATTCCACTCTATTTTTCAAAATGTCAAGTGGACTTTTGGCTAACCATCAGTACCCCTCAATTAAGGGCTAATTCTGAATCTTCTGAGAATGCTGGAATATTTTTGTGCACCAACAATAAAGAATTTTTTTTCTAAGCTCGTTAATGAAAGCAAAGCAGAAACCACTGAGGAATGATAAAGCAGTTTTGAAAAAAAAACTTTTTTCTAATAAATATTCCATATATATGAATAGAAAAATATACAATTTAGGTCAATATGTTTCCTTGTTTTCAATTTCAGTTCTTTGACAAAACTCAAACTTAAAGCATAAAGATACATTATTACATACATAGATTAACTTACTGCTTTTCTTAAAATATGCTGCTATCAGAAACTCCATACTCTGTAATAACGTGGGACCAGTACCATAGACTTTACTAGCATATCTGCATCTCGTTACATACTGATATCCTAATAATAATAATAATAATAAAACAACTAGGCACTGAATAAATGTCATCTTTCATCACAGTAAAAATATCTGTGCTTGTGTCTTCCTTGCAATATCAGTATAGGTTGCTTGTATGCAATATGCAGTTATTTGGAGTGAGAAAGCAGAAAAGCAAAAAAGCAAAGAAAAGTGTCTTTAGTGTCTATGGGCCTTCACATACCACAGTTCACTAGCTACCCAAATTGTTTTCAGGCAGTTTGGAATATCTTATCAAGTCCTTCAGATTAAATTTGAAATGCAGTCCCAGATGTGAAAAGACAGTATTTTGTGCACTAAACCTCAGAGTTCCAGCTTGTTTTTACACAAATTTATGCAAAAAGCCATTGAGAGTTGACACCAGATTATCCCCCAAATAAAATCTCTACATTGCATTAGAATAGATCCTGCTTAAACATAAAAATAAACTGTATTTTTTAGGCAGCAGAAATATTCTTATGCACAAACAATTTTAGCTTCCTTCAGAGCTTCCGAAAAAAGTGGCCCTACTTCTCAGCAAAAATTGTTCTTATCCTGTGTTTGCTGGCAGTTATTAAGTGTACCTATCAAGAAAAGGCTAAGTAATATCACTTTCTCCCATTCTTAGAATTATCCTAAATCATGGACATTCATGGTGGATGAAAATACTGTTATTCAATGTTTTTTATTCTGGGGAGGTGTAAGAGAATACACTTTACAGCAGGTATCAGCATAACTTTTTCTTTTTGTGTTAAATTATAATTGCTTTTAAAGCACATAGTAATTTACAATGTCTAATAGTTTGATTCAGTCTTACACATATTCTATTCCATACATGCAGCTTTGACATTTTTTTCTTTCTAAAAATACAATCAAGAAGCACAACCTTGGGGTTTCCCTGGTGGCACAGTGGTTAAGAACCCACCTGCCAGTTCAGGGGACACATGTTCGAGCCCTGGTCCAGGAAGATCCCACATGCTGCGGAGTAACTAAGCCCGTGTGCTACAACTACTGAGCCCATATGCCACAACTACTGAAGCCCGCGCACCTAGAGCCCGTGCTCCACAACAAGAGAAGCCACCGCGATGAGAAACCCACGCACCGCAATGAAGAGTAGCCCCTGCTTGCCACAGCTAGAGAAGGCCTGCGCAGAGCAACAAAGACCCAATGCAACCAAAAATAAAAAATAAATAAATAAATTTAAAAAAATAAAAAAGAAGCACAACCTTAAAGCCAACAGGAATAAATATGAGCCATTATAATTATTAGTACTAATCTAACTTTCTCCCAAGTAGAGTAAAAGATAACAAGAAAATTTTATATCGGTCACTAAATTTACATAAATAGATTGATTTATGTTACTAATAATTCGCTAAGTTGACTATTGATAGAACTCTAAATAGAATTCACATGTCTTAATTTGAATTTTATTAGGAAAAAGTTAACTACAAGAATCAGTTTAAAATGGTAATTTCAGTCAGTTTGTGCTTGGAGAGAGAGTCTGAAAATTTGAATCCACTAAAAGAAACATGGGTATTTTAGTCAACTAATAAAAAATGTAACTTGCCTAAAATGAGAAATTTTAAATCAGTTGATGAACACTGTATAATATTTATTTTTAAAAAAGAAAATACACTAAAATAAAAGAAATATATCTTCCATCATTCCATACTCCACTTCATGTAAAAGGAAAAATTTAATCTAAAGAGTCCAAAATATATACCTCAAATAAAATAATTTATATGAAGCTGTATAACTAATGAGAGGTTAATTAATGAAATAAATATGCTTAGAACCACAGGTTATATTACATGATGATATAGCATTTTATATGGGCATATGTGCAAAACTGTTCATCAGACCATGAAAAAGGCCAACATCTTTGTATTAGAAAAGGTGATTTGTGGAACTAAGAATGGAATCATGTGGGAAGAAAATCAGGCATCAGAAACCTAAACATAGTTGTAAACAGCAAAAATAAAATGAAATAAAATCATATTAAATCACTGCCTCATCAATGTTGGCCATGACATGAAAACTGGGCTAAAAGAAAATCTTCAATTCTGACTGGGAAAAGGTATGAATCTGAAGTTCAGTGCATTCTGCTTTAATCATGCTGCAGCACTGTCCACTCATGGTTAGGGGATGAAAGTAACAATAATAAAGGTAGACAATTTCAATAGAAATTGTAAAGAAATCCTTGTTTACATAGTTTTTCTTGTCATTAGGGAGAACAGGGGCAAGAAAATTAATAATTGTCTCCCATACCCCTGAATGCAGCATAACTTGGTTAACCTATTCAGTTTTAAATACCTGCTTTTATATGGAGGTAAGAATTGCCATAGGTGTTGCTAAAACAATTAATCCCAATTGGAATTATCGTGTAGTGAGCTGGGGATATAGATTGTCTTATTTAGTTTAATTTTTAGCTCAAGAGATCTGGCTCTACTGTCATACTGAGTCTTCAAATCCCAGCTTCACACATATCCTGGCATATGGTATGGGCTCCACAAATTTGGGCAATGGTAGACCTATAGATAGATAAATATTTTTATAAATTTTGGTCTTCTTTTCCTAATATCAAGAGACTGATTGATTTTATGTGTCTTTTCCAACATTGCACAATAGATTAACAATTTTAGCATTACAGAAAATAGTACTCATAATTTTCCAATAATGAAAAATCTCTTAACAGTCTACCCATGCCTTCCCATTAGAAATAGTGGAACTAATATAAAAATCTATGTATAATTTTACACTCAGGCCTCTGTATCCGAGGTTCCAAATCCTCAGATTCAACCAACCACAGATCATGTAGTACTGTAGTATGTGTGTATTGAAAAAAATCTCCATGTAATTGGGCCCACACAGTTCAGTTAAGTTCAGTTAAGAACAAGTGAATTATGGATATTGACCTTATAACTATACCATATTTTCAACTCATCTGCAATGAGGATTGTGTGTTCAAAGGTCAACTGTACTACTGAGCCATGTCCTCTTTCAGTCCTTATTATTACTAAATTCCATGACATTAAAATTCTATACCTTTTCCAAAAATTGAACTGGGATATTATTTTTGTAGGACATTAAATATGTGAAGCTTAACAGCCTCTGAATTTTATAATTTTTATTCATTTTTGAATATGAGCACTACCAAATTTCAACTTCAAGAGCTAAAATACAATTTAAATTTAATAATCCATTAGATATTTTTCAGGCAATCATTTGCTGGAAAGCTCCCATGGAATGGAATGACAACTCCATAAACATGATTGTAGAACTGCTGGTTTTCTCCCATTTCCCTTTACCCTCCTTCTTCTCCTTGTTTTCCTTTTTCTCTTCCCTCACCTGCTGTTCCCTCTTCTTTCTCGTTGTCCTCCTCTAACTCTTCCCTTTCTTCTTCTTTCTTCTCAGAGAAATTCAGGTCCAAAAATTTTAAATAGCTTGACTAATGTCTATATATCTGAATGTAAATGTCACAACCTAACAACTAGTTCAGTTCCTGCCATACAGTGGGACTTCCATAAGTGTTTGTTAAATAAATGAATGAATTTGAGTCCCCTTAGCATACATGATAATATGTATTTTAGACATATCATTTAGCAGGCTCGTTCTTACCAGCTACTAGTTTAGTCTAAGAAGAATATAAGGCCATGATACAGGGTCCAGATGAGTTAAAAATATGGGATAGGTCAATATCTATAATTCACATGTTCTTAATTTGGACTCTTGTTGTTTGAAGGAAAAGTCATGTGACAATGGAGTCAGAAAACCCAATCAACAGAGATTATAATTCTATGCCTCATAATTTCAGACATTTAAGATTAATTGATGTTAATTTTCCCTATAAATTGTATATCACTCAACCATATTGATATATATTTTGTTTCAAATTGACTATTTACCTTTTTTGATCATCTTGCCAGATCCAGCTTTGCAACTTTTACTGTCACTGCTTAAGTTTGCTTTTATGATTTTTTATTTATTTTTATTTAAAATTTTTTTTTTGCGGTACACGGGCCTCTCACTGTTGTGGCCTCTCCTGCTGCAGAGCACAGGCTCTGGACGCGCAGGCTCAGCGGTCATGGCTCACGGGCCCAGCCGCTCCGCGGCATGTGGGATCCTCCTGGATCGGGGCACGAACCCGTGTCCCCTGTATCGGCAGGCGGACTCTCAACCACTGTGCCACCAGGGAAGTCCTGCTTTTATTTTTTAACCACCAATTATTTTTCCACAATGTGTATATGGAAACACGCACAAATTAAAGTTGGGTAGATTGAAATACAGATACTTGACCATATGTAAACAATCCTTGATTCAGAAATGGAAAGGAGGTTCCGTTGTTATGGAGATAAGCAGTGGTACGGCCAATAGAAAAATCCAGTAAGACATTGAGAAGCAAGCTTTGTTGGTGCATCATATTCTAGTCAGTTTAATCGAATGAGCTCAGGACACAAATGGCCCTCATCCATCACCACCATTGATACTTAAAATTCAGTTTGTTAAAAAACAGATGCTCATGCTTGCAATACTACAGAGGGAACTCATTCTGAACTTTAACATATATTTTTGTCAGCTCCTTGGTTCATTTGCTGAAAACAATTTTTATTCTTCCTATCACATAGATTTATTTTTAGCAGTAATATTAGATGAGATCTCAAGTTTTTTCCACATTTGATACTAGACCCAATAAATGAAGAGCTATTTTTCACTATAATGTCAGAATTCTTAAATATCTATTAGACTAAATAGCTTTATATCTCAAAGGATTGTTTGTTCAAAGTAACCCATTTGTTTTCCCATTTTCTACCTAGTCTTTATTTAGTTCTATATCACTGCATATTTGTAATCACTTAATTTGGAGCAAAATTTTCTTAGAGTTTCATTAAATATGTGAAAGATACAGAACTGGACAATAAAGTATAAGAAAAAATTATTGAGTGAAATATAACAATGGCTTTTTATTTAGTATCTTAAATCTATCAGATCTGCAGTGAATTAAGTTGAAATTTCAATATTTTGAATAATTAAAAATGTGAAAAATAAGCCAGGCAATTGCCATTCATATATTGTCAAATATATGCCAACTAATACATATACCAAGTAATGTATTGCCAAGTAAAAATTACTTTGCTACACTATATTTATCATGGCACACATCAGCTTTGAGAATGAAAGGATAAGTTAATTATCTTTGTTATTACTCACCTGCCCTTCAGAGTTGAAGAAAGGGATAATAAACTAGTTATTATATCTTTACTGTATGTTTAACTTATCTTTGTTCAGCAAGTCATAGTAAATAAACACTGGGCTGGAATTCTGAAGGCTTAGGCTTTATTCCTGACTCTTCTACTAAGACATATGATTTTGAGAAGGTTACTTAATCCTTTGGGCCTTAGTTTACCCATGTGTGAAATAAAATTATTGGGTTTTATTCTATCTAAAGAGGCTTCCAATTATTAAATGTTAGTATTCTACTAGAAATCAAGACAATTGGAAGTTTATATTCAAGTTTCATATTTTTTCTTTGTTGAAAAGTGACTTCAAATTCTTTAATATAATTGTACTTTCAATTTAGTCAAAACATGGTATATATAGAATTATGAAAAGATTATCCGTTAATTAACTCAAGAGACTTCTAATTAAGAAGGAATAAGTAAAAATGACTTGTGTTTACATGATACGAAATGTGTGGGTAAAAAGTGACCTGATCAACTAATGAACAAATTTTTTTCCATATAGCTTGGTTATCGGCATATTTCCAAAATTAACATCACAATTACTAGACAATTTTTCCACTTTCTAGAAAAACTATTTTGATATGATATGAGCATAAGACTTAAGGAAAAAGAATGAAAAGATAAGAAAGTGCCATTGTGAAAAGTTAGTCTAATGAGGAGAATTATCAGAAGCAAAAAGAGAAAATTAAAGCTACTGAATAACTGAAAAATTCCTTCAACTAATTCAGTTTAAGATATGGTTAAATAGGAAGTCATGTAATTAACAGATGTTGGATTTTCTGATTTCCAACCCAGGATATTCACAATATATGCCACTCCAATAATAAAAATGGTAAAACTACCTATGAGTATAGGTATGGCCATAGACCAAAGACTGAGATGAATTGTGTATTTAAACTTGCATTGAAAATGTTTTCACTGTAATATGTAAATGGATATTACTTTCAATAATTACAAACTTATCTTTTTCAGTCACTATTAAATTGTCATTTCAAAATGTCACAATTACATTCAAATCATGTCTGCTTTTAGTTTAGATACTTTCTAACAGACAAATGTGAAAATCTAGGCTATTATTAGTCTCAAAACCAGTATGTATATATACATCTATAGCTATAGTATCTAAAGTCACAGTTGACCATGGTAAGTCATCTAAATTTGGGAATTCGGTATGCTTTTAGAAATTATTTTATTTCTGTTCAATTACTATAAATAATTTCAATGTCTTTTTTTTTTTTTTTTTTTTTTTTTTTGCGGTACGTGGGCCTCTCACTGTTGTGGCCTCTCCCGCTGCGGAGCACAGGCTCCGGATGCGCAGGCCCAGCGGCCATGGCTCACGGGTCCAGCCACTCCACGGCATGTGGGATCCTCCCAAACCGGGGCACGAACCCGCGTCCCCTGCATCGGCAGGCAGACTCTCAACCACTGCGCCACCAGGGAAGCCCTCAATGTCTTTTATTGCCACTTTGTTTGACATGAAATAACTTATATATAAAAAAATATATCCTGATGTAAAAACCTAGGTAGAAATCCAGTACATTGAATTCTAACCAGAAATTTTGTGTATTATCATAAGCTGAGTTTTTCTACTTAGGAAAAAAGACTTCTTAGGAAGAGAACCACACTTGCTTTAATAGAGTAAAACATAACTTAAGACAGATCTATAATACCTTAGGATGGAGCATTCCCAATGCGTTAATAATTCCCAACTAATACACATGAGTTTCCTTCCTCTTGACTTGAGGAAATATGGGTTAACTTGTGTCCTAAAAGGTGTTCAATGAACTAAGTTGTGACAGTTTTTCAACGGCCAATGTCTGAATTGTGTTTTTGATGTGAGAAAATGCTGAATCTACTCTTGAGCACTTTCTCAATATAGTTAAGACCCCCACTTGAAAAGTTGCATAGTCCTTGTCAAGTTACACACCTCCAAAGGAGAGAGTTAAAGTTGGAGTTGAATAATATTCAGATCTGAATAATATTCTTTCTTTCCAAACTTCTAATATCTTAAGCCACAACTCCTCAAATTTCAATGAATGCTTAGTGTAAGAGCATATATTTTCTTAACAAAAGTTGTCATGTATTTTAAACAAAACAATGCAAGGTAATTCCAAATAGTGATGGTAGCAGCATGGAATTAGAAAGCAATGATAGGATGCTATGCCTATGACACCACAGATTCCATCTATTGAGAATATTCTTATCTATAGTGAAAGCATATGATAAACTTAACCAAAAGCACATAGAATATAAAAGAAAATTACATTATTTGCTTTCTCTTGATAGTGCTGATGAGGAAGACTTTCACTAATATTAACTTAAATATGGTTAGTGCTTGGTATAAAGTGTCCCAGTGAGGCTGAATTTCTGATGTTTTATATTAAAATACCAACAGAGATCCTGAAATAGCAGTAATACTCTCTGCTAGAAAAAGTATTAATAATAGAGTGTTGTAACAACTCAATGCACAGTGAATACATCTCTCAGAAATATTGTTATGTGTCACATAAACAAGTTTTATACATTAAATAGTATATGCTAGGCAGATAATGACACTTATTTTACAAGGTTCTATATCTAAGAAAATTCTCTAATCCTCTAATACACTGCCAAGAATACCACAAATCAAAGATCTGTGGGTGCCATTCACATTTAAACAGATTTCTTGATAACAGCCACTTGAATAATGAGTGCAGAGTGAAAGATCAAGGCTTCACAATTCACACTCTTTAGTAAGAGCAATATAAACTTGTTTTTTTGCACATTTTGTAAATAGGTCAAAGAGTACTCACATATAGCATCAGTTTACAGAACTTTATTTTATGTGTGCCCTGTGTTCTCTTGCCATCCAGTTCTTATGTACTTTATTTGTTACCATTGTCTTTAATTTACCCTCAGAATTCATTTGAGCTCCACTTTTAGTGGGCTACCTACTACCCTGATCATTTTCCTGCAATCTTTCCTGTTTGACAAAGCTTTTGTTTATCCAGCAGCGCTACAATATAATCACAGAAAGAATGGAAAGTTTATTCAGTTATTACATGTTTATAGATTTCAAATGAGTATATTTAATATACTGTTACCTTGGCTTGGGAGAGTGTCAAGAAGCAATACTATTTCAATACTTCATTCAATAACAACAAAATATGGGAAATTATACATATTGTGGTTGTTATTTGGATCAACATAAATAAATGGGTACATTACTATCCTTACTCAATACGTGGACTTGAAATCTAGTATGCTATAATCATCATAGCATCTTTTAAACATTACTAAATTGTGAGATTGGGAAAACACTCTAACTGGGTTCTATTAACCAGGGATTGAATAAACCTATTGAAAGCACGAGCTGCCTTTTTGGAAGGTTTTATATCATTACAATCACACATGCATATATTCAGTAGGGTTGATTAACCTCATTGGCAAATATGTTACTGGTCATTGCTTGCCTTTTCTGTGGGTACTGGTCCTATATTGGCATGCAAACTATATTTTACATCAATAAAATTAGGACACTATTTTAATAACATTCATGAAAAGACCGATCAATCCAATTTTTTTCCTCAACGAAACTTAAGATTTTATATAAAGGATTTGCCACAGAAAAAAATAAAATTTGCTAAATCTAAATTAAAGGCAGTAAGAATTGAATAAAGTAGTTCTCAAAGTTGGCTCTGTATTTGAAACATGTAGGAAACTTAAAAAACTACCAATGCCTGGGTCCCACCCCAGAGATGTTGATGTAATTGCTTGGAATGCAAAATGGACATTGCCAGTTTTCAAAAGTCCCTAGGTGATTCTAACATGCAGCCAGAGTTGAGAAGTACTAGAAGAACTCCCTCCCTACTCAAGAATCACTGTGCAGTGAGCCACATTAGCTGACTGATGATCATAAGGACATTGGGAGAAGCAAATGGACTAATTGAGCATTTGCTATCTACTTGTTTCACAAAGCCCAACAAAAGCCAAAAACCTTACCCACTAGCAACTTTTGTTTACTAAGTTTAAATGCATTGGTTTCTGCCATGAAGTGTGATTTTTTTTTTCCTACTGCAGGTGGCTTCTTTGCTCAGTCTTGTAATGGGATTTCCTGTTTTGCAATACTCACTGCAATTTTTATGGCTAATCCAAAGCATACTGTTTTAAATCAATTTAACACACAGACAACTTTACATAGGCATTACAGAGATGGTATCTTCTCATCAATAAAAATGATACACAGCCTGTTCCGGAGTTACACAACAAACCCCAGCAATCACCTTTATTACAGAATATGAAACAGATCTCAGAGACAGTTCTTTAATGCTAGAGATTTACAGCACTGCATTCACAATTGCTTATTATGGAAAAGACTGAAGGTCAGTATTTGAGATTTGCTCCACTACACATCTTGCTTTCAAGAAAATAAAGAGGATAATCTGTCATGTTAGTAAAGAGATACACTGTTTGAAGCATTATGCACTTCAAGAGAAAACCCAACTCTTAAATCAATGTTTAAAGTATATTTGAATAACATTAGCTCTCATTCATAAATAATAATACAAGCTGTTAAAGGGTATCTGATAAATACTGTAGGCCAAGAGGAGGCAAATATAATGGGAAGGGGTATGAAATTTAAACAGAATAAAAATACACTGGCATATGTGTCTGATATAAGCTAAAAAGAGACCAAAATATAGGTGCTCAAAAACATAAACAAGAAGCCATTATATTTTAAAGAAAGGTTAGTGAATTTATGGAAGTGAATTTTTAGTGAATTTACCTCTAAATGAGTAAGTCTGACAGAAAACCTAAGTACAAGTGAGTGGAATTTATTTTTATTCAAGAAAAATATTCTAAATAGGTTATTATAGTAAACTAAGCTTGTTATATAAGGTTGAATTTTTGGTTTACATATCTATTTTCCTTACTATACAAGGGTGTCTTTGAAGTCAAAGAAACTATCTCATTCCTTTAGATATTTTCATTACCAAGTACAGAGTCTGATACATAGAAGGCATTCCATATATGTTTGTTAAACAAAGGATAAATTTTCATTAAATATTTACTAGGTTTCAAGTAGTGTGTTAGGCATAGACTAAAGGAACTTATAAGACATCTTGAATTATTAATTCTTTATATCTCAACATTAGACTGTAAAATTTATGCTTTAGTGTCTCTAAAGCATAAAAGTTAATCCTATAAACTTCTTTTAAGCAATTAAGAAATAATTCAACTAAATGAGGAAGATTAGTTTCACAGGGATCCTCAATAAATGGGCTAGGAAATTGACTAACATATTCATAATTTTTTGGTAAAATAACAACTGATGATTAATTCTTAGAGGCTTCCCTGTGAGTCCCCTCAGAGTTAAGTAGGATACTTGCCTACTTTAAAAATTAAATGCATGAGGGGCAAATATGTGAGAAGTAAAAGAATACGAGGAAGTATGCCAAAGATAATGTTTCTAACATAATCATCACAAGATATGAGACTTTGAAATCTCAATTCTTATTTATAAATGTCTCAATATCTGATTCAGCAACCGTTGCTAACTCTACTGAAGAAATGTGTGTTCAGAAGAAAACTTCTTAACCTTCCAATATAAATGTTTCTTGGTAGAAAAGAGATGGCTCTAAGTCACTATTACCGAAGACTTATACTGCACTCTTAAATCCAGATATTTTGTCATAGAAACAGACAAAATATTTGAATCAGTACTCTCATGCATTGCCAAACTTCGTTCACCTCCATGGGTCTAATCTACTTATACCATTTATCATTAGTGTGTGCTTGTTCAGGTCCTCAAACCATACTGCCTAAGGGACATAACACATAAAATAAATATTTAAGAAAAGATAATAAAGGAGTTTTTGATGATTGAAAGACTCAATGAAAAGTCTACATATCTTATTACTATAAAGCTTACAAAATTATGAATATTAGAAAACTAAGAAAAACTGGCATCATTGCAAAAGAACGTGGTATAACACATGTGAAGATGACATATATTCAGTAGAAACTGCAAAAGAATCTGTCCCCTGCTGGTGGCAAGAAAGCAATAGATCATAGAATAACTAAACCTCAGCTCAGCCACGGAGAAAAACATATGATTTAATGAAATAAACATGATTTGTCTAGTAGTCCAAAAGAGAGTGGTCAACGTTATCTCTATAGCAATGATATTGGCAAACGTTATTAGAAAACATTATCCAATAAATTGCCTAAGAAAGTTTCCTCTCCGAGTTACTTTTAGAAATCAAAAGATATGAATTAAGAAGGTGATACACCTGAAACAAACACAATATTGTATACTTTGATTAAAAGAATAAATAAATAAATAGGAAAGTAAAGTAAAAAAACCCCACAAAACTAAACTTTAATTGCGTGAATTATATCTCCAATAAAGCTGTTAAACAAAAAGAAAGTGAAAGAAAATTTAATTTTTTTATCCTAAAATAGGGGAATTTTACATTTCAAAGGTGTCATGAATTCAGCAGTGAGGACAGCTATGTCACTGTTTCTGATATGAAAATCTAAGTTTAGAATAGAATTATAATTGCTTCAATTGTTTGGTTGAGATCAGAGGTATAAATCCTAATCTGAGCTCTATAGTTTGGAGTATCGATTTCAATGTATCAGTTGTTGAGTTAATCATAGACAATAGCAGACAAGGCTTCTAAATTACGTACTGACTCAGATGGCATTGAATGAACAGAAGCAAGGACTTTCAACAGTTGCTAGAAAAAAGGAATGGAAAACTGCCCAATCTGTGAAAATGGAAAGAGTATATATGCGAAAGGCTGAATCTGTAACTACATCTAACACTATTGTAAAGCTAATGACCTGGGAATAGTGTATTTAATACACATAAGAGTGCTATTCAAATAAACCTTGAAATTACTTTCTTCTTTTCTACTGCTTTGAATAAAATATATTTTGAAACCCTTTAAAACCTTGACTTATTTTACTTAACATATCACTGTCTATTGTTTCCCATACATTCAGAAAAGGGCATAGAGCTGAAATGAATATATATGATTTTATTTCAGACCATCCTCAATACTATGCCACACACAGAGTGAAAACACCTGCTTCTCAGAGATATAATGGGTGAATTTTGATGCTGCAAGGTGAGACAATGGTAGGTAGGAAGGCTTAGAACATTTTCAAGGGAGGTTTAGAGTTTTTCAGTAAGGGATGAGAAAAGGACGCAATGTGATCATATAGCCACACCCCCTCCACTTTTTTGGTATAGGAGCAAAGAAAAATAACATTTTTATAGAAATAAAGAGTCCAAATTGGACAGTTCAGTCACCTGGGACCTTACAGAAAAAATATATATATATATAAAAAGTATTCAGAGCATCAGAGTTTTACAAAGAAGACACCTCTCAGCATTGATTTTCCCAGGATACTTCTATGCACACTAAAGAACAGGATTACAACTGCCTGAATTAGGCTAAGGAGTAGTTTACCATTTGTGCCACATATTTCTTTCTGTTTTACATGAAGTCAGAGGACCCTAAAAAGAAGATTTTTAAATCCCTGTATAATCGAGCATTTGCTATTACATTAGTAGAATACTTCACATTTTATTCTGGAAAATTTGAAATCAGTTTCCTTTGGATTAAGTCAGTTCTGTTAAACTCTTATCAAAATATGGAAATTTAGGGCTTCCCTGGTGGCGCAGTGGTTGAGAGTCTGCCTGCCGATACAGGGGACAGGGGTTCGTGCCCCGGTCTGGGAGGATCCCACATGCCGTGGAGTGGCTGGACCTGTGAGCCATGGCCTCTGGGCCTGCACGTCCGGAGGCTGTGCTCCGCGGCAGGAGAGGCCATGGCAGTTAGGGGCCCACGTACCGCAAAAGAAAAAAAAAAAAAAAAAGGAAATTTAAAATAAGACAAATACACTAAATGTCTATAAAAAGTGAAATGATAGGTCCTAGTGATGAGGTTCAGGGCAGGTCACCCCAACATACACTACTTCAGTGTATTGATTATTTGGAATTAAAGTAACTTAACAAATAGCAAGTTCAAGAAGAACACTCTGACCCTCCTTTGTCCCCCTAAAAACAGGAAATAAATCTCCAATGTGAAAGGTATCTTCCCTGTACAAGGAGAAAGATAAGAGATCCTCATCACCAGAGAAAGGGAATTCAGGGCCGAGAAAGTTGTATACAAAAACCTTGTTACTTCTTTACTAATTTTACTACCCTAAGCCCAAATCCCTTTGTCTTGTCAATTCTTTACAAATTTATTGTTTCTTTATCTAAAAGATATAAAAGCTGCCAGCTTTGGTTACTTCTATGAGCATCATATTTTTATGAGCTCCCATATGTACAAATTTAAATCTGTTTTTCTCCTGTTAATCTATCTTATGTCAATTTAATTATTAGACCAGCCAGAGAACCTAGAAGGGAGAAAGGGAAAAGTTTTCCTCTCCTACACTAGGAATTGAAAGAATACAGAAGAAATATGTACTTGATTAACATGAACTCACAATCCAGTTGTGAACATTATATTTATGGGTAGAAATGGATGGACAGATCACAGAAGGCTTTATGGAAGAAAGGTTTCCAGAAATACTGGGAGAGGAGCAGTGTTTAAAATGTCAAATGTAACAGAAATTCTGGAGCCAGTAAGCAGAAAATCCTGGACAAATGATGAAAGGATTATATTTTAATTGGAAGTAAAAATAACAAATTATAGCAGGGAATATGTAGTGAGAAAATGCAGTTAATAGAGAGATGATTCTCTCAATTTAGTAGTGAATTATAGCAATGGCTGAAGAGGATATATTCTACTTGGGGGGTGGTTATTTCATATTTATTTTCCTTGACAAATGACATTTATGTATATTTAAAGGAAAAATGGAAGTGGCATGTATAAAGAGACTGAAAAGCTAGATATTTCAATAACTGAAAGGGAACAAATGAGATACTAGAAAGGAACTCAGAAATATATTGGGGTTACAAAGGTGGTCTCTATCTTAGGAGAGTAGGACCTAAAGTTATCTGCTGGTAATTCAGGGTTGGAAATTGTAAAAGGAATTTGAAGATGGTTGAAAAGGTTTGGGATAGTCATTCAAGGCCCAAGATAGAAAGTTAATGGAAAGGAGCATATAAAGACTTCTGAACAATACCTAGAGCCACAGCAGAAGTTTAATACTATGAATGTGTAGTAAGCTAGATTTTGAGTACAATTTTGTAATTTCTTTTTTTTTTTTTTTTTTTTTTTTGCCAAAGAGTGTTCAGTGACCTGTGGAGAATACAATCTGTGAGGGGACTACAGTTGGAAATTGGCACCATAAACAGAGTGAGAAGCCAAGAATGAAAAGTCAAGGATAGTAATGATGAGATGGGGAGAGGAATGTAACCAGGAAGGAATTTCATAAAGTGGGATGAGCAATTAGAGGACCTAAGGAAGGGAGAGTTCAAGTTCACAAGAGGATAACACAAGGCGGATAATAAAGTTATGGTCCTAAAACGAGAGGACAATGTTCAAAATCATGGAGTCCTTGTAATCACGTGAAAATAACATCCAGGGAATGCACATATGTACATGTAAGGGCAATAGAATCAACAAACCGAGCAACAAAAATCAACAAAATCCAAAACAGATCAACAAAAACAAACATGTAAGACAAAACAGATATCGATTTGTGGTGATAGCTACATTAACAGTTTTAACATTGAATAGTGCAAGCAGAAGTCTTGAATAAGCATAGAAGGAGAATCCAAAGATCAAACCAAAGATGTCCTTTAAAATCTGTCACTTTTTTTGCCACTAACTAAATTTTCAGTCACTACCCATTGAGTTAAATAATCTATTCCAAAGCAAAATAAGAAGCTGTTAAGACACTACCAAAGGACTCAGTATACCTGCAGTACAATGTCTCTGGAAGATCACATCTATGGAACATATGTAGGAAAAAGGTAAATAAGTTTGCTTGTAGTTGGTAATGCTAAATTAGAACTCTTAATGTGATTTAACTTTCTCATAGCATTACTAACATTCAACTGGATGCCTGATAAGGAAAACTGGTTAGTATAGAAGAAATAGCATTCACAATTGCTGTAGATTTAGCTTCATGCATTTGTTAGATTATCATGCTGCAAAAACTATGTATGAAAATAATCCTTCATTAAAGCCAAGGCTTGTGGATACATCTATTCAGAAACGTAACCTTAGAATTAGTTTCATTTAGAGAAAAACCTTTAAAAAATCTCAACATGCCGTGCCATATTCAAACTTCTAAATTATACAGTTAGGACAATTTATGATGAAGAAACTTCCCAAAGTTTCTGGATTGTTGAATAGGATAAGGGAAGAAGAAGTAGCTTGGAGACACCAGTAAAATGTTACTTTAATATATGTTCCTTTGAACATTCTCATTGCCTTCCTCTTCTTCATGTAGCCTTGGAGCAAATGGTTACACAAATGACAGGAGTCTGGAAGAAGAGAGGCCAATAACAGGCAATGACCTTTATTCGCTTTTTTCCTGTAGATATTCTTTCTGCTACCAACTAGCCTAGTCTGAAAGAAGCTACTTTGTAAATTCACCTCAGGCAAATATAAAGAAATAAGAAATATACTCTTTTGAGAATCTCAGTCAGCTCTGTTTCTGCCAACTTCAGTCACTTTGGTGAACATACTCTTTAACAAGCATGGCCATTTGTGCAAACCCTGAGGGCAATTTAAACTCAGGCTTAGCCAAAGGGGAGGGATTTAAAAAAAAATCTACGTGGAAATTTTTAGGTTAGTACTAACTTAGGGAATCAGTTTGTGTTTAAGCAAGAAATGTTTGTTTTATATTAACCAGGTTCAAAAATTGTACTTCTCTTTTAGTTGAAAACAAACATTGCTATCACCAATCTATTAAGTCACAGGTGGCTATGTGTTGAAATGTATTTGCCCCTTAATTAACTCTTAGCCATTCCATACTAAAGAATGAATGAAGTATGGAGTATGACATTTGCTTTTATTCTGCTCTTTGAATGCCACTAGCTTCCCTGTGAAATGTAATCTTTTAAAAGAGAGGTAGAAAAACATGTCTATCTATCTCTGTACCTTAAAACTCTGATTTGGAATCTAAAACTAGTCTTGTTTGGTGAGGTCTCTGAAGTCATTTAAATGCAAATAGCTGAGGAAGTCATTGAGAAATTATAGGTCCTTTGAAGTTTGAGACTCTAGGTCCTTTGATGTTTGAGACTTTAGGACAATAAAGCATTCATTTAGATACTTCATTCCTAGCTAAGTTATTATGTGGCCCTATTTTTTTACAAATGTAGGAAGCTTATATTTTTCACTTACTCTGAATTAAACTGAATGTAAAAGTAATATTTTATAATTTATATTAAAAATACCTAAATAGGTGAGGTTCAAGAGATTAATTCAACTTTTTATGGAGACATTTGCAGTAAATCCAAAGTTAATGAATATTCTGACACTTAATATATTTAAGGTTTATAGCTTCTTGAATTTAATATTCAAAATACCCTTCAAATACATAAACGCAATGAACCAAAAATAAAGGGTGTCAGAGGACAGACCTAATATCCATGGTATATGTTAACCATATTATATCAGGCTAGGTATAGAATGCATATAGACTAGTGAAAAGGGCTTCATAATAGGTCTGTAGCATCATCAGAGTTGACAGAAGTAAATTTTTAAAAAAATATTATTCTTCCAGAAGCATCTTAAAACATTAAATATATTCAGGGTAATTACTAAAATACAATAAAACTATTATTTTGATATAAAAGAAGTATTTGTTTTGTGATTCAAGTTTTTCTCTTTTATTTTTTTTTAAATTATTCTGGATAGATTGCCTGGGTTCAACTCACGGCTTTTCTACTGGTGAGCTCTATAATCTTAGGCAAAAACTTAAGCTCTCTGCACCATGGTTTCCTCATCTGTAAAAGAGTTCATAGGATTAAACTATGAGTTTATAGGACTAAATATGTAGTAGGTATAGACATATAGATATAGATGTAGATATAGATATAGAAGTAGACACATATGCACTTATATGTATACACACACACACAGTGCTTGGAACAGAGTAAGCACAATATTAGTAATTTAATTTTACTGTGTTTACTTTGGTATAGAACGGTAGTGGGAAAAAATGACCAAGTGCTCACAGCTGTCCCTTTCTTATACTCTGCTTTTGAGACCGGAGAGAAGTGGGCAGGCCACAACAATTAAAAGAATGACACAGCTGTTGAGAAAAACAGGATACTACAAAAACTGGTTAGAACCTACTAGGTCCAAGACAGTGGAAGATTCAACTTCCAGTAGACCTTGAGACTCATTATACACTCATTGTAATACATCAACATCTAAATGACACACCCACAGGCATGACAGTTCAGAGGCTGACAATAAAAGACCAAAAGTTGGTGGTGCCCCAACTCCTGGAAATCTCTGCCCCTTCCCCCAAATAGTTGGAATAATCCTCCCACTTGTTAGCCTATGAAATTACCCAGCCCATAAAAACTAACAATCCATACCCCAGGGCCCTCTTGCCTTCTGAGATGACCCAAATTCTATCTATGGACTGTGTATCTCCCTGAATAAATCGGCCTTCACTCTACTTTGACTTGCTCTTGAATTCTTTCCTGCATGAAGCCAAAGACCTTCGCCTGGGAACCCATCCCAGGGCCTTGCCTGAAACCTGGGATATGACCATTCTTTGGCTCCCTCCTTTTCTTACAACACTTTGTCTTGACCAAACTTTAGTCAGGAATCTCTCCTTCCTACAGGCTCCTGAGCTCTGCTTGCCACCAAGTAATGAGCAAGCACTAAAAATGTGGAATGCATCCCCTTTATCAGGGTCTCTTGGGAATCAGCTGACCACAACAAGACACTTTTCCTGGTGGACCGCACTGGCCACTTATCTGGCCTGTCCGGTTTCTTCTTAAAAGATTCTGCTTACCCCTTTTTACCTTAAAAAAAGAAGCACCTTTTTTTGTTAGATTTTAAGACCTTGCAGTTTTCTGAGGTCAGAGCCTTTTCTCTATTCTGAGTAAAATCTCTAAGTCCAGATTTGGTTTTATTTGACAAAAAAAAAGTATCCATCACTAAAAACCACACTTTCCATTGCTCCTTATATTGTGATTATATTACTATTTTAATATTCACAATTGAAGTGGTTTATGTTAAAGTTTCATGACCCAGGTGTTTTCTGAGTTCATCCCAGAGTGCTGTGTACAGTCTTAATTTTTTAAAACAAAAACATTTTTCTATTTATAGAATAACTATACTAAATAAAATCTGCCAATATTTATGTTCTTCAAAATTCCAACTTTTAAATAACTGAGCAACAGGTCCTTTCCTAAATTTACCAGAATGGTTGAGAATGTTAGAACACCTAAAATCTGTAGAGCTTCTCTCTCTCTCTCTCCCTCTCTCTTTCACTTTACATAGCTAGTGACATTTTATTCCCCTTGCTTCCCTCCTTTTAATTGGAGAAATCGTCTATAAACTTTTGCCTTCTCGGAGGAGTTAATTCTCAAAAAGTCATCACTCCAAGGTCACAGTGATAAGATGGTTCAGACAGGCATTTGAAAACTCTCAGAAAGGTATACTGAGTGAAAATTCTCTAATGTTGTTATTTTAGTTTATCTCTCAAACACTAATGAAAATTCATTTTGACATTCTAGTCAGGCTCGGTTTTCAGGTAATTCTCACACTTGATAAAGCCATCCAGGGCTAACAGAGTACTTCTGTCATAGTCTAGACCACCCTTTGGCAAGTTCTTTTTCAAAGACAAAATTTGGTCTCTCAAGCTAGAAAAACACTTATATTTAACCTAGCATATAGTTATGACATTTTGGTTCCAAACCTCAAAACATGGTGAAGAAACCAAGGCATAAATTCTAGAAAACAAATGTCAGTGAACAGCTAAATAACTGTTTATTTTTAGTGGTGGTGCAGTTTAACCAATGAGGTAGTTAAAATTTAACAATATGTGTGACATAGTTTATTTTTTTAATGGTAGAAAACCAAATTTTTCTAGACAGCTAGACTGTTCATATATATGTGAGCAGAACTTAAAACTTTCACATTGAAGGAGGCCAAAATATAAAATGTGAAAAATTATCTTCAATAAATGGTGTTGGGAAAATTGGACAGCTACATGTAAAAGAATCAAACTGGGATACTTTTTCACACCATATACAAAAATAAACTCAAAACGGATTAAAGGCTTAAATGTAAGACCTGAAACAATAAAAGTCCTAGAAGAAAACATTGGCAGCATGGTCTTTGACATAGGTCTTAGCAATTTTTGGGGGGTCTATTTCCTCAGGCAAGGGAAACAAAAGCAAAAATAAACAAATGGGACTACATCAAACTCAAAAGTTTTTGCATAACAAAGGAAACCATCAACAAAATAAAAAAGGCAACCTACAGAATGGGAGAATATATTTGCAAATGATATAACTGATAAGGGGTTAATATCCAAAAGAACTCATACAACTGTCAAGAAAACAAACAACCTGATTAAAAAATGGACAGAGGAACAGAATAGACATTTTTTCATAGAAGACATACAGATGGTCAAAAGACACATGAAAAGATGCTCAACATCACTGATCACCAGGGAACTTCAAATCAAAACCACAATGAGATACCACATCACACCTGTCAGAATGGCTATCATTAAGAGACAACAAATAATGAGTGTTGGTGAGGATGTACAGAAAAGGGAACCCTTGTGCACTGTTGGTGGGAATGTAATTGGTACAGCCACTGTGGAAAACAGTATGGAGTTTCCTCACAAAATTAAAAATAGAACTGCCATATGATCCAGCACAAAAACACTAAAACACTATTTCATAAAGATATATACATCCCAATGCTCATTGCAGCATTATTTACAATAGCCAAGATATGGAAGCCAAATAAGAGTCCATCAAATATTATGAAATAATAATGGAATATTACTCAGCCAGTAAAAAAGGTCATGCCATTTGTGACAACATGGATGAATCAAGAGGATATTTTGCTAAGTTAAATAAATCAGACAGAGCAAGACAACAACTGTATGATCTCATGTGTAATCTAAAAAACAAAAACAGACTTCAGAGAACAAAAAGGCAGTTGGCAGAGGGGAGGAAAGTGGTTGAAAAAGGTGAAGGGGATTAAGAGGTAGAAACCTCCAGTTTTAAAATAAATAAGTCATGCTGATGTAATATACAGCATAAAGGATACGGTCGATAATATTGTGATAACTTTATACGGTTACAGATGGTTACTAGACTTATCATGGTGGTAATCATTTCATAATGTATGCAAATGTCAAATCACTATGTAATACACCTGAAACTAACATAATATTGTACATCAACTATATTTCAATTAGAAAAAAATTTTTGCATTGAAAGATGACATTCTAAAGCCCAGTTTCTCAGAGAACATCAATTTACTGATTAACCATGTTTAGTTTATGCTATTTTTCTCTGTGACCTTATCAGACATCATCATGCTTCATATTCACTAACTTTTGCTGTCATTGTTAAGTTGTGAATTGACACCAAAATGGTCCCATTTATTGCTAAAATTTATCATAAAATAACTGTATTACCAGAATATTCACGAAGTGATGCTGTCAGCAGTATGTTGTTTTGGCACAGTGGGAAAAGAAAGTGTTGATGAAAAATAAAATAAAATAAGACTTGAAAATTGCTTCCAGGACTGTGTAAGTGATACAAAATGTAGAGACAGCTCAGCTTGAAGCTCTTTTAAGGCAGAACTACAACATATGTCATCTTAAATACTTACAGTTTTAACTCCACTTAGTAACTACTGTGGCTTCAGAAATGTAAGAAAAAAAATCACAACGTATTTTGAAATCAATTTTCTTTGAAATTTACAATCTTACCTTTCCTGCCTTTTTTCCCTCGGATTTCTGCTGATTTAGGATAAAGTGGAGGCAAAGGAAGCAAAGGAAAACAAAACAAAACAAAAACAAAAATCAGCTCCAATTTGTTATTGCAAATACATTTTTAAAAAACATGCCAAAATTCCAAGTGCAATAATACACAATTTTGTTTTTCTAATGAAACTGTTTTCATCTGTTGCATTCTTCAGTGGTTTCAGGAAAGGGATATAACATTGTAAATCTCATACAGCAATATGTAGAGCCATATAAAAATCTTCAATGGTCATCAAAAAGTCATTAAATCCTTAGCTCACATAGGCATTAGCCAAGAAAAGACATATTTCCAGTTAGATATTCCTTTATTTATTTTCCATCCATTTTTAAATGGATGAGTCTTTATCTCAAGCATGAACACATTTCTTAAAAAAAAAACTAGTTTAGTTGGAGATTCATGAATTAGGAGTAAACATAAATATCTATACAGCTTTGGATATTCTCTCTAAATATTAATTTTTGTGGGTCTTAGGAGCACCTAATTCAATTCTGTTCAACTAAATAATTTTTGCAGCCATCCTGGTAAAATCATTTTGTTCATTTTTATTTAAGACTTCTTTTTTCCCTCATTCAACCTCAGGAAATGGGTAAATTGATTTTGAAAACTCCAGAAGCATTTAGGCCTTTTGTCACTTGGATTCATTCTCCTTTGTAGAGGATGAATACATCACATGATAAAAGGATCACGTGTCTAACATTTCTAGTTAACAATGCTCCCAAGTCCTTTCTCCTCAAAATTTACCTCAGTTCCCTGTCATTGCTACAGTTGTGCAAAAGTTTCTCTGAGCATCAGAGAAAATTGGGGAGGAGATAGAGGTGAATTTGAAATAAGGGTATATACAAAGAGAGATACAATAAATGTAGTAAGAGGATGAATGCTGTTGTTTAGTGGTTTGATATGATTTCAGATCTATTTGTTCATGACAAAAATTGTTTTGATCTAAGAATACAGTTGTTTTTATAAGTAAAGTTGTTTCGATAAAAGTATTGAAGTTGTTGCGTCAGGATGTCATCATCAACATCTGCGGTTGCTGACAAGCACTCAGTAGTAGCTCAACTGCTGAGGGGCACCACCAGGGTCTTATCAATAAGAACATATGAAGAAGCAGCTATGGCAAGGGGACATTAGAGTATAAATACCCAGAGTGTGTGAGGACCATCTGAGAGTGTTTGGTCTGGGCAAGGTGACTCTTTGCTGATCTAAATAGCTCTCTGAATACTTTGGGGTATTGGCTCCTGCCTAGGAAGGTGGATCTCTGCTCAGCAGTGGTGAAAACCATGAAGCAGCCCCAGGGAAGGAGATTATCATGCTTGCCAGCCTCAGTGCCTTCATTTCCTAGCGATGTGCTCTACAACAAGAGACTTTCATCTTTGCGCTGGCAGCTGGACATCAGCTCTCAGTTGACTAAGCTCTCTCTCTCGAGAACCAGCTCATAGAAATGTTAGGGAGTCATTGACTGAAACCTTGACCAGGCATGATGATAACCTCTTGCCTGAGTTGTCTTGCAACAGGAGGTCTCGATGAAGAATGTGGTGCTGCCACCAAAAACTAACCAGGAATATTCGGGAGGGGCCAAAGGAGGGAGGACATGCCAACCCATAGTATGTCTTGTAAAACTAACCTGGAAGAATTTGGGAGGGGCTAAAAGAAGGAGGGAGGAGACGACATATCCTGCCCACCTCCCAGAAACCCTCATGCTGGAATCCATCTTGGCTGAGAGATGTGAATGCCACCAGGGAAGACCCTTAGTTAGATCAAATATGGGCCATGCAAGATGATTGTCCAGAGATAACCCGGAAACTAATCCCATTACCATAAAACCTGAGACCACAGGCCATAGCAGAGCAGTTCTTCTGGGTTCCTTTACCCTATTGCTCTCTGCCTGGGTGCCCATTTCCAGTACAGTCTTTTGCTTTGTCAGTACATGTGTCTCCTTGGACAATTCATTTGCGAGTGTTAGAAAAAAGCCGACTCTAGGCCCTGGAAGAGGTCCCCCTTCCTGCAACAGAAAGGTACACCACAACTAAATTTGGACTTTATTCCTTTCATTGTGCCCTTTGCCTGGAACAATAGTGTAATTAATCAATCATTGGTTTGGAGTATGTTATTTCTTTATTGGCTTATTAAAGGACATTATCTTGTATGCTATTGGCTTGTGAAATTATAATTCCCACAGTAGACCTGTGTTAAATAAAATATTGGCAAAGATAATCTCAGTCTCTGAGCATAATTTGCCTTGAAACAAAACAAAGGCTCTGTATTTTGTTATCCAATGACTTATTCTGAGACCAAAAAGGATATAGTTTTTTTCCTGTCATTTTAATATAACTTGAGTTTCCAAAATTGACTTTTGAGGAAGGTAACCAGACATGGTCACAAATCTATTATCTAAGGAAATCAAAGTGTGTTTTTTTCTTTCCACTTTGGGTAGTTATTTTTAGCCTAAGATATTCTTATTGTCCTTATGTGTTGATCAAATGCAGCCATCAGTGGCTCAGTGATAGAATTCTATTTGTCTGTGAAGGCATAGCCTGAGGATAATGCCTTGAATAATCTCTTTCAAGAAAGTGTCCTTAGATTTTAATATCTTTAAACAATTGGTATTTACATCTCTCTTTATTATGAATGATAATTCTTAAATAACAGGTTAAAAATTTTAACTTTCCAACAGAAATAATACCATGGACAAAAAACCCTCAAAACTTTACCCATATTTAAGAATATAATATTAAAAATTACCATTCTTTATTTTATAAAACCACGATAGATCTTTTTATATTCCCTCCATTAGAATTTACTGTCAAGAAAACAGTAGATTTTAGTTAGATGTTTTACCACTTATTACTGAGCAATGCAAAATCCTCAGCAAGACAAGTGAAGATGTGAAAATATTAATTATATCTATCTTGGTAAATTAGTGAATTATTGAAAAACTAATGAAAATATTTAAGGCTAGTCAACATATTGAGAGCACCTCTTTACCATTGCAGTGAAAAAAGACAACTCCAGAATGTGTTTATTTCCCTAAATTATATATTTTAATTAAGAGCATTGCCTATGCTGTGCTCCTTTTGCCCTTGTTTGAGAATTTCTATTGAGAAAGTTTAAAATAGATCAAGTGGGAAATATTAAAATGATAGTCTTTGCATTTTCTACACCACACAGACAGAACACAATCTGTCACCATAAGTAGGCCCTATCTCATGACAACTAGACAAGCATTAGAATTAAAAGAAAGCACAGAAATATATTGGCAGGCATGTGAGTAGGTTGGCAAATTGATACCAGATTTGATGATAGAAACATTTTAAAAAAATCAATTCTGGAAGGGGAAAAATCATGCTGAAAAGCAATTTCTATTTTAATGGAGACATGGATTTTTATCCCCTTATTTTAAAAATGACTCCCAAGAGGCCAAAATTATATCAACAAAATCACTCTCCAAACTAAATTATATATAGTAAGGTAGGGAGAAATGTTCACCAGTCTGAATGTTATGGGCTCAGAATTTTCTATAGTATACATTAGTCATGTAGTTTTCATACGTTCTTATTAACCTCTAGGAGTGAATAAATTCTAACTCCAACTGTCAATAAATGAACATTTCTCCTATTATATCTAATTTTCTAGAGTGATAGAGCTGATTGACTCTAATGAAAAAGAGGGCCAAGATATAGCATACAAGAGAAGTAAAGTCTGTTAATATCAAGGGGATGATCCAACTAGGAGAGCATCCTCAAATTTTAGTCAGCTCTCTTCTGTATCATACAGCATTAACACAGTAGAGTATGGTGGCAGATAAGTCACCACAGTGAAGAGTTATTCAAGTAGGCACTGAGGCTGTAGCTGTATTGGTATAATTGGAAGAAATAAGATCAAATGATTTTGGTATTTCTCAATATCTATGTGCTTTTGTGTTTCAGCTTTGTCTGTTTTTGATCTGTGCATTCAGAATGAACACAACAAGGACAAAGGGTGGGGTCAACACAAGAAAAGATTTCTAACCCAAAAGAATATTGCCTCTGTGCAGTCTCTGAAAAATCCTAACTCCTTCTTTTACCCATCTCCAAGTTTACTACTTCCCTTTTCCTTTTCTGACTTGTGTACAGTACAGCTGTTACCTTCATTCTGCCTTCATGTATTGCTGCTGCTTATAGAGCAGCTGTCCTCTTGAACACAACTATTAGGAATTTCTGATCATTAAGACTAATGACAGAGTACAGGGAACAAGACTAGAGTCAGAAGTCAAGGCAGCCACATCTCTAAACACAGGTAACAGAAAGAGGAAGAAACTTATTAGAGGACAAAGACACCAGAGCTTATCCTAACTCACTACTCTGCCTGCTGATTAGGAAAGAAGTAGAACAGAATGTGTACAGGAGAAAATGCACTTGATAAGCACAGCTTTATTTTAAAAGCTGATTATGATTATCACTCAATAAAGCATCAACCATCACTAAATTTCTTTTTTTAATTGAAGTACAGTTGATTTACAATGTTAGTTTCTGGAAAACAGCAAAGTGATTCAGTCATACATACATATATATCTATTTTTTTCAGATTCTTTTGCCTTACAGGTTATTATAAAATATTGAGTATAATTCCCTGTGCTATACAGTAGGTCCTTGTAGGTTATCTAGTTTATATATAGCAATGTGTATATGTTAATCCCAAACTCCTAATTTGCCCCCCCCCCCACACCTTTCTCCTTTGGTAACCATGTTTGTTTTCTATGTCTGTGGGTCTATTTCTGTTTTGTATGTAAGTTCATTTGTATCATTTATTTTGTAGATTCTACATATAAGCAATATCATATGATATTTGTCTTTCTCTGTCTGGCTTACTTTACTTAGTATGATAATCTCTAGGTCCATTCAACCATCACTAAATTTTTGTCAGCTGGATCAGGTGTAATAGCAACTTGAGATGTCCAGTAGTGGTCAAGATTTAACAAAAAGCACTTTCAATTACACCAGCAGGGTTGTGGTGGTACCTTTTCTGAATGGCATGGTCAAATGAAAATAGTTATGACTGTGTACACAACTAAATAAATATTTGTCTAACAGATGGAAAAAACTGGGGAAGAAGGTTTTTTATCGCAGTGTGTGCATGTGTGTTTATAAAAAATTAGAAGCTTATGGAGTCAGGTTTCTAATACTATACCATGTGGAATATCCAACCCCTTCCCCTAATCTACGCTTTAAAAATATCAGAACTTGAAGTGTATTTTTTACTTGGCTTAAATCTCCATATAATTATCACAGCCTAGTTTATTTTTTTAGTAGGCTGGTACATGTGACATTGTATTTCAGAACTTTATTCAGTTAGCAACTTAGAGTGTTGTTGGCTTTAAAGGAAAGATACTGGTGAATCTAATAATAATAGTAAGCCTAAATGTCCTTCTCAACATGTTTGTTTACTATCTATTTCCTCTCTAAAATGTAAATCACCATTTCAAAAGAACACATTTAAGGGAATGTATCTATGGATTTTTATTGTCTTATTCTCTTTCTTCTAAATTTGAGACTGGTATAAAAATTGTATACATAGTTTCAATACATCAGTAAAGAGAATATGAAATTTGAAATCAGAAGATTCAGGTTTCAGTCCTGGGTTCACAAGTAGCTATGTGAACTTATTCAAGCAAAACTTTAGAAGGCTATGTCTTCCTCCTACACTGAATCCAAGGCATTAGCTACATTTAATGATGATGAAGGTGATGATTGTGACAATGACAGGAATACTATTACTACAACTATCACTGCCACTGCTATCATCACCTTTCATTTATTGAGTATGAAGCATTTTAGTAAATGCTTTTCAAATATTATCTCACTTAATTGTTACAGTGACAAATATCATCTAACTTAATTGTTATAGTGATACTTTGATGTGAGAAAATTATCATTTCCATTTTACAAAGAGGAAAATGTGGATCAAAGAGTTGAAGAAATTTACTTAATCACTCTACTTGTAAGGTATAGAGCTGAGGTTTCAATCCAGATCTTCTGGATTCTAAAGTTCTAGAATGTAAGCTCCGTGGCAGCAGGCATTTTGTCATTTTGGAGTTTGGAATTCTGCTATATTCTCAATGCCTAAAAAAGTGCCTGGTACTAAGGAGACCTACAATAAATATTTATAGACTGAATCAAATAACAAGATATTCCTCTATTATTTAATTACATAGATAATTAGAGCTAGATTGTAATAATTGATTATGAATCTTACTGAAAAGCACAAATTTTGGAGCTATATTGACTGGATTCAACTCTTGTCTCTAATGCTTATTTCCTATGTGACTCCAGACATGCTTCTTCTTGTCATTTTGCCTTAGTTTCATCATCTGTAGAATAGAGAAATATGAGTTCCTACTCCAGAGTATTTGTTACAAGGGTTAAATCAGTAAACTAGGGGCATCAAACAGTAGTTGGCACTTTGAATAGTGTATATATGTTAGCTCTTATTACTGGTGTTTTATTTTAACATCTTTATTAATATACCTTACATACCATAGAATTAATCCATTTAAAGTATAAATTCAATGTTTTTTCTGTATATTCACAGGTATCTGTAATCATCACCATATTCAATTTTATAACATTTTCATCACCTCGAAAAGAAATCCTAAAGCACAACATTGTAAATCAACTATACCCCAATATTGTTTTAAAAAAACACATAAAGCAAAACAAAACAAAAGAAACCCCATACTCTTTAACTATCACCCCCTAACCTCTCACTTCTCCCAAGTTTTAGACAACCACTAACCTACTTTCTGTTTTTTTATTGTATATTTCTCTGTTCTGGACTTATGAATAAAATCATATAATATGTGGTCTTTTGTGGCTGGCTTCGTTCACTTATAATAATGTTTTCAAGGTTCAACCATGTTGCATCATGTTTCAGTAAGTCATTCCTTTTTTATGTCCAAATAATATTTCATTGTATAGATATACCACATTTTGTTTAAACATTCATCAATTGATGGGAATTTGGGTTATTTAAACCTTTTGGGTATTATGAATAATGCTCATATATACATCATACAGAAGTTTTTACACGGACATGTGTTTTCTTTTCTCTTGGGTATATACTTACTAGTGGAATGGCTGGGTCATAGGGTAACATTATGTTAAATCTTTTGAGGAAATGCCAGGCTGTTTGCCAATGCAGCTGCACAATTTTACACTCCCATCAGTAGTGTACAAGGGTTCCAATTTCTTCACATTCTTGCCCTCAAGGTAATTTATTTTTAACTGTAGAATTAAAGACTGTCTAAATATTAGAATTAAATATTAGAATACTTAGAATTAAATTCCTATCTAAATATTTTTTAAACTATACACTGGCATCCAAAATTATTTTAATTAGATCAATAAAACTGTAGCATAAACTATTCTACTATGTGAGCTTAATGTACTATTTCCTGTTACTAAGATACCATTGAACGGATTGCCAAACCCATCCATTGAGAGGGTTGAAAAGTTATCTATTTCTTGATATTAATTTACATATAATTTGAAATATATTAAGGAAATTCCCTCTGCTAAAGTGAATGAAACTTTTAAAAATGTTTGTCAAATTATTTATTCAAATCCACCTACCTTATAGTATATCACTGTTAAAATTCTGATAAAACAGTTGGAAGAACACATAGGATATCATGGGACAATGACATTGCATTTACTGAATATGGGGGAAAGGGATTGACAGTACTGATTAAATCCAGTTGAAATAATTTGTTCATGGGTGCTGAATCTTGGATTTGGAACATGCAGAGATTATGTAGAGTACCAGAATGAGAGTCAAACTAAGGGGGGAAAGAAACCAATGCTTTATTCAAGATTGATACTAGAATTGATCTAACAAAGCTAAACAAGAGTAAAATATTCTCAAAGTGACATAGAAGTGGAATATTATGGATGATGCGAAAATCACAGTTTCTTATGAGAAGGCAGGATTAAGTTAGAATACTATTACACTTGTTCTCACATAATCTTTCTGGTTTATTCAAAACCCTACTCTTGCCCTGAAACATTCTTATACTGTGACAATAACAAAATCAATGTGACAGACAGGTCTGCTTTCTTAAAATATTGCATGTCAGTCAGAACAGTGTTTCATTTTTAATTGTTTGAATTTTGCATAAAGATACCTCTGTTTGCTGCTAAAGACGTATGCAATTGTCTCTAATATCACTTTAAATTACAGATCATCTTAACATGTCATTCTCGTGAAATGTAAAACTGAGATTGTTGCATTGCATCTATTAAAGCTTGTAGATGTTTACAAAATGAACATCAAAGTAATAAAGTGATTATAAGAATAAACATCAGAATACAAATGATCTTTCTCATTTGTTAAAAGGAAATCATTGTTTTAATGTGCAGTAGCTACCAGATTGCTTAATTCTGTGAATGCCTGGTTTTTATATTAGATGAAAGCATGACTAACTAGATCTATGATAAGAAATAAAAATTTAAAAGTGACCTATGTGCCTGTCTTTATATCTAACCCTGAGATAACAACAGGGTATTTTAAAACAATATAGTTCATTAGCATCGATTCAAGGGAACGTTAAATTCTCATATAGTGGTCTCACATAGGTACTAGTTAAGCATATGACTTCCTGATTGTGACTTGAACCTAAGATATAGTTGCATTCATTTTAATGTGTCCTTAAGCTTTAGTTTTAATCTAATATTACCTAGCTTACAGCAGACTAAGTTATTATAATTGTCTGATACCCATTATCATTTCTTGCTTATTTCCTAGGTGGGAAAAACATTCTCTTCTGGGATCACCATAGTTTTCTTGAGCTCTTAGCTGATTACGGATATATTCTCCCATATTTCAAACTCCTCTAGCAATTCCATACTGAATTTCCACTTTTAGTGCATTTTCTGTAGAATTTTCAACTTTATTTCAAATCATCTGAAAAAACTGAAACTCAAAGCCCTTCATTTTTTTCCCCAGTTGAATTCATTGCTTTTAGGTTTGTGAGATTTCATTAAGTTTGTCTTAATGCTATCAACTCAAATGAAGCATAATAGCTTTAGTGGATAGAATAGTGTCCTCCAACAATTCATGTCCATTCCAAACTCAAAATTTGATCTTATTTGTAAAAATCGCTTTTGTAGATGTTAGTTAGTTAAGGATCTTGATATGAAATCATCCTGGATTTCAGTATGTCCTAAATCCAAAGACTGGTGTCCTTGTAAGAAGAGGGCACACACAGACAGAAAGAAAGCAGCCAAGTGATGGTGGGACAGAGACTAAAAGGATGCAGCTACAAGCTAATGAATGCCAAAGATTGCCAGGTGCCCACAGAAGCTGGAAGAAACAAGGAAGGATTCTTCCCTAGGGCTTTCAGAGGCACTGAGGACACCCTTGATTTCAGAATTTTAGCCTGCAGAATTGTGGGAGAATAAATTTCTGTTGTTTTAACCAAATATTTTGGTAATTTGTTATGGCAGTCCTAGTTAAAAATACAATGAGCGAAGGGGATATACTCCCATTTCAGGAAAACAATACACTAGGATAGAAAATAGGTTGTTCTGTTTTATGATTATCAAACCAAAAATGCATTGAAAGATTACTGAATGCAAATCACTATATTTCATATAATATGTAAGTTTTTGGAGGACTGGGATGATTATAAGTAAGCATATGGTACAAGAGAAATAGAATATCCGGTTTTGAATAATGTGACATAGGTTCCAGCTCCAGATCACTCACTCATTTGTGAAACATTTAGCAGAAGCCTATTTGGTACTATGTACAAATTTTCTAAATTATAGAAAAATGAATGGGATAGGGCCCTTGCCCAAAAGGATCTCACAGTTTAATAGGGAAGCCAGAGGTAGAAATAGATAATTACAGTATTACATTTTAAGTGTTTTAATGGGCAGATGAATAAAATACTATCATACCACAAGGGAGCAAAGAACTGTGTGACCCTGAGCAAGTCCTTTGAGCTCTCTGAATCTGTTTATTGATATGTAAAATGGAGATAACAATAACAATTCATAGCTCTCCTACCCTCTCCCAACTATTTTGGACATCTACTACTTTTTTTTTTTTTTTTTTTTTGGTACGCGGGCCTCTTATTGTTGTGTTTTTTTTTTTTTTTTTTAGGCTCACGGACATGCAGGCTCAGCGGCCATGGCTCATGGTCCCAACCGCTCCGTGGCATGTGGGAACCTCCCCCACTGGGCACGAACCCGCGTCCCCACATCGTCAGGCGGACTCTCAACCACTGCGCCACCAGGGAAGCCCGGGCATCCACTGTTTTTAAGAGTCCTATGAATCAGACTTTCTCTTAGCTATTTAATATATATTATCTGAATTAATCCTTAGAATAGTTCGTCATATAAATACAATTATGCTAATGTTACATGTGTGGAAACTGAGGTACAGAAATTTATACTATGTGCCAAAATTGCATGAATCAGGAAGGAAATATTCTTTTCACCCAAGCCTGTTGTATGTCTTAGGTAGAAATGCATCAAAAATAAATATTATACTACTAGAAGTTAATGTTCGATGTGCCACAATATCTAGCAATAAATAAATTAGATGATGAATAATGTTTCAAATATGTATGAATAATTCCAAATAAATATTATATATCCCCTATAGTACTTTATTTCCTAACTAATGATTTTCTATGCTAGAGAAAGTACATTCAGATGTGCTTCTATAAAGTAGTCATTTGCATTGATTTTAACGTTAGGCAGTTACATTTGTATTTACCTACTGGATTTCTCTAAGTTAATTTTCCCTCAAAAATTACCATTACAGGGCTTCCCTGGTGGCGTAGTGGTTGAGAGTCCGCCTGCCGATGCAGGGGACACGGGTTCATGCCCTGGTCCAGGAAGATCCCACATGACGCGGAGCGGCTGGGCCCATGAGCCATGGCTGCTGAGCCTGCGCGTCCGGAGCCTGTGCTCCGCAACACGAGAGGCCACAACAGTGAGAGGCCCGCATACCGCAAAAAAATAATAATAATAAATAAATAAATAAATAATAATAATAATAATATTAACAGAATATTCAGTGTTTTTACATATGCAAGTAACATGGCCAGCTGCATAATCTGGAGCCTCTAGTATTAGTTCATTTTCTATAATCTAGGCAAACTACTAACTTGTATAATTGACCAATTTTCCAATGCAACCATTTTAATTCTTTGTTCAGTTTCCATCTGGTTAAGTCAGATGCATCATATGTAAAGAGAGCATCTTATTTGTGGAGAAAAGACCAAGAATTCACAATCTAGTTACCCTTCAAGGTAAGAAGGACTACACAGTGTGACAGTGCTCGGAAAATACAGCCTAGAATGAATTTTTGTTTCCTCCATCACCTCTAACTTCTTCATTCACTCGTTCACCAGGCTAGTTACTAGGATACAGTGATTGCCAAGATAGAAATAATCATCTTTGCCCTTACAGAGATTATAGTCTTCATAAGGGAACAGAGACAAGAATATAGATAATTACAATACTTGTGATCTCAAAATAATTTGGCAGCTTTTCCCTCAATAATAGAGGTATCCTTGTATAATTTTATTTCCCAGAGAATAATTTCTAAACATTTAGTTATAGCTTTAGCAGAAATATAAAGTGAATATTAATTAAACACACAAATGAATATTTACCATAGCTAAACTCCAATATCTATGATGCTGCCAGATTTCTATAATACAGAAATAAAAGCACTCCTCCTGAGTGATCCATAAAGTCTTGAATTATCAAAGACTTACATTAAAACTGCATAAGATAGGGTCTGAGCTTTATTCAAAAAGGTATTTCATTCCCCTAGAGGCTCATCCGCCTCAGGCGTCTTCCCAGAATTTAGCTCTTAAAGTATCTAAAATATTTTAAGCTTGTACATTTTTTACTGCTTTGTGAATCTATCATGTCGATTTTCATTTTTTTTCCAATTTACCACATTGACATTGTTATTTTCAGCTTCCAATTCAACATAAAACAGTGGATGGCTCCATTTATCTCTCTGGCTGCATTTATTCTCAGCAGAGCTCTGTATTCAGGACATTTTTATTTTTATGATTGGTTATTTATCGTTAGTATTTTTAGAAGAATGAGAGAGTTGTAATTCTTGGGAGCTTTAACTAGAGAATTTTATTAGTCAACAAATATTTATTGAGCATCTACTATGTGACAGGCATGGTACTTAGGATCATGGGCTCTGGAAGTAGACTGCCTGGCTCAAAGCTCAGCTCTACCACTTATTAACTGTGTGACCACGGGCCAGCTGCTTGAATACTCTATTTGGTGCTTGAGCTTGTCTATCTGTAAAACACCAAGAATAAAAATAGTAGCACTATGATAGAGTGTTTGTGAGGGCTAAGTGCGTTAATACAGTAGAACACTTAACACCATCATATAGTAAGCTTTCAACAAACTCTGTCTGTTATTGTTAATATCAACATCATCATCCTTTATTTTAACCATGCACTGTGAAACCTTGAGTACATTATAACAAACAAGGAAGAATCTTACAGTCTACTGTCCAAGTCAGCTACTAAAATATACTTAGAGATGATCAATGAATTAATTTCTGATATATACGAAAGTGCCTTGAATGGTAGTAAAAGACTGTGAGAGGGAAAAATTTTGCTTTGAGGTTGCAAGTAAATCACTACCTTATGAAAATGAATTATAGAAAACTGTATAATACTGATCTAGTTTGCCTGACGCATATAAAATAAAGTCCCAGTTTCAAAAAAGAATCAAACATTTTATTCAGCTAGTGACTGTGGTCCAAAAGTAAAAAGCTAAGCTTATTAAGGGCTTTAAACATTTATAAATCTCCAGAGCCACAAGACTTAATGCATGGCCCTTAATGTTAAATTAAGTAGTGAAACAGAGGTTTCTATCTTGGGCTCATGGGATCAGAATCTTGGCCCAGATAATGAGATCTTTATCATATTCATTCTAATTGTGGCTCATCTTGAAATGATTAGATCTATTGTTGGAAAGAGACCTTGTCAGCACTAAGGATGCAGTGATTAATAGAAAATTCAGTATAATTCATTTAGATATATGTCTAAAATCTCAATTGAGCCCTGGACCCACATTATTAAGTGATTAAAGCAATTGTAATTGCCACCCTTTATTCACATTCATCACCTGACTAGGAATTAATCATTGCAAGCAAAGAACAGCAGAAAGCAAAATATTTCATAACTAGTACTATACAGATAGATAGCAAAACTTTAAAATGGGCTACAGGAACAATGCTTGATACCATAAGCCAAAACAAACGTTAAATCATTAGAAATGCTCTAACAAAATCTGTTTTAATTTCAGTGAAGGTCAAATTTACCCTTGGGGCCATCAAAAATGTGTTTTTCTTTCACAGTTATGGCAACCTTAGTTATTTTCTTTTACCCCAAGAAAGGGTAGAAAGTGAATTTCAGTCAGCCCTGCCTGATAATCTCCAAAAGTTTTACCTTAATTGTATGCTCTTTGCAGGTGAGTTATCACTCTGACTTTTTTGTTCATCACAAAGACATGTTTCCAGGTTGTAGCATATCAACATTAAAAGATCAGGACTGTCTCATTGTTTCTCTAAATAAGGTCATAGCTAAAATAAGCAGAATTTAATGTACGTGCATTTCCTTGGAATGAGAATATATCAAAACAAGAGTCAAGTGAAGGGAGAATGTTCTGTTAGCTGAAAAAAATACAGTGGTACAATTAGAATTCTAGGGAATTCTGCCAAAATTTTAAAGAATAGTTGATTCCAAGTATATTCCAAGAAAAATAAGAGGAAGCATGCTTCCCAATTCATTTATAAGGCTATTATTGCCCTGATACCAATGCTAGACAAAAACAATATAAAAAAATAAACTACTAATCAATATCTCTTATGAGTATAGAAGCAAAAATCCTAAACAGAATATTAGCAAATCAAATTCAACAGTGTATAAAAATAATTATACACCATGACCAAGAACATTCCAGGTGTGCAGGACTTGTTCAACATTGGAGAAACAATGTAATCCAGCATATAAACAGGCTAAGGAGGAAAATCATATGGTCCTATCAACTGATGCAGAAAAAGCATTTTGAAACTGAACAGGGCCATGTGGGTCTCCCAGGCATGGAAACTTTTCTGAGTCCCCTGTTTCTTGTTTGTAGGGAGTAGGCTTCAGCCTCCATGACCTTCCCTGAGTTCCAAAGGGCAGTTTCAAACAGTTGCTGATCAGGGAAGGGAAGGGATGCAGAGACAAGGGAGGAGCAGTCGAGAAACAATAGTGCAACATTATAAATTGATGAATTTTCACAAAGTGAACACACTCAGGGTGTTCCATAACCATAACCTGGGTCAAAAAATTGCACAGAAGTAGCATCCAGAACCCAACATCCTGCTGTAGCCACTCACTTCCTCATAGTTTAGTTTAGTCTATTTTGGTACTTTATAAGAATGGGATCATACTGTACTCTTTATTTTTGAATGGCTTCTTTCAACATCATTTGGTTTGTCCAATTTTCTCATGTGCTTGGGAAAATTGTGCCAATAATTTAATTTCTGCACTGTATTATATTCCACTGGATGAATATATGGCAATTTATTGATTCTATTGTTGGACAATCTAGGTTATTTCTAGCTTTTCCATACTGTAAATTATGCTGTTACGTATGTATGTGCATGTGTTGGGTGAATGTATGTACACATTTCTGTGTTGTATATAACTTAGAAGTGGGATTGCTGGGCCACAGGCCATATCTGTTCAGCTTTAGTATTTAAATTACCTTTAAACCACTATCATATCAGTGAGATCAAAGTAGTGAGGTGAGGCAGATTAAGTGTTTACTTTAAAGTCCGCTGGAATTTAGTCTTGTTCCCACTACATTTTGCTACTAATATTAAGCATGTTATATAATTTCATTGACCCTCAGCTTATGTATCTGTAAAAAGCATGAATACTATACCATACATTCTTATAAAAATACTAAATAAAATAGTGTACATTGAAAAGCATTTTTTTTAAAAAAGAAACAATAGTGCAGCCTTGGGACAGGGTCCTGGTTCTGTCTCAAGGGATATACATAACAATTTTTTGAGCTCTTCTGCAGAACTAAAATCCCCAACAAATGGAAGATGTTAACTACTTGATGAGCATTCTTCATTCCAGAGAGAAGGTCACAGTTTGGATAACATCAGAGAACCACAGAAGCTCATCAGGAGACCACCTGAGGACAGATTAAAGGAATGCAGTTCCTGCACATACCCTGTTCCTTATCAGCAACACTGTCCCTGAACCATTGCTATAAAACTCTTCACCAAATCCCCTCAGGTTGGGACACACAGTTTTGAGGGCTTGAGCCCACAGTTTCCCCCTTTGCCTGGCAAAGCAATAAAGCTATTCTTTTCTACTTCACCCAAAACTCTGTCTCCAAGATTCAACTTGGCACCAGTGCACAAAGGCTGAGTTTTGGCATCAAAATGGCTATTATCAAAAAGACAACAAATAACAAGTGTTGGCAAGGATGTGGAGAAAAGGGAATCCTCACGTACTGTTGGTGGGAATGTAAATTAGTGCAGCCACTATGGAAAAAAGTATAGAGATTCCTCAAAAAATTAAAACTTGAACTTCCAAAAGCACATTCCTTAAAAGTAAAATTGATTAATTAGATTTCATCAAAATTTAAAATGTTTTCCCTGTGAAGAGGATGAAAATACAACCTATGGTTTGGGAAAATATATTTGCAATTCATATATCTGACAAAGGAGTAGTATCTACAGCATATAAAGAGCTTTCAAAATTCAACAGTAAAAAATTCTCAAGCAATTCATTTAGAACACGAACAAAAGATATGAACAGCCATTTCCTTAAAGAGGATATACAGATGGCAAATGAAAGGATGTTCAACATAATTACCATCTTGGTCTGTTTGAGCTGCAATAAATAAATAGCATAAACTGGATAACTTATACACAACAAATATCTATTTCTCACATTTCTGGAGGTTTAGAAGTCCAAGACTTGGCTGATTCGATGTTTGGTGTGGGGCTAGTTCCTGGTCCGTAGAAGGTGACTCCTTGCTGTGTTCTCACATGGTGAAAGGGCACGGGAGCTTTCTCAGGCTTCTTTTATAAGGACACTAATTCCACTCCTGAGGACTCTGACTTCATGACTTAATCACATGCCAAAGGCCTCACCTCCTAATACCATCACCCTGAGGGTTAGAATTCCAGCATATGCATGGGGGGTGGGGCACAAACATCCATACCATAGCAATTAGCCATCAGGGAAATACAAATTTAAATCACAATGAGATAACATTACACATCTATCAGAATGGCTAAAGTTAAAAAAAAATAGTAACAGCACCAAATACTGGAGAGATTGCAAAGAAATGAATCACTCATTCATTGCTGATGGGAATAAAAATGGTATAGACACTGTGGAAAGCAATTTGACAGTTTCTTATAAAACTAAACATGTGACCCAGCAATTACACTTTTGGACAAACTTACATCACATCCACACCACAACTTGAACACTAATGTTCATTGCAGCTTAATTCATACTTAATTCAAGAAAAAATTAGAAACAGCTAAAAAATTAGAAACAACTCAGATGCCTGTCAACAAGTGAATGGTTAGACAAACTATGGTATATCCATACCATGGAATGTTACTCAGCAATAAAAAGGAATTAACAATTGATACATGAAACAACATGAGTGAACCTCCAGGGAATTATGCTGAGTGAAAAAACCACTACCCAAAGGTTACAAACTGTATGATTTGATTTATACACATTCTTAAAATCACAAAATTATAAAAATTGAGAATAGATTAGTGGTTGCCAGAGATTAAGCATGGGGAGGAATGGTTTGAGGGAGATGAGTATGCTAATAAAAAGGCAACAAGAGGGAAGGTTTTAGTGATAGAACTGTTCAGTTTCTTGACTGTGGTGGTGGATATGTGAACATACACGTGATATGGTTGTGCAGAACCACACACACACACACATAAATGCAAATGAGTGTATGTAAATCTAATAAAATCTAAATGAGTTTGGTGGATTGTACCAATGTCCATATCTTGGTTTTAATATTATGTTAGAGTGTTACAAGATGTTACCTTTTGGAGAAAACAGGTAAAGGATACAGGGGAACTCCCTGTATTATTGCTTACAACTTCATTTAAACCTAGAATTATCTCAATACAAATTACAATTTAAAAAGCAAAGCTTACTTAAGTTTAAAAGAGACTAACCAAGGAAAAGCAAATTTTTAGAAGCCAATAATCTGCCATGTCTGGGACAAAATATATTTGCTATAAACATTTTCTCTGGTGCTGCAGACTTGTACTTACAGGTATGTCCAATTTTTATAGTTATAACAAATTCTTAGCTCTTTGTAACTGGAGTTTTTTAATGCTTAGTTGTTTTAAAGAAATGACAAGGGAAAATAAAAAGTGGAAAATGAAATAAGATCTATCTATGAAGCTGGAAAGATCTCATCATGGAGAATATTGGATTTGGACACCATTAGAGCACAACTTTCATGTGTGCTGTAAGTGATAAGATTAGATATATTGAGAAGAGTATATTGTTTTTTATAAGTCACTGCACACCATTTCTTTGTTGATGCGTTCATTCTATTCTTTCTAATTTTATTTAGCAGTTTGTTAAAGAAAAAAGTAATATGATATGTGTCTCCACTTTTTTTTTTTAGAGCTATATTCATTTGTGTTAGTCCTCAGTAACATCACAGCCAATGGGTCTTCTTTATTACTTTTTGCAAGGTGACCCTAATTTATAATAACTCTGTTCAAAATATGATGGAATTTATTTGGACCACTATTCTCATTTATATTTAAATGCACACCATTAAAATCAGTGCAACTTTATCATTACTATTTCAATATTAGCTCCTGTATATCATCACATGAATATATACTAGGCAACACTTTTCGTGGGCAGAGTAACCTGCATTAAAAATGTATACACAAACTATCCTCTTATTCATAATTTCAAGGTTTTCACTGAGATTAATAAAAAACAAAAACCCCTAGGCCAGCATTAAACTGTGGTTGTCTGACATGGAGACGTTTTTAGCCTGGTTCTAGTCTAGTCAGATGGCAAACTTCAAGTGACTGAGAAAAGTAATTGTTTAAAAAAATAGTAATTCTATAGCAACTTCTACAAACAGACTTGTATAACTTTCCATTAGCAGAGCCACATATTTGACCATTATACCAATATTATAATTGGGAAAATTGATCAAATGAATATTAAAAATACAAAAAATTAATTTAAAATGTGGGCTTTAAAGTTTAAGAGGTAAGGGTGAATTTTACTTTAATGAAACTGTAAAAATATTAATGACAATATAGGTGGTGGTTTGTGCAGGGCAGAATTCGTAGCTAACCTTCAATGATCCCCACCCTTGTCTAAACCCCTGTACTTATGATTGTGGGTAGAACCTATGAGATGTCACATTCATGATTATGTTAGATTATTTTATACTATATGACAAAAGGAAGATTGTCCTGGTTGGGTCTCCTAATCACATGAGCCCTTTAAAAGCAGAGAGTTTTCTCAAGCTGGTCAAAGAAAAGGAAGTCAGAGAGATGCAGAGCAGGTGTTCTGGAAGAAAACAAGCATTCCTGTTGAGAACTGCCTATGTTGAAGGTCACATATTAAGGAACTGTCGGTTGATTCTAGAGTTGAACCCAGCCAACAGCTGGGCTACAGTCCTACAACCGCAAATGAATTTTGGCAATAACCAGTATGCTTGTAAGAAGACTTTGAGGCCCAGATGAGAATCACAGCCCCAGTCCATGCTTTAATTTCAGCCCAGTGAGTTCCTGAGTAGAGAATCCAGTCATACTGTGCCTGGGCTTCCAACCTATATTCAGGTAATAAATTTGTGTGTGTCTTTTAAGCTATTAAGTATGTTTTAGCTAGCAGGAGAAAGCTAATAAATGGTTATACAAGTATTCACTGGAACATTATATCAACTTTGTTGTATATTTGAACATTCTTTTAATTAAATGTAGAGATAAGAAGAAAAATCTAAAAGGGTGAGCAATATTGGAGAAGTGGCTTGTTAATCTTCAGAACAATAAGCTTTGGTTTCAGTGGAAAAATAAAGAGTGCTACTTACTAATCTCAAGCATAATTCATCTGAGTATGTGCCAGAGGGTGCAGATATGGCTAATGGAAGATAATAAATAACTACAGTGTGTGGTACATAGTGAAGGAGAAATAAAGTGCTGTGAGTTACATAACAATGTTCAATCAGACAGTTGGGTCAGTTAATGTATGAATTAAAGGTTGGCACATCCATCTCCCTAGTTGTCCGGAAAGAGAGCAATGTGTATTGTCAGTGATATGGAACTGCATGATTCAGTGAAGATCATTTAAAAAGTCTCAAAAAAAAAATAAATTAAAAAAATAAAAAGTCTCATAGACAAAAAAAAATGTCATTTCAATTGCAGTTCCTCCATATCAGTACTTTTAAGTTAACTTTCATGATTAGGTATATTAAAATTGATTGAAAGTGAAATTTACCATGGATATTGCAAAGCATATGTGCTTCCCATTTGAAACCATTTTATTTCTCTGCATAATGTGTTTTAAATTTGGCACTTGCATAGCACTAACCATCTATGTTACTGCTAAATCTATGCCTCGTGGACTCCAAAACCACAATCTATATGTGAATTAACTAAACAAGAAAAAGAGATGGCCAAATATCAGTGCCTCACAGAATGCTTTTGGATAACACATTGCATATTAAATGCAATGCTTCTTGAATCAATATTTAAGGAGTGACCCATTCATTTCATAAACTCTTATTCCAAATTCCAATATATGAGACCATTGGAAAATAAACGAATGAGGAATGAATGATGGCTGGAAATAAAGGCAGATGATATCTGGTGAGATGAAGTTAAATGACTATAAGCAAGATAAATAAAGCACCTATTTCAAAGACTTGCAGAAAGGTAACAGATATATATCTATGGATAGAAAGGAAATATAAAAAGCAAACCAACTTTTATTTTTCTAAAATAATGACTGGAATGTTTTGTGGTGAGCACTTATGAGTCACCAGACACTGATTGGACATGTAAGTCTCTATCAATAGTTGCTGAAGACTATGGGTATGTAAGGAATGTGCAGTATTGATAATTTTTAAAGTACAGTTTGTTAAGCACCTTCTATTTACTAAGCACTGTACTTTACATGTATTTTATATGCATTATTAATGTAATGGTAAGAGTTAGGTATGACTGTTTTCCCAATCTAGCCTACTTAATTGTATAGGTGGACAACAGCAAGAACAATTATAAACAACAGCAAAGGCTAGAATTTATGAGCACTTACTGAGGGTCAGACATTATTACGAGCCCTTGTGTTATTATTATCTGTATTATCTCATTTAATCTGTGTAATAACCCAAAGAGATAGTCTTTGTTTTTTTTTTTACTTCCACTATATAGATGAAGAAAGTGTAGCTCAGAGATGTTAGATAACTCACCCCAAATTAGTCACTTTGTAAATGACAGAAATATGACTTCAATGTATACCTGCCTGAATTCTGTTTATCATCATGCACAATGCCAGCTTGCCTAGTGAATATGATGTTGTCTACAAATAACAATTTTATATAATATGATCATAAACAATTAGATGTCTATGTAAAATATTCACAGTACGCACATAAAAAGTATTGGCCTTTATTTTAATATTATAATATCCAAGCAAGATAAAAAGTCAAACTTTTCAAGATAACAAGGTGTCTTTTTAAAAATTTTTTAGTTTTAAAAAATTTCTGAAGGCAGCTTCCCTGGTGGCGCAGTGGTTGAGGGTCCGCCTGCAGATGCAGGGGGTATGGGTTCGTGCCCCGGTCTGGGAGGATACCACATGCCGCGGAGCAGCTGGGCCCATGGGCCATGGCCGCTGAGCCTGAGCGTCCGGAGCCTGTGCTCCGCAATGGGAGAGGCCACAGCAGTGAGAAGCCCAAGTACTGCAAAAAAAAAAAAAAAAAAATTTCTGAAAATTGTGAGAGCATCCCATGATGCTCAGAAATAAAAAAAATGGGCTGAGGCTTGTTTTCATCCAAAGATGTGGAAATTTATCTTGTAGAAAAGGCACACCTTAAAAAGTCTATGAGCTTTCTATGGATAAAATGCTGGAATAAACTTACTTTCATAATGATAGACAGGAACATGGAGACATATAGGTAGAGTACACAAGCACACATTAATTTAATGCCCTCAATAAGTAAACTCATTATGGTTCTGAAGCTGCAAACAGTTAGCCATTGTGTGATTCTGTACTATATTGCTGATTTGTTTTAAACATGCCTCGGCATAAATGATTTCATAGATGATGGACTTGTTTCATCATCTGTAATTAAATATGGGCCCAGAAACCTAAGGAAACAACAACAAATATGGAACTGAAGATTGAAGAGAGTCACTGCTTTGCAAAATAAGGCAAGATTAAGGAGGTACTCATTATAGCTACTTACTGGGTATTGATAATCTACTAAAAGGAATTTATATATTCCTTTGAATTTGTATCCTGGTACTGACAATTGGATTACAGCAATGATAGAAACTTAATTTTAAATAATAATAACTACTTTTATTGAGGATTTATATTGTGTCAGGCATTATGCTTTATTTGTACATGCATTCTTATTAAATTCTCCGAATATACTTCTGCATTAGGAACTGTCACTATCCCATTTTACAGATGAATTAACTGAAACATACAGAATTTAAGTGGTTAAATGAAGTAAAGAGGGTAAACAACTTGCTCATGATGACAGAGCTAAAATGAGCAGAGAAAGGATCCAACCCGAACCTATCTGATTCCAAAGTTTGATATATTGACATTAAAGTAATTGGCAAAGTTATTGATCCTTATAGATTTCATTTTCTTTAATCTAAATCTAATTATAAATTTCAGGTAAATAATAAAGAATATTTTACTATTTAACCAATTTTATAGATACAATTTTTGAAAGCCAATTACCTTTTCTTATAGAAGACCATGTTTACCTCTGTATTAGAACAGTGAAAAGGAATGCCATTTTTGAAATTAGTATAAAACATAAATAAATCAAGATAAAACAAAATATAGAAGAAAATATTAAATAACATACATTTATTTAATCTGGAAAAAAGAAAAATAGGAAATGAACTATTACAATTTTTAAGAACAATGAAATCCTCACAGAATAACTCATTATTACATAGATTTAAAATATGATGGGTAATTTAAAAATAAATAACACTTGTATAAATTACAATTTCATTAAAAATCTACTAAAACATACGACTGCCTGTAAAAGAGATCTAAACTTTAAATTCACAACAGTCATTTTGAGTGAATTCATTCCCAATGTCAAAATAGAACATTATGCTCTTTGTTAAAGTTGCCATTTCATGACTGATAGAAGTGAAAAGGAGCAGTGGAATACTAGCTGATATCTAAATATAAAATTCAGATTTTTGAAATGAGTTAAAAATGAAATTAGAGTCTCCTTTCACACAGATCCCAAACTAGCAGGCATATCATGGCAGGTGTCTTTTTATTTTTGTTCTTTGACAACTTTTAAGGAATCGAAACCTACAGTTCCTAAGTTGGATTTAAAACTGTCATTTATTTGGCAAAAGATTTTACCAGCCCAAATTGTCATTATTAGAGAAGAAAAAAACAAATGAATAGATCCCTTTACTGGTAATGTCAGTGAGTATCAAGCTGCCTAAATCAGTATTTCACTTGGATATTGTGGACAGTTCCTAATAAGACTACTTAATAGAAATTTATTTTCTCTTTGTGGACCTATTAAGCAGTATGAACATATTAACCAGATAAAAGAATTTATCTTAGCTATGATATTTCTGTAATACACTAAACATTTTTTTCTAGACTTTCTTGTACAGCAACACAGTAAAAATGGCCAGTATCACAAGCCAATACCTGTCAGATTTCTCTTTTTGCTAGCTTGATTCTTATTAGCAGTTTTGAGAAATCATTTTTAGCCTTTTTAAAAATTTTACATCTTCTTTACCTTGCATATGTTTTCCCAGTCACTAATCCATTCTTTGATCATTCTTGTGGGGTATCATGGCAGTCAGGTGAAATTCTAGAAACTCAGAAATAAGTCAATGAGTCAGGAGAGGAACTGTTTAGGAACGTAGCACAAGGGCTACTTTTATAAATTTTAAAATCATTATTAAGAAAAATATATAAAATAATTGATTTCACTTTTTATTATCTATTCATTCTCTCAAAATGCAAATAAATATAGATTATTTCATTAAAAATAAACCATTTTCCCATCTCTGAGTTTCAAATCCCATTCATTAATAATACTATTCAGTCAAGACTAAAGTAGGGGCTCTGGATTTGTTTCTCAGATCTCAGCTGACCAGGCCTTAACTTAATTAATCCTCATGGTACATGAATTCTTTGATCTTCAGATGTTTAAAGTAGTTAACAGTACTTAAATCTACTTAACAGAGCATAATTCTCAGATTTCTGTTAAAATTCTGAGAAATAGAATATATTTAATAGAAGGTGTTAGCTTCTTAGTATCTAAAAGGTAAAGAACTTTTTATTATAGTTACCTTAGCATACGGAAATATCAGGATAAGGTAATGATGTAGAAGTTGGTTAGGTCATCTAAGCCAATATTATCTGTTTTTCTTAAGAAAACATCAATTCAATCTTGAGTTGACTAGTTTTTCCAGGAAAATAACCAGAATCCTGCACAAAGCTGTACATGAGAGATGGCAGCCAATTCTGAGGTGCAGTGCAAGCTATTGTTTGATCAACAATCATTTGATTTTGAGATGCAGTTCAAGCAAGTACAAAAAGCTGGATCCCTCTCAACACGATCCCACTACATGGGCTTGCAAGTTGGTTCTTTAAAAAGTTCACCCCTTATTCCTTTTTCTCTTCCTTATGTGAGAAGGCATATAAAGACAGCTTTGAATGGTGGAGGGTTGCTCTGCTGGCTTTATCAAAGCTCTAGAGCTGCAAACCAACATTGCCATTTTCTACAGTCATGATAATGAAATAACCAAGTCCATCTGCAAAAGACTTTGAGAGGTCACACCAGCTACAAAAGCAAAATTAGAACTTGTGTGTTACAAGGGAGAAAATATGTCTGAGTTGGTTTTATTTATATTCTGTTTCATATTATCATTTACACTATACCATCTTTATCTGTATGAGGATTAAGGAGCCTTATTTGTCAAAACTCTTACATAATTGGTTAAGAATTAACATTGTTACTGAAATCATAACCCAAACCTGACAGTTAGAATTCAATGCAATCCAACCACGCAAAGCCTCAGGGAGTCTCAGGGTTACTTTTGAAAATCCAAGAATACAACCAAGAATCATCTATATAAGCAAGCTACTGGATTCCTGGACTGTAATATAGCTATAAAAAAGAAAGGAACACATTTTGTGCTTGTATTCCTTTTTCTTTCTTATTGTATCAATGAGGACCTTCAATTAAAAAAAAATCATGCTTCTGAAGTTTCTTTCTTAATGTATTAAAATATAGTTTGAAGATATATAATTTATTAAAAAATATTATCCTTTACAATTAAAACAACACACGGGAGAAGGAATTCTTTTATTATCTTTTAATGTACCAATTCTTAAGAAAGACATGGTTTAACCAAGGATAAAAATTCTTCCTTCTGAGAATTTGAGTAAAACACATTGGCTCCTTCATGGTCCACTTACTAAAGTGATAGTTTGCTCCAAATGTAAATGCTCACAACAGAAAAAAGAAAAGTGCTTTTGGAGCTAGAATAAGTACAATAATCCTTTATATTGCTCATCGTTTCATTTAGAGCAAACAATGTGATATTCTATGTGTTCTGTGAGCTTTGTCATAAAGTGCTACAGTGTACATTCATTATATATATGTACAAGTCCCTTGGAAAAGAGAGCCTAAAAACAAAAAACCATGATGAGTTTGTTGAATGCCAGTATGAAGATGAGTGATAAAAACTACCTTATATGTTAGATTTGATATTGTCTGGTTTTAACTACTGCATTGAGTACATGCAGTCATGCCTTAATAATGCATAACTCTGGGCTTCCCTGGTGGCGCAGTGGTTGAGAGTCTGCCTGCCGATGCAGGGGACATGGGTTCATGCCCCGGTCCGGGAAGATCCCGCGTGCCGCGGAGCAGCTGGGCCCGTGAGCCATGGCCCCTGAGCCTGCGCGTCCGGAGCCTGTGCTCCACCACGGGAGAGGCCACAGCAGTGAGAGGCCCGCGTACCACACACACAAAAAAAAAATAATAATAATGCATAACTCTGCAGAGGATATTGCCCCCTGAATCTCCTCTGGTATGGCTGTGAGAGCCCCTTCTTTCTCCACGCTGGCAGCTGCTGTCCCAGATCAGCCTGTCAAACCTATCTCTGTAGTTATCACTTTCTGTGCATGCTCTGACTAGCCAGTCTTCTTTTTGTAGGTAACTTTTAATTCAATACAACAATTGACATGCTATAGGCAGGCAGAGATAAAAACTGTGCTATTCAATGCTGTAGAGCAGCGGTCCCCAACCCTTTTGGCACCAGGGACCGGTTTCGTGGAAGACAATTTTTCCACGGACAAGGTGGTTGGGGTGGCAGGGAGGATGGTTCAGGCGGTAATGCGAGCGATGGGGAGCGGCTAGCCCACCGCTCACCTCCTGCTGTGTGGCCTGGTTCCTAACAGGCCCTGGATCGGTACCAGCCTGTTAGGGGTTGGGGACCCCTGCTGTAGAGTTTATGCCAGTTAAAAGCAAATGATGTATTTAAAAAGAACATCTTTTTCCTAGAAAAAGAGCAAGTGCTTCTCCCATTTTAGACACTAATTGTAACAATATTATTGAATTATCTGGATTGTCTTGGCTCTTTGATGGCATCCTTGAACATGAGGTCTAGAGATATTGCATTATTCTATGAAAGTCAAGCTATTAAAACCAAGTGAGTACTGCCATAGAAAACTGAAACCACTATGTCTTCACATAGTCATAAATTTGGAGTTCCTTTACATTTGGGAGAATGGCTTTTTAAAAATCAATGAATACTGCAAAAGAATGAAGTATGTTGTAAAAAATGTAATAAAGGTATAAGTGAAACACCACTACTCTTGCATCAGTGACCGACAATAGTCTTTACTACTTAAGATTCAAACACACCTGAAATATCTGTGGATAGCAGAATTACTCTCTGGATTCAAAAATACCCATAGCTTTGGGCTTCCCTGGTGGCACAGTGGTTGAGAATCCGCCTGCCGATGCAGGGGACACGGGTTCGTGCCCCGGTCCGGGAGGATCCCACATGCCGCGGAGCGACTGGGCCCGTGAGCCATGGCCGCTGAGCCTGCGCGTCCCGAGCCTGTGCTCCGCAACGGGAGAGGCCACGACAGTGAGAGGCCCGCGTACCGCACAAAAAAAAAAAAAAAAAAAAAAAAAAAAAAAAACCCATAGCTTTGAAGTATATTCTTCATTACATTGGTTTCAAGTAAATAAATATATAGAGAGAGAAATTCAAAAATGAAAATAATTTTCTCTTTGAGCTAAAACACCCACACGCACATACACACACATCGATTAGTTCCAACAATGATTTGAATTAGTCTTACATGATAAAGCACAGGATAAAATAGAGAAAACTTAAGTAAAAGTGGAAAAATAAAAATATCAGGAGCTGAGAAATACATACTACTGTAACTCATAGGTGTTTGAATTTTATAGTTAAGCAATAAAATTTGCTCTGACCTTGCATGACAAGTAAAACACAAAGAAACATCTAAGTTACTACCAGGCGTATGGCATGTTGTTCCAGGAATGTATGAGTTGCATATTAAATTAATATTATACAGAATGTTACATAATACTTTCTATATTATTAAACAAATGAGAAAAGACAGTGTGCTACTAGGTGCTAAGTATGACAATAAGAGAAAGAAATAAGCAATCAATGAGGTCATAGTTTATTACCATAGTATAATATTACCAAATATAAGGAAGCAATCCACAGTATGAGTTATTTCTTAAGAAAGTGGAGGCACTAAGTGGGGTTTAGGGTGCAGGAAATCAGAAGAAGCAATGGATAGGAATAGGTGAGGAGTTGAGATGGAGTCAAATTTTACTGCTGAACTATATTTAGGCCATGCCTGAATGTCAGGATGAGCAATCTTCCTCCTAGTTGTGAGTCTCTAAATTACACTGTCAACCTTGGGCTCGTTGTATATATATATATCTCTATATGGCCTGGGAAAAAAAATGAGTGAATATATGGATGCCACACACATGACGTTACTCGTTACATGTGTTTTTCCCCCAGGGGCAACAAAAGCATATTAATTGGCAAGTAGAGTTGTATGCACTACCTTTAGAGAGTTAAAAGTAAGACAGATATTCCATATTTCTAAGAATTTCAAAAGGAACATTTAAGTATTTCATATACACAGGGCATTTGGGGTATCTTTCAAAATTTGGGAGAAGATGTAATCAACAAAGTTGCAGAGTGCACCATCTAGTGGTTCAGTGTAGTACATGACAATATCCTCTAGTGTTAGACTGCACAGGGTTCTTGTTTTGCAATTCTGTTTTATAGTTGTGTTATCCCTTCTCTTTGCTTCAGTTGGCACTAACCATTCTATTCCATTATTTTGAAGAGAAATGAACACAATCAGCATAGCTTTTATAATATCCACTGCCATAAATCTGTTCTATCATTGCTCATCTTAAACTACAGAAACTTTGCATCAGACACCTGATTCATGCAACAATAATGGCTGTGATATATATCATGGTCAAAGAATGGGTGAATCCCAAATGCAATCATCCATCTTTCCTCACAAAACTGATATTACATTTGGAGCACTATATGGACCTTTGCCCTCCTCATAGTTTCTCAAATCATCAAGTGTGTGGCCTACGTTGGAAGTTGGTCTGCATAGTCACATTTGACTGAAATGCGTCTTCTTTGTTTAATCCAGCCCAAAGGTGTACTCAATAGATTCATGATGGCCCCGTGAGCTTTTGCACAATAATACAGCATTATGGATTGTGACTTCCCATGGCCAAGTGGAATCCTTGGGGAGAACTGTATCTTACTAGCTTATGTCCATAGAACTTAAAATTGACATATGTCTAGTTATTTCTTATTTTACATACATTTTCACACACCAGATGATCCTTTTTGTACTTGTAAGGTTCTCATTCAACTAATTATTAATGACTAAAGAACAGAAACCACATATTTAACTGTAGCAGTAAATCATTATATCTCTACACAACTGCAAAGGGCAAATACAAGCATATTAAAGGCCCTGTGGCCTAATACAAACAATAAGCTTCCTAGCACTTGGTTTCCCTAAACCAGAATGGAATTTACCCAGTTCACCCACCTAGCCTCCCACTGACATTTTTATTGCTGTTATTAGAATTGTTTGAAATAATGGGGGAAAAAAAGGGATGAAATTTTCAGGGATGCTCTTTCTTCCAGATGATCTGGAGTTGTTTTTCTTAGATCTTCAGCTATAGAATATCAAACATTACACAGAAGAGTTACAAATTATTTTAAATGAGTGGAATTTTTCCCCACTAGCTTACTTTTTCAGTTAGTAAACAATGAAAAAGCTTATTTCTAATTCTCTTCTGGTACCTCAAAATGGGCACATTTGGGAAAACAAACGGAAAAAATAAAATGCTCTTCTCTACTAAGACAGAATTAATGAAGAGAATCAGAGCCCTCTTTCTATTTCTACTATGGTCGAAGTTACCTATTATACATAGACAAATTCTCTACTAGAAGTGAAGTGTTTATTGAAAACTGCCTAAAGCTGCTGTCTTTCTTCTCCATAATCACAGATCTTAGTGGAGAATTGCAGTGATTCTACTGCTTATTCCCTGTTGCCACCTTCTGTACCTCCAAACTATATTCTATAGTTGTGGCAGATTGAAAATAAGAAGTCCCTGAAACAGTGACTAATGAACTTCATGGCCTTTCTGCACAGCCATATTCTCTTTTGGTAAGACTAGCAATGGATAATCAAATTGGAATGCCCCTGCACTGTATGGCTTCTCTGAATATTTGCTGACAGTGGCAGAACATTTGTCACCAGCTCTGGGAAGTTATAGAGCAACATCTTCCTGTTGTCTCTTTGTCACTGAAAAGTAAAGGAACAAGTTCCCTGGACAATAACTTGGTTGGTTGCTCTAGCAACATCCATATTCGCCAAACTAAGATGACTTCTGGACAGAGAAGTGTGCCTGCCTTCCATCATGAGAGGTATATAAAAGCCTTATGCATAGACAGAGACGTTTTAGGACAAAATTGAGATAGTAAAAACAAAAATAAGACAATGGGAGAACAACTTGAGTTCCAGGGGACACTGTGAGAGTGCCTGTTCAGACTGTCCTAAGGTTATGTTTTTACCTTCTCTGGCGTCCAAATTACAAGAAATAAAAGAGCTTATATATATATATATATAGATAGATAGATAGATTTTTTTTTTTTTTTTTTTTTTTTTTTGTGGTACGCGGGCCTCTCACTGTTGTGGCCTCTCCCGTTGCGGAGCACAGGCTCCGGATGCACAGGCTCAGCAGCCATGGCTTATGGGCCTAGCCGCTCTGCGGCATGTGGGATCTTCCCGGACTGGGGCATGAACCCGTGTCCCCTGCATTGGCAAGTGGACTCTCAACCACTGCGCCACCAGGGAAGCCCAGAGCTTATATTTTTTATACACGGATATTGCTCTAAAACAATTTTCCTTACACTTAAAATAGTTTTCAACTACTTTTAGCATAAGCATATTTCAGAATATGACCAAGATTTTTGTCTTACAAAAATGGGATATTTTCACTTTCAGATTATCCAAATTTTCTGTGATTGCCATCCATTGACTTTAATTACCCAGTGTGATCCACACAACATTAGTTCAAAGCAATAAAGTCATCAACATTTCTGGGGTTTTCAACTTGAAAATGGTTTTAATACACTTTTATAAGGTATTATAAACTGTGCCTAACTAGGCCTTTGTGTTTTTTTAGAAGTCATTTCTTAGGGTGACCATAAACTATTTTTCAATAAAGCGAGATTGTAAAACAATATCACATAATTTCATTCGCTGACTGTATCAGAGCCTAGGCCTCATAGCAACTGAGGTCATGCTCTGAGAAATAAGTAAGCTAACTTACAACTTCCTTCTTTTTTATTTCAATTTATCCAGAATAAATATTAAAATCTGATTTTATACTTGTCAGTGGCCTGAATGGCTAATGAGTTAATTATAAAATTGGAAAAACTGTGATATAATTATACCCAGAAAAACCTTATGTCAACCCGGCCACTCCCCTGATACAAGCTAACAATTTATTTCAGGTGCTGTCATGAAAGTTTCAAGTCTAGAGTTTTTCTCCTCTCTCGGCTGTTAATGCATCCTGACATTATTAATGGCTCCCTTATGGAATTACACAGTAAGCTGAAAGCGCAACTCTCTAGGTGTTAGCATTTATATTTCAGAATCACTTAGCAGGGAAGAAAATAAATTTAAACTCTTCTGTGCCAAGCATTACTATTACTTGGTTATCTTTGGGAATTGTCTGAGAAGAAAAATGAGGCCTTGGCAAAACGAGGGGAGGCCTGATGGCTACTGCGTGTTATCCTTATGATCTGATTGCTTCCCCCACAGATGGCATTTTTGTTTCCCCTACTACGACTTTACTCACACTGTTGGTAATTTCCCCACTTTACAGCTCACTAGAATATTCTACTTTTTCTTTTTCTTCTATCCAAATCATACTCATCTCTGAAGGTCAGCTCCAATCTCATCTTTTCTAAGAAGCTTTACTGGGTAGTACAGCATATATCAGTCCCACTAGTCTGTAGCTCCTACAGAATCGAAATTCTGCAGTGCACAATTTTAGCACTTAAAGCAGATTTGTAATTTTTTTTCCTTTTTTTTTATTGGACTAAAATTGCTTTACTTTGTGTTAGTTTCTGCTGTACAATGAAGTGAATCAGCTATATGTATACATATATCCCTTCCCTCTTGGACCTCCCTCCCACACCCCCCACATCCCATCCATCTAGGTCGTCACAGAACACTGAGCTGAGCTCCCTGCACTCTCTTTCTCTTTTCTTCTCCCTCCATCCACTCTGTGAAATGAATATTTGGCCATGCTATCTGTATGTGCCCCACGAGTTTCTCAAACCACACACATGACGTTACTCGTGAGCCTCTACACAAGGCGTTAACACCAGCCAGCCCTATTGAATTCGGCTACCTGGGGGCAGGGGGGTGGCTGGGGCAATAAATTCATCATCTCATTTCCTTCATCATCTCACCCCATTTCATTCCCTTCACAGTCACTTGCCCCAAATGAATAAAGATCTTGAACCAAAAAAAAATAAATGTTTTGTTGAAACCCTTGGGGGAGTTTCGGTTTTTTGAGCACAAGTCACCCATTCTCCTTGCATGGCCCTGCAATAAACCGTTCTCTGCTCCAAACTCCAGCATTTCAGTTTGTTTGGCCTCACTGTGCAATGGGCACACAAACTTGCTCGGTAACATCCCCATCCAAGGCATAGGTTTGGAAGAAAGAAGTGGTCTTTGAATATCTGTATATCCTTTACCCTATACAATGCACACCTGAAAATCTGATGAATCACTTTGGGCAAGATCTCTGTAATGATTGATAAAGTCTCAAGTAGTGAAGGTGTTAATCACCACTTTTCAGTGGGAAAAAAAAAGGGCTATTACTAGTCCTTGAAGATAAATAGAGCAAGCAGCCCAGATAATATTCCTTTTTAGATGTTAAAAAATTTAAAAAAAATAGATTCAAGAAATAGTAACAGCTGCTGTTTTATTTATTTATGTATTTATATTTTTGGCTGCATTGGGTCTGTTGCTGTGTGTGGGCTTTCTCTAGTTGCAGCGAGTGGGGGCTACTCTTCATTGTGTTGTGTGGGGTTCTCATTGTCGTGGCTTCTCTTGTTGTGGAGCATGGGCTCTAGGCACACGGGTTTCTGTAGTTGTGGCACACGGGCTCAGTAGTGGTAGCTCTTGGGCTCTAGAGCTCAGGCTCCGTAGTTGTGGCACATGGGCTTTGTTGCTCCGCGGCATGTGGGATCTTCCCAGACCAGGGCTCGAACCTGTGTCCCCTGTATTGGCAGGTGGATACTTAACCACTGCGCCACCAGGGAGGTCCCAACAGCTGCTGTTTTAGAGCTTTGACTATCACTGGCCCAATTGTTTTATATGCATTGTTGAATTTGATCCTTCTAGCCCTATGCAGCAGGTATGCTATTATCATCTCCATTTTACGGATGAGAAAACCGAGACTTAGAGAAATTAACTGGTTTGTCCATTGCTGTGTAATTAGCAAAGACAAGATTCAAACTTCAGTGTGCCTGTTTACAAAGCCCATGTTTTTTAAGCATGAAGTATGCTTTATGGTCTCCCCAAAGTGAAACTGAATTCAGTGGAGAGGGAGTAAATGCAGAATTTCTGCTTTCAAATTTGAATATAAATAGAATCACAGGGGCAGACCTTAGAGATACCCTGCAGTCTCCCTGCCTGGATCATTTTCTTTCGGCAGTTTCAAAGCAGCCTCTGAATCTCCCATTTAAGTGTGACCTAAACCATTACCTTCTCATTTTGACATGTTTAGTAAAGGAGGAAAGAAACCAATGGAAGTCCTTTCTGCTAAATCCTTGTTTCATACTTAACCTTCAAAGTTACTTGATCTAAGACTTAGTATGCACAAATTAGCTGACTGTATCTACCAAGGCTGATGAACTGAAGTCCCAAAGAAAAAATCACGTCCTCAAATTTCTTAGTCATTTTTTAATATGTCAAATGATTGAATAGCAGTGCCAGTTATGGGAGTACCCAAACATGGTCTGGATATAAAATGTTTGAATTCATGTAGATTTCTTAGATTCTATGTCTACTGATATTACTTTTATATTGTTGCTTGAAGTTCTGTGCCTCTAGCAGAAAAGTCCAAGTTTACTCTTTTTATCTATTAAATAGCTTGATCTCAATAAAAAATAAAGGTAGGAGAGATCCATTAAAAGAAAAGTCTATTCTTAGTCCCTCCCATTGGGACAACATAAATTACTTCTTCAGTTACTGTTGTCTTCTGAATGTATAATTATTTAGTCTATCACTGAGCCCAGTTGGTACATATCTGGTAGCCTCTCCTTTAAAAAACAGTTCAACCTCAAGATTTTTAGATTACGTACAGATTATTTAAATGCTCTTTGCACAAATCAAATTGTAGTATCTCTCCAGTAAATTTCTTTAAATCCAATACATAGTCACTTAACAAACTTCTTTTCTCCCTTCTATAGCATGAGTCACAGGAATTTAACAATATGTAAAAGGAGTACCAGAGGTGACAAAACATGTTTGCTGCCTATTATATGCCCCTATATCATTATAAGACTAGTACCAATAGATAGTAACAGCACATCAAATAAATAATGAACATTTCATTTTCTTATATATTGCCTGAACCCCAAAATTTAAACACCCATTTTCTCTGTCTTGCCAGGATTTTAAGTATTTTTTAACTATCTGTTAGGGAACATGAAAAACATCTTTCACTTCCTTGAGTTCAGTAGATCATTCAGTTAATCAATACACATTTATTGCTTGAGTTTTACAGGGTAATGGAAAACAATATGTTAGATTTTTTAACACAAGCTTCAATGTCCAACTAGCTAGCAGACACCAGAAAATAAAAATCTAGATCACCATGTTTTGGCTGTAGGTTGGTAAGGCTACATTCTCTTAAACACTGAGAACATCAAAATGGGAAGGTAAATAAATTGATAATTTTTCAGTAGCAGGTATAACATAGCTTTTCATGTCTCTTTTCAGTCAATTTCTATTTTATTTTATTATGGAATAATTTTTACTGTCTTGTTATAACTGCTTACTTACATGATTCACTTTCAAGGACACAATCTTTTTATAAAGTATATACATCTATTTTTCATTCTTTGATAGAGCAATGCTCTCCATGTTCATTGTTATAGGAATATGCTTGTTTCATTGTCTGAATTGTAATGATTAGCAGAATCTTTCTATAGGCTGTTACTGTATCTTAATAGTGTCTACACTACAGTGTCTACGAAAATAGAAAAGTAAATGTGAAGCTGTCATGATCTGAATCATTAACGCCCCCGCCCCCCACTAACACATTAGTTTCTCTCCCCAAGGATTACAGAAACTCAGAAATACAACAATTTGAATTATAGATTTGATTTTTAAAGGTCCACAGTAATATTATTTAAGTTTAGGTGGCATTTCATCTTAAAAATACAGTGTGCAACCTTCAAGTCATGTTCAGAAGGATATAAAACAGACTAAACAATCACAAGGGGATTTTATTTCAATGAACAAAAGACACAGGTTCATTTATTAAAAATTTAAAAATAAAATAATATATGCCAGGAAGCCCAACAGCATTAGGATTATTAGGCATAACCAGGAGCATTGTCACATTATGTTAGAGAATATATTTCTGAACAGAAAATAAACTTGAGTGAATACAAATGACTGTAATTTATTGAAATTTGCATCAAGTTTATAGATCTTGACATACTAAGTAATGCCAGGGGGGAAAAAATAGAAAGAGGAGCTGAAACTAGCATATTTCATAGGACCAATGCAGGGATCAGGTGTTACATTTGGCAATGAAATAAAAGAAACAGAGGAAAGCTGGGGAAAACCAAGGAGTAAAATTCAAATGCAGAAATTCTAAGTGCACTCCTTGGAGGGAAGTTGATGTTATATGTGGGTCAGTGCTTATGAGAGAAAAGACAATAATATATACAGTCACTTGCAAACTTGCTGATGCTCAGAATGTATACTTTATTCACTATTAAAACTGAATGTGCTCTTAAATTATATTTACAGATAGATTAACTGGGGGCATTTCCTGTCTGTTTCAAAAATTTCTTCTAAGGATTAAATTTTTTAAATACAGGCTACTTGAGAGCTCACCTGTTTTGGCATCTTTATCTCTTTAAGTTTTTATGTGCTTCCATGATAAAAGCTCAGAATCAAAATATTATAGGGCTTCCCTGGTGGCGCAGTGGTAGAGAGTCCACCTGCCAATGCAGGGGATACGGGTTCGTGCCCAGGTCCGGGAAGATCCCACATGCCACGGAGCGGCTAGGCCCATGGCCATGGCTGCTGAGCCTGTGCATCCGGAGCCTGTGCTCCGCAGCGGGACAGGCCACAGCAATGAGAGGCCCGCACACCACAAAAAGAAAAAAAATTATAAATGACACAAGGGTGTCTGTGTGCTTAATATTCCCAAAATGTTATTTAGAGTTCTTCTGCATTTGGGTTTCAACTAACCTTTCAGTTCCTGACAATCAAAAATGACTTTTGAGCTTTAATCTGTTTCCCTCATGTACTCTTTCCCCCAAACGGAAGTTCTCAAGGTAATCCAGTTCAACCTAAAATTGATCCAATTCAAATTAAATTTTTTTCTGTTGATATTGAGGCAACTCTGTTAATCAGGGCATGCTATCTTCAGGAAGAGAAAAATATTGTAGAAAGAAACTATTATGTAAAACAGGAGATCTGGTTTCCAACTCTACCACTTACTACCTATGTGAGGTTGTGATATAATAGCTATTACTACTGATAAGGGTCGCTGAATACGAATCACTGTGCTTTAAAAAAAAATTAACAAATGTGTTATTGATCCTAATCCTACTCTTATTATCCTACTCTTTGAATTCCAGTTCCAACCAGAAATCATTCCTGATTTCCACTCCCAGTCGAATGCAATCATTTTTCCATGATCATAGTATTGTTACTTATTCATGTATTTACCACCTATTTATTTCTATTTTATTTTATAATTAGTGGTTAGCACATTTTTTCTTACTAGGCTGTAGGCTATTGGAAGACAGGACCTGTATTATTTTTCTGTTTTCTTTTTCATGGTTTTATTTCCAGTATTTGCCTCAGGACTTAGCACAAACTAAATACTCAATAAATGTTTTTTTGAATTATTGTGTTAAGTGACAATAAAGCAAGAAAGAAATAGTACGAATGGCTTACTTTGGAAAATATTAGACCAAGCAGAGAGAATGGGACATATGGCACAAATAATTTATTTACCTTCATTTAGAGCAAAATGCATTTTGTACAGGTGTAAATTATATTGCCTCAGAAGAGCTAACTCTCAAAGACGTTTTTATTAGAATATTAAAAGAAAAACTTTGCATTTGACATGTTGTAAAACTCCCTTTCAAACTAACAACAGAGCTTTAAAAGTTGTTGTAATAGAAAAAATATCAACAGAAGCCCAATATGTTTCTATGCTATGTATTGACAGCAATGCCAAACTCTCAGAGGTGATGCAACGGAGAAGAGGAAGGGCAATTGTGTTGGTGGAGAACACCCACAGAATTCTCAGAGCACACTTGAGTAGCCAAGACATAACCATTTTAGACAGAGCAAAGGTAAATGATGCCTAGGGAGTGTGTTCTGTGATTAAGTACCACTTTTAAGGGGTTGCTGGGGTTGTTGTTCATTTAATTATTTTCTTGTATAAATACATGTATTAAACACTTCCAAGGATCAAAAAGTCTGCAATATTTTTTATCCTCCTTTTCCCATAAACATTCTCTACTACTATCTCCTTAGGGCATCAGTGAGAAGGCATGCTATGCTGGTCAAGTAACCCCAGTGTTGCCTTCAAGTATCATAAGCTGAAATAAGCATGACTGCCTCAAAGAAGAGTCAGCACAGACATGCGAATGAATATTCATCTTGCCTTAACTCTAAACATACCTCGATTAGATACTTCTTCACGTTGTCCTATGGTCAATAGGGGAGGGAGGTTAGGGGCTGGGTTGCAGAGGTGTTGCCATTCTTATTCCTCACATCAGAACACTTGAGACACTCCCTTACAACCAATTTTTTCTACACATGAAGAACACCTTAAACTTACACAAAGTTACATGTCAGTTATATCTCAATAAAACTGAAAAACAATGGCCCAAGCGGTCCTCACGGTTATCTCTCATGGTCCAAATAACATGTGCATTAAAGAGGCAAGGCAGATCACTAAATCCTCTCTTTGTGTACCTTCAGTACTTATGCCTAGCAAGCAGCTTCCCATTATTGTAAATACACAGAATGTAAAAGTAGCTTACGTATGAACAGATGCTTTAGAAATAATCCACCCTCAAAATTATTTTATGGAGTATTTTAAGAGATCAGTTGATAGTATTGAGCAAATTACTTATAGTTGATTTTTCAAATGTAGCTTTAATTAGGATGTCAATTATTGAGGTCTCCTAGCGGCAGAGTTCATTTGATCATGTTTCAGATTTAGCCTCACGTACCAAGAACACTGATGGAATTCTGAAGAGCAGCAGTGATGATGGATGGAAAGTGAAACAGTCAGCTTTGCTTCTTGGGTCTCTTGTTCTATTAAGTCCTACCATTTGACCCCTTGCCAAAAAGGGCAGAGTTTAATGAATTAGTGATTTTAGAGGCTACGTAATCTTCCTCTTTAGAGACTTTAAAACAAAAATGGAAACCTCACTGTGAGATGACACAGGTTGAAAGAGAGAGCAGCATGGACTTTTTGAGAATAAATGTATAAAGAAATAAACAAATCTGCATTACATTATAAAACACTGATTTGTGGCCTGTTGTTCAATAGGTGAAACACATATATACATACATACATATATAAAGATTAAATATATATTAATATATAATTTAATTAACATTGATTGAATATTTACTGTGTGCCAGATATTGTACTAAGTACTTTATACAGGTTATGTATATAAACTAGATCAATTCCTGATAAAAGGGATGTATTAGTGTTGTCATGACAAATGATGAAAATAAAACTCTGAGCTATTAAATAGTTTGGCAAAGATTACATAACCAGTCAGTGACAATGCTGGTATTTAAAACCAGACTTGATTCCAAAGTGCAAATTCTTATCTAACATGATATATTGCCTCTTCAAAAAAAGTGTAGGTGAATACCAGTGCTTAGGGGAGAGAAGAATGTTTTGCCTCACACCGGAAAACTCTTACTGAATTCAAGATACTATACTAGGTACAGAGTCATGAGTTGAAAACCATCCCTGCTCTCGAAGAACTAACATTTAAATGGGAGAATAAGACATGGGCACAAATATTTGAAATGTAATTCTGTGTGCGATAAGAAGCCTTGAGAGGTACATACACAGTGCTATGGGAGCTCAGAGAATGAAGAGCTAATAGCCAGTTGAGTGGATGGAAAAGTATTTCACGTGGCACCTTAAAAGATGAGTACTATGCGAATGGTTCAGCACAGGAGATAAGGGAGAAGCATTGTTTGGAAGGGGAGAAATAGATACAAATAAATAGGTAGGGAAGAATAAGAAAACTGAAGGAAGAGTAAAGAGTATAGTTTGATTGGAACTTAAGGTAGGCATTGAGCAATGAGCCAGAAAGAAAAGTGTAGAAAGACCAGAGAGTGTGGGCCAAAACATGGAAACCTGTGACTGTAACTAAACTTCTTTCTATAAGTAATAGGAGACATCTGAAGATTTTTAAAGTAGGACCCTCCATATGGACCTTCCAATCAGTATTGGAATTTAGGATGAAAAATATGGTAGGTCTTCGAGAACAGACAGATAGGAGAAATCTAGGAGAAGGGAGAGGAGATGGAGTTTTACAGCAGTAGTTCAGGTGATGTGTTTTTGCAGCCTTGTCATAAAGAATATGTAGATGAAATATATTTGGAAACTCACTGATGAATTCTTTCTAAGGTAACTCAAATCTGATCAAAGATTTTTGGTAGAAACCTGGTGAGAGTTTCAATATGAGCACAAAGTCTTCTATTGCCCTACTCATTTTTCAATAACTTTAGTTAACAAAAAAGAGCTCTATATCATAGAGAAGGGCTGACAACTGCAGAGGGGTCAGGATGTTCTACAATGTATGTTAATAGGAATTAGCAGCAGGAAATAACAGCAGGGGAGAAGGACTACCTACTGCAAAGTCAAAGAAAACAGAAAACAAACAAAACAAAAAGGAAAATCTTTAGTGTCAGAAGCACGCAAACTGCTAAATTGCTCTAGCATTGTTTCCCTGACATTCATTCAGGCATTAACGTTAAATGGAGCAATTTGACATTGTTGCATGTGAGACAGAATTAATTCTACACAAACAAGGCCTGGGATGACAGATTTACTATTCATATTGTTATCTGTCAAAATCGTGAGGTGAAATACTTCCACATCACATTGAGGTACTCCCTGCCATTATATATTCCATATATATATAATGAGGGTAATGGTTTACACCACATTTATGCTGGAAATCAACAATTGGTCTAATGATTAGGTCATAGAATAGACCTATGGATGAGATTTTGATAAAGTTTACTTTTGTTTTTACTAATTTTTAACTTAGCTCTAGATTATATCAGCAGGTATCAAAGTAACTTAGGGACATTATGCACTTGTTACTATGAATCTGAGCAAACTCAGCAGTGTTTCCTCCAAGAGAATTCTTTACTTTAATTTGCTTATAATAGTTTTAGATTAGCCAAAAGGAAGTATTTTAAGCATATAATTTCATGCTGATCTGATATATAAAATTAAATCAACTGGAATTTTTTTTCTTTAAGGTATCTCCTATCAAAATGAAGAGACATGGACATATGATGTCTCTGGCAATTATCTACTTTTCCTTTATATATACTTCTGAAGGTTGTCAGCCCACTTAACTGTAGGAGGTGAATGCCAACTCTACCTTGGGCTTGAAATGATCTGCACCATATCTGGGAGTATTTTAAGATGCCCAGTCATCTCACTACCTAAGTGCAGAGTGTGGTGTGCTAGGGTAGGCGATGGAAACCTAAATGTCCATGTTTGTTAATGGCAGTTTCACTCGCCCAGCTCACGTGCCTGGAATTTTCCCCAGCTTCTTGTTTTACTTTCTAATTTTTAGATGGGATTGGAAAAAAACAAAAAAGAATTGGGTATCTTCATATTGAACATCTATTGGGTGCTTACCTTAGAATATATTGTGTTAACCCTCATAGCAATTCTATAAGAATGATATAAATATCCTCATATTACAGATGTGGAAACAAATTCAAATACTTTGTCACTGGCCCCAGGCTTCACACATAGTTAATAGGAGAGCCATTGGCTGGAGTCTTACTACAAAGAGAACCCAATAATATGGTTGCCTGACCATGATTATCAGCACTGTTTAAATATCTTTTCTACAGAACCCCTCCCACTAGTTCAGGACCTTTGGTTTCTGAAAGTTAGTCCAAATTTATCATATTTCCCCTTGGGAATTCTAATTTGCTTGCTGACAGTTCTCCTGTGAGGATCGTACCCTTACCCTGAATGGTGCCCCCAACTCTAGCCCTACCTAATTTGATGTTTATTCCTCCCTCATGTGGCCTACTTTTAATTCCCAACATGCTTTATTTGTGAGCCCACATGATAGATAAACCAAGTGATGAGCTTTTAGCACTTTGATTTCAGTGTCATCAAAAAGGTTTCATCTGTGATTACAAATACAATTTATTTTGCTTGTGTGCTAGGCATTGCTAGAGGACTCATGTGCAGGCTGACAACTCATAATCCAGATTCCATATAAAGAAATGATTAATATAGTAAAAGTAGGTTCATCCTTGATTTCTTCCTTATGTTTTGAAAATTGAGACCTATTTTTATTCCTATGAATTACTATTGTACCTAATGATATTTAAGGTCTATATTTATTTTCTACTTTAAAGCTTAATAACAAGTGGATATTAACATCATAGCTAGCAATTTCATTTCAAAACTGGTTGCCAATATTTTGTAGTCTAAGAGCTCCAGAAGAATGGTCCCCATCTGTTGCAGTGTGTATTCATCTGCTGTGGGTGCTCACAAGCCTTTTATCTGTGAACATGGCACAAATCTGCTATGCTGCTGAGATTCACAAATAAGCCATGGAATCAGAGGGATGTCAGGTCACACGTAGGATGCATGTTCACTGAAGAGACATTCTCTGTGAATATAATAAGAATGGGAGGCAGTGTGCAATTGGGGAAGAATCATGGACTTTAGAATCAGAATGCTAAAGTTTGAATACCCCTAACACTCACTAGCTGTGCAAACTTAGGCGCATTATTCCACCTCTCTGAGCCCCAGTTTCCTCAACTAAGAAAAGCAGATATTATAGCTACACCTCAACAAAACTTCTGTAGAGACTGAAGAAAAGGAAATAATTACTGTGGAGCACCTAGCATGATGCTTTTAGTAGTCACTTAAAAATAAAAGTCATTAATGACTAAAAGTAAAGTACTCACACCACTAAAGGTCAAGGACAAAGGCTAAATCTTAGGAGTCTGGTCGGAGAACAATGTTGAGTATTTTCCATATGTCTGAAAATAAACGTTATATATAATGTCACATCGAGGCATGTTGATTTCTTTTTAAATGAGGCTTCCTATTGTGTCAAGACTTACCTTTAAATTTGGCTTAGCATTTTAAGGCCTTCCACAAAATAATCCTAGAAGATGAAAATAACTCTTAAAAGTTCCCAGATTAAGCTTTGGAAAAATTCTGATCTCAGATTCTTGCATGATCATTAGCTTACATTCTCATAGAACATATACTTTTCTCTACAACATGAAGAAATCATAACAAGAAAAAAAAACACATCTTGAATTTCCAACCAAAAGATAAGTGCTTTGATCTTTGAGGAAAACATGAATTATGAAGTGTGTAGTTCAAAAAAATTTTTTTAAATAAATGTATATCTTAAAAGCATTATCAAAAATATCATCTGATGTGAAACCGAGGCTGGCAACTAAAGGAAGTTAATGGTATGTGCACCTTGGAAAATGTTTTGTGGTTTCATGACCCCAATGAATTTTTTTCAAGATACTTTTGCTGCTAATGAAGAAACATTACAAGTGGCCCCACTGAGTAGACACATATTTAAATCAAAACAAAACGCTGCCTAAGTATAGTCTAACATTTCATGATTTAATTATTCACAGTCTAGGAAGGCAGTTTTCTTGAATTATCTTTTTTTTTTTTTCCTTGCAAGAGAAGCAAAGACACTAGTGTTGACCCTTATCCTGAACATCTAAACTTTCCTTTGGAGTTCTATTTCAAAACAAAAAAACAATAATACCGTGCAGCTTATTCTATCAGTAGTTGTAGGCCATTTAGAATAGGAAAGAACTGTAAGAGCTGATTTTACTTTATGAAAACTGATTTGCCAAAGCCCTGTGGATTTCCTAACCATGCTGTGGTAAAATATAAGATTAGTGTAGCAATTCCTTCATCAAATGACTTTACTGTTAACATATCGAATTAGTGATCCTGTTAGCCACTATTCCAAGATTACAAGGTAATTCTTTAAAACCATGGGAATTCTCACACATTCTATTACTGTTAATTGGCATTTCTCATCCTGCAGAAAGATTTTCATTAAGGATTATCATTGTATTTAATATGTCTACAAATTGCATTTTTCTGATTACTTTTAAACCTCATATTCTTTATGATCCACACGTCTTATTGTTCTTTTATTTTCATTCCAGCATCATAACAAGGTCATCTTCGTTTATCATATGCAAATACAAGCAGGTGTTCTAGCTGAATAGAAAATTATGTTAGTTTAACACTAGAAAGAGACTCCTTTTAAAATATTTCTTGTCCCAGGGACCACCTTCCATTATTGCTGCTCATTCGTGGTGAGAAATTATTAAGCAGTTGTTACAAAGATGAGCTTTAGAGCCAGACCCAGGGAGTCTGCATCCTGTCTTTGGTACTTGCCATCATCTCTTGGTGCCCCAACTTCCTCATCTACAAAATAGGGTTAATGATAACAATAATAGGTTTAATAATAGTTATAAGTTTGTAATGAGAATTCAATGAGTTAATGTTTTAATTGCTTAAAAGACCACCTGATATGTAGTAAGTTTATATAGGTTTTGTTAAATAAAAGAAATAAATTCCATTGCCACATATGACTTCTGTCATCTTTCCAAAGTAAAAATTTGCTCTACATTTCTTATTTCTCTTGTATTCCTTCACAGTGTTTGCACTATTTCATTTGCTTTCTGTGCCAGAGGTGAACTGTGTTCTTTGTAGGAGACATAAGTCACTAGCTGTGGGTGTTAATGTTTGGGGAGTTAATGTCAAGCAGTGGGTCCATTCTCCACTCATATATTCTATAGCAGTTGCCTGATACTACTGTTCTAAGCTATTTATTTCTCAATGAATATGTCATGATCACAATAATCTGGATTTAATGAAGTACAGTGGCAGCCAAGTTAATGTCTATATTCATAATCAGACTGTCCTCAGAATTGTTTCACAAACAAGGCCATTGTAATTGAAAGTCATAGAAAGTCACAGAAAGACTCCCCCCAGATATACTAGTTTTATTTTGTTTCAAGTTTTTGACAGAATGTTATTCAGTTTTAGACTTGCTAGCACACAGAGCATTGTAATTACTAAGAATCAGAGGCAGGGAAGGTGATTGGGGGCGGAGAATTTATTATGCAAGGGGAAAAGATCGAGTTATTATAGAATGCTGCATTACCAAAAAATAAGAATTTCACATGAACTGGCATATGTAAACAGCATGTGAAAAGCTGGTCAACGGCCATTTCCGAGTAGCTCTCTATTTCCCCTAATACTACACAGATGCTAGGAGGTTAGCTACAGTGAATGTTTATGACCCCATTGCTGTCCACTGCACATTGCAAAGCTGCTATGTGTGATTTGATTCCTTTTCCAATGTTATTTAAAAATCACGTTAATTTAAAAAAATCTAACTTGGAACTTCAAGACATGCACCCCAGTTGTACACATATTTTCTAAAGATTCTAAGAAAACCGCTAAAGGAAATGGACTTACAAGGGTATTTCTTGTAAGGAAATGGACACTTTCATTTTGATTTTCTTTGGTCAAAGAATAAGTTGACCTATTTCATGGTTCACAAGTTACTTTAATTAGTTGAACAGTTGGCTTTTACAGCTAAGAACCATTCTGCTTTATGGGACACCATTGTAGTATTTGCTCATTTAAAAGAAATAAACCCTCCAAGTCACCATCTGTATCATGACTTTAATGTCATCTGAATGGTAGAAGGAGGGATTATCAAAGAGTTTAAAGATTTCAATGGAGGAATATAAATAATTTAATTGTCAGGTTACACTCTAGTTTCAGTAGTTTCTATTTTTAGATTGTTGCTTTCAAAATCCAACAAATGAGTATTGAATATCTTGCTAAATATAAGGAACCATAAAAGCTTATTCATAAAACACATATTTTCTTTAAACTTTTCAGAGGCAAGCACAATGTTTACCAAAAACAAGGTTGGAAAGTCCCTATCTGTATCATATTCATGATAATTCTATGCAGTGCAATCCACCACTCTATGACACGTCTTAAATTTCAATTGAAGTCTCAAGCGGTAAGGACAATCAAGGCTCTCAGATATCTAAAAGATTTACCTAATAAAAGAACCTCAAGCAAAATGAACCCACTACAGGGAAACCAGCTCAGTGCTTTGTGACCACCTAGAGGGGTGGGGCAGGGAGGGTGGGAGGGAGACGCAAGAGGGAGGGGAAATGGGGATATATGTATACATATAGCTGATCCACTTTGTTATACAGCAGAAACTAACACAACATTGTAAAGCAATTATACTCCAATAAAAATGTTTTACAAAAAGAAATAATTGTGTCTCCAACAAGATTTTAAGTTCGTAAACAAACAAGAGAATCAGTAATCAGCAAGAAATTAGTAGAATTACTTATATTGCACTCCTTTTAGTAGAATACAACCAGGAGTAACTGGCTAGGTAAAAAATATTGCTCATAGAGCAATGTCTTATTCATAGAGGAAGAGTGCTATAACAATGTCTAAGTTCATCTGTCATCTAACTATTTATCCTAGTCCTATCTCTTGTCACATTAGTAGTTCAAATCTTTGGACCTTAAAGTACACATTTTAAAATTGTGTACTTTTCCTCAAAACAGCTATTCTGAAGACTGTATAGCCTCTTAATCAAGGATATAGATGTGGATTCTATCATCGTGTATTCTACATCTTCACCAATTTTCTTGAGACTGAATCAGAGGTGCAAGACCGGAAAGTCAGTTTGAAATTTGGCAAAACTTCGTGAATTCGGACTTGAGTAATTTAAAGCTAGTCACAATTTGAACAGCTCCTGGGTTGTAATGAACCTTTATTTAATTAACCATTTCTTTCCACAGGGCATGTATTAATTATGTAACTCATCCTAAAGAGCATAAATTAACACTGTAAAATATTGTAGGATGTTATTATTATAGAACACATGATTTCCATGAATTTCAGAAGCACTTGTCAAATAACAAAGGATAAGAAATGTGATTCTCTTCTCACTCCATTTGGGTTGTTTTTCTAATACTCTAGACATGCATTTATGTATCTACATTTTAAAAATTTATATCCTTTGTAACAAATAAATGACATTTGAAAATAACTGGATAGACGATAATTTCTGGTTATTAACTTGGCACCCAAGGGGTCAAATTCAGGGCCTCTATGTTATGGAAAAAAGTAAGTACACCAGCCACAGAATAATAAATGGCCAACAAATGTTTAGATTGGTCTCCTCACTTCATTTTTAAAGTCTCCTTATGGCCTCTGAAGAAAACAAATTTGATTGGATTTGTTAGTCACATTTTGAGCTGTCCTGATTGAAATGAGAAAAAGTGGATTCTTTAAGAATACTTTATAACATAATTTTCTTTAAAATTCAAACTGGTTTCTTTCAGGGAGGTCTTACTAAAATTTGCCTGATTAGCATAAAATCAAATTGTCCTATATTATGCTAAACCTTAAATTTAAGTCATATTGTAAAACAGCAGTTCTCAATTTTTTTTCACTCCACGACCTCATGATTAGACAAACATCAGTGGAATAGATAACCATTTAGAAGAGGCATTTTGAAGAATACTTTTATCTTATGAAAAAGAAACTACCTCCAATATTATCATCAAACTACACTAGGAAGAAATATGTATTTACTGTCATATTTTCACACTAGAGTCCAGCATAAAATCACCTAAAGAAACTTCATGGAATACATATCGAGAAATACATCTTAAGAATGTTTTTTAACTCTTCCAAAATATAGCAGAGGGAGGAACACTCCCAAACTCATTCTACGAGGCCACCATCATCTGATACCTAAACCAGACAAAAATGTCACAAAGAAAGAAAACTACAGGCCAATATCACTGATGAACGTAGATGCAAAAATCCTCAACAAAATACTAGCAAACAGAATCCAACAGCATATTAAAAGGATCATACACCATGATCAAGTGGGGTTTATCCCAGGAATGCAAGGATTCTTCAATATATGCAAATCAATCAATGTGACACACCATATTAGCAAATTGAAAGAGAAAAACCATATGATCATCTCAATAGAGGAGGAGAAAGCTTTCGACAAAATTCAGCACCCATTTACGATAAAAACCCTGCAGAAAGTAGGCATAGAAAGAACTTTCCTCAACATAATAAAGGCCATGTATGACAAACCCACAGCCAACTTTGTCCTCAAAGGTGAAAAACTGAAACCATTTCCACTAAGATCAGGAATGAGACAAGGTTGCCTACTCTCACCACTATTATTCAACATAGTTTTGGACGTTTTAGCCACAGCAATCAGAGAAGAAAAAGAAATAAAACAACTCCAAATCAGAAAAGAAAAAGTAAAGCTGTCACTGTTTGCAGATGACATGATACTATACATAGAGAATCCTAAAGATGTTACCAGAAAACTACTAGAGCTAATCAATGAATTTGACAAAGTAGCATGATACAAAACTAATGCACAGAAATCTCTTGCATTCCTATACACTAATGATGAAAAGTATGAAAGTGAAATTAAGGAAACACTCACATTTACCACTGCAACAAAGAGAATAAAATATCTAGGAAAAAACATACCTAAGGAGACAAAAGACCTGTATGCAGAAAATTATAAGACACTGATGAAAGAAATTAAAGATGATACAAATAGATGGGGAGATATACCATGTTCTTGGATGGGAAGATCAACATTGTGAAAATGACTCTACTACCCAAAGCAATCTACAGATTCAATGCAATCCCTATTAAACTAGCACTGGTATTTTTCACAGAACTAGAACAAAAATTTCACAATTTGTGTGGAAACACAAAAGACCTCGAATAGCCAAAGCAATCTTGAGAACGAAAAGCGGAGCTGGAGGAATCAGGCTCCCTGACTTCAGACTATACTACAAAGCTATAGTAATCAAGAGAGTATTGTACTGGCACAAAAACAGAAAGATAGATCAATGGAATAGGATAGAAAGCCCAGAGATATACCCACGCACATATATCAGGTCACCTTATCTTTGATAAAGGAGGCAAGAATATACAGTGGAGAAAAGACAGCCTCTTCAATAAGTGGTGCTGGGAAAACTGGATAGGTACATGTAAAAGTATGAACTTAGAACACTCCCTAACACCATACACAAAAATAAACTCAGAATGGAGTAAAGACCTAAATGTAAGGCCAGAAACTATCAAACTCTTAGAGGAAAACATAGGCAGAACACTCTATGACATAAATCACAGCAAGATCTTTTTTGACCCACCTCCTAGAGAAATGGAAATAAAAATAAACAAATGGGACCTAATGAAACTTCAAAGCTTTTGCACAGCAAAGGAAACCATAAACAAGACCAAAAGACAACCCTCAGAATGGGAGAAAATATTTTGCAATTGAAGCAGAAAAGGATTAATCTCCAAGATTTACAAGCAGCTCATGCAGTTCAATAACAAAAAAACGAACAACCCAATCCAAAAATGGGCAGAAGACCTAAATAGACATTTCTCCAATGAAGATATACAGATTGCCTACAAAGACATGAAAGAATGCTCAACATCATTAATTATTAGAGAAATGCAAATCAAAACTATAGTGAGATATCATCTCACAGTGGTCAGAATGGCCATCATCAAAAAAATCTAGAAACAATAAATGCTGGAGAGGGTGTGGAGAAAAGGGAACACTCTTGCACTGTTGGTGGGAATGTAAATTGATACAGCCACTATGGAGAAGAGTATGGACGTTCCTTAAAAAAACTAAAAATAGAACTACCATACGACCCAGCAATCCCACTACTGGGCATATACCCTGAGAAAACCATAATTCAAAAAGAGTCATGTACCAAAATGTTCATTGCAGCTCTGTTTACAATAGCCAGGACATGGAAACAACCTTAGTGTCCTTCATCGGATGAATAGATAAAGACAATGTGGCACATATATACAATGGAATATTACTCAGCCATATAAAGAAATGAAATTGAGCTATTTGTAGTGAGGTGGATTGACCTAGAGTCTGTCATACTGAGTGAAGTAAGTCAGAAAGAGAAAAACAAATACCGTATGCTAACACATATATATGGAATCTAAGGAAAAAAAAAAGGGTCATGAAGAACCTAGGGGTAACACGGGAATAAAGACACAGACCTACTAGAGAATGGACTTGAGGATATGGGGAGGGGGAAGAGTAAGCTGGGACAAAGTGAGAGAGTAGCATGGACTATATACACTACCAAACGTAAAATAGATAGCTAGTGGGAAGCAGCCACACAGCACAGGGAGATGAGCTCGGTGGTTTGTGACCACCTAGAGAGGTGGGATATGGAGGGTGGGAGGGAGGGAGATGCAAGAGGGAAGAGGTGTGGGAGCATATGTATATGTATAACTGATTCACTTTGTTATAAAGCAGAAACTAACACACCATTGTAAGGCAATTATACTCCAATAAAAATGTTAAAAAATAAAACAAAAATTTAAAAAAGAATGGTTTTTATACATTCATAAAAATCAAGTAAAGGGAAATATCAAGTGTCTCCTTTCATACCTGTGGTTGGGGATGAGTCCAGATCTCCACAGTAGTTGTCTCTTTCATGGGTGTGCGAGATCGTATAACCTCCTTCATTGGCTTTACAAGGGGAACAAAATAGGAGTATTTTTGTTTGTTAAATGTGAAAAACATAGTACAATGCACACATGCATCAAACACAGGTAAGTAAAATAGTGCCTGGGTAAATGTCTCTTTCTAGACATTGTAGTTATTGAGGACTTACAATGTGATAGGCACACCTCTAGGTACTGGGAATAAACAAGAGACAAAAAAAAAAAAAAGAAATTCCTTTTCCCATGGAGCTTAAAACCCAGTGTTACATTTAAGAGTTCCATTAAACATTTGAGCGCAATTGTGGAGGGCAGTTTAAAACATTTAAATGGCTGAAATTTAAGTTGGAGAGACTTTCAGTCCAATATTTTTACAACTCAATGGCTTCAACAGCTTGTATTTGCAAATTTACAGTGTCTGAAATTAAAATCTATCCTGTGCATGCCACCACATCACAAATTTGCTTTCTATCATATAAAGATATTTAACAGTTGTTATAAATGCCAAAAAACTTATGAACCAATATAGAGATACTAGCATACCAACCCAGAATAATTATCAAGATTTTGAAAAGATGATGTCTATATCCATTTTATTTTCTTCAGGACAGAGAGTATAGTCTCTGTTTTAAAAAATATTGAATGTATACTCTACACATTTCTATGTATGTGATTTTAGTATATGGGGGAAAGGGTTTGGTTAAAAAGTTATCCTTTTATCTAGCCAAGGGAGAAATTTTTCAAGGAAGCTAAGAAAACCCAGTTCAGTGACTGTTGGAATCTCATGGGCTATAATAGCAGAATAGAGTAACAGTGACAGAGACCTTATGTCACACTCTCAAGACTTCATACTGATGTTTGGTGTACTACCAATTAGAGTTATGTAATTATTACTTGACAGGGTTTTGAAGGAGAGCATTTTTGCCACCCCAAAATATTTCTGGCATAAGGATTATTTTAGGCTGATTATTTTTATGAAACAGCAGACATAAGAAAAGCTCTGAAAACCAAGAAAAGTTACCCTTTTGTAAAGGATATTTACATTTATAAGGGAAATCTCCATTTGTAAGTGTGTCTCCCTCTCTGTACCAGGAAGTGAAGGATGACTAAACCTCTAAAACATTTTTCAGTGAAGTAGGCAACAGACTTAAATTTGCACAACAATCGTACCCTTGATTATTGTGTTTTTCCTCATAGCCTCCCATAACTGGCTCCCCTGCCCCCAGCATCTTCTTTTGCCTTTATCTGAAGATTGTATTTAAGGTGATGGTTTGGGCAGTTTCAGATAGTTACTCAGATTTCCTGGGTATCTCTCACATATACAGGAGGGATACATGGTATTAAGCTTGTTTGTTTTTCTCCTGTTAATCTGTCTTTTATTATGAGGTTGGGGGGAGGGTCTCAGCCAAGAATCTGAAAGGGTGGAGGAAAAATTATTTTTCCTCCCACACAGTTTTAAGTGCCCCATTCCTATTGCCTTACCATGACAGCTTATTTTTTATATTTTTATTATTCCTGCATGCCTATTATGTCAAATCAAGAAAAGAAGAGGGGCTTCCCTGGTGGCACAGTGGTTGAGAGTCCGCCTGCTGATGCAGAGGACACGGGTTCGTGCCCCGGTCCGGGAAGATCCCACATGCCGCGGAGCAGCTGGGCCCGTGAGCCATGGCTGCTGAGCCTGCACGCCTGGAGCCTGTGCTCCGCAACAGGAGAGGCCACAGCAGTGAGAGGCCCGCGTACCACACAAAAAAAAAAAAAAACAGAAGAGACAGTCAGGGCTTCCCTGGTGGCGCAGTGGTTAAGAATCCACCTGCCAATGCAGGGGACACGGGTTCAATCCCTGGTCCGGGAGGAGCCCACGTGCCGCAGAGCACCTGGATCCATGTGCCACAGCTGCTGAGCCTGCGCTCTGGAGCCCACGTGCCACAACTACTGAAGCCCGCGCGCCTACAGCCCGTGCCCTGCAGCAGGAGAAGTTACCGCAGTGAGAAGCCCACGCACTGCAACAAAGAGTAGCTCACGCTTGCCGCAACTAGAGAAAGTCCTCGCACAGGAGCGTAGACCCAATGCAGCAAAAAATAAAATAATAAAATAAAATTAAAAAAAAAAGAGAGACAGTCAGATGTGGAACATCACATTTTTAAGGCCCAGTGGAGCAAGACTTATTTTGTTATCATTTAAATGGCAAATTGTGTTTATTCTGCAATGACACTATAGCTGTGACAAAAAGAATGCAATACACGTTAATATTACAGACTAAGCACTCATCACAATATTCCAACTCACAGGAAAGCAACAGTTAGAAGAATTCGAAAATTAAAATGAAAGGTCTCATCATAGCAGAATTTCATCACAAAAATAAATGAAAATGAGTGACAAAAGTAAGTTTCTGAAAAGCTAATTTGTTAGCCAAGCAGAGAGAGCTACTCACTGATGGTGAGTTATTAAACAGGGTTTGCCTACAGCAACCAAAGAAATACATCTAGAGAAAACAAACTTAAGACTATTAGCATTTCACCAAATACAGTTACTCAAAAAGTTGAGGACATTGAAAGCAACAGCAACGGTAATTTTTTTAAAAAAGGGAAAATGGTATGGAGTGTTTTTCCTTTGTGAGTTAACAGATGTTACCAACAATGCTTAATTGCTGTTACTTGCTTGAGGAAGCGATACCAAGTTTGAAGAGACTGAAAAATTAGCCTCTATGAATGAATTGTCTGTGTGGAACAGAACAGGTAAGAATATTTTCAAAGAATTTGACAAAACACTAATTCAGTAAAACCTGATGTGGGATCTGTTCAGGTGTGTTACAACTAATGGTGGGTGAAATATATGTTGCACAGAAAAAAAGTTTAGCTGGACAAATATACAATGCTTTGGAAAACATAAGGTGTTCAAAGCCTATGGCTGTTTATTGTATTATACATCAGCAGGTACTTTGTGCGAAATATTTGAGTCTATCATGTGTTATTGAACTAGGAGTGTCAATAGTGAACTTCATTCACTATTGCTAATGGAACCATTGTCATTCTGTGAACTTTTGTCAAAATTGCAAGTTGAATATCCTGACTTGCCTTACCATACAAGCAGTTGGATGGCTTATAAGTGGCAAAGGTTTATTTTTGAGCTCAGAGCCAAGACGGAAATTTTGCTGAATGAGAAGTACCCTTGACCACTATTATTGAATGCTGAATCACTCTGGCAATTAGTTTTTGTTGAAAACTTGATAATGTTTGATAAATCAACCTAAAATTGTAAGGTAGAAGAGTGCTTATATGCAAAATTTATACTGCAGTAAAGTCACTCTGATGACAACTAAAATTGTTTGAGTCATAAGTAATGGTAAGTTACTTTATACACTCCAGCCCTGTAGAAGTTAAAACAAGAAGGAGAATTTCCATTTGTGCACAAACTCAAATTTTCAGTAGGTTGCAATAAATATGGAATTGAGGAGCTTTTATCTGTCAATTAGAAATGATTAATCTTCAATGTAATTGCATGCTAAATGGCAGATATGAAGAAAAGAATCTAATAGAGCTCTTCACATGCCTTCCAAGGATAGATATGTTGAGTTAAATCTATATGCTTGTGGATTGATATCAGTATTGGGCAGTACCTATTTGTGTGAAAAGATATTTTCTGAGATCAGATATACAAGACCATTCATTTCATTAGTAGTTCTCTATTACATAAAACATTGTACTCATTATTATTACATTTGATGGTTTGAATATCATCAATTGAAATTTTTGGGGAATTTGGCTTCTCTTTTGTTATATATAAAACCTACTGAAACTGAGCAGGACCCTGTGGGGCTCCTGGGCACAAAAGCCTTTCTGCCTCCCCTGTTTCTTGTTTGTAGGAAATAAGCTTCATTCGGGTTCCATGACCATCCCTAGTTCCAAAGGGCAGGTTCAAACAGTTGTTAATCAGGGAAGGGAGAGGATTGGGAGACAAGGGAGGAGCAGTCAAGAAATGATAGTGCAGCTTTGGGGCAGGGTCCTGTTACCTCCTCAAGGGATATACATAACAATATCTTTGAGCTCTTCTGCAGAACTAAAACCCTCACCAAATGGAAGATGTTAACTACTTGATGAAGCATTCTTCATTCCAGAGAAAAGGTCACAGTTTGATAACCTCAAGAACCACAGAAGTCCATCACAAGACCATGGTGATACCAGATGATCCCTGGATTGAAGGAATGCAAGCCCTGCATGCACCCTGATCCTTATCAGCAACCCTGCCTCCCTTGAACCATTACTATAAAACTCCTCACAAGCCTCCATGGGTTGGGACACATAGTTTTCAGGGCATTAGCTTACTGTGGCCTGCTTCACCTGGCAAAGCAATAAAGCTATTCTTTGCTACTTCATCCAAAACTCTGTCTCCAAGATTCAATTTGGTGTGACAGAGGTCAGGTTTCAGCAACACTACTCTGGCCCTTTACAGAAAAAGTTTGCTGACTTCTGATCTAGAGGAAAAGAAAAGACAAACTAATAACTGTAATTAATGACCAAGTCTATGAAATAAGTAGTCTGGTAGACTCTAGATGCAGAGGGTGAAGAGAAGACTTTTTTTGGCAGAGAGAGCAATATGGTCTAAGGTAGGGAAATCCAGGTTGTGGTCTATATGACTGAAGATGTAACTGAATGATGGGATAGATGTATGAGAGAGTGAAATAAGCACATACTCCTGATGGACTTGCAAAGTCAGCTGGTGATTTTATAGTTATACACTAAGCAAAGAGGAAATTCTCAAATGTATTTGAGCAAAATGTCCTGTGCTACAATAGTTTCTAAGCAGATTTGTGCTCAGGTCTCAGATGTAACCTTATTTTTTAGACCAAGTCTACTAGAGTTGCATTTCCTATACACAGTTTAAGAATCTGATTTTAAAATTTTCTGTCAGTTGTTAGCAGTTTTATGTCTGTCTGTGTGTCAGTCTGTCAAACGTATCATGCCACATTGTAGGGTAGCAAAATTTACCACCCCAAAACTTATCTTTTTGACATGAGGATGAATTTGGGCTGGTTATTTCTAAGAAACAGAAAGATCAGGAAGTTTTTCTTGTTCCTTCCCCCTTAACTGCCTAAAAGCATTTAGATGAAGGGCCTATTCCCAGAATAGAGCTATCACCAGAGATATTTTCAAAGAATATAAGCTTGGTGAGGTGGAGGAAACTCAGCAGGGCCTAGAGATCAGAGTCCACTCTGTGTCCCATCCTCCCTGCTTGCCCCAGCAAAATTTGTTTACCAAACATTTGCTTTTCCATCTCCATGTCAATTGCCTTCCTCAGCATCAAAGATCCAAACCACTACCCCCAACATCCTTCTTTGTCTATACTTGAAGATAGTATTTAAGATGAGAGTTTCAAGACTTCCCTGGTGGCGCAGTGGTTGAGGGTCTGCCTGCCCATGAAGGGGACACGGGTTCGTGCCCCGGTCTGGGAAGATCCCACATGCCGCGGAGTGGCTGGGCCCGTGAGCCACGGCCGCTGAGCCTGCGCATCCGGAGCCTGTGCTCTGCAATGGGAGAGGCCACAGCAGTGAGAGGCCCGCGTACCGCAGATGAGAGTTTCAGCCATTTTGGTGAGTTACCCAGTTTTCTGGGATGTCTCCCATGTATATATGTTATTAAATTTTTGTTTTGATTTTCTCCTGTTAATCTGTCTCAAGTCATTTTAACTCTTAGAACAGCCAGAAGAACTTAGAAGGACAGAGTAAAATTTTTCCTGCCTGACAACATTCAAATGTCCATTAAATTAAATAGGGATAGTATATTATGTGGTTAAATGCTTAAAGCTATGTGGATGTATCTTGTCCATTTAACTTTGACAATTAAATATCTCTATTGTATAATATGCTTTAATATTCAAATATTAGGAAAAGTTTATTGAATTATATTGCACACAAAAATAACAATTTAAAGGTGAAATAATACTCCCACCCCTAACAATGTTCTTTCCATTACTCTTCTCCCTTCCACCAAACCCCATAGTTTTAATACTAATAAGTAAGAAATGGTCTAATAAAATAGCTCCAATATAGAGAACTGCTGAGGATTAACTATAATGCAAATGAGAGAAATGGCAGTTCTAGGAAATATTAGTGCTCAAAAAATCTATGCTTGACCTTTTTAATAAAGCAAAATATGGTTCATCATTGACTTCTGAAAGATAAGATGCAGATCTATGTCTCTGTATCTTTACATGCACCACATACTGAACCAAAATGTATCTTCCCTTTTATGGAATCAGATGTCAACTTATCAAGTAAAGAGTAAAGTGCTTTATAATAATCACCGTCTTTACAGATTTAAACCTCATTTTAATCCAGTTCATATTAAGACAGTGCTCAATAGTGAAAAGTGAGAAGTACATCTTACTGTTGATTGTAAAGAGTTGTGAGAAGTGTCACTGTTATTATTGCTAAAAATTAAATAATAATACTTCCAAGAGGTTGGATAGATATTGGCTCTTCTTATCTATCAGATATTACTAGTTCATAGTTTAGACATTGGAAGGGAATTCAACTTTATTTAAAAATGTATTAAATCCATTAGACACTAATATTTTACCAGTGATGCCCTGTTGATCTAATGAAATAGTCATACATGAAAGAAAAATAAAACGTTCATTTATCTTATTTCACCTTTCAGAATCCAGAAATTTTATGCCTTAAAAAGTTGTCTATAGTCTGTTTGAATGATTTTATCTATGAATGTGGGAAGAGTCTGGCTAATAAGGAGCACTAATTCAGAGTAAATGTCCAAAACTGCATTAAATCTCCCCTAATTTTTTGTCTCAGGCAAGAAGTAAGGAAATTTTCAACCAAATTTCCATTCACAGAAATGTGAATTATAGCCCAAAATATACACAGTGATATAGTTTTTGTGATAAATTGGAAAATGTTTTCAGTGGCCAAAGGATTTAGTTTTTAAAAAAATAATAGGTGACCTACAAGAATAAAATTCACTTCTCCAACTGTGACTGCCTTACAAAAAAAGGCTTATGAAGCAAGATAATTAGATTGAAACTTCTAAATATGGCAAGGCCTTCTAAATGTTCTTCTCAAATGTTTTTCTGACAGTGTCGCACAGAATCTGAGATTCAGGGACTTAACATATTAACTGCATACCTTAACCTGACTAATCCCCAAACTACTGGGTCAGGCAAACCCAGACTGATTCTGTGATTCTTTTAGGGTGAAATGCAGAATGCATCCTTTATTCTCCCTCTTGGGAATATTTATTGCCACTTAAATCTAATGGTAAGAAAATCATAGTTAGAATAAGATCATGATATTTCTGACTAGTCTCAACATTATATTATTGTTTCAAAATCTAGCAAAATGAGAATCCAGAGGAGCTTCAGTGATTCAGCAATTACATTTCTTTCTCAAAGGATGCAGGTTTCCCACTAGGAATGTAAGTATGCTTCCATTTTCTTGGTAATGGTAAGAAACCCAAGAATCTCAGATTTTGCAGAAATGTGACATTGTAAGTTGTCACAATCATCTTTTTATTTTAGCTACCAAAGACTACAAGTGAATTTAACTGATAGATTATTGTTATTTTATTGCCATATATTAGACACATTGACAGGTAAGGGAAAAAGTCTTCTCAAACTAGCATATAAGACATTTTTGGAGAGTCTTATGTAATATCTACCACAATGATATATGCCTAAAGACAGGTGAGTATGCGGGTGATGCTTCTAGTGATAATATTTATAAAACTTTTCCCTCATTCTCATTTAATTCCTTAAAAGAAATCCAAATCCTTACTATGGGAATAATATCCATCAAAACTATGGCAAACATTTACAAATACAAAGTGAAATTTTATCCTTATTTTTGCCCATGATATATTTACTTGAAGGATTTTATGTTAAAAGTGTTGGCAGAGGGGAGCTTCAAGATGGCAGAAGAGTAAGACGTGGAGATCACCTTCCTCCCCACAAATACAACAGAAATACATCTACACGTGGAACAACTCCTACAGAACACCTACTGAACGCTGGCAGAAGACCTCAGACCTCCCAAAAGGCAAGAAACTCCACATGTACCTGGGTAGCACAAAAGTAAAAAGAAAAAACAGAGACAAAAGAATAGGGATGGGACCTGCACCAGTGAGAGGGAGCTGTGAAGGAGGAAAGGTTTCCACACACTAGGAAGCCTCTTCGTGCGTGGACACTACAGGTGGTGGAGGGGGGAGCTTTAGAGCCACGGAGGAGAGTGCAGCAACAGGGGTGCAGAGGACAAAGCGGAGAGATTCCCACACAGAGGTTCAGTGCCGACCAGTACTCACCAGCCCGAGAGGCTTGTCTGCTCACCCTCCAGGGTGGGTAGGGCTGGGAGCTGAGGCTCCAGCTTTGGTGGATACCAGGGAGATGACTGGGGTTGGCTGCATGAACACAGCCTGAAGGTGGCTAGTGGACCACAGCTAGCTGGGAGGGAGTCCGGGAAAAGCTTTGGAACTGCAAAGAGGCAAGAGATTTTTCTTCCCTCTTTGTTTCCTGGTGCGCGAGGAGAGGGGATTAAGAGCGCTGCTTAAAGGAGCTCCAGAGACGGGCGCGAGCCACGGCTAACAGTACGGACCCCAGAGACGGGCATGAGATGCTAAGGCTGCCACTTCAGCCAACGAGAAGCCTGTGAGCAACTACAGGTCACTATCCACACCTCCCCTCCCAGGAACATGTGCAGCCCGCCACTGCCAGGGTCCCGTGATCCAGGGACAACTTCCCCGGGAGAACACGCAGTGTGCCTCACGCTGGTACAATGTCATGCCATGTTGTCCTCTGCTGCCGCAGGCTCGCCCCGCATCTGTACCCCACCCTCACCCCCGGCCTGAATGAGCCAGAGCCCCTGAATCAGCTGCTCCTTTAACCTCGTCCTGTCTGAGCAAAGAACAGACGCCCTAAGGCGACCTACACGAAGAGGAGGGGTCAAATCCAAAGCTGAACACCCGGAGCTGAGCAAACAAAAAAGAGAAAGGGAAATATCTCCCCGCAGCCTCAGGAGCAGCAGATTAAATCTCCACAATCAATTTATTGTACGCTGCATCTGTGGAATACCTGAACAGACAACAAATCATCCCAAATTGAGGAGATGGACTTTGGGAGCAACCATATATATACTTTTTCCCTTTTTCTCTTTTTGTGAGTGTGTATGTGTATGCTTCTGTGTGTGATTTTGTCTGTATAGCTTTAACCATTTGTCTTAGCGTTCTGTCTTCTTATTCTTTTTTCTTTTTTTTTAGTATAGTTTTTAGCACTTGTTATTGTTGGATTTGTTGTTGTTGTTTTTTTGGTTTGGTTGCTCTCTTCTTTCTTTCCTTATTTTAAATTAATTTCTAATGTTTTTAATAATTATATTTTATTTCAATACATTTATTTTATTTTATTTTACCTTTCTTGATCTTTCTTTGTTTTTTCTCCTTTTTATTATGAGCCGTGTGGACAAGAGGACCTTGGCGCTCCGGCCAGGCATCAGGGCTGTGCCTCTGAGGTGGGAGAGCCAAGTTCAGTACATTGGTCCACAAGAGACCTCCCAGCTCCATGTAATATCAAATGGCAAAAATCTCCCAGATATCTCCATCTCAACGCTAAGACCCAGCTAAACCTAACAACCAGCAAGCTACAGTGCTGGACACCCTATGCCAAACAACTAGCAAGACAGGAACACAACCCCACCCATTAGCAGAGAGGCTGCCTAAAATCATAATAAGGTCACAGACACCCCAAAACACACCACCAGACATGGACTTACCCACCAGAAAGACAAGATCCAGCCTCATCCACCAGAACACAGGCACTAGTCCCCTCCACCAGGAGGCTTACCCAACCCACTAAACCAACCTTAGCCACTGGGGGCAGACACCAAAAACAACGGGAACTAAGAACTTGCAACCTTCAAAAAGGAGACCCCAAACACATTAAGTTAAGCAAAATGAGAAGACAGAGAAATGCACAGCAGATGAAGGAGCAAGGTAAAAACCAACCAGACCAAACAAATGAAGAGGAAGTAGGCAGTCTACCTGAAAAAGAATTCAGAATAATGAGAGTAAAGATGATCCAAAATCTTGGAAATAGAATGGAGAAAATACAAGAAATATGTAACAAAGAAATAGAAGAACTAAAGAGCAAACAAACAATGATGAACAACACAATAAATGAAATTAAAAATTCTCTAGAAGGAATCAATAGCAGAATAACTGAGGCAGAAGAACAGATAAGTCACCTTGAAGATACAAGAGTGGAAATAACTACTGCAGAGCAGAATAAAGAAAACAGAATGAAAAGAATTGAGGACAGTCTCAGTGACCTCTGGGACAATATTAAATGCACCAACATTCGAATTATAGGGGTCCCAGAGGAAGAAGAGAAAAAGAAAGGGACTGAGAAAATATATGAAGAGATTATAGTTGAAAACTTCCCTAATATGAGAAAGGAAATAGGAAATAGTTAATCAAGTCCTGGAAGCACAGAGAGTGCCTTACAGGATAAATCCAAGGAGAAACACTCTAAGACACATATTAATCAAAGTATCAAAAATTTTTAAAAAAGGAAAAAATATAAGCAGCAAGGGAAAACAACAAATAACATACACAGGAATCCCCATAACGTTAACAGCTGATCTTTCAGTGGAAACTCTGCAAGCCGGAAGGAACTGGCAGGACATATTTAAAGTGTTGAAAGGGAAAAACCTACAACCATGATTACTCTATCCAGTAAGTATCTCATTCAGATTTGATGGAGAAATTAAATCTTTTGGAGACAAGCAAAAGCTAAGAGAACTCAGCACCACCAAACAAGCTTTACAACAAATGCTAAAGGAACTTCTATAGGCAGGAAACACAAGAGAAGGGAAAGACCTACAAGAACAAACCCAAAACAATTAAGAAAATGGTAATAGGAACATACATATCGATAATTACCTTAAATGTAAATGGATTAAATGCTCCAACCAAAAGACATAGACTGGCTGAATGGATACAAAAACAAGACCCGTATATATGCTGTCTACAAGAGACCCAATTCAGGCCTAGGGAAACATACAGACTGAAAGTGAGGGGATGGAAAAAGATATTCCACACAAATGGAAATCAAAAGAAAGCTGGAGTAGCAATTCTCATATCAGACAAAACAGACTTTAAAACAGAGACCACTGCAAGAGACAAAGAAGGACATTACATAATGATCAAGGGATCAATCCAAGAATAAGATAAAACAATTGTAAATATTTATGCACTGAACATAGGAACACCTCAATACATAAGGCAAATACTAACTGCCATAAAAGGGGAAATTGAAAATAACACATTCATAGCAGGGGACTTTAACACCTCACTTTCACCAATGGACAGATCATCCAAAATGAAAATAAATAAATAAACACAAGCTTTAAATGATACATTAAACAAGATGGACTCAATTGATATTTATAGGACACTCCATCCAAAAACAACAGAATACACATTTTGCTCAAGTGTTCATGGAACATTCTCCAGGATAGATCATATCTTGGGTCACAAATCAAGCCTTGGTAAGTTTAAGAAAATTGAAATTGTATCAAGTATCTTTTCCAACCACAATGCTGTGAGACTAGATAGCAATTACAGGAAAAGATCTGTAAAAAATACAAACACATGGTGGCTAAACAATACACTACTAAATAACGAAGTGGTCACTGAAGAAATCAAAGAGGAAATCAAAAAATACATAGAAACAAATGACCATGGAGACACGACGACCCAAAACCTATGGGATGTAGCAAAAGCAGTTCTAAGAGGGAAGTTTATAGTAATAAAATCCTACCTTAAGAAACAGGAAACATCTCGAATAAACAACCTAACCTTGCACCTAAAGCAATTAGAGAAAGAAGAACAAAAAACCCCAAAGTTAGTAGAAGGAAAAATATCATAAATATCAGATCAGAAATAAATGAAAAAGAAATGAAGGTAATGATAGCAAAGATCAAAAAAACTAAAAGCTGGTTCTTTGAGAAGATAAAAAAAATTGATAAACCATTAGCCACACTCATCAAGAAAAAAAGGGAGAAGACTCACATCAGTAGAATTAGAAATGAAAAAGGAGAAGTAACAACTGACACTGCAGAAATACAAAAGATCATGAGAGATTACTACAAGCAACTCTATGCCAATAAAATGGACAACCTGGAATAAATGGAAAAATTCTTAGAAATGCACAGCCTGCCAAGACTGAATCAGGAAGAAATAGAAAATATGAACAGACCATTCACAAGCACTGAAATTCAAACTGTGATTAAAAATCTTCCAACAAACAAAAGCCCAAGACAAGATGGCTTCACAGGCAAATTCTATCTAACATTTAGAGAAGAGCTAACACCTATCCTTCTCAAACTCTTCCAAAATATAGCAGACGGAGGAACACTCCCAAACTCTTCTACGAGGCCACCAACACCCTGATACCAAAGCACGACAAGGATGTCACAAAGAAACGAAACTACAGGCCAATATCACTGATAAGCATAGATGCAAAAATCCTTAACAAAATACTAGCAAACAGAATCCAACAGCTCATTAAAAGGATCATACAACATGATCAAGTGGGGTTTATCCCAGGAAGGCAAGGATTTTTCAATATACCCAAATCAATCAACTTGATACACCATATTCACAAATTGAAGGAGAAAAACCATATGATCACTTCAATAGATGCAGAGAAAGCTTTTGAAAAAACTCAACACCCATTTATGATAAAAACACTGCAAAAAGTAGGCATAGAAGGAACTTTCCACAAAAGAATAAAGGCCATATATGGCAAACCCACAGCCAACATCGTCCTCGATGGTGAAAAACAGAAAGCATTTCCAATAAGATCAGGAACAAGACAAGGTTGCCCAGTCTCACGATTATTATTCAACATAGTTCTGGAAATTTTAGCCACAGCAATCAGAGAAGAAAAGGAAATAAAAGGAATACAAATCAGAAAAGAAGTAAAGCTGTCACTGTTTGCAGCTAACATGATTCTATACATAGAGAATCCTAAAGATGCTATCAGAAAACTACTAGAGCTAATCAATGAATGTGATAAAATTGGAGGATACAAAATTAATGCACAGAATTCTTTGGCATTCCTATATGCTAATGACGAAAAATCTGAAAGTGAAATGAAGAAAACACTCCCATTTACCATTGTAACAAAAAGAATAAAATATCTACGAAAAAACCTACATAAGGAGACAAAAGACCTGTATGCAGAAAACTATAAAACACTGATGAAAGAAATTAAAGATGATACAAATACATGGAGAGATATACCATGTTTTTGGGTTGGAAGAATCAGCATTATGAAAATGACTCTATTACCCAAAGCAATCTACAGATTGAATGCAATCCCTATCAAACTACCACTGACATTTTTCACAGAACTAGAACAAAAAATTTCACAATTTGTATGGAAACACAAAAGACCCCGAATAGCCAAAGCAATCTTGAGAAAGAAAAACAGAGCTGAAGGAATCAGGCTCCCTGACTTCAGACTATACTACAAAGCTACAGTAATCAAGACAGTATGGTACTGGCACAAAAACAGAAAGATAGATCAATGGAACAGGATAGAAAGCCCAGAGATAAACCCACACACATATGGTCACCTTATCTTTGATAAAGAAGGCAGAAATGTACAGTGGAGAAAGGACAGCCTCTTCAATAAGTGGTGCTGGGAAAACTGGACAGGTACATGTAAAAGTATTAGACTAGATCATTCCTTAACACCATACACAAAAATAAGCTCAAAATGGATTAAAGACCTAAATGTAAGGCCAGAAACTATCAAACTCTTAGAGGAAAACATAGACAGAACACTTTATGACATAAATCACAGCAAGATCTTTTTTGACCCACTTCCTAGAGAAATGGAAATAAAAACAAAATAAACAAATGTGATCTAATGAAACTTTAAAGCTTTTGCACAGAAAAGGAAACCATAAACAAGGCCAAAAGACAACACTCAGAATGGGAGAAAATATTTGCAAATGAAGCAACTGACAAAGGATTAGTCTCCAATATTTATAAGCAGCTCATGCAGCTAAATAACAATAAAACAAACAACCCAATCCAAAAATGGCAGAAGACCTAAATAGACATTTCTCCAAAGAAGATATACAGACTGCCAACAAACACATGAAAGAATGCTCAACATCATTAATCATTAGAGAAATGCAAATCAAAACTACAATGAGGTATCACCTCACACCAGTCAGAATGGCCATCAGCAAAAAATCTAGAAATAATAAATGCTGGCGAGGGTGTGGAGAAAAGGGAACCCTCTTGCACTGCTGGTGGGAATGTGAATTGGTACAGCCACTATGGAGAACAGTATGGAGGTTCCTTAAAAAACTACAAATAGAACTACCATATGACCCAGCAATCCCACTACTGGGCATATACACTGAGAAAACCATAAATCAAAAAGAGTTATGTGCTTCAAACTTCATTGCAGCTCTATTTACAATAGCCAGGAGATGGAAGCAACCTAAGTGTCCATCGAGAGATAAATGGACAAAGAACATGTGACACATATATACAATGGAATATTAATCAGCTATAAAAAGAAATGAAATTGAGCTACTTGTAAAGAGGTAGATAGACCTAGAATCTATCATATAGATTGAAGTAAGTCAGAAAGAGAAAGAGAAATACCGTATTCTAACACATATATATGGGATTTAAGAAAAAAAAAATGTCATGAAGAACCTAGGGGTAAGACAGGAATAAAGACAGAGACCTACTAGAGAATGGACTTGAGAATATGGGGAGTGGGAAGGGTAAGCTGTGACAAAGCCAGAGTCATGGACATATATACACTACTAAAAGTAAGGTAGATAGCTAGTGGGAAGCAGCTGCATAGCACAGGGAGATCAGCTCGGTGCTTCATGACTGCCTGGACTGGTGGGATAGGGAGGCTGGGAGGAAGGGAGACAGAAAAGGGAAGAGATACGGGAACATATGTATATGTATAACTGATTCACTTTTTTATAAAGCAGAAACTAGCACACCATTGTAAAGCAATTATACTCCAATAAAAATGTAAAAAAAAAAAAGAAAAAAAAACCTAAAAGCTGGTTGCTTGTGAAGATAAAAAAATGATCAACCATTAGTCAAACTCATCAAGAAAAAAGGGAGAAGACTCAAATCAATAGAATTTGAAATGAAAAAAGAGAAGTAACAACTGACACTGCAGAAATACAACAGATCATGAGAGATTACTACAAGCAACTATATGCCAATAAAATGCACAAGCTGGAAGAAACTTTTAGAAATGCACACCCTTCCAAGACTGAATGAACCAGGAAGAAATAGAAAATATGAACAGACCAAACACAAGCACTGAAATTGAAATTTTGATTAAAAATCTTCCAAAAAATAAAAGCCCGGGACCAAATGGCTTCACAGGCGAATTCTGTCAAACATTTAGAGAAGAGCCAAAACCTATTCTTCTGAAACTCTTCCAAAATATAGCAGAGGGAGGAACACTCCCAAGCTCATTCTGTGAGGCAACCTTCACCCTGATTCCCAAACCAGCCAAAGATGCCACAAAGAAAGAAAACTGCAGGCCAATAACACTGAAGAACACAGATGTCAAAATCCCAAAAACTGCAACAACATACTGGCAAACCAAATCCAACAGCACATTAAAAGGATTATACACCATGATCAAGTGGGATTTATTCCAGGGATGCAAGCATTCTTCAATATATGCAAATCAATCAATGTGATACACAATATTAACATATTGAAGGAGAAAAACCATATGATCATTTCAATAGAGGAGGAGAAAGCTTTTGAGAAAATTCAACACCCATTTATGATAACAACCCTCTAGAAAGTAGGCATAGAGGGAACTTACCTCAGCAAAATGAAGGTCATATATGATAAACCCACAGCCAACATCGTCTTCAATGGTGAAAAACTGAAACCATTTCTACTAAGATGAGGAGCAAGGCAAAGTTGCCCACTCTCACCACTATCATTCAACATAGTTTTGGAAGTTTTAGCCACAGCAATCAGAGAAGAAAAAGAAATAAAAGGAATCCAAAAGGGAAAAGAAGAAGTAAAGCTTTCACTGTTTGCAGATGACACGATACTCTACATAGAGAATCCTAAAGATGCTACCAGAAAACTACTAGAGCTAATCAATGAATTTGATAAAGTAGCAGGATACAAAATTAATGCACAGAAATCTCTTGTATTCCTATACACTAATGATGAAATATCTGAAAGTGAAATTAAGGAGACATTCCCATTTACCATTGCAACAACAAGAGTAAAATACCTAGGAATAAACCTACATAAGGAGGTAAAAGACCTGTATGCAGAAAACTGTAAGACACTGATGAAAGAAATTAAAGATGATACCAACAGACAGAGAGATATACCATGTTCCTAGATTGGAAGAATCAACATTGTGAAAATGACTCTACTACCCAAAGCAATCTACAGATTCAATGCAATCCCTATCAAAGTACCACTGGCATTTTTCACAGAACTAGAACAAAAAATTTCACAATTTTTATGGAAACACAAAAGACCCCGAATAGCCAAAGCAATCTTGAGAACGAAAAACAGACCTGGAGGAATCAGGCTCCCTGACTTCAGACTATACTACAAAGCTACAGTAATCAAGACAGTATGGTACTGGCACAAAAACAGAAAGATAGATCAATGGAACAGGATAGGAAGCCCAGAGATAAACCCACGCACATATGGTCACCTTATCTTTGATAAAGGAGGCAGGAATGTACAGTGGAGAAAGAACAGCCTCTTCAATAAATGGTGTTGGGAAAACTGGACAGGTACATGTAAAAGTATGAGATTAGATCACTCCCTAACACCATATGCAAAAATAAGCTCAAAATGGATTAAAGATCTAAATGTAAGGCCAGAAACTATCAAACACTTAGAGGAAAACATAGGCAGAACACTCTATGACATAAATCACAGCAAGATCCATTTTGACCCACCTTCTAGAGAAATGGAAATAAAAACAAAAATAAACAAATGCGATCTAATGAAACTTCAAAGCTTTTGCAGAGCAAAGGAAACCACAAAAAAGACCAAAAGACAACCCTCAGAAGGGGAGAGAATATTTGCAAATGAAGCAACTGACAAAGGATTAATTTCCAAAATTTACAAGCAGCTCATGCAGCTCAATTTCAAAAAACAAACAACCCAATCCAAAAATGGGCAGAAGACCTAAATAGACATTTCTCCAAAGAAGATATACAGACTGCCAACAAACACATGAAAGAATGCTCAACATCATTAATCATTAGAGAAATGCAAATCAAAACTACAATGAGATACCATCTCACACCAGTCAGAATGGCCATCATCAAAAAATCTAGAAACAATAAATGCTGGAGAGGGTGTAGAGAAAAGGGAACACTCTTGCACTGCTGGTGGGAATGTGAATTGGTACAGCCACTATGGAGAACAGTATGGAGGTTCCTTTAAAAACTACAAATAGCGGCCTTCCCCGGTGGCACAGTGATTGAGAGTCCGCCTGTCGATGCAGGGGACATGGGCTCATGCCCTGGTTTGGGAAGACCCCACATGCCGCGGAGCAGCAGGGCCCGTGAGACATGGCCGCTGAGCCTGCGCATCTGGAGCCTATTGCTCCACAACCGGAGAGGCCACAACAGTGAGCGGCTCGTGTACCGCAAAAAGAAAAAAAAAAAAGCCCGTTTAAAAAAAAAAAGAGAAAACTACATATAGAACTACCATATGATCCAGCAATCCCACTACTGGGCATATACCCTGAGAAAACCATAATTCAAAAAGAGTCATGTACCAAAATGTTCATTGCAGCTCTATTTTCAATAGCCCGGAGATGGAAACAACCTAAGTGTCCATCATCGGATGACAGGATAAAGAAGATGTGGCACATATATACAATTGAATATTGCTCAGCCATAAAATGAAACGAAATTGAGCTATTTGTAATGAGGTGGATAGACCTAGAGTCTGTCATACAGAGTGAAGTACGTCAGAAAGAGAAAGACAAATACCGTACGCTAACACATATATATAGAATTTAAGAAAAAGAAATGTCATGAAGAACCTAGGGTTAAGACAGGAATAAAGACACAGACCTACTAGAGAACGGACTTGAGGATATGGGGACGGGGAAGGGTCAGCTGTGACAAAGCAAGAGAGAGGCATGGACATATATACACTACCAAACGTAAGGTAGATAGCTAGTGCGAAGCAGCTGCATAGCACAGGGAGATCAACTCGGTGCTTTGTGACTGCCTGGAGGGGTGGGATAGCGAGGGTGGGAGGGAGGGTGATGCAAGAGGGAAGAGATATGGGAACATATGTATATGTATAACTGATTCACTTTGTTATAAAGCAGAAACTAACACAACATTGTAAAGCAATTATACCCCAATAAAGATGTTAAAAAAAAAAAAAGACAGTACGGTACTGGCACAAAAACAGAAAGATAGATCAATGGAACAGGATAGAAAGCCCAGAGGTATACCCACGCACATATGGTCACCTTATCTTTGATAAAGGAAGCAGGAATGTACAGTGGAGAAAGGACAGCCTCTTCAATAAGTGGTTCTGGGAAAACTAGACAGGTATAAGTAAAAGTATGAGACTAGATCACTCCCTAACACCATACACAAAAATAAGCTCAAAATGGATTATCAAACTCTTAGAGGAAAACATAGACAGTACACTCTATGACATAAATCACAGCAAGATCCTTTTTGACCCACTTCCTAGAGAAATGGAAATAAAAACAAAAATAAACAAATGGGACCTAATGAAACTTAAAAGTCTTTGCACAGCAAAGGATACCATATCAAGACAAAAGACAACACTCAGAATGGGAGAAAATATTTGCAAATGAAGCAACTGGCAAAGGATTAATCTCCAAAATATACAAGCAGCTCATGCAGCTCAATTTCAAAAAAACAAAAAACCCAATCCAAAAATGGGCAGAAGACCTAGATAGACATTTCTCCAAAGAAGATATACAGATTGCCAACAAACACATGAAAGAATGCTGAACGTCACTAATCATTAGAGAAATGCAAATCAAAACTACAATGAGATATCATCTCACACCGGTTAGAATGGCTATCACCCAAATATCTACAAACACTAAATGCTGGAGAGTGTGTGGAGAAAGGGGAACCCTCTTGCACTGTTGGTGGGAATATAAATTGATACAGCCACTATGGAGAACAGTATTGAGGTTCCCTAAGAAACTACAAATAGAATTACCATACGACCCAGCAATCCCACTACTGGGCATATACCATGAGAAAACCATAATTCTTAAAGAGTCATGTACTTCAAAGTTCATTGCAGCTCTATTTACAGTAGCCAAGACATGGAAACAACCTGAGTGTCCATCGACAAATGAATGGACAAAGAAGATATGGCACATATATACAATGGAATATTACTCAGTCATAAAAAGAAACAAAATTGAATTATTTGTCATGAGGTAGATGGACCTAGAGTTTGTCATACAGAGTGAAGTAAGTCAGAAAGTGAAAAACAAATACCGTACGCTAACACACACACACACACACACACACACACACACACACATATATATATATATATATATGGAATCTAAAAAAAAATTGGTCATGAAGAACCTAGGGCCAAGACGGGAATAAAGATGCAGACCTACTGGAGAATGGAGTTGAGGACACAGGGAGGGGGAAGGGTAAACTGTGACAAAGTGAGAGAGTGGCATGGACATATATATACTACCAAACGTAAAATTGATAGCTAGTGGGAAGCATCCGCATAGCACAGGGAGATCAACTTGGTGCTTTGTGACCACCTAGAGTGGTGGGATAGGGAGAGTGTGAGGGAGGGAGATGCAAGAGGGAGGAGATATGGGGATATATGTATATGTATAGCTGATTCACTTTGTTATAAAGCGGAAAGTAGCATACCGTTGTAAATCAATTATACTCCAGTAAAGATGTTAAATATATATATATATATATATATATATATATATATATATATATATATTCTCCCAGCTAGAGGGGTGGCACATGGAGGTTGGGAGGGAGATGCAAGAGGGAGGAGATATGTGGATATATGTATTTGTATAGCTGATTCACTTTGTTATAAAGCAGAAACTAACACAACATTGTAAAGCAATCATACTCCAATAAAGATGTTAAAAAAAAAGTGTTGACAATATGTCAACTTTTAATTTTTATAGTAAGTAACGTGGAACAATTTTCATTGGCAGTGAATACACTCCAGAAAGTTCCTGAAATAGGAATAAAATCCCTTGGTTAATTCCTACACTCCTTAATGTTTCCTAAGGTCCTTCTGTGTGTTTTTCTGTCTTACAATTAGCAAAGTGGTAGGCAATATCTGAGGAGGTAAAGATAAGTGTTTAAAAGAAATTAACATCAGGCTTCCCTGGTGGCGCAGTGGTTGGGAGTCCACCTGCCGATGCAGGGGACATGGGTTCGTGCTCCCGGTCCGCGGAGCGGCTGGGCCCGTGGGCCATGGCCGCTGGGCCTGCGCGTCCGGAGCCTGTTCTCCGCAACGGGAGAGGCCGCAGCGGTGCGAGGCCCGCGTACTGGAAAAAAAAAAAAATTGACATCTGCTCATCATTATAGTGCAATAGTGGAAAAGGCAGGGCCTTTGAAATCTTCATGTGGCTCTACATCTACTAGGTTTACGAATTCTGTCAAATTAAAGATGACTCTCAGTTTTATCATCTGGGAAATTAGTATAATATGAGCTTCTTAGGATCACTGTATTTTAGTGAGTTACTAAAGTGCCTGGTACCTTATAAGTATCCTGTTCACTTGAACTGTTATGGATATATCTTCCCTAATCACATGAAGTGGAAACCTACAGCCATCCCCCATGTGGTTCTTTCTCTCTCTCTCTCTCTCTTTCTTCCTCCCTCTCCCTCTCTCTTTTCATCTCAACATTTTTGAAATTAGTAATTCCAGTTACTTAGAAATGGTTTTTGTATATTTGAAAAATTAAAATTACCAAGTGCTACAACAAATAGCACAGGAATGTGTTGATTGAGGGAACAGGGAAGAGGTAGACCTTAATTATTCCTTATTTTTCCAATTATTGCATAACTCCTAATTGGGAGAAACTGCTTTTGATTATAGATAAATTCCTTTTAATCACATAACAATAAATTATCTGTGAATTTACTTGGCATTCCAAAAACCACGTTGGTTTACAGAACTGGAGATTTCCCGAAATCTTCAAAATCTGAGAACGAGTATTAATCATATTTATGAATACCTAAAGATAGACAAAGCCAAATTGACTATTGAAAACTTTTAAATGAATTGACTTATTAACATGTTATACATTGTGTGTAAATTTGCTTAGAATTCAGTGAAATTTTTTTGGATTGTGGCAATAAGGAGAGGGTTTGGATTGAGTAAATTTAAAGATGGAGTTTGTTATTTGGTTTTCATTTAAAATTTTCAAGTCTTCTTAAAATATTGTCTCCTAAAAGTACTGTATACATTACATGCTTGAAGAAATATGACAAATTTTAAATATCCTAATAAGTTATACAGAGTAAAGTGTTCCCATATAAACTCACAGACTAAATTTATAGCATATTTTTGGAAGATGAGGCTAGGCCAGGAATACACAATTTACTATGTTTCCTTTCCACATGACTAATGGGACACATTTGTCAGAATTAAAATGGTATGAAAACCTATGTTCATCAGCATTCTGGTATAGATAGTACATTGTGGATTTGGAACACCTTATGTCCTATGACTTTATGTCTTTATTGTTTGGATCTTTTTTTGCTTTGTTTGTTTTGCTTTTTACTTGCAAACTGGTGTTAAGAGACATGGGTTTCTAAAAGTAAAGAACACATTTGATAGTGGTGGATGGAATGGTGTAGAAAAGATTTAACACAGGTTAATATAAACTAAAATTTATTTTAAGATTATTTTTTCTAGGATAACCACTATCATCAAAGCTAAAATGATGAGGGCCTAAGGAAAACAGTGTTGGATTATTCCATAGGCATATCCACTGTTTTCCAGACTTGTCTGAGTCCCTCAGAACCAGTTTGGTATCACAAGAATATGCCGACCCTCTTTCTGGTTGTAGTTAGCCCTGAGCAAAATGTGACAAAAAGAGGGGAGTAATTTGTGAGGAATATATTAATTTATCCATAAGGATTCCAAGGGTTCTGCCAAAAGCAAACAGCTATTTTGAAATTGTCTTCAAGGGTAACAAATCACCAGGTGGAAAAATCAACAAGCTTGGAGCACTTAATTAGATCTTTTATCTTAATCGTCAACAAGTCAAGTGTATGCTTATGTGTTTCGGGAAGGGGGAATGTTTTAGAAGGGGGATGAATTAACACTTAGAAAGCTCAGAGGTTTAACAAAATCTGACATGAGATTTGCCAGATGGTTTGGTACTGGATTGTAAAACTTGAAACTAATCTTCATTTAAGAGTTTTAATGGTTGTATCTCTCTTATGAAGCCTCTTGCTCTTCTGATGTGGTGATTCTGCAAAATTATAGATCTGGCTTTAAAGAACAGCTTCTATGAACAGAGTCTCCTTAAATCTCAGCTAAACTGAGCAAGAAGATTACATGTTATTATGATGTAGCACAGAAGGATTTTCCCCCAGCAAACATAATGATGTGAAAAAGGATAAAGCTATCACTCTGTGCAAAGAGGTCATCCATAGAAGAACAATACTTTTCACACAGATTATCCATACATGTTGAAATGTTCACATTGCAAAAGCTTTTTCTTAATGTTTCTTTGAAGAGCTCTGATCCTGACAAGCATCCAGATCTAGATAAAAAGACCCAATGATCTTATCTATAGGAGGTGGCCTGCCCCAGGGCACTTGGGAGAGATTGTACCTGTCACAGACATTACTGGAAAAAAATAAAGTATTTTTTTCTCAGGTAATTTATATTTAGTCCAAGCTGATCAATTTTATTTGAAGGAGAAGATATTTTTCTCAATTTTACATAATTTAAGTTTACTACACATTAAAAATACATATTCTTATTAGCACACAAAAGACCAAAAAAGTAATAC